>NC_064570.1:14985000-15685000 GCF_937001465.1 Orcinus orca
GTGTTCTAAAAAAATTTTTGTAGCTCCTTCTCTCTCACAAAACTGATGTCGACAATGACGAGGAGTTCTGTTGTAGCTCTCCCAGCACTGAATGTTTGCAGAGTGAATTCCTGTGAACTTGATCCATCTGCTAAGTGGGCGAAGTAGAGCCCGGAAGGCAAGGGTTAACAGAGTCCCTGGCAGATCTCTCAAGCTCTCTAAGTGGCAAAAAAGTTGTATTGAATCGTAACCCAACCCAGTGTTCCTCTTTTGCTCCCTCCCCTCCCCTCCCCTCCCCTCGGTCTCACGGACAGCCTTTAAACAACACAGCCTCTCAAAGATGACAAAAGTTCCTAAACTCTGCGTTCCTTTTTAACTCTCTTCCCACCCACCTAACTCCCGCCTTTGCACAAGAAAAGAAACGCTTCCCCAATCAAAAGTAGATTAACTCTCACCCTTTTCTCTACGTGCATTTGCATTGGGAACACCATATACAAGGCCGTAAACAGTCCCCGGGGTTGAGTGATTTATCCACTGCTTTAGGGAAAACGGGACAGAAGAGCACTCTTCAGCCATTCCGTGTTGACTGTTGTCTGCTGCAGTGGTGGGAGTGGCCGTCTTCTCCTGACTCATCTCCCACTTAAAGGTTAACAACTTAACTTTAAGCCCCATGATAAAACTGAAGCGACACTTGTAACGTTTCTTGTTAGTCCAAAGAGAAAAAAAGGCTTGTTTCAGAAGAAAATATATATATATTTTTGTATATGTATAGCTGATTCACTTTGTTATACAGCAGAAACACACCATTGTAAAGCAATTACACTCCAATAAAGATGTTTAAAAAAAAACCAAAATATTTTAAAGTGCAGTTTAAAGGAATGGCTCACCCTGCCTCCTCCAAGCATGTCTGCACCCCCGCCCCCGAGGTCCTTTAAGTAGCAGTCAGAGAAAACAGGAATAATTTTGCCTCAATGTGATTTTGCCATTTGAAACCAGAGACTTAGGCTGCAGCTTCTCTCTGGTTTTTATGTGACCTATTTTGCGGTGTGTGCGTGTGCGTGTGTGTGCGTGCGTGCGTGCGTGTGTGTGTGCGCGCGCGCGCGCGCGCGTGTGTGTCAATGATTCAAGCACAAGAATCATTAGGGACTCTTTTATATTAGTTTAACAAAACAAAAACATTCAGAACAAGCATTCCATTTCGCTTCGGGTTGGACAGATGCTTGTAATTTCTCATCATGCCTTTATTATTTTCATACCACCCCCATCTTACAGAGTAAGGATGAGTCTCACTTGTTATAAAGGGTCACCTCACTTTTGTTAAGGGATGAGTTATTGTATAAGAATTTTCTCTAAGTATTAAAAGTTAATTATAATTAATGAAATTCTGACACACGCTACAACATGGATGAACCTTGGAAACATTATGCTAAGCGAAAGAAGCCAGGCACAGAAGGACAACTATTGTTTGATTCTAGCAAATTCACAGACAGAAAGTAGACTGGAGATTGCCAGGGACTGGGGAAGGCAGCATGGGGAGTTATTGTTTAATGGGTACAGAGTTTCTGTTTGGGATGGTAAAGAACGTTCTAGAAACGGATAGTGGTGATGGTTGCGCAACACTGTGTATGTGCTGATTGCCACTGAATTGTACACTTGAAAATGGTAAATTTTATGTTAGATATATTTTACAACAGTGAAAAACATTTAAAAAGTCAAAACAGAAACAGCCTCACAGACATAGAAACAAGTTTATAGTTACCAAAGGAGAAAGCGGGAGCTGGGGGGAGGGATAAATTAGGAGGTTGGGATTAACATATACACACTATTATATACAAAATAAACAACAAGGTTCTACTATACAGCACGGGGAACTATATTCAACGTCTTGTAACAGCCTATAATGGAAAAGAATCTGAAAAAGAATATATCTATATCTGAATCACTTTGCTGTCCATCTAAAACTGAACACAATATTGTAAACCAACTATACTTCAATAAAAAGTCAGTTATCATAATTAAAAAATCACTTTGTATGTGAAGACCAGGCATCAGGCAACATATTTTAGATGTATACTAAACATAATAAAAAATGTTCTCGCTAGTCAGGCTCATCAGTAAGGACTCAGGTTATGCTCTGGGGCATAATTCACAAGTGAAATTCACCAGGGTGAGAAGGTGCGTTTGCATCCACTCTAAATAGCTTTACCTTAATTCATTTTCTTTTTCTTTTTTTTTTTTAACATCTTTATTGGGGTATAATTGCTTTACAATGGTGTGTTAGTTTCTGCTTTATAACAAAGTGAATCAGTTATACATATACACATGTTCCCATATCTCTTCCCTCTTGCGTCTCCCTCCCTCCCACCCTCCCTATCCCACCCTTCTAGCTGGTCACAAAGCACGGAACTGATCTCCCTGTGCTATGCAGGCTGCTTCCCCTTAATTCATTTTCTAAGGAGTTCTTCCTCTGGTTCCTTAGTGTCATCACAACCACTTCCTCCCGCTCCCTCCCTCCCCTTGCTGTGGGCTAGGAAACCAAATAATTAAACTTATTTTATTAATTAATTTATTTTTTGGCCATGCGGCACGGCTTGCGGGATCTTAGTTCCCCCACCAGGGATTGAACTGGGCCCTCAGCACTGAAAGCTCGGAGTCCTAACCACTGGATGGATCACCAGGGAATTCCCTAATTAAGCTTATTTTAAACATGTAGAGTAAATAGGCTCTTCGTGAGAGCCTGGGGCCTCTCTTTGGGTAAAGACACAGGATTTACTGTTTGGCATCTGAAATATCTATTTTGGCTGCTCAAAGGGCTCACTTATTTCCTAGTTGCATTCTTGAGAGCTGAGACTGGAGGAGATGAGATCTCTAGTCATCTTTAGATTCTGGCTTCTTGAATTAGACTCATTTACAGAGGGTGAAGCTGAGGTTAGCCTGGCTGGTTGTCCATGGCACACAGCTGACTGTCAGCGTGGGACTGGAGCCCAGACCAGTGCTCTGCCCGTTAAATCAATCTCAGTTTAGCTCAGCTCAAGTCAAAATTCTGGAAATAATTTCATTCCGCCATTGCATCCCTGGCAGCCCTGTACGATATTAGAAATAAATTCCAACTACATGTAAGTATATCAGATAAACTAACAAAATCAAAACAATATATATCCTTCTTAAACTGCAAAGCTAAAATAATTTTCTGAAATAATACCTTAACGTAGATTAGCAAGAACAATGTTATGATACTTTCAAATGTACCAGAAGTTACTGGCCTTTCCAAATAATACTAAGTGTATTAATAATAATGATCATATTAATTGAGTGCTTACTATATGCCTAGCACGGTGCTAGCATTTTGCATGGATAGTCTTATTTTCACAACAATCCTCTTATTCCCATTTTACAGGTAAAAACACTGAAATTTAGAAAAGTTTAGTAGCTTATCCAAGATCACAAAGAAAAATGGCAGAGTCAGGATTTGGATTCAGTTCTTGCAGATTCTAGTTTTTCTTCGTTTTCACCATTTCATCACAGGGGATGGGGTGGGTGGGGTAATTCGTGCTGCCTTTAAATGTCTACTGTTTGCTTTATAACAAAGGGAAAAAAAATCCCTTTAGGACAGCGGACCTCAATGTTCATTGCTTGTTGGAATATGGAGAGCTTTAAGAAAAAGTGATGTCACCCTGGGAGATTCAGATTTCATTAGTCCAGGCTACACCCGAGGGGCAGGAGTTGTAAAGGCTCCCCAGGTGATACTGGACTGCAGCCTCTGCTTTAGAAAAATCCTGTTTTTAGCTGCTCCTCCTAACCAGATTTCTTAGGTAACAGCTTTTAATTGCTCAAATAATAACCCCTTGATCCTGTCTGTGAGAGCTTATTATCCTTGATATGAACCTAGCTGATGACCAGTTAATTGTGTGCTCTCATACGGGATCTTTATGTTGCTTTACTTTGTCCTATCTTCGAAGTAGGAATTTTATTCTAGTGGATTTTCTTGCCAAAAGTAATACCTAGAACATTCTAGATAATTTTGAATATGAAGTAAATTTATACAATGTATCAGTAACCTTCTTTACCTTCTTCCTTTCAAATAGGACCTGGAACTTTAGAACCAGCTCCTACTTCAGAACAGGAGTTGGCAAGAAGGGGTCCTAGAGTATCAATTTATCTGTTAATTATTACAAATGGGCTAGCCCAGACTCTCTGGTCTTGCAGGAGACAATTTCTCATCCTCAAAAAGCTACCTATATACATGCTAGGGGAAAAAAGGTAAGGCCACAGTTTAGACATGTCCCAAGAAGTTGCTCAGGAAGTGACCCTAATTGTTCCCACTTCCCCTCTACACCACTGCTCTGGTTTTGTCTAAACTACGTGGTGGTTGGATGTAGAAGTGACAAGCTCTGTCCTTCACACGTATCCGTGTCAATTTCATTCTTGTCAATGGCTGAGATGTAGAAAACTGGGCAGTAAATGTAATGTGTTTCCAGAACATTTCATTAACAACTATGTATGAGAACCCTCCTTAATTGGTATCTAAGGGAAACTCAAAAAATGCTTCTTGTATTTTTCTAGTTGTTTCTAACTGAAATGGATACAGTCCCGGCACTGCCAATACTTAGCTGCAGGGTCTGGACTTGAACAGTTTTTAGCTGTTGAAAGTTTCCGCTGTGCCAGGTACGTGCAAAGCATTTTACAGGCATTACCTTGTTCATCCTCACAACATCCTATGAGGTACGCAATACCTTTCATTTTAAGAAGAAGAAACTGAAGATTACAGAAGTTAAATAATTGTTCAAGATTACAGGTAGTAGGTGACAGAACTGAGATTTGCATCCAGTTGGAGAAATCACTTGGTTCTCTGGATCTCCATTTCCTCACCTATAAAGATGATTGGGTAGAACTTGACAGTTCATTCAGCAAATATTTACTGATGGCCTATTAAGTGTCAAAGGCAGTGCTGATTGCCAGGAATAGAAAACTTACCAACACACCTTACGCTTTCAGAATCTATGGTCAGCTAGACTTCCCTGAGTTATTTTCCAGTTGTAAAACTTTGTGTGATTCTACTGAATCAAAAATTCTGCGCTATTTGAAGCAATCTAAGCATCCAACAGATGACTGGAGAAACAAAATGTGATATATACATACGACGGAATATTATTCAACCTTAAGAAGGAAGAAAATTCTGACATGTGCTATGACATGGATGAACCTTGAAGACGTTACGCTGAGTGAAACAGTCACAAAAGAACAAGTACTGTATGATTCCCCTTAAGGGAGGTATCAAAAGTAGTCAGATTCATAGAAGCAGAGAGTAAAATGGTGTTTATCAGCAGCTGGAAGGAGGGAGGGGAGAATGGGGAGTTACTGGTTAACAGGTACAGAGTTTCAAGATGAAAAGAATTCTAGGGATTGCTTGCACAACACTGTGAATGTACTTAATGCCTCTAAATTGTACATTTAAAAATGGTTAAGTCAGTAAATTTTATGTTATGTGTATTCTACCACAATTTTTTTTTTTTTTTTTTTTTTTTTTTTTTTTTTTTTTGCGGTACGCGGGCCTCTCACCATTGTGGCCTCTCCCGTTGCGGAGCACAGGCTCCAGACGCGCAGGCTCAGCGGCCATGGCTCACGGGCCCAGCCGCTCCGCGGCATGTGGGATCTTCCCAGACCGGGGCACGTCCCCTGCATCGACAGGCGTACTCTCAACCACTGAGCCACCAGGGAAGCCCTACCACATTTTTAAAAATGAAAAAAGGATTGCCTGAGGCTGAGGAAAGAAGAGTTAGTGTTTAATGGGTGTGCAGTTTCAATCTGGGGTGACAGAAAATTTCTGGAGATGGAAGGTGGTGATGGTTATGTAGTTCAATGTACAACAGTGTCAGTGTACTTAACGTCATTGAATTGTACACTTAAAATGGTTAAAATAATAAATGTCATGTATATTTTACCAGTTTTCAAAAGATATAAAACATTCCACGTGAGCTGCTGTATTGAACAGTGCTATCCCCCTTAAGTGGCAGAGTAGTCTTGGTGGGCAGAGGAGAAACTGAAAACATGAATGATCAGAAAACAGGTTACTAAACTATGGAGGCTGACAAGTCCCACATCAGCCCAATCTACCTCTTCCTTTTCTAGGTGTTACAGAGCAGGGTTACTTCCACACCAACTTGCTCTAGGCTTGTCAAATGACCTGGGTAGATTCTTTGATGTGCTTAGTTTCACAAGGTGTAAGCAACATGTTTTCTTTGGAAGAAACTTCCAACCATGGGAAACTAGTCCCAGCTGAAGGTTGGTTTGTTCTGAACACAATTTCCTGAATTCCATATTTTCTATCCACTCAGTATAACTGAATATTCAAGATGGCACACACCCAAAAGGCAGCATAATTCTACCCCAACTGAACATGACCTGTTTTAGCAAATCTTCAATAGAATTATGCCTACAGGCAGTCATTGAAATATATTAGCAGTTCTTTAGCAGACCAGTAACAATAGCGACTCGATCACCTGAGTTAACTGAAGTTTTTGAAATGACTTTTCATCAAAAATCAAAATGTTACCTTAAAAAAAAAGCTTAATAGAATGGGAAGGGACTTTTTAGTTGCAGGTATTTTTCTTAATGCTTGATCTCGCAAAAGAAATCAATGTACTCAGTTATGTCTGTAAGTCGGTCTGTCCTTTGCTTTAATACATTGTCTAACTATGAATCTGCAAGTGCAGGTGGAAAATATTCTAATTTTATCATCAGAAATACACTAATATTTACCCCTTACATCTCCTTGGTGTAATGAGTTTCATAGACAGCAAGAGCTATAGTTTGTGTAAGAGTATTTGACCAAATTGTGAAAATCCTTTCAGCGAAAGAAAAATTTTTGACAACTCCACTTTCAAGTAATCATATCTGTTGGTCCCAGATTAGGGCAAAAGAAATCTATGTTTTAGTTTTCAGAAATGTAAATAAAGTCTCAAATTGCTGGGAGAGCTTGAAATTCTTTTAAACCATTTTTTTCTTACAGGGAGGAAATAAAAAGTGCTTTAGGAATATCTGTCAATGTCTTTATTAATCCTACTTAACATAAATGGAAGATCATGTTTTTTAAAACAGGTATAGTGTTCTTTAATCTTCTGGTCTGAGCAAAGGGGATGGGGGAGGGGTGAGACCTATTTGTAACAAGTCATAATACTCCAGAGAATAAGAACAGTCAATTCTGCTTTAACATTTGCTTTGAAAACATGAATGTGTTCCCACATGATTAATATACTAGGGAGTAACTTGAACTTAAATTTCCGAATTTTGCTTAGGCAGGATTGCATCCACGATAAACACTAGGTGAGCACAGAAAAGTACAGCCACTTCCAAAGAGCAGCAGAGGAGTACAAATACAAATACACACATATACACACACACACACACACACACACACACACACACACCTCAAATACATACCAGCTACCTCAGTCCACCTCAGTCCACCTTGTGTGCCTCAAAGCCGCACCCATCCACGGCACGTGTATCAATTTCGCATCGATGTTAGGTAAACCTACTCCATAATAACTCACACTGCAACCCTGCACATGGCTTCTGCTCTCTTCAGTTTTTCTCTCCTTCCTCTTAGCCTACCTTATATTTTTCCTTCTCTGTTCTTTTTCCTCTCTTTTGTTCTTTTTTTCTCACTCTTTTTCTCTCACTCCTCTTTGTTCTTTTCCTCTCACAGAGGGTGGCAGCTGTGGGAATCAGTTGGCTCCCACAAGAAATTTCAGGGTTTTCTTTCGAGGTAAAGTATCATATTTACTATAGAAGGTATATATTTCTTAACCATTTAACATGTATAAAACTGTCTCCATTTTTGTTAGATTCCTATCTTTCTTTGTGTCACTGATGATGTTTCTGAGTATTGTGCTTGGAACCCATTTTTCCATTTCTCCCTCATATGATTTTGCATAGTGAGTAATTTTTAGGAGCACATAGGTCGTATGTTGAATTATAGCAGAATTGATTGTAGGCACTTTGAAATTCATATAGCTCTTCACCTCTATCATCTGTACTCTCTCTCTCGGGTCTTAGACATATGATATGGAAGCTAAAAACAATCTGCAACTATAATCTCTTCTCAGATCACGAACTCTTGCAACCTGGTAAAAATGTCCTACAAAGCCTGGACATCTTTGGACTGACCTCAACTATTGATTCCAGCCCCAAGCTTCAAGAAGCAAGTCACAAAAAATAAAGAAGTTTAAAAAATAAAAAAGAAGCAAGTCACAAGTCAGGATTGTCAGGAACGCAAAGGTGACTTTTCCACTACCTGAGGTTTAGTATTTCTTAAGGAGACAATGAGGAACATCACTAAATTCATAATTATTATACCAACTGGTGTTCATTATGCTATTGCTACAGAGTTCTTAGTAATTTGAAAAGTGTACTCCAGGTAAAGGTTAACAATATAAATAGACTACTATTTATCAATGGTAAATTTACTTTCTCCAAGTTCACCTCTGGAAAAATGCAAGTTGACTTCAACTTCTTACGGAAAACCATCCATAATGATGTCAGCTGATTTAGGGGGTGCAGGGCCCAAGAATGTATTAAAACACTTTCAACAATTAGGTTTTTCACTGCTTACTTTTTCTTCAAGTGTCCATAATTCTCATTTTGGTTTCTCAGAATAGCTACAGAAATGAGTCTAAGAGAAGGGCAGGGCAGTGAAAAGGAGGGCATTCAATTTTCTTATAAATTTTATCAGTGTGGCAATAAACTTGCAGCTTCCTATTAAGGGTTTGATGGCATTAGTCCATTATCCTCATTGACTCCAGTCTACTCAAGAGGTTTCCAGAACACTAGCAAGAGAAGTACCATCCCTGCCTTTGAACTATGCTAGACCCAAAAGGTCTCTTTTTAAACTGAAGTACTACCTATTATGTTCAATAATTTCAAAGAGCCCTGTTGACAGGTCGTATGGATAGGAAAAACTACAAAAATAAAAGAGGAGAGGGCATTAGGAATCATGGGAGAAAAAGAGGGTGGTGGTGATGGAGACATGAAAGAGGGGAGGAACAAGAGAAGATACATTGGTCTGAATCTGTTCCAGGTCCTAAATGAAGAATTCCATTTCAAACATTCTATAGGGTTATTTAGTAGAGAGAGTAACTATAATCTTGGCAGTAAGCATTATCAAAATCTTTCCTGCTTTCTTCTTCATGTATTTTTTTTTTTTTAATTTATTTTTGGCTGTGTTGGGTCTTCATTGCTGTGCGTGGGCTTTTCTCTAGTTGCAGCGAGCGGGGGCTACTCTTCATTGCGGTGCGCAGGCTTCTCATTGCGGTGACTTCTCTTGTTGTGGAACACAGACTCTCGGCGCGCGGGCTTCAGTAGTTGTGGCTCACGGGCTGAGCAGTTGTGGCGCACAGGCTTAGTTGCTCCACGGCATGTGGGATCTTCCCGGACCAGGGCTTGAACCCGTGTCCCCTGCATTGGCAGGCGGATTCTTAACCACTACACCACCAGGGAAGTCCCTTCTTCATGTATTTTTATTTTTACTTTTAGGGATGGTGGGACACACGGTGTAGGTTTTACAATGAGAGAATGTTTCAGATATATGTAATGCACGGTGTACACTGGCAATTGCTCACAAAAATGTTTCCTACTTTTTCTGGGCACACAGCTAGACTGTATCTCCAAACTTAGAGTTTGATGTGGAATGACAGACAGGGTGAGCCATTTCTATGCTTGTCCCAGAACCCCCGACCCCTTCCCCAATGCATGTCTCCATGTCCTCTTGTCCTTCTAGCTGAGATGGCACAGACCCCAGCACAACCTTTGGAGCCACGTGCTGAAGAAGACAGAGCCTCATCAGCTTGGTTCCTGAATGACTGCATGGAGAAGCACAACTCCCATGAACCTGAGCACACACATACGTGACTATAAAAGGAGAAACTTCTGTTGTATTAAGTCACTAAATTTGGGGCCTATTTGTTACTGTGGCTTAGCCTACTCTTATACATTATGCCTTCCAAATTTTTGGAACAGTGGTTCTCAACCAAGGGAATTTTGTCCCTCGGGGGCTATTTGGCAATGTCTAGAGGCAATTTTGGTTGTCATGAGTGGGGATGGTGGTGGTTCTATTGGCATCTAGTGGGTAGAGGCCAGGTTTGCTGCTAAACATCCTACAATGCACATGACTATCCCCTACAGCCAACATCTATCCAGCCCCAAATGTCTATTGTCCTGCTGTTGCATCACCCTGCCCTAGAGAGCTTAAGAAGAAGATCAAAACCTCTGAGCCCTCCGCTAGACAATAAGAGGAGATTTACAATAACAGTGTAGGAGTAAAAGAGGGGCTTTAGAGTGAAACTTGGGTTCCAGCTCCAGTTCTACCACTAACTATTTACAGACGTTGGATAAGTTCCTTTACCCTTTGTACATGCAATATTCTTGTGCTAAAAATAAGAAATGATAGTACCCACGAGATGGGGCTGTGACTGAGGCTTTCAGTGCTTAATGCAGTGCCTGAAATGTGGTAAGTACTCAAATATTAGTTGCTGTTCATGTTTTTTGGTGTTTTTGTTATTAAGGCACATATCTAGAAAATTTAGAAGTGGTAGCTATGAAGTATGTTTACAGCTGTTCGGATTCATTGAGGTGGCAGGTGTGGTCACAGAGCTTAAGGTTTCACGTCGGTGATACTCACTGTCTACCGCGCTCCCAGAAGAATCTGACCAATATCGTTATTTTGACTAATTTCCCTAAGTTTTGACTCAAGATCTAGCCGGAACGATTTGGAGGAAATAAACTGACATCATCATTAAGTATACACGAACTCGTGTGAACAGCCCACAGCTACTTTTGCACAGCAACTCTGCAAACCTCAACTCACTTTGCTTTTACTAAATGCTGCCCACCTTGGCCTATTTTCGATGTTCATTAGTAATTAATCATAAGGTATGATCAGAACATTCTAAATGGACAAAAGACTTAAAAGGCCAGGTCCCTGCCCTCCCTCCCATATTAGGCTGCAACCAGTAGAAGAGATGAACTCTCAAAATCACTATGTTCTCACCTTCTAAGTTTCTGTCGTTGTTAAGGTGACAAGAAATGAGAGTGGGGTGGGGTAGGGTAGGGAAGGAGGGGGGCGAAACAACAACAAAGAGGCATGGAAACAGTCAAAGCGAAGTTTGGGGGCCTCATGTAGAGTGGTTAGATGTGCTATTAGAGGAATAACTTCTACATAAGCATGACACTACTTAACAGGTTTGCTTCCAAATTACCATAGATCTTAAATGGTTTTAGGAAAGATCTCATTCACCCACCATGATAAAAGTCCTTGGAAGGAAAAATAGACCCATTCAAACAAAAATGCTCAAATGCCATGTAAAAGAAAAAGTACATTATATTATACCAAGTACTACAGCATAAATTCTTTGTTAAACCCACCCACATAATAAGCCTTCATTAAAAACAATCCCTGACAAGTCCTACACTCTAGCGTTGAACACATACTTCCCTCAATATTCAAAAAATCTTAGTCTAAATGAAACTCATAAAAAGTGCCAGTTTAATAACTGTTATTTAAACTGGAGGGAAAGTAGTGAGTGAGGACATCTGCAAATAGAAAGACAATAAAATCTATGACAGTTCATCACATCTCAACAGCCTTTTCCCTTGGTTCAAAACCTTTCTCCTCTTGTCAAGTATGCTAAGCAGTTATGGCTGGTCCAGGGAATGCCCACGTAAAGCCATCCTTTCACAGCCAAGGGAAAAGAGTAGCAGAGACATACACTGACGTTTCCACACCAAAACATCTTATCTCTCCAACAGAATCCAGGAAGCCAGGCTTCAAGAGAAACCATCTCCAAGCTTGACAGTGTTGTCCTTGAGGGGTGGCATAGGACAAAAGCCCACTCAGATTCCATTTTATCCAAGTCTTAGTCACCTCACCAGCCTAAGACCTAAGTCTCCAGGCAGAGTCAAGGGTGGAGTCACTGCACAAATGCCCTGGGCGTGATCACTGGGTTCCTTCATTCACTCTGCACAGATCTGGGAGAGGCTCGCTTCCCAAGTGTGAGAGTTCTCCTTCCACTAACGGATACCTCCGGTGCTAAGGGCAGCCTCTTTAAGCTATGGCAACAGGCAGAATAGCCTTCAATGTGCTTCATATCACTAATTGTGTGGAAAGCATCCTTCTCTCATCCACCTACCCTGCCACTGTCTGTACTATCACACGATAAACAAAGAGTCCGTGTTGACCAATAAATACAAGAGCTGGGGGTTGGAGATCAACAGTATAATCCTTGTGTAGCAAGAGCTTTTGAACAATGCTGAATGCTTTCAACAAGGATTGCTTAAGGCTTTGGCTCTTTAAATTTTACACAGTAAAGCTATAATAATCACTTCTTAACTTTTTAACACACTGTAAGGATAAAGGTGCTCGGAAAAGGATTTTAGATTTCTGGAATATGATAGAAAAAAAAACCTCACATGTTACTTTTAATATTCTACCCACTTTTTCCTCACTAAATACACGTCCTCAGCATCCCAAAAGATGATTTAATTTAGTATTTCTTCTACTTCAAAGATGCCATTTTGTAGTAGGGATGTAACTTCTAATTACACAGTATTACATAATGCTATGAATTATTTAAAAACTTTCCTAAAAAGGTTAAAACAGGCCATGAACTATATCTGGGGCCAAGTTTATGAGACTGTCAAAGGCTCTTTTATAGATCATTTAGAAAGATTAAAGAAACCCCCTCTACGCATGAGAGTCTCTGCTCAGTCAATCTAACGTCCCATTAAACATGAAAGAAACCCTTATTTCCTATGAATTTCTCCCTCTCCACAAATTGTATCATTGGCGATTTTACTTTTAACTTTTAAAACTTGCTTGCATACTTATTATCTCATTTTATCTGTGAATGCTATTAGGAGCCATATACAGAAATGGAAATAACAGCTCTGTTGTTTCTTTCAGTATGGGTGATAGTCAAGACCTCACCTCTCTCTCTCTCTCAAGTGTCAAGTGTACAAAAGCAAATCACTAGGATGTCAGGCAAAGGAGCAGAGGATGGAGTAGCCATGGGGAGGGGATGGGGGGACAGAGAAAAGGGTCTGGGGAGGATGCAAGGGATGAAGACCAATAACAATAAGAACAATAACATTTCTCAGTTAAATTTTCAGAAAGCATTAGGAATTCATTTTTGAATTCCTAAACGGCATGGGGAAGAAAAAAAACCCAATATATTTGGGATTATTTTATACAATGTCTCTACGTAGGGAAAGAGAGACATACATCCTCCTTTGCCTTGTAACTAACATCTGGGAATCCTATTGCCCAGATAAGGTCAGCAGGATCTCTTCTCAGAAATAAGCTACTCTGATGCTATTTGGTACCATGTTGAGCTATCAAAGCACACAGTATTAACATCTTCTAAATCAGTGTATATATCAATGACCTTTCACAAAGATGTTTCTTTTTATAAATTCTAAGAACTAAACCTAAACCTGAGTGGTGAGGATTATGTATGGATAGGATATACTACAGATAAAATGTACCGCTTACAGAAAAATTCATTAAACCGAGACTGATTATTGAAGGATATTAGTTAGTGGGAAGTCAATAAAGTAGAGAGTGTGGACAGTCCAAAACTGCTACTGCATAAGTGAAAAATGACTTCCCAGTTATCTCTATAAATGACTAGATGTTTTTTTCCAGAAATAATTCTTGCTTAGAAAGTCAACAAACAAACTCTGTCTCTTTGTGTCGTGAGAGATTATGGTAGGTTGTTACTAAGTAGCCCTTTTCCCAACCGAAAATTCTGCATTTGAAAAATTGAGGATGTTAGAGAACTCAGCTAAAGAATTATAAAAACAGGTTAGAAATGGATCAAGAAAAATGGATTTTTAAAGGAGCTGACGCTTTGTATTTTAAAAGAATACCCCTCATAACAGTCTTTATTGGGTAAGGTTGCTGCAAGCTAGAAAATAATTGGTTACTCTCCATAAAGGAAAGAACTAGATAAAACAAAATTTCACAATTTTGTGAAAATTGTGATCTTGAGAAACAGAGGTGGTCACACACAGAAGTGTGTCAAGAAGAGGCTGCAGTGACCAATCCTGATCTGAAGAGACTCTGCACTTTCCTAGGTGGGGAGGGGATGTGACTCGAAGCATCCCGGTGACTTTGGAGCAGAGCAGCATCTACTTCTTCCTACCCGGTGCCTCCTTCTATATTTGGGACATTTCTCCCAACCACCCTCCCTCCAACAACCTTCTTCATCTCTCCTCTCCCTCTTATGTGTCACCTCAGATTTTCCGTGGGTTCCTCAGAAATAATCCAATTGCCTTCAAAATAATCATGTTGGAATCACCCATTTTAAATTACTCTTTCTTAATTAAATTTCTGCTGTAGTGAATTACTAATCTGTTTATTTTTGTGAAAGACTTCAGGTAAGACAGCTAGAACTGGGCCGGTCGAGAGTGGTTTGTTCACTCTCAACCAGCAAATTCAGAAGAGGTCCGTGATGATGATAGTTTCCACTTATTAATCGCCTACCACGTTGCAGGCGCTGTCGTGTGAGCTTTTTATGTATTATCAAGTTGAATTCTCATAATAACAACCCTATAAGGCAGGTATTACTAGTCTCATTTTACAGTTGATGAAATGCAGGCACAAATTCATAGTCTAATACAGGGCTTGGCGAACCATGGCCCTTGGGTCCAGCCCAGCCCTAAAGTTTTCCTGGAACTTACACGCCCCTTCATTGACATAGTGTCTGGGGCTGCTGCTGGGCTACAGTGGCAGGACTGAGCAGTTAGGACTGACAGCTTAGGGCCCAGAAAGCCTAAAATATTTACTATCTGGCCCTTTATAGAAAAAGTCCACTAACCCCTAGTGTAAAACATGGGTAATGCACCGATAAAGGAAAAAAGACAAGAACGTCTGGAGAGCTTGGAATAAAACTTCTGCTGAAACTTTCTTAGAAAAAAAAATCTGTCTTGATCTGTTTTCTTTCATACACATCTTACCTTATTTCTTCTCACCTAAGGTTTGTCAATCAGCCTCAGAAAAAAGAGTGTTCACAGAATCCCAGCTTAGTCACTGAAGGTTTCTCTGTCAGTACGGTGAGTTTTGATGAAGTGGTAAAGTTTCCAAGAAAGAAAGAAAAAAGGACAGACCAAAGAAAGCTTTGACAACCATAAATTTTCCGAGAGGTTCCAAAATTTTGGGCAGTTCACAGGTATTTCTTCTCAAGTACAAATGACATCATTGATGAAATTAAAGGAACAATTGGCCTGGTTTATTCTACATTTGGTATCACATATTGTTTTGGTTGAGCATCAATTGACTTTTCTATTTTTACTGGGAAGTTATGTCATAACTATTTTTAGTAGACAGTGTCTGGTTCGATCATTTGTGGAACTCAACACACAACTGTGCCTTAGAATTTGTTTTTCCCCTAAAGCTATAAGAATGTATGTATTTGGTGGAGAATGTCCTCATCAGCAAATATTCCACCACTTTATTCTGAAACACATTTTAGATTAAAAGTTCTAAAAACAGGAAGAAGGCACTAACGGATGAAAGAATCTGGGATAGTACTAGGCAGCAAAGGGAGTGTAGCTTTATAATAATATCAATTTGCCTTTGAACTATTAATACTAATATTTTAAATCATTAATTGAGAATGAATTAATATCTGAGTGGCTCTGGTAATTCTTACTTTATCCTTGAAAACAACTCTAAATCAAAGTCAAATTAATAATTGAATAAATCAACTATACTCCCACATAAAATAAAAACTTAAAAAAAAGAAAGGATACAGAGAAAACAACAACAACAAATTAATAATTGAATTTCCAGAGTCTGCGATCTGGTACCTGAGCTGAGTTCAATTTGCAGGGAGTCAAAGAATTTATGCAAACTTGCTTACCATAAAAGAAAAGTAAATGCCTAAGAACAAGCCCGGGGTTTTTCTCTATCTTTCACCACCTTCCCTCAGATACCAACCAATACAGAAAACAGCATCAAACGGTAATTCCCAGGCTTGTTTGCATAGAAGAATCACCTGGGGATCTTCCATAATTTCCTCCTACCCGCAGACCACACCCCAGGCCCAGGAAATCGGTCTCTGGAGGTGAGACACAGGCATCTATAGATTTGGAATCTCCAGACACCAGGAGACAATTGTGATTAAGGCGAAGATAGCCTGATGGGCTCAGTCAGTACACACCTGACACCTGCAAGTCAGGAAGCCTCCATCCTCTGTCTGCTCCACGCTCTGCCAGAGACTCTCAGACCTTTGGGGCAGGATTCACTAACACAACACACCGGTGTATGCACTGGTATCATCATTCTTACTCCTAGCGTGTAATCAATTCGTGAATGCAAATATTAAGAGGATCTTAACACAGAGAGGATGGCCCTAGGGTTTCTCTTAAGTTATGATCTGTTTAAACATTCACACCACTCTTGCATCTTAGAAGACACCTGGCTTTGCCCTTTATTTTGCGAACAGGTTGATCCTGCAGGACAAACTTTAGAAGCCGACAATTCGCCTTACCTCTACGATGCTTTTTAAATCTTGCACGTAAGTCCTTTCGGTCTCCAGAATCTCCTGCACCACTCTGTCCACATAGAGCAGCTTGGGGCTGGTGGCTGATTCTGCCCCCGTTTTGGTCGCCCCGTTGGTGTCCACTCTGTGCTGGGCCCAGGGCTGCCTCTCACTGCCCTGGTCCGTGTTCTGCTGCGCGGCTGCACCGTCCCTCGGCAGCTCGCTGCTGGAAAACGGCCTGGCTGGCATCAGCTCCAGCTTTATGGCCCCTGCTTCCTTATCCTGGGGAAACAAGCCCAAGTGGCTGTTTGAAACTAAGGTCATTCTGCTGCCAAAGGAACCATGGCTGTCCCGGGAGGAGGCCGAGGACGACGTGGACCCAAAGCTGACCGGGCGGTCGCTGTCGGAAAGCTCCATGGCTTTCAGTTGTTGGGAGCAGCGGGAGGGCCTGGCTGTGGTTTTGGGATCTGGAGCTTGTGTTACAGCTGATGACACTTCAGGACGCAACTGGTGCACATCTATACGGACGAGAAAAATAAATAAGGAAAAGGACAAGATAAGCAAGGTAGGCAAGTATTTTAAAATTATATCAAACAGAAAGTTTAAAGGCGGTTAAAACCTAGCTCACTCTACGCAGTCAAAAGCAAAAAGGTAGCAAGTTAGTCATAGACGGAAATGTAAGGATACCCATGGGACGCTGAGCTGCAGAGTTGGAGTTTCTAAAGCATCACATGGAAATGCATCAGAATCAGAGTCTCCGGCACTACCTCGGACCTACTGACCGTCAGTCTGCGTTTTACCAAGACGCCAATGCCGTGTGCGCACACTTTAAAGTTTGAGAAGCACTGCATCCACGGCCTCAAAGTGTGAGCACCTGGGATGACTAATAGAGCAGATTAGTCCAGATCTACTAAATCAAGGCTCAGGGCTCAGGGCACAAGGAATCTCGAGCTTTAACAAGCACCACAGGTGATGCTTATGTATTTAACACACATCCTACGTGATTCTTACGGTCTTTTGAGAAGCACTGTTTTAGATTTTAAGTATTCCACTATAATTCCACAAAATTTTAAGCTACCAACCTGGAAGCACCACTACTTGACTTAACGACGCTGACAGTTTTACACTTTACTTGTACACAGCATTAAAGAAAGTGTCACATGGACAATAATTTTCTAATGCTGGGTAAGAAAACCCAAAATATTGAGACTCACATCCCCGTTAAAACTTAACCGTCCCATCAGAACATTTCTCCAAATCTCTTCTTGAAAGCTGGCATTCCATTTGCGGTATACATGGAGTTACGCTGTTACAGAGTATATTTGATGAACTACACGTTCTGCACGTAGAGTTCAATAACATGACAGTGTGACCATGCAATTAAATAACAGCACTTAAATCTTGGGTCCAAAAAAGACCTTTCATGGACTTTAAACTTGCAGAAGCTATTTTGGTGAAACACACAAAGTTCCAATCTTCTTCATTTGAAAGGCAGGATCCATACTGTATCCCCCTAGCAATGCTATCCCAGGTTTACAGAAACAAAATACCTCGCAATAAAGAGAGTGATTAGCGAAGAAATTTGTTTCATTTCAAAATCTACCAAAATCCATGTTTATAGGTCTTGTTAGAAAAATAAGAGAGTGAAACTTAGGTATGGAAGGTTATAATAAGACAAATACAATAACAAGAATATAGACTAATGATCGTCTTTTCAAAAGGAACATGAATTTGGTTTGACTCGATAATAAAGATCATCAAACAGCTGGTACCAATATTTCCAAAATAAAAAAGAACCCATCAAGTCTATATCCTTCAACATCCAGACTTTTTCTAGATAGTTTATATCCATGGTATTTGTGCAAGATTACACTGCAATTATTAAAATTATGAATATCAAGTAAAGGAACTAATGGGTCAACAAGAAGGAACGGTAAGAAACGTGCAGAAAAGCAGTAAATTACCAGCATAACCACTACCACGTGGTATATTTGCCCCCAATTTTTAAAGCTTTTGCAATATTCTTTCTGCTTGCTCCGTAATGGCTTTATGGCCTATAAAACATGGATCGGTTATAGTAGTTAACATGCACCTGTGCTGAAGATCCAGCTCCAACCTGAGTGCTGGAAGAATCCAAGCAGCAGCCGGGCATTTAGATATGTTTGCAGCAAAGGATGCTTACCCATGTCTCGGATTGGGGTTAAGAAAGTCCTGGGCAGTTCAGTTTAGGAGCAGACACACAATGGCACCCATCACAACCATAAGCATGAGGTTGATGTCCCTTTCAGAAATGGGCACTAACTTATATAAGTATATAAGGGTTCTTTAAGGTCCCAATGGGCGAATGAGGCTATGAGTTAGGACCAAGCATAAGTTGGATGTACTACTCTATATGAAAGAGCATCTGGAAAGGTCTAGATCATCTATTCCCCATAGATTTGGATACACTGGTCTCCAGGACAACTTCCGATTTTCCGACCGGATGAGAATCAACCTTCTCTCCAGTAGAGAAAACCATATTTGACAGTAACATCACTCTTGGCAAATATTATCAGGATGGTGAAAAATGAACACAACAGAGAGACTCATTTCTTTCCTTACTTTCACTCCAAGTTAGCCAGCCAATATTGGGACCAAGGGATTACAGAGGCACAAATAATTACCGGATGTTTTAGAGGAGTCCATGTTGGGCTGCTAGGGCTGCTAGTGCCTTTTATACTTTCAAAGGCTGGAGAGGGTGGGATATGATACTCGGGTCAACAGGGATCCCTTCATGGGTGAATCTTATATACCAGCATCAGTTGGACCTGGTTCCCAGGAAGGCTTCATATGTCCCAATACCAGACCTTGTGCTCTAGGCCACTGGACCAGCCCATTCAGAATGCCAACTGAATGGGATAGAATAGAATATTTGAGATATTTGGTATCTCTAGTATTTAGCCAACTTGGGGTTTTCTGCCCCAAATTAAATACTTTCCAAAACTGCCAATGACACAAGTGAAACATTTAAAGCTAGGTCATATAATGGCATATAATAGGGGACTGCATTTGTTAATGGATAACATTTTTTATGTTGATTATATAATTATAGTTTTCTCACATAAGGAAATGTACCTCATAAAAACTGTCTAGTCTTGTTCTCACCTCCTTCAAAATAATTGAAGATTTCCACTCTGTCTGGCCTGTTCCTCCTAATACAATTCATCAATCATTAATATTTATCTCTAGAGCTGCACTTCTCAACACAGTAGCCAGTAGCCACATGTGACTACTGAGCACTTGAAATGCACCTCATCCAAATTGAGATGTGCTCTAAGTGCAAAACATACGCCAGCTTCCAAAGATGCAGCATGAAACAGATAAGCGTAAAATACTTAACTAATAATTTTTGTATTAATTATATGTTGAAATCATTATATGTTGAAATCATACTTTGGAATAGTGGGTTAAATAAAAGATCTTCTTAAAATTATTTTCACTGGTTTCATCTTACCTTTTAAAATGTGGCTACTAGAAAATTACAAAATATATACGTGTGTTGCATTGTATTTCAGTTGGACAATGCTGATCTAGAAATCTTCTAGATAATTATATTATTCTGTAAGATTTAAACTTACTTCCTTATCAATCTTCATTCCAATAATAGTGAATGAAGAGGTAAATACAATTAGAAGTTTATCTTTTTGTACTCCATTCGTTAATATACAATATTGTTATGAGTTAGTGAAGATAGAATTGGGAGACAAGGGCTGTGTACTGGATATTGGGGTAGCTGGTTTCCCATGATAAACTGAAACACGAGAAAGAAAACTGTAGAGCAAGAAAGCTTTATCCGGGACTCCCCTGGTGGCGCAGTGGTTGAGAATCCGCCTGCCAACGCAGGGGACACAGGTTCGAGCCCTGGTCCGGGAAGATCCCACATGCCGCAGAGCAACTAAGCCCGTGCGCCACGACTACTGAGCCTGCACTCTAGAGCCTGCGAGCCAAACTACTGAGCCCTCGTGCCACAGCTGTGCTAGAGCCTCCATGCCTAGCGCCTGTGCTCCACAACAAGAGAAGCCACTGCAATGAGAAGCCCGTGCACCGCAATGCAGAGTAGCCCCCGCTGGCCACAAGTGGAGAAGGCCCATGCACAGCAATGAAGACCCAACGCAGCCAAAAACAAATAAATAAATGAATTAAAAAAAATAAAATAAAATAAAGCTTTATCCTCCCCTTGAGTGAAAGATGTTGGTGATTGTGTTAACATTTGGGTAACTTGCTGCTTTGCTTTGCTCTCCTTCTCAAAGCCTCTCTCTTTTTCTTACCAGATCTCAAACACAGGACTAATAATATAGCAACTTCTGAGAATTTGCCAATCATTGCTAATGGCCCATGTTAGTGGATCTTTTGACCATGAATACCCTAAAGTAAGCTGATTTTCCCGCCTTGAGGGTCTTGGTCCTTCTGACCCTTGGTAAACCTGGACGTGGTGGTGGCGGAAGCACGTGTAGAGGGGCCTTGATTCTTACAACTAGGAGTACTGTAGCTTAAAAGCCTTTGAAATAAAAACATTCCTTCTTGTCCCATTCTCAAGAAAAAGAACAATGCGGCTGTATGGCTCCCATGTAGATAACTTCCACACATCCTACTTCATGACAAGCCTCCCTAATTTTTTTCTAGGCAAAAGAGCTTGAATTCCTTGGCTTTTCTTTGTTTGCTCTTCAAACGTCCACTATTTTAATTGCCCTCCTTTGGAATGTCACTGTCAGAATCAAAAGTAGCACTTCTTGGCTCTAACTTGCCTCTGAGGCTGATTTAGGGGTGAAGCAGAACTTTCATTGGCAGGAAACGTCCATGCTTCTCTGACCATGTTTACAAGTTGAAGGGGAGACTGATGGGGCCACAGCCGACCACACCCAAGGAGAGCTTTACAATGCAAGGCAAAACTATATGCACAGGACTTCCCTGGTGGTGCAGTGGTTAAGAATCCGCCTGCCAATGCAGGGGACATGGGTTCGAGCCCTGGTCTGGGAAGATCCCACATGCTGCAGAGCAACTAAGTCCATGTGTCACAACTACTGAGCCTGCACTCTAGAGCCCAAGAGCCACAACTACTGAGCCCACGTGCCACAACTACTGAAGCCTGCGTGCCTAGAGCTCGTGCTCCGCAGCACGAGAAGCCCGTGCACCACAATGAAGAGTAGCCCCCACTCGCTGCAACTAGAGAAAGCCCACGCGCAGCAACGAAGACCCCATGCAGCCAAAAATAGATGAATGAATGAATGAATTAAAAAAAAAACTATATGCACAGCTGGGAGGAGGAGTGATCAGGATTTCCAAATTCTGCTCATTGCTACTCTAGACTTCAAATACCTAATTGGAGTTCCTTGGTAGGACAGTCATGGACATCAAGAGAATGTATAGTGCTCAGGACCAGTGAATAAATAAAATTATGTAGTTCCTTATTACACTCTCTGTGAAGAGGAGGAAATAGAGGGACTAAAGTATAAGCAAGAAGTTATTCTATCAGCCAGCAAAGTTCACTTTGAGTCTTTGGTAGAGCCTCAAAGTTGTAAACTGACTTGATGATTCAAAAAACAAACAAACTTTTGAGTCAAAGTTATAAAGATATTCATTTACATATTTCAAAGACAACACCAACTATTTGAGGAGTTCTCCTCTACACATCTCTGGGTTAATAGTGAAGGGCTCAGTAGATAAAAGCTACCAGATATCAACCTCTTCGTTTTCTAAAATACCAACATGATTCTTGCATTAATGGTAAGTCCAAGGCTACAATTACACGTTTTTGCTCAGAGTGTTCAATCCAAGGAACATGATTTTCATTTTTATTTGTAGCTGTTTGGTAATGAAGAAGTAAAAAAAATCTTCTTACCATGTTAATTTCTTAGTTTTGACCAGTGTACTCTGGTAATGCAAGATGTTAACACTGGGGGAAGCTGGATGAAGGGCATACGGAAACATTTAACTATTTGGCAAATTTTCTGTAAATTAAAAAATTTTCCAAAATAAATAATTTTAAAAAGTCTTGTTACCATTGAAGAGTCAGTAAAGCAAAAATTTGGACAAGAAGATCAAGGATAGGAAAAGCTGCTTTGCAAAAATGCTTTTGTTCAAACAAGAGGTGAGGGGTTGAAAGAGAATCAAAGATTTCTTTGGGCTGTAAAGTCTGATACTAAATATTCAGATTATTTACTAACTGGTTCCTATCCAGTCAGTGAAAACTAAGAGGTACAACGGCTCCTGCTGTTGAGTAGGGATTGAGTTAGATAGCCCTAATTAATGCAACTAATATATTAGCTAAATTGCCTTAGCTAAGGTGGTGACTCCTGAATTTCTATTCGGGTCACAGGCATGTCGGTTTGGTTAGAAGAGGACCTAAGGGAATTCCCTTAAGTCTCTTCATGTAAATACAGTTTTTTTACTTTTACTATCTGCTTTTTGAAGGTGATTTGGTGTGGGAGGTGAAGGAGATTATGGGGCGGGGTTAAAGCTACTCTGTGGGTTGCTATCACTTTCAGGGGGATGGGTAGTTGTCCACCAAAACCCACCCCCCCTTCTTCTTTAGTGAATAGAGTTTCAGCTGAGCACACTTCCCAGCCTCCTGTCATTAGATGTTGCCATGTGGTCAAGTTCTCACCTGTGGAAAAGATATATGTCCCTCTGGGGGTCCACTTTTCAAGCATCAGACACTGGTCCTCCACGTTCTTCTCCCTTCCCACGGGGACCCAGATGTGGCAGGGATCTTTGCCTGAGCCATGAACGTGACACCAATGCCCTACAGTGTGGCAGAGCACGAAGACAGAAGGGCCTTGCAATAACTGGGTCTGGATGTGCCCTGAGCCACCCCATTAAAACGTCTGGTTATCCTGAAACTGATGTGCTGTGGAGAAACCATGTGGTGAGACCCCATTGATATGCAGAGAGAAGCTGAAGGGATGCTGGCTGACCTGGCCCCTGCTGTCTGAGAGTTTCCAGCTCAGGCACCAGATGTGTGAGAGAGCAGCCTCTGAGATGACCCCAGCCCTGTCATGTCTGACTGCAGCACCGGGAGACTCTGAACCATACCCACCTCGAAGAGCCTCTCCTGAACTCCCGACTCACAGAAACCTTGAGAGATTAGACATGATTGTTGTTGTTCCAAACCACTAGGCTCTGAAGTGATTTGTAACGCAACGAGAGATAACCAGAACAACCTCTGTTATAACAGATCCGCCTTACCATGATGTGCCAGAGCTTTAACTCTGTCAAAATTATCCTGAAAAAACAAAACAAAACACACGCCCCTTCCCCCTCACACAGAGCCTCGCAGTTCACTCACATGTGTCATTACCTTTAGAACATTTTGTAGATGGGAAAAAAGACAGAGAGGTTAGGTAACATCACGCTCAAACCTGAACCGTGAATCAGAGACTATGGTTTCTGATTTCTAGTCCATTATTTCTTATACTTGGCTATAGATTCATACAAGAGGGCAGAAAAAGAGCTTAGAGATTAGGAAATGAAGCACTAAACATAAGCTACCTGTATTAAGTGCATGATACCAATGTGCCAATAGCGTGTGTGTGGGAAGGAATGAGTATGTGCCCACCTGTGTGTGCAGAAAGAGCTCAGAGGACCAGCCAGAAATCAAGTTATGACATAACAGTTTCTCCTGCAGGGGATTTGCATTTCTGCCCTGGCTCTGTACCATGGAGGTTTGTATTGCGATCTTTGAGTCTCTGGTTTCCTCACGCATAAGTGAGGCAGCTGGACTAGATGTCTTTCCCGGGCCATCCAACGGTGGGGATGCAGCTCCTACTCTGAAATCAACACCAAGTCACTGGCTACCACATCTGCATGGCCCATTCCTAGCTGGGATCACAGGACAAGCAGTAACCACAAAATAGCAATTTTCTTCTCTATTCTCCTAACGCCAGGTCTTAGATGATGAAATGTATATCACTGACTTTGCCAAAGGCTAAAAACCCTCTATTTTTAATTCAGATTAAATCATAATCTATGCTCCAGCTTCCTTCCTGTTCGTGTGGAAATTTCAGTCTCAAGGCAGTAACGAAACAATGATAGCTACATACACAGGCTCCATCTGCATGGAGCACAGCTCAGTTCCAAAAACATCTCTGCGCATTTCAGAGGGAGGATTAGGCTAAACAACATTTCTTAAAGAAAAAGGAGGAGGAGGAAGAGGAGAAATCCAAATAACTAACACTAACACTAGTATTAGCACTCTGAGAAAGTAAACCATCCATAAAGTACACTAAACATTTTCTCAGAGAAAAAAAGAGGAGGAAGAGAATTCAGTGTCTAACAATAGAGATCTGAGTGAATAAATCCATCTAGAAAGTACAATATACAACTATTAAATGTCATGCCCTTTCAAATCCTTAAGTGTGTAGAAAATGGTCATAATTACAGCTGAGTAATATGGGTGGTTTACAAAACACAGGTACAAGGTGATCCCAATTTTGAATTGAAAATACTACTTATTTATTATCCACATGAGAAAAAGATTGAGAGGATATAGAACAAAATACTGACACTGGTTTTACCAAATAGGAGAATGGATGATTTTTCTTTTGATATTTATCTGTAAATATCACTTTTCCTCAATAAGTGTATCACTTTGATAATCTGAAAAAGCTATTTAAAGAAATTAAAAATCACAACCTTGGCTGGTATCAAATATTTAAATATTTTAAATTAAAATAATTGATTTTGTGTTCAATATGATTAATGAAAAGGAATGCCAAATATATACATCTTCTCTAAAATATATTAGTAACGCTAAATTAAAATAATTTAAAAATAATCAAAAAAAGATTCTAATGTGCAACAGCATTGACTACAATCCATGCCCTTTTCTCTCCAATTATTCCTGCTAACAAAAGCATTTCTTACCAATAAACACTCAACACGGAAACTGCATTTACTTAGTCAACTTTGGTTACCACCAGACTCAGGCTGAGTTTCATCACTACAGTTGCTAAGCATAAAATTCGCAAACATTGATTTTGTTCCCCCCCCCGCCCCCCCGCTTAACCTGCATGAACCTCATAAAGGAAGCACATGAAAGTACTCAGCAGTCGCTGCACGAACACTTAGGGTTTTAGTTTTCTCCCCAGCGTCACCAACATCAGCTCTCTAATTTCAACCTAACTTTAAGGGGAGAGCAAATCCAAACCAAAACAAGGCAAACACCCTTGAAGGCAGACTGCAGTTCAGATGGAGGAAAAAAAATCACCTTCTAGACTAATTCCATTGTTGGAGAACTCTTTTCAGTACCTCGCGTTCATAACAGAACAGTTGTAATATATGCAAGCAAGCTGCTGGCCCTGCGCAGTGTGGTGGAGAAAACCCCTGCGACAGTTTCTCACCAAGGCTTGATGGGCTCCGCTGCTCCAGGGGGAAGGACCGAGGGTGTGGGGCATGGGTTCCGCGGGCACATCCACATTTGCCCCTACCTGGGCTCTACCCAGGCTGAGCCGCATTGTCTGCCTTCAGCTGATGCAGTGACCTCACTGGGAGCTCAGTCAGGTAAAACCAGAAGCCTTTACTAGTCTGTGCAGCTCCTTCCGTAGAAATATTGCATGAGTCAGCTTTTATCTCTCAAAACCCAACACACAAAGTCTTTACAAAAACCTGATTGGCAACTTTCTCCCTGCCTTTTTCCCCCTGGTGTGCAGACCACAGACTTCAGCATCACTAAGAGCCTTAAATGAAACATGACATCATTCAGCTGAGAAACAGGACAATAGACACCACTGTGGGTAACTTGAAAATGCACACTTCGCTGAGCAACACCCTGCGACTGCCATTCTTTTGTGAACATCAAATACAACCCACACTCGCCTATAGCTGCTTGGGCTCTACCTTCCTGGCTCTGGCCACGGTTCTCATTAAACTCCACAAAAGCGGCAAGGTCTCAGAGCTCTCATATTTTCAAGTTCACTTCTCGAACTTTGTCTGTTTCAAAGGAAAGGGACATATCTTTTGCATAAGTTTTAAAGTGAAGTTTGGGGGTGGGGTGGAGAATAACACACAGTTGAAGGAAGTTTGAATCCTTAGTTTCCCTTAACGAGACAATTAATACAGTTTTAAGTACGTGAAGTTACACAAGAATACATTTAAGCTTGAGTATTTTAAAAACAGTATTATCTGAAGACATTATTATCTGAAGACAAATACCTAAAATGTAAACTTAAGGCATTTCTTAGGAAAACAGTTTAGTTCTGTGACTTTATATTCATAAATACTAAGTAGTGGGCTTCCCTGGTGGTGCAGTGTTTAAGAACCCACCTGACAGTGCAGGGGACATGGGTTCGAGCCCTGGTCCCAGAAGATCCCACATGCCGTGGAGCAACTAAGCCCGTGCACCACAACTACTGAGCCCGCGTGCCACAACTACTGAAGCCCACTTGCCTAGGCCTCGTGCTCCACAACGAGAGAAGCCACCGCAATGAGAAGCCCGAGCACCGCAACGAAGAGTAGTCCCTGCTCGCCACAACTAGAGAAAGCCGGCACACAGCAACGAAGACCCAATGCAGCCAAAAATAAATAATAAATTAATTAATTAATAAAAAAATACTAAGTAGTAAAGACAGAATGATCTTACTCCCCCACTTTGGTAGGAGAGACCTTCGAATTATATTGGGTTTCCATTTCCCTAAGGCTACCTGTCCTTCTTAAAATGCTATATCTATTTTTATATCAAGATTGAAAAGGTTCTTATTTGAGAAAGATATTGAGTTCTTCAGATGAAGGTCTTCAGGAGTACAAAAATATTCTTGAAAACTGATACCACTGCACCATGGAGCTAAAACTCAAAGTATGGGGCTTCCCTGGTGGCGCAGTGGTTGAGAGTCCGTCTGCCGATGCAGGGGACGCGGGTTCGTGTCCCGGTCTGGGAGGATCCCACATGCCGCGGAGCGGCTGCGCCCGTGAGCCATGGCCGCTGAGCCTGAGTGTCCGGAGCCTGTGCTCCGCAGCGGGAGAGGCCACGACAGTGAGAGGCCCGCGTACCGCAAAACAAAACAAAACAAAACAAAAGTAAACCAGAAACTCAAAGTATGGATTATGCCCATGTATAGACACCTAAAAGTAAACTATTTCAGAGGATCAAAATCCTTTAAATAGAAGTTCCGTTTAAAGCGTTCACTGGTGGTTATGGAAAATAACATTAGCCGATCATCTTTAATACAGCTATTTCTATCATGCCTATTAAGTGATTTTAAACTATCAACATAATAGGATAATTTGTTTTAATGCCTATTTCCTTTCAAATAAGGCTGAACAGATGCAGGGCTACATCAGTGGGCCATTATGGTGGAAATTTATCAATCAGTTCAGAAGACAACTTGTTTCTCCCCCACAAAACTCACCAGTTTGATGGAAATCACTAAGTCACAGATGCTGAAAAGGTAGTTTGAGAGGAAGGGCCCTCCCTGGGCTGTGGGGACTCTCTTCGTCCTCTATTCTGTCCTCCGTAGTGATCTCTCTTGCCCTCTGAAATGACACCCCCCAGACCCGTGTCCAAGTCCCCCATTTCTGCTGAACTAAGAGTCAGGTCAAATCTTACGAGCCCCATCTAATCTTCCACAACCACTCCAGCCCACCGCTCTTTCCATTTGTTAAACGACTGTTTATTGCACTTAGAGTAAGTGTCACGTGGTCTTATATTTATTTTCTAATCGTCTCTCTCCTACCCTGGATTATTAGCTTGCGGAGCAGGGACCCTTCCGATGCTGTAGGTTTGATATTCATGTGGAAGACACACAGATCTAAACTCTGTGATGGGCTGGTATCTGCAGAGGCCCTTGGCTTCTTTATTTTGGCCACGCCACGCAGCATGTGCAGATCTCTGTCCTCCGACCAGGAATCAAACCCGCGCCCCTTGCAGTGGAAGCGTTGAGTCTTAACCACTGGACCACCAGGGAATTCCCTCTTGGCTTCTTATTGACTCATTTGCTTCCTGTGCATATCTGCAGATGACAAGTTAACTCCTTTATCTTCCAATAAAATTTTATTGTACTTGGATTTTTTTGTGTGTGTGTGGCCAAGAAACGTATTTTTAAAAAGCCATTTCTGAGAGATGCTGTGTACGTTACAATGATTTAAAGTATACAGGAGGATGTGTGTAGGCTATTTGCACATACTACGCTGTTTTATAGAAGAGACGAGCATCAGGTAGATTTTGTTGCTGAATGAGTTAACAGATGAGTAGTGCATAGGGCCTAGGAGGGATGATACAGACACAGAAGAGCAGAGAGGAAAGGAAAGGGAGGAGGAAGTTACATTTCTTGAACAACTTTCAAGGTTCTTTCCCACCAGAGAGCAGGGGAGCTCCTCAGTGTCTCCTTCAGGCCTCTCATCGCCCCACCTCAGCTCTGATGGCTTTGCTCTCCAGGCCCATCTCACCCCACACATGGGTTACCCTGGGCGATCAGCAGGTCTTGCAGGTGCCCTGCCGTCTTGCTACTGGACTTCCGTGCATGCAGCAAAATCCATCCCAAGACATGTGAAAGGAACAAATACTAGTGCCGCTCCTGGCTGCATATTTTATTTGCCAATATTAACGGGAGGTGAAAAGATTGTTTTTGCTCAGCAAAATCTCTTTTTCAATGATAGTGAGATTGGCCACAGATAAATGCACATGTATGCCTTGTTAGGTGGAAAAGACACTCTCACTGGAACGCAGCTCTTGTTAATTCCCTCACGACACTGGTTACAGGAAGCACAGGAGCTATTCACAGTATCCTTGCCAGGAGTGGGAGACCCAGGGGTGAAAGAGCAGCACCCACAGGACATGCCTGCAGCCAGCAGGACACAAACCAGCCGTCGAGTCAACTGCAGGCCAGTCGTGTGGCCTAACTGGAGGGAGACCAGAAAGCCCTGCCATTGACAAAATTCCTTCCCGGGAATCTGCCACAGGGCCTGCAAGTCCACTGTGAGAAACCAGTTCTTTTTGGTTTAAGGTAAAAGTCGTCAGTTAAAACGCTAGTATCCCCTGGGAAGGGTTATGGAGTCACTGCCACAGTGGTGTCGTCCGCCTGAGCCTCCTTCTGAGGGTCCACAGGGGTGCTTAGGAAGGAGGTGGGAATGGGGTTGTGTGGCAGGGCTGTGAGGTTGCGGGGAGAAGCACAGACAACACGCAGCTCTGGGGGCTTAGCACGGTCTGACCTAGCAGACAGACTTGGCTGACTCTGCAGCTAGGCAACAGCTCCAAGCAGCTGGGCAACGAAGGATGAAAGAATGGCCCGGGGAAAGGAAGGAGGGCAAAGGCATGCATACCTTTTTCAGATTCAAGGAAAGATTTTGCTTTATACCATCCAGGTAAGGCAGATTTAGACAATCATCTTACATTTTCAGATGCAAAGGTGCTAGAAGTTATAAGGGGTATTTCAAGTCACAACTAATATTTTATATACGGAGCATAACAATTTAAAGGCCGGAGCGGCGGGGTCGGGGGAGGGACCTGTTTATTTTGTGGTTTAGGACATTGCCGCTGTGACACATTTCCCAATACAAATGGTAAAACCAACTGTTTTCTAATGCACGGGCCACTGACAAAACACTTTTTTTTTTTTTGTCTGTTAAGAACATTTTTCTTTGAAAGAAAAGAGCATGAGATTACATTTTCTAAGCGCATGCCACAGAATAAAAGTAAACATTAAAGTGAGTTGCATGCCAGGAGGTGTCACACATCCCACTGTCCCATTGATGTCCCTTAGGAGGACACGGTGACCTTCCTCCTGAAAGTGAGATATCATGTACTAACACCCATCTGCACTGCAGTCTTTGTTTATTAAAAATCTCTATACACTATTCCAGACTTGTACCCAGAAAATGTCAACAGCTATAAACTGCCTTGCTATTGTTATATAAACCAAACCATATACTTTGCTAAACAAACAAAAGAGCTAATCTGTTTTTTTCTTTCTCAAAGACTATTTTCAAAGTGAAATAATTTTAATGATAAGTGACTTTGTCTTCACAAATTTAAGGAGTGTTTACTCTTAGCAAAAGACATAGGTTTAAGGCAGACACAAGCCCTCAAGTCTAGGAGATAGTAAACGAAAGGAGTATTATTTTTTGTTAGTCCTGGAGTATTGAATCTAACAGAGGAAACCAAACAGTAAATAATCAATAGTTACCAGTATACAAATTATCCAACTGAAAATTTAATTCCTCACATCCCCCATTGCATGAAAATGTCAGTATTGAGGCATCATGGTGAGAACTTTAGAAAACAAACCCACAAATTCACAACACTTTTTCACGGCTCACCCTTACCTTGCCATTCAAGTCACGATTTAACCTCTCCATCATATACCACTCTGCCATGAAAACCACTGAGATGGGCTGGAAGGGCACACATCCTGGGGACTCTAAAATTGTGCTGTTTCAGGAGGTCCTCCGTGGGCTCACTCTCTCTCTGTGATAGTCGTTAGCTCTGTTTTTCATGATGTTTTTTTATTAGGATATTTTGGTCTTCACAGTCCAGAGTCAATGAAATCAAGTCTTAGTTATTTTTGAACTGAACAATTTTTAGACAGCAAGCAAGCAATATGTTACAAATAGTCTTTTGCTTTCAATACTAGATCAGTCCCATCTTTAAGGACACCATGGGAGGACTCGCTGTGCTGAAAGCACAATGAGCTAATTATCCCTCTAAGAATGCAGTCTGTTTCCAGACACATTTTTCTCCAGGAGATAACACACATCTAATCCATTCATAACTAAAGGCATTCAACACAATCTATACTTTGGAAAACACTCTTTAAAAAAATGTACTTGAACTTGTAGAAGGGGCTTGGAGACTCTTTTGAAATCCTGCAGCAGTATTTTCCGAAATAATCATTAAAACAAGAATCTATTATAGATTCAGGGTGACAACCATGGAGGTTCCTAACCCTTATGCCAGCTTGCAAAACCATTTCACATCCTGGCAGGGGAGAGAGACAGCCCCCTTGGCCAGCCTTTTCCCCACAGCTCCGAGAGGATGGAGTGATGGGGTGGGCTCAGCTCGACCTCTCCAGCCGCATCCCCATCCTGTAGATTCCGAGATGGTGGGTTCAGAGAGACCGTTATCAAAAGTAGCGGTGGTGAGGATGTAAGCTTGCGGAGGAAACATAGACAAGCCACCCAGAGTGGTTATGAATCAGTCCCTGAACTTGTTCTGAATCTTCCCTCCGGCAACTGCCATCCTTTAGAATCACCACCATCAGTCTTCTTTCCCCAACCTCAAGGCTACCTTCAATGTCACAGTGGCTGACAGCTGAACCTCCAGGTGTGTGACCTGAGAGCAAATGGATTCATCCCGGGGGGAGGCTATCTAATTTCTAGAACTGAAGTGGGGTGGTTGGAGCTTCTATGCGTTTGGTCTCCTTAAACTATTCGCAAGGACAACTCCATTCGGGCAGAAATCTGTAAAAGGTCAAATACAGACCCCACTCCAGGAAAGCAGAACTTATTCCTCTCTAAAGGACGTAGTACTTTCTAGGTTTTTTTTTCTTTTTTTAAACCAAAGAAGGCAATGAGGTTGCCGCCTTCGTTATGGTATTACAACGGTCTTAAATACCCGTCTGTTGCCATGTGTCCTGGTCTTTGCCCTTGGCACACACAGCAACGACCTGCTGACCTTCTCCCTCCACACCTTCTCTCTACTTTAACTAAGAGCAACCACCCCTAACTCAGCCTTGCTAACCGGGTGCCTAGTTCACAGGCTCCGTGCTGGGCTCAGTGAAGACAGTTGCATGCCAGGAGGTGTCACACATCCCACTGTCCCACTGATGTCCCTGAGGAGGACACGGTGACCTTCTGGAAGCTCCTGTCCAGCGGGACAGCACAAGCATCAGATACATAATGACAAGCGTGACGAGTGTGACGAAGCAACAGCTCAGATGTAACAAGAACTGTATCCGTAAACATTTGCTCTGTTTTCCTAAACTGTCTCTCCCCGTTTTCAAACTGCCCTTCAAGTAATACGGAAAGTGGATAGCAACTTCACACTGACAGTAACATCAAGCTGATTGAAGATGCCTGCACTTATATTTCCTTTTCAGTCTTAGAGATCGAGCGCTGTTGGACTCACCTTTCATCTTAGGTTTAATTACTTGGTATCCAAGCTGAGAGCCAAACTTGCTGAGAGTTTTTGTGCCTCTAAACACTTGCCTAATTCCCAGTTCCCACAGAGGTACATGAAGTAACTTGTTTATGTTAACAGAACAAAGGAAAGGAAATAGGGCTGTCTGTTAGCCTACAGGGTTAATCTTAATTAGGCCAAGAAACGAGTGGCACCAAGTTTATTTTGGTTTGTTCTGAATAAAAAAATTCCAAGTTCTTTATAAGTAGATGAAAGAAAAAAAGAGAGAAAGAAGGAGAAAAAGCCCAAACATTTACACGAGCTGCAGGAACGGTGGGATGATGGGGGAGTTCCTTCACTACCACTATGATCTAGTTTCTGCCTTTTCTTTAAGGAACATGTATTATTTGTGCAATTAAAGTAGAAGAAATAAAATAAATAAAATTTAAAAATAAAATTAAAAATTTATGTGAAGGCGATTCCCCATGTGCGGACCCTTCCCCACCCCGTCTTTCTCCACACGCCCTGCTCCCTGCTGGCTGGCTTCCAGTTGGGTTTGGCTAACGGGAGACACCAGAGTTATGAGGCAGCAGGAGAAGGAGACAGGGGTTTACCTGCCTGCCCCCTGGCTGATGAGGAGTGTGGGGTTCAGCAGTGGCTGCACCCGAGGCAGCCCGGCCTCCATGGTCCCAGCTCCCACTGGGCTCTCCTAACTCCACGGTGTCCCCTTGGCCATCCAGGGTCCCTGTGGTTGTCCCCAGGAATGGTGGTTCAGGCTTCCCGCCATTGCTGCAGTCTCTGGGTGCCACACATTCCTCGCTAGCTCCCACGGCCTCACCACCTTCAGTGAAGTAGCCCCTTCATTAAACTCTCCATTTGAACCAGCCGAGCAAATCCAGTTTCTTGCCTGGTCCCTGGCTGATACAATCTCGTAGCGACTTCAGACTCTCTGGTCTGAAAAGCAGACAACAGTTTGACTTCACAGGCTTAGGCCTCAGGTTTGACCATAGCTTTTCACTGGGTGGTATACTGCCCCATTTTTAGCCCTTTTTTATTTAACTGGCTGCTTCATTCAGCTCAATGAAATAAACAATTAGAACTTATTCTATGCCAGAAACATATTTTGAATTTGATATCTACTGATATATTTGTTAACTCAACAAATATTTATTGAACAGCTAGTACGTGCCAGGCACTATATAAGCACTAAAGATAAAGCAGTGAAGAAAATGGGTGACAGCCCCTACCTTTCTGGAGTTTACTTGTGGGTGGAGGATAGCTGGATTAAATTCCCACAATAACAGTATTTCAATATTGGAAAGATACTTTGAGGTTTTCTAATCTAACTTCCTATCTGGTGTTTGAATAATCACTTACAATAGCTCACCAAGTACTGCCAGTCTCTGCTAGGAGACTGTTAGTTACCAGACATTTGATCCCTGCCCACACTTTGGGCAAGCTAATCTTTATTAGATTTAAAGTAATCTAATCTTTAAAGTCTTTTCTCACATTGAGCTGAAGCTCTTCAAGGACCACTACAGGAAAACACATTTCAGATCACACCTCACCTCCATTTTGAAGTTCATTAATTATCTGAGATGCTACCAGGTCTCCCATTCATACTTGCCTCTTCATTCAAGTATCTACTGAGTCACCACCCTAAGTGATTCTGGAGGCAGGGTTCAAGGGGGTGGTAGGGGGAGTCGCCCCTAGTGCTGTGGGGAGCATGGGATCGTGCTGAAAAAAGGCACCACCCCCGGACCGCATTCTTCAGGCGTCTCAAGATCTTGCTTTTCTGCAGCTTCTACCAAAATGTTTTCAGAATCTCCACAATCCTCATGCCTACTTACCCCTGTAAAAAATACTGAAAAGATACCACTTTGGGGAATGTCCTCTGGGAAAGAGATGTTCTCCCCGCTACTCCTACGTCAGATTTTCAGATTCAGCAACAACGGTCTGTCCTCAGAGGGCACAGAGTGTGGCCAGGGAGACAGACACTGAGCGATCACACGAACAAGTGATTAATTCTACGTGAGATGTGGACTTTGCAGAGAAGGCACGGGGGGCTGTGAAAACATGTCCAGGGGGACCAGGGCAGGTTTGGGGTGGTCAGGGAAGGTTCCCCGTGGGAAGGGTGTGTGAACTGACATCTGAAGGCTGAGAAGAAGTTAGCTGGGGGAAGCCAGGCAGACAGAAGAGACCACGCAGATCATTTTACTTCCCGAAAGCGCAGATGGCTGGTGTGCCTGGCATTTCGCCCATGGTGATCATTCAACCTGGATTTTTCTCTGGACAATCTCGTTTGCCAGCATAATATTGCACACCACAATTAATAACTACGTTTGCTGCAACTCTGCCCCCTTATTAAGGAACCTTCTAGTTTCCTTCTCTACTCTGGGTGACCCACCTTCTAATCTGCACACATCAGCCTCTCTCGTTTGGCCTTTTCTTTCTCCCCCTCCAGACACGGGGCAGAGCTGCTTGGGCAGTAACCGTGACTGTTCTTGTGCAACCACTTGGACAGGGTGGCTTATACGGTGTGGTTACAGTAAATCACAGCATAAACTTCCCTGCCCAGCGTTTTCATCTAGGTATAATCAGATGAAAAGGAACATCAAAGGAGCCTGAAGAGGAGAAGGACAGAAAGACAGCCTGGAGGAGGGGCCGTTCCACTCAGCTGGTGGTGCCACTACTAGGGGACTTAGGGACTGACTGTGCACACGTGAGCCTTGAGTACTTCCCAGGACCACTTAGTCACCTGTCTCAGGACACCCAAAGCTAGGGACAAATTCCTGGTGCCAGTGTGGCTCCAAAAATAAGACACCTGCTTAGGAGTCTATGCAAATCAGGACATGACAAAATGTAAACCCCAACGAACAAAGCTGCCCTGAGAATACTGGGGCATTAGAGTTTTCACAAGGACGGTTGGTTATCGTCCTAGTGATGTCATAGTAAAAACCACCCCCAAAGCTGAACTTATTTTGTTCAATCCAAATCATCATTCAGCGCTTGTAACATGATGCATGGAGAGGACATAGACCTGGAGCTGGGATGTGTGGAATCACAGTTCCCCTAGACAGTTGGGTCACCTTTGGCAAGTCACTCACCTCTCTGGCTTCCAGATTCCTTCTAGATTAGTAAAGTGAAAACTCTGGAGCCTACGGCATTCAAGAATGCTTTTGCAAACTATTATATAGAGAATGAATAAACAACAAGGTCCTACTGTATAGCACAGGGAACTAAATTCAATACCCTGTAATAAATCATAATGGAAAAGAACAGGAAAAAGAATATATATATATGTATAACTGAATCACTTCGCTGTACAGCAGAAATTAACACATTGTAAATCAACTATACTTCAATATAATAAGTTAAAATAAAAAAGAACGCTTTCCAAATCTTCGAATCTAAGATTCCATGGTTTGGGGTGATGTGTCGACACAATGACCCATTTCTTAACTACACAGTCTCTGTCGAGGCTCTCATATAACTCAAGGATCTTAAATGTGGTCCCCACTATTATAGTCAGAAAACCATGAATTGATACAAAAACCAGGAGCATACGGCCTTTGTATAGGGAAGCTGCTTTAAATTATCTATAATTCCTCATGTGGCAGAAGTTGTGATAAGACACCTTAACCCATCTGACAATGTCTGAAATTGGAATTCAACTCTATTTTCAGGTGTACATCTCAGATTCTGTGTGGGGAGCCAAGGTTGGGGCTGGAGGTGAGAGATCTGATGATAATGAAAGACTTGGTGGTCCTGGGAGAGACTGGGGAAGGAAGTCAGGCCTGATAAATAGAACTCCTGGGGATGCCTGGTGCGACCCGAAGACTCGCCCAGAAGTTGTGATCTGAGGCTGTGCAGGCAGAGTGTGACTTGAAGTCTTGTTATTTGTCAACACTGGGTTTAAATTTTTTGAATTGATAAACCAAAGTTTAAAAGTCAGGCCATTTCAAAAATAGCAATGCAAAAAAAATAAAAAGTAAAAATCAGGATATTTCACATATAAATCCAGATTTTTCTGCTTGGGGAGGAGGTGCCAAAAAAAGAACCAATAAGCGCCCGTCACCACTACCCTTATATTCCCACTCAGCAGCGATGGGTGGGGCTAAGCTTGCTCCCTTCACCTTCGCGGTGCACTTTCTAGTTTGCTGCAGGCCTCACCACTCCCTTTATTTATTTATTGACATCTTTATTGGAGTATAACTGCTTTACAATGGTGTGTTAGTTTCTGCTGTATCACAAAGTGAATCAGTTATACATATACATATGTCCCCATATCTCCTCGCTCTTGCGTCTCCCTCCCACCCTCCCTATCCCACCCCTCTAGGTGGTCACAAAGCACCGAGCTGATCTCCCTGTGCTCTGCAGCGGCTTCCCACTAGCTATCTATTTTACATTTGGTAGCACCACTCCCCTTAGTATCACACTCACCTCCATTCACTCTTTTATAGAACCTGCCTGGCTCTGGAGCCTGGAAGTATTTGACTCTGTGTCACACTCATGGACCTTTGGACACTACACTGTGTACTAGGTTAGTAGTTCTAGAACGACCAGATTACTAGAAAATGATGCTGTAAGAAAAATTTATTTCTCTTCAATTTGTAAGTCATATAAAAGTGAAACATGAAGGATTAAAAATATCACTTGTTGTTTGTTACTTTATACAAGATCAGGCAAAAAAATGTACCATAAGACCAAAACCATCTTGGAAAGAATCAGTGAAGGGAGTAAGGGAAAAATGTTTATAGAAGCGGGGTGGGGAGAATGTTAATGGCAGGTCAGGAAATTGGAACTTATTATTTTTTTTAAAGATAACTGAGTTAAATTTGTTTTATTTTATTTTTTGGCCATGCCGAGGCTTGCAGGATCTCAGTTCCCCGACCAGGGATCAAGCCCCTGCCCCCTGCAGTGGAAGCACCGAGTCCTAACCACTGGACAGCCAGGGAAGTCCCTGGAACTGTCTTTACCATTTAACCTCATTAGCTTTTATTTTCGTTTGCCACTCTTACTATTAATTAAAGTCTTTATTCTACTAGTGCTTTCACAAACCTTGAACATATCAATAAATGTTAGAATTTGTGCAGGGTCTCTATGGAGGAATTAAGGTGGACGAAGCAGTCAAGTTGGGAATTCGGCCAAAACAAACACCCAGGTAACTCGGCGTCACAGTTTTTGACATTTAAAAATACTGGGACAGTAAGGCCAAAACCACAGCCCTGGAAGAATGACACACTGAGTTGTCCAGCAACACTTGAGGGCCCCTTACAAGGACTGAAGTCAGGATTCGTTTTTGATACCCTTCTGAAAGACAAGCCAAGATCAACTATAAATGTTAAACTTCACATATCATATCCTAATCTCATAGAACACTGGTTTTGTTGTACCTTTTAAAAAATAATAGGACAGAAGTTAAGACTTAGAACTGGAGATCCTAGTCCCATCAAAATAAACAAGGGCTATAAAATTGGGTTTATGGGCAAGAAAAAAAAAAAAAGGAATAAGCAGTCCCCCCACTGGGAAGAGCATTTATTCATTTTGACACTGAGCGTTTAAGAAGATATCTAGAGGCATTAGTTAATCATCAGCATTTTTCCTAGAAAGGGGAAAAAAACCCATCCTGTACCCCAGCCCAGTGTTTATTTCTTTCTGAACCCTGGAGATAAAAGTTTTAATACACAGAGCACTCAACAAGGATTTGTGAATGTACCCAAGTCCTTTTGAAGAAGAAACATCTCTGATATGTGATCTCTTTCCTCTGGAGCGTGAGGAGGAAAGAATGGGTGAGGGGGATAGAAAAACAAAACCAACTACTTTCCCCTAATCCTGATGTGGTAGAAAAGCAGAAAGCTAAAAGCTTCCCTGAGGGAAAAAGCTCCTCCAGACTGAGATGGATTAAGCAAGTCTAACAAACTTTAGGCTACTTAGTTTGCTGACGTTTCTGCTCACAATTTTGAAGTGTGTTTACGAGGCCACATGTTTTCAGCATAGGTGAGTCTAGACATTCAGGGTGAGGGCCAGAGCAGAGCAAGGCCTAGGAAACCCTGATTCAGGCCACAAGAGGACAGGCTGGTACCCATGTCTTTCTTCTGGGATGCTTTTCTGGAAACCCCATGATGAGAAAGTGCTAGAGAGCAGGGTATTCTTTCCTTAATAAATCCCATTCCATGATATTATCAAAAAAAAAAAAAAAAAGGTCCTCTGGAAATGCCACTGGCCAACAGGCACATGAAAAGATGCTCCACATCGCTAATCATCAGGGAAATGCAAATTAGAACCACAATGAGGTATCGCCTCACACCTGTCAGAATGACTGTCATTAAAAAGAACACAAATAACAAGTGTTGGCGAGAATGTGGAGAAAAGGCGACCCTTGGGCACTGTTGGTGGGAATATAAATTGGTGCAGCTGCTGTGGAAAACAGTACGGAGGTTTCTCAGAAACTCAAAATAGAACTACCAATTTGACATAGCAGTTCCACTCCTGGGTATATATCTAAAAAAAAAACCCACTAATTCAAAAAGTTACATGCATCTCAATGGTCATAGCAGCATTAGTTACAATTGCCAAGCTATTGAAGCAACCTAAGTGTCCATCAACAGGTGAATGGATAAAGAATATGTGGTGAATATATATACAATGGAGTACTACTCAACCACGAAAAAGAATGAAATTTTGCCATTTGCAGCAACATGGATGGACTTGGAGGGTGTTATGCTAAGTGAAATAAGTCAGACAAAGACAAAAACTGTGTGATGTCACTTATATGTGGGATCTAAAAAACACAACACACTAGTGAATATAACAAAAAAGAAGCGGACTCACAGATATAGAGAGCAAACCAGTGGTTACCAGTGGGGCGAGGGAAGGGGGAGGGGCCATATAAGGTTATTTATATGTATATATATAGTAGGGGATTAAGAGGTACAAAAAGTAATGTATAAAATAAGCTACAAGGATATATTGTACAACACAGGAAATATACCCAATATTTTATAATAACTATAAATGAAGTACAAGCTTTAAAAAATTAGAAATCACTATATGGTACACCTATAACATATAATATTGTACATCAACTATACTCCAATTAAAAAAATGGGGAAAATATTTCCTCTACTTAATCTATTTGTAAATTTTAATACATCCGTTGTTATAATGGTGTTGCAAACCAAATGTTTGATGAATGAAACTGGTGATCGTTACACATACTCTAAACCAGGTGTGGTTCAACATCCCCTAAGGCACTGTTATGGACTGACTTGTGCACTCCCTCCAAATTCATATGGTGAAGTCTTAACCCCCAATGTGACTATAATTGGAGATAGAGCCTTTAAGGAGGTAACTGAGGTTAAATGAGGTCATAAGGTTGGGGCCCTAATCTGATAGGACTGGAGTCCTTATAAGAAGAAAAGGCTAGAACCCTCATACACTGTTGGTGGAAATGTAAACTGGTAAGCCACTATGGAAAACAGTATAGAGATCCCTCAAAAAATTAAGAACAGAACTAACATATGACTCCACTTCTAGTTATTTATCTGAAGAACATGAAAATACTAATTTGCAAAGATGTATGCACCCCTCACCCTTGTGTTTATTGCAGCATTATTTATAGCAGCCAAGATATGGAAACAACCTAAGTGTCCACTGATGAATGAATGGATAAAGAAGATGTGATACACACACACACACACACACACACACACACACACACACACTAGAATATTACTCAGCCATAAATAAGAATGAAATTCTGCCATTTGTGACAACTTGGATGGACCTTGAAGGTATTATGCTTAGTGAAATAAGTCAGAAGGAGAAAGACACACACCACATAATTTCACTCATATGTAGAATGTAAACAAAACAAAACAAACAAACAAACCGAATAAAGCAAAAACAAACTCATAAATACAGAGGTGAGATTAGTGGTTACCAGAGAGGAAGGGGGCTGGGGGATAAGTAGAAGGAGTGAAGGGGGTCAATTGTATGGTGACTGATGGTAACTAGACTGTGGAGGTGGTCATTTTGTAGTGCAGACAGATGTTGAATTATGGTGCTGTACACTGGAAACTCACATAATAAAAAAGAAGAAAAAACCAACAGAGATCTCTTTCTCTCTCCACTCTGCACAGAGCGAAGGCCATGTGAGGACACAGTGAGAAGGCAGCCATCCGCAAGCCAGGACAAGAGGCCTCACCAGAAACTCCCCTGCTGGCACCCTGATCTTAGACTTCCAGCCACCAGAAATGTGAGAAGACAAATATCTGTTATTTAAGCCCCCCTAGTCTATGGTATCTTGTTACGGCAGCCTGAGCTGGTTAATACAATCACCATCAGCTTGTATTTTCAATAAGCAACAAGATTGCTGGACCCTGCCCAAGAACACTAGATCGAAATCTTTACAGATGGGAACCCAGAGTGAGCATTGGTAACTACACTCCCTGGGTGATTTTTGTGCATTATAAAGGTGGGAACCATTGTTCCAGGGGAGCTCAAGGCCGCGCTAACCCCTCCCTCAGCCTCCCCTACTCTATCACCCCAAAGAAGAAAAGCTTTATGGGATCAATGATAAAATAGCGACCTCAAACACTTAAAATTAGTCTCCCCCCAAAAGGAATAGAATACTATACCTAGAACTAGTCAGAAATCAGGTTGGAGTCCAGGGTGAGGTGCTTTGTAGGAAAAGCCACTTGAGTCTCTACATTTGGGCTTGTTCTGAAAGGATAAGAGGGCCCCTTGAGATCCACATGAGATCTGACCAATTTTGTTGTAAGGAGACCAGATGAAGATTTGGGTCTGACGCCAATGATAAATTTAAGAGTGCATTTGTGGGGTGGTAGATATTCCCCAACCCTCAGGCACCGGTGTGGAGATGGCTGGGTTGGCACCAGTAGGTCTAGCACTTGGGATCCTGGTCATCTCCTCCCTCATTTCAAAGAATCAACCTAGACTGAGTTTCAACATCCTAACAGGTAAAACATGGAGTTGGACCATTAACCACTGAGGATACTTTAAACTTCAAGGGCCAACAGAAAATAAATATTTGCTATCGTTAAACTCTTTTCTAAACTCCTCATGAAAATCACCAGAGTGAAGATTCTACTAAGTCAGCCAAATTAAAAAGAAACTTGAAAGTGATTTATTAGGGACAGTAATAGTATATAATAGTATATAAGCAAATTCAAAGGCACCAGGTATGTTCAACTATGTAAAGATGCTCCACAAAATCCTGCAAGTGTTCAAAAATGAAGGTACTAGGCAACAACCAAGGGCTATTTCAGAAACGGCATATTCTCTGGAGGCCGAGACCAGGGCACTAGGTTTTTCCCTTAAAGTGATTCTTATGTACTCCCAGGGTGCAATACCACAGCTGTGCCCCAGGAATGTTGTCGTACCTCCAAATTAAGGTTAAAAAAAAAAGCAAAACATTTCTTGACTTCTTTTCTACACCAAGGAGTACTCTTCAAGTAGAATAGAGCTTTTCTAAGGGACAGAATAGAATTATATTTTAAGTATTAACTGAGTCAAAGTCTAAAAACCCTCAGTAGATAATCTGTGTATCCCAACTTGCTTTCACTTTGAATAAAATCATGGGAAAGAGATGGCAAGGTGAGATGCAATAAAGAATAGTACGGTTTTCTCTTCTGTGAGGCAGGAAACCCAGGTGTGGCTTCCCCTCCTCGGCAGCTTGGTACCTTTCCAAGGATGCTGGCCATTGTCTCACCCGAAGGCCCACACAGGGAGAAGGAGAATGATGATCAAAACACAGGCTTAGGTGAGGACCTCTGATTTTTGTAGGTGCAAATAAAAGAAGCGCTTTTGACGGGGAGAGGTTCCCAGTGCCCTTCAGAAGGTGCTCTACATACTAGAGTTCTTGACAGCTCCTGCGTCGTCCAGTTGTGCTTATGAAGTAGCAAAAGATGTCCATGTCTCATTTGTTGAAAACTTAGTTTTATGTTTTAAAGGTATAACAAATAGTTAAGTTAGTGATGCCAAGGGGTGAACTATGGATTGAGATAAACCTACTCTCAAATCTTGGATCTATAACTTACTATGTGATCAAGAACTTTAATTTCAATCAACCTCAGTCTCTTTAAAGTCAGGACCATCTTATTTCGCAGGGTTACCATTCGATTGAATTGATGTGACCCTTATAAAACATCCATCATGGTGTGTGCCACCTAACAGACACCCAATCATATTAGTTTCCTTCCTGTTATGGATAGACAATAATCAAATGGTTAAAAAGAACCCAAAATACAGATAAGTCTGAACTCCTTTTATTAATTTTTTTCTAGTTATAACATGGAAGCAATCACAGGGCTTACATGCAGCCTCATTGCCAGAGTTGTAATGACAACCAATGCCTTCTTAAAGAATGATTGCTTATTCTTTAAAAATTCAGTTTTCATGCCATCCTTAGACATACCCCAGTGTGAAGCCTTCCTATGAATAAAAATTTTCAACATGTATAATTTATTATCTTATTTCTTCAGCAAGTGCTAAAGACTATTTTTAATATATAGCCCCTGTGTAGGAAATAAAGTTGTAGAACTACAATTCCCATCCCCAAAGTTCCAGAATTCTTTAGGTGCAGAGTCACAGGTCTGCTAATACCTGAGGTATGAGTTCCTTCCTTTGTGTCAGGTGCCGTTCTGTGTGTTTTAGATCGATTGCTCACAACCTCCTTAGGATATGGGTGTTATCACCTCAATTTTATGGAGGAAGAGAACAATGAACAGGGTAATTCAGTAGGTTGCTTGGGTGTACAGTGCTACCAAGTGGGGGCACCAGGATCTGAACCCAGGCAGTCAGATTTCAGAGCCTGTCCCCTCGTGCACTATACAATACTTCCAGATGTGTAGATCTACATCACGGATTTATAGAATTAGAGCGCTTGGGACGTGTGCCCTGGAGTTCAGAGAGGGGGCCTTAGGAATAGCTTACTACATAGCAGTCTCCCATTTTATAGAAGAAGAAACTGAAGCCTGGAAAGGGGATCACCCAGGGTAAATTCGCCGAGCGGTTCTCAAGCTTGCGCTGGCCTCACGATCACCTGGAAGCCCAGTGAAACACAGATCGCTGGTTCCACCGCCAGAATGTCTGATTCTGTGGGTCTGGGGCAGGGCCTGAGAATTTCTAACAAGTCCCCAGATGGTGTTGATGCTGCTGGTCTTGGGAACATGTTTTTTGTGGTTTTTTTGTTTGTTTGTTTGTTTTTTGTGGTACGCGAGCCTCTCACTGCTGTGGCCTCTCCCGTTGTGGAGCACAGGCTCCGGACGCGCAGGCTCAGCGGCCATGGCTCACGGGCGCAGCCGCTCCGCGGCATGTGGGATCTTCCCGGACCGGGGCACGAACCCGCGTCCCCTGCACCGGCAGGCGGACTCTCAAGCACTGCGCCACCAGGGAAGCCCGGGAACATGTTTTAAGAATCAATGATCTACACCAGAAACGAACACAACATTGTAAATCAACTATACTTCAATATAAAACTTTAAAAAAGGGACTTCCCTGGCAGTCCAGTGGTTGAGACTCCGCGCTCCCAATGCAGGGGGCCCGGGTTCAGTCCCTGGCTGGGGAACTAAGATCCTGCATGCCGCGCAGCATGGTCAAAAGAAAAAAAAAAAAAAAAGAATCAATGACCTAGTTAGTGACTGAGCCAGGATGAGGCCTCTGTTCTCCTCACTTCGCATCGTCCCGATAAATGGTGGATACCAGCTGCCCTATAATGGGAGTGTCAGAGAGAGGCTGGTCAGCTTGCTCGAGCAGCCCCAAGCACAGGTAGCGAACGCTGTCCTCCTCCTAATGTAGCTGAGACATCTGAAAGTTTCTTGCTGGCAGGCACGTTATACCGTGATTCACTATGATACTGGAACTCGCTTCTGACCCTCTCCACCTGCCCCTGCACGTCACCAATCTGAAACAATACAAAGCTGCTTACTGCCGATAGTAAATATTATTCTCACCCTGAGCTATTTACCAAAACATGTGATCTGAAATTTGGCTCTTTCAATCCTAAACATAGCAGGAGTTAGCAACAAGCAGGGGTCATGGATAATTGCCAGTATTTATTCTCAGAAGGGGATGATGAGACAATTTCAAAGTTTTCTTTTGTTTGCATTAAAAATCAAAAGGAAATTTTTGTGTTTATTTGTTTAGCTGAGAGGATCCATTGCCTTTCGTTAAGATTCCTAGCAGAGTGAACTCTTCAGAAAGTAGGGACATTATTTAATGATCATTTAAACTTGCCACATTTAAAATTGCTTCATTTTCGTGCCATCCTGGGGTGTTCTGAGGCTTAAGTGATTTAAGGAGTATAAGGCATGACGGAGCCTGGCACATACTAGGGGCTCAAAGAATGTCAGCTAGCTCTCAACATTATCGCTCCCGGTATTTAAGAGAGCCCAGGGACGGGTCCATTTGCTTGGGCAAGTTGGTAGGGCCAAAGGGCATGACCTGAGTAAGGAGACAGACCTCATCACCAAAAGTCTCTCTTCCCCATTAGCAAAGTGATTTAGAGACCATGGACCTCAAGAAGCATTTATGGAACATCCATCTACATTTACAAGGCAATTATCTGTTACCCACAAAAACCTTACAGGACTTAATACATGGAAGTCACGTACTGAACAAAAGTATCTTATTGAACTACCTGCTTAGGCACTAGAGACCTCAGATAAATGTTCTAGAGAACAGTTACATTACAATTTTTTAAAATTTTGAAATAAGTATAAATCGATACGAAGTTGTAAAAAAAAAAAAAAGTACAAGGAGGTCTCCTGTATCCTTCACTCAGTTTCCCCCAACGCCAACATCTTGCATAACTATAGTATGGTAACAAAACCAGGACAGTGACAGAGGGCCAATCCACAGAATATATGCAAATTTCTCCAGTTTTAAGGACAGTTACACTTTAGTCGTGAAGGACATACGAGCAAAGAGAAGAAATTAAAAGATGTAAAGGCGATGAACACAATCACTATCATCTGATGTTACTTTGAAATTTGCCTTTATATGTACTAGCCGTGAGAAGAAGATAAATGTTAAGCTCCCAACTTGTGTACATGATAAGACTCTCCCTGAAAAAAGAACTTAAATTTTTTTTCAGAGACTGAGCTTAACAACTGTAATCGGATTAACCTGTTTTCCAAATCATCTATAGATATGAACACTTATCATGAAGCCACTTAGCCTCTTTTAAAGTGAGAGGTGAACTCAAGACTTGCACACAGTCCTGTCCTTGTGCAAACACACAATCTGCACAACTGTCATAAAAGGATAAGCGAGGAGCTTTAGAACTTTCTGTGTTGCCTGGCTTGGAGTAATTGGATTTTGTTACATTTCCCCATATTGTGTTCATTATAAATTAGTCTTATCAACTCCTTAAAGGATCCCAAAATATTTTTCCGTGAGCATACTCTGTTTTCTTATGTATGTATTTGGAAATACTAAAATGGAATGTTTCAATTAGCTGGAATAGGTGAGGTTTTCCTCTGTATCTCATTTGCATAATATACAGTCAGGTTGGGGAGTCAAATCATTAACACAACAGCTTCCTTAACTAACAACTATCTTTCAAAGTGGGTATAACACAATTGATCTGCCAACATTTGCTCTTTAGCTGAAATATAAACATAAAATAAAAAAACCCAGCAGCAGCCCACTGGAAGAACCAAATGTCTTTAGAAGTTCACAAGAAGTAGATTCTCCAGGTCTGTTAGAAGGGAACAGAACTACTTTCCTGAGCAGATAATGATGCGGTGACATTTTGGATTCTTCACCCTAAAAAAGCAGCTTTGGTATATTAGGAAACAAAACACTGCATTTTCCTTTTGCAGGGTGGGAGCTGTCTGTGTCAATCTGCCCCCAGACAGTCCAGCCAGAGTAAACAGATGTTTCAAGGGTTGGAGAAGCCACACTCGCCTCCACCGGTACTCAAAATGCTGACGACCTCCGCTGGGGTCATCTGAATTCTAAATGACCAAGCAGAACTCCTACAGAAGGCTCCTCCCTTCCTGGGCCAGCCTTGAGCAAGATTCTGAAATAGGAGAAGCTTGTCCTGGACCACACTGGTGCCACCACCCCATCCCCAGGCGCCCTGACTCACATCCCAGTTGAGTGTCCTGAAATCTCCCCACTCCCCTCCCCTTGCCCCCGCCCACCCAGGATTCACTCCCTCAAGGGCTGGGGCCCTAAGCTCAGCGCCCCCTCAAAGATTCTGAGGACACAGAGACAGAACTCAAATAACCCGCCCAAGGCACACAGCTAGAGAGCTGTAGGCTTGACTCCAAGATCAGTTCTGTCTCCATTGCCTAAGGCATGACCAATTGTTCTGTGGCCTAAGTCATCAAAAATATACAATTGTATCCATTTTTTTAAGCTCCAGAGTTGACAGATTGTAATGATCCTTACTCTTTCAGAATCAAATCATCACATATACTCTGTTTCAGCTCCTGGAGAAATTTTTAAATGCTTAAAAGTATTCATATATTAAAAATTATTCAATACTTCCAGGGACTTCCCTGGTGGTCCAGTGGTTAGGACTCCATGCTTCCTCTGCAGGGGATCTGGGTTCAATCCCTGGTGGGGGAACTAAGATCCCGCATGCCATGCGTCAGGGCCAAAAAACCAACCAGCAAACAAACAAAAAACTACTTTTGGTAATAACATATGGTTTCCAAACAATCTTTAGCAAAATTTAGCACTATATGTATATATACACACACACACGTATATCATTGGAACCCACCCAAATAATCAAAACCAAAAAATATTTCATTGGCCATAGCATAATTTTTGCATATTTTCTTGGTAGTTCAAAAGTAATTTTACTCTTGGAAATACAGCAAAGTCTTCTGTTTTACAGATCACAGTAAAGAGACAATCACTTCTGTAACAGCTTTCATGTTTGATTTCTGACACCCCCATAACACCACTCGGGGACTCCGTCTCAACACATTACGAGTACTTACCTTGAGACCTTTGTCCTTTGCACAGATGATTTCTTGTATTTTGGACTTAAAAAAGCACTTGTAAAATGATGCTCATGAATCAGTGATTCATTTTTCAAATCCTGGTTGGCTAAAGATTCCTTTCATGCATTTTGGATAGAGATGCTGTTGTTCAGAAACACCCACACAGTGAGATGGAGCTGAAGAAAACAGACCCTGGACCCAGCACTGGTGCTGCCCGAAGAAGGCCAGGCATGTGTGCATTCGTGTGATGTGTGTGTGTAACTAGATAGTTGAAGTGTTTGGTGCAAGATTAAGAAGTGTCTAAATGTCATCCTCTGATTTCAAATGAAAACTGCAGGTGTTTTTTTTTCCCCCAGAGCTGGCAGCCTGCCATCACCGCAGGCCTTAAAGTGGCTCAGGGCTTTGGGGAGAGGGGGGGAAATATCTTCCACACAGAGCGATCACCGCCAGGGGCATCACTTCGGTCTCCTGGTTTTAGCATGAATTCCACTGCCAGACTCCCTAGACTTTCAACTTAAGCCATCAAAGAAAAAATTTTAAAGATATATGGGCTTTTAAAAATATTTACAGAGGGAAGACATTCTAAAATATTCTCTGTGATCTGAATTCTCCCTCATCACCATCTTGATATATAGCCGAGGCTTTGGACACTATTTTAGGCTAATACCTGTTTTCTGTACTCTCTGCATAACTTATATAAAGAGCACCCCAGGTTCATTTGACTGGCTGTGAAAGTGGTCAAGAAAATGAAAAACTAACCTTTTTTGAAGGTGAAGTTTCTAAATTTGAATTCTTTTTTTTTTAATGGTTCCTCCCCCCTTCTAGAGTGATTTCAGTAGGCACCCTTGGTTACTTTACGGATATTTTCACACGAAATCTCCTCCATTCAAGAGGGGCACATTTTGTTTTCAAGAAAACTTCAAGAGCCAGGTAGAGTTCCTCGTAGAAACTCTCAGGTCGGACTTCTGCGAAACAGCAGTCATGGATGTTGGCGAGCTTGTGTCTGTTCAGCACTGCCATGAACACTTGGTGATCCTTATAAGAATGACAAGGTCTCATCCGGCCCTTACAAGCATTCAGTTGTCCCAGTTTCAAAGCTGGGCAATTCGAGGCTTAGGCAAGCTATGTAACAAGTCCAAAGGGACGCAAGTGGAAGCACAGGAGCCAGGATTCTATCCAGATCTGTGTCCTTAACCAATGCCCTGTACCTTAACATTTCAAGGAAAGGGGAATCAACAGTTTTCTCAACAAGGAAGAAATACTTTCTGCAGTCTAGGATCCTAGTCTATAGATCAGAGCTATCTTTGAAGTGAAATCCTAATATTTTCTACCCCTTATCTCAAACGAAGACCAACTAAAGGCAACTCAGCATCAACAAAACAAAAAATAAAACCACCAACAAAACAAAACAAAAGCCAAAGGACAATGTGCTATATCTGCAGCTTTTAAATAGTTTTTCAAAATGATCACACATGAAAAAATTACATTTGTGGAAACCTCAAGCTAAAACCACGTTCTGGAATCACAAAGCATTGAGCAACTTCTCTGTAAAGAAAATGGAAACCAGGGTCGATTTTCAAGGAGGACAAATATTGCTCTTTGGACCAGAAACTTGTTGCTGAATCTCACCATGGAGCAAAAGGCTTATAAACTTTAGAAAAAATCAAGTTCACATGGAAACAAAAACACAACAGAAACTCCAATATGGAGACTGACAGACGCTGCATGTCTTCCTAGTTCTTTTCAAAGCCATTGTTGGCTATTAAAATGTCCAGGTAGAAATAATGAAATACCAACAGTTCCAGTATTCCAGGGGAAATGCTTGTGCTCAAGTTTTTAAACTTTGGTTTTGTAAAATTTACTAGCAGAGAAGGTTAATGAAACTGATGACTTATAAGGATAAGACAGTTCCAGTTACTAGGAATCAACTAGAAAACCTCTAAAAGGTGGGAATCACTCAGTCATGAGGACCACACAGTAATATGTTTTTACTATGTGCCAGGTACCATATTTAAGCTTTTAAAAAAACCTATCTCATTTAATTCTCATAACAACTCTAAAAGGTAGGTATTGCTATCATCCCTATTTTGCACTTGAGGAAAATGAGGCACAAAGAGATGAAGTAACTTTCAAAGTCATATAACAATGAAGTGATAAAACTGGTATATAAGCCAGACAGTCTAACTCTGGGGCTGAAACATTTACCCCCTCTGCTATGCTAAGTCCATGCAGCCAAGCTCTGCACGTAAGGACAGGGACTGTTCCCGCATAACTGGCCTAATCGTGGTTAGAAAACAGGAATGCTGCCATGTTCCTTCTGCAAAGGCTCTTGTAAACTAGACTTGTGATGCCTCTCTCTGATGGGTCACAGCCCAGTTCAAGAGTGAAAGCTCCCAGATAAACTATCAGGAGTGCGTAGAAAGATGTAGATGAGTGAAGCAATAACTACATACAAAGCGGTACCAATTTGGTAGGGAATAACTTCTGAACTCTTGTGTGACATAGCCTCCACCTTCTGAAGTGTTATTTGCATCTTTTACCATTTCACCCTGCCTCTTCAGCTAGTCACAAGCTCCCTGAGATCCTGACTGGGGCCACTCATGGCTTGGTAACCCCCTCATGGCTCTGTGTCAAGTAGGTGCTTCCTGGACGTGGTTGCATGATTTATGTGTGCTGTGGACACCCTCCTACGGAGGCTGAGCACCAAGCTGGCTCTTCGTGGAAGTGATGCATGAAGATGTGTGGAGAGAGGTGCTGAGAAGGCAGCCAAGTGTTAGGAAACAAAGCCATGGAAGCTGTGAAGAGACAGACCTCATGCAGACCGGGTTGGCTGATCCAAGGAACTGTGCTGGACACTGACCAAACGGGGTAGTTACTGATGCAGGACCTCAGCGTCTAACCCAGGGAATTCAGAGCCTCCTGCATAGGCAATTTGGATCACTGGCTCATGACACGGGGGGGAAAAGAGTCTGCCAAAGGCTTTGTTTGCTGACACGAGAGCTTCCAAGTCCCAGAGTTAAAATGATCAGAGAGAAAAAAGCCAAAAGTCAAGAATCAGTTTCCGGGAAGGGAGGAGACAGTGCTTAAGTCACACATTTTATTTATTTGCTTATTATAACGTGCTGAACGGTGCGCCACCAGTAGGCAAACACATCTTCACACTATTCTGACAACGCAGGTAGAAATAGGAAGACTTACAGAGAGACAGTAAACCACGTGAACCCGCCTCTGTTCCCCAGTCCGGTGAGCCCTGGGGAAGCTTCTATAAGTTTCCACCGCTCCTTTTTCAGCAGGACTAGTCTCACATCCTGGGCCCAGAGTGAGGAATGATCGAGTGGAGAAGACGATGTGGGGCAGAGCTTCGTAGCAGGGGGTGCAGTAGGATTGAATCTGGCTGGAAAAATCATTACCTGCATGAACGTGGGTAAATTGTTGAACCCCTTTAGGTTTCAGTTGCTTCACGTGTAAAATGGGGACAATGTGGTACTTACTGCAGATCGCTGAGAGGATTAAGTGAGATAATGCATATACAGCATTTAGCCAGCTGTCCTGATATATAGAGAGAGATCTTCACGCTCGTGTTTTCTTAGATTCTGTATTTGTCTATTTAGTATCCATTAATTGTAGGACCAAACAAATAGCCAAAGTTCTTTACTTCTCCCCTGTGATCCAGTGATCTCTGAACCACTCCCTTATCTAACTCTCACACAAAACCCCAGGGCCAGGTACCAGACAACCAGGGGAAGCCCCTATGCTCCAAGGCCAGCTGGAATTATTCAAACGAGTCAATCCTAAACTGTGGACGCTGCCCTGCCCTTCACGGGCAATCCCACGGAAACCCCAATAAAGTTTGGCCTAGGCTTTCCTCTCATTTCTTTCTGCCTCCTGGCCAACACTGGTGCTTCCCCATGTGGCCCCGCATGGCATGCCAGCCACCCCCACCCCCCTTGGGAAATGTAAGTAATACAAATCTTTTAGTGGCATTAGTCTCTCAGTCGCTTCCATAACTTAAAATCCCATGGGGACAAACATTGAGACAATAGAGCTTAATAAACAACTGCCATGATAACTGGTCCACAGGCCGTAAAACGGAATCAGTTAAGTTTCTGTCTCTTCGTTCCATCCTTCCTCTCCTTACTGTCAGTTTCATAGTTTGGGGCTGAATCTTTACAATGACCTCTTTAATAATATCTTGCTAAATTCAATTTCTTGCTTCCTCAAGCCATCTCTACATGGCTCTCTTCTAAAACTCAGAATGTAGGTTACTCTCTGCCAGGAAAGCTTGATACAGTTCCCTATGGTCTACGAATCAAGCAGATACTCCTTATCTTAGCACTTAGCCTTCTAGGGTCTGGACAGGTACTGCAGCCATATTGGAACACTCAACACTCCCCAGGGATACTCTAGCTTTTCATACCTCTGGGCCTTTTCTCAGGCTAGTGTCTGCCCTGGGGATGCTCTTCCCACCGTTCCTTAAGTATGGAAATCACAAAGCACTTGGGGAATCAGGTTTGGGTAGAGCTTATATTCTCTTTAATGGTTACCTGAAACTTCTCCCAGGTCCTCAATAAATATTTGGTGGTGAGCTGACTTTATCATCTGACTTTGCTCCCAGAATAATTGTTGAAAAAGAAAGTTGGTTGAGATTTACAGCTACCTTTTCTTACTAGGTGGGTGGTTGAATTTGGAAAGGAATGAGAACCATTCCATTCATACAAGAAGAAGCTGTTCCCCAGCCGACATAATGAAGGAAATGGTGGTTTAGAAAGAATCTTAAAAATTACTCAAAGATGATTAGAGGCTGTCACCGAGAAATGAGGAAGGAAGGGGTTTCTTTTCGACTACAGGGTATAGAGTCCCACAGTCAGAAATTATTATTTTATATTGAGGCCAATGGTAGTCTGTATGCCTCTGAAATGTGAAAAGCAATACTAACTTAAGTTCCTGGTATGACTTACAAGGCATCAAGATAGATTATACAGGCCGTCTATGAAAACCAGGCTCCTTACTTGATAACATTTTGCAGTCATGTTTCTGAAGGCCTGGCTATCAAATAATCATTGAGTGCCTACCCTATAGAGACACTGGCCATGGTGGATTTAGGGTATCAAGCCATGGAGCTCTGACTGAGCTCAGCATCTAGATAAGGAGGGAGGATCACAGGCAAAGTGAATGGTGGGTGCTGCCTCTGCTATCCTGCAAATGAGCAACACGGCCAGGTTTTCTGGGTGTTCACAGGAGCTTCACTGAAGAATAGAATTTCTGAAATAGTGCATGCACTAAAGTGGGCATGATTTCACTCAACAAAGCAAGTCACTTAGTTGCAACTTAAAATGGGCAAATGCAAATGAACTTATCTACAAAACAGAAACAGACTCACAGACCTAGAGAACACAGAGACTTGCAGTTGCCAAGGGAGAGGAGGGGAGGGGAGGGATGGAGTGGGAGTTTGGGATGAGCAGATGCAAACTATTACATACTGAATGGATAAACAACAAGGTCCTACTGTAGAGCACAGGGAACTATATTCAATATCCTGGGATAAACCATGATGGAAAAGAATATGAAAAAGAATGTATACATATGTATAACGGAATCACTTTGCTATACAGTAGAAATTAACACAACACTGTAAATCAACTATACTTCAGTAAAATAAATTAAAAAAATAAAATGTGCAAATGTTTATTCTTGGTTAGATATTGAGAAAGTGGGTGGGGAATCATATACAGAAGAGGTATCCTTTGAGGAGTTACTTCCTAGTCCAAGGGCTTCATTTTGCGTTCCTCCTCCTTTCTCTCATGTCCTTCACAACTTTTGGAATAGTCAAAGCACAACGAGAGCACATTTTAGTGCGCTGAGTGGTGGACTGCCCATATATACATGCACATACATCCTTACTTATTTGGACAGAGCTGGCAGAAACATAGTTACATTTTGTATTTAAAGGTGAACACTGTGAATCACCCACATCCACCCTCGTCTCCAGTTTCCCTACTCCAGTGAGGTGCCTAAGAGCTTCTCCAACTTGTAACAGCTTCTGTTTCAGTTTCACTGTTCCCAGTTCCTGAGCCCAGCACTGAGAAAGAATAGCTATGTAGACAGCACCAAGAGCAGCTGTGAGTTGAGAAGACTTGATTGACACGATACTGCTTAGCAGCTGGGATACTCAGATCACCCTCAAAACAAAACAAAACAAAACAAAACACCACCAAATAGTCTCTAAATTAGTATGAACTAGGCATTACCAGATTTCCTAAGTTAACTTTTGACATGTCACAGTTAAATATTTATATTATATAACACATCTACTCTGATATTCAGTGATCTATGGAGTGTGAAATAATTGCAGTTAGCAATTTTTACGTCCAAAGAAAATAGCATTGCTCCAGAAAATAAAGAACTAAAGCATAAAGGTTATATTATTTTTTATTTAAAATCTCTTTCCTGGTACCTAAAAGTAAAATCTTATAAACTATTCATCTGTCCATCTCAAGGTAGATTTGCTGAATAATTATTCTAGGCCAGGACCTGGACTAGACATTAGGGATAAAAAAGATTTTTAAAAAGATGAATCTATGGCCCCTGCCTTTAAAGAGCTAACTGAAAATCAATACCTTCCTAAGAGTCTCTTCAGACTTCAAATAAATATAAAAATACCAGTAGACTGAAAAATATCTGAAGATTCTTCTATGAGCAGGCTAGAAATTACGGTATAGTTATGGGAGGGAGAATAAAACAGAAGGAAATGAAAACATACTATCCCTTCAGCCATAAAAAGGAATGAAGTCCTGATACACGCTGTGGATGACTCTTGAAAACATTATGCTAAGTGAAATTAGCCAGACGTGAAAGGACAAATATTGTACGATTCCACTTATATGAAATATCTAGAATAGGGACATACCTAGGGACAAGAAGTAGGTTAGAGGTTACCAAAGGTTGGGACAGGGGAGAATGGGGAGTTACTGCTTCATGGTTACAGAATTTCTGTTTGGGGTGACAAAAAAGTTTTGCAGGTAGACAGTGGTGATGGTGGTATAAAATTATGAATGTAATTAATACCACTAAATTGTACACGTTAAAATGGTTAAAAGAGCAAATTTTGTGTTATATAGATTTTCTCACAACTTATAAAATGAATAATGTAACAGAAACCATTGAATTGTACCCTTTAATTGGGTGAATTGTATGGCCTGTAAATTATATCTCAGTAAAGCTGTTAAAAGAAATCCCTCACATGTTAGCATATTACTTCGTCATCTTGTAAAGCTCTGAATATTGTTAAATAAATATACTAGGAGCACAACTGGGCGCTCAAGGTTTGAAATATTACGATTCACACTTCTTTCTGAATGCCAGATGTTACCAATAATCACTAACTCTTCTGGCCGTTCAGAACACAGCTGAGCCTTCTATCTTTTGCATATCTGGTTAAATAAGGAATTGACTATCTTGCCATGAATAAACTTATTGTGAAACCATTTTCACAATAGTCTCTTGGCTTGATTCTTCTTGAATACCATCAGCCTGAAAAGTATGGTTGGAAACCACCATCAGAACAAAACAAATGACAACTTTTGATTTTCATACCTCTCCACTGTAGGTTAGCAAGAGGCCAGAGTAAGTCAGTATCTCGAAAAATGCCTGGCACGTACTGGCTTCCAATACATATTTGTTGAAATGACAGAACGGTTAGCAGTTACTGCTTGGGAACCTCTCAGGGCTCTGGGTCAGATAGAAGCCTTCTGAGGGGCAGCAGTCCAGCTCAGAACACCCCTGGGAGTTGATTCCTTCTGGGCTCACCCCTGGTTCCTCTGCTAGCTCCGTGCTTCTCTCATAGGTCACTCATCAGCAAGACCAAAGAGTTCCCTTCTAAGTAAGTATCATTAAGAAGTCCAAGGTCTAGGGGACTTCCCTGGTGGCGCAGTGGTTGAGAACCTGCCTGTCAATGCAGGGGACATGGGTTTGATCCCTGGTCCGGGAAGATCCCACATGCCACGGAGCAACTAAGCCCATGCGCCACAACTACTGAGCCTGCGTTCTAGAGCCCACGTGCCACAACTACTGAAGCCCAGGTGCCTAGAGCCCGTGCTCTGCAACAAGAGAAGCCACCGCAATGAGAAGCCCGCGCACCACAACGAAGAGCAGCCCCCGCTCGCCGCAACTAGAGAAAGCCCACGCGCAGCAACGAAGACCCAACACAGCCAAAAAAAAGTAAATAAATTAAAAAGAGAAAAAAAAGTCCAAGGTCTAGACAGAGCAGAATGAGGTTAGGAATTTCCAAAGTTTTTCATTCCAATGCAAATTTCTTTCAAAAATTTGGAGCTAAGTTAACAGGAGAGCTACATTTTGGTCACGAGTTCTATTGCTGCCTCAAAACAAAAAGTAGCAGAAAATAAATATAATTAATGGGGAAACCCAGAAGCTAACTACTTTTTTTTATAGAAGTATAGTTGATTTACAATGTTGTGCTGATCTCTGCTGTACAGCAATGTGACTCAGTTATACACATACAGACATCCTTCTTTAATATTCTTTTCCATTATGGTTTATCACAGGATATTGAACATATCAATAATTCCCTGTGCTATACATTAGGACCTTGTTGTTTATCCACAGAAGCTAACTACTTTTACCATTGCCCATACCAGAAGTAATAAAGTGATACGATTTAGACTACAATTTGCCAAAGCCAATAAACCTTTTCTGTCTTATTAGTCAAATACACGTATCATAGAACAAGGATTACATCTTAAAATAAAAGCCTTTGAAGGAAAATAAGGGGGGATAATGATCTCTTACTGTGTGATCACTGAACGTCCCTGTGTCTTTGACTAGGAAAAGAGAAAATGAACCTCCTGCCATGAGTTAGCCATGATTTATAATAACCTAAGAAGAAAAGCAGACTCTAGATTTGTCAACTCTATTTGAAGGGGGAGAAAGCTTGTAAGCTCATTATCACCTTCCTGAACTCTTTAAAAAGAAAATCATGCAGTCATAGCAAAGTCACAAACCTACCCTGAGTCTGAATTCCATCTTGACTCTGGAGAACAGAAGTCTGGATTCTGCCCTTCGCGGAGAGCTGCGATTCCTCCATCCTCTGACCAGAGCTCCCACCACGGTTGTGGACCCCAGGTGGCCGTAGCCCCGCTGGGCGGCCGGGAGCGGGTAGATAGCCCTGTCAGGCTGCCACCGTCAGGAGGATCCCATCCACCTGCGATGGTGCTACACCCCAGACAGACAGGTCCGGGCAGTTCCACCTGCCCCGTCCTCCACCCACACGCTCACCCTTGTGTTGTTGATCCTCCCTCAGGAGGCCCAGGGAAAGTGGGAGATGAGCCGAGAAAAAGCAGAAAACAGCAAAAACAAAACTGAGTGGTAGGGCTTCCCTGGTGGCGCAGTGGTTGAGAGTCCGCCTGCCGATGCAGGGTTCGTGCCCCGGTCCGGGAAGATCCCACATGCCGCAGAGCGGCTGGGCCCGTGAGCCATGGCCGCTGAGCCTGCGCGTCCGGAGCCTGTGCTCCGCAACGGGAGGAGCCACAACAGTGAGAGGCCCGCGTACCGCAAAGAAAAAAAAAAAAAAGACTGTGTACCTGTGATAAACCATAATGGAAAAGAATATGAAAAAGAAGCTATATATGTATAACTGAGTCACTTTGTTGTACAGCAGAAATTAACACAACATTGTAAATCAACTATACCTCAATAAAATTAAAAAAAAAAAACACCAACCCCCTCAAACAGACAAAAATGACTGTATATGTGGAGGGGGGCATGTACCTGTGTATCTATTTCTCTTTTCCCAGCTTATTTTCTCTCCTAAATTGGAACAGCTATCAGACAATTGTTTTTCCAAAGAGAACCAGTCGTCTAGATAAACAGAATTTGTTTCTGAAAAGTATTTCTAATGTCTGGGTGTTCACGTCACAGAATCATAACAGCTTTTGTGGATGAGGAAAGTTGATTAAGGGAATTTAATAAAAATTCACAATCATGTCAATGCTCGAGAACTTTAAAAAAATGAATTGATTCCGATGACCTAATTCTTTTCTCTCTCCTGGTGAGCTAGCTGGAGTTGCCTCAGACTGGTGGGTGGGACCTGAACGTCAGGCATAGAGTACACTGCTCACATATGCCCCCTCCTGGCCAAGATGCCAGGTGCACATTGGTTAGAGACCGAGGATTGCCTTAAAGCTGTGGGAGGGGCAAGGGGTAGAAAGTTCTGGAACCCCCTTGGTATGCTATATTCATTTAGCCTGAATTAATTATAGGCAGGCTGAGGCTTTTGATATTATTTTCTGTCCTAATGACTGTTACAGATTACACAGTTGGAGTAGATGGAGCAACCCATTACCTGGCTTCACTCCTCTCTTCCCCAGCTATACCTTATCTAATAGGCTCAAGACTGTTTTTGCAGGAGGGAAAATTCCCCAAATCCCTCCATATCCATTTACAATATTTCTTTTAAAGAGCCTCCAGTGTACTAAAACGCAGTAGTGTTTTGGGATACATATTTTATGGATTCAATTAGTCAAAATTGCCCTTATTTGCTTATGATTTTGACTTTTCCAAACTGCAGAAAAAGTTTGGTATCATGGCAGATGGAGGGAAGGCGGAAATGAAGGATGGGATTTGAAATGGTCTAAGAGTAGGAAGCTGCTGGTTCTACTCTCTGTTCCCTGACCTCAGGAGGGGTTCAGACATGCACCTGGGGCAGAGTCTGCAGTCAGGGAGGGGCAGCGTTTGCTGAGAGGACAGGTCCTGGTTCTCCTTGAGGTGCGTCTCCCACTTCCTCACTGGAGCAGGGGGCTCCCTCTGCCGTGGGCAGCGCCCTCCACCTCCCAGGGCTGAGCCAGGCTCTGCTGGGGTTCAGGGGAGAACTGCTCAGGGAGCAATGCCACCTGCCCTTTAGGGGAAAGAGGAAAGAAGCCTTCAATAGTCTCTCAGTTCCGGGGACCCCCAGAGTCACAAAGACAGCCTGAACCTGCCTTCTGCTGGGGATACCCCCTGTGGGAGTGGGGCGGCATCAAGGAAGGCCAGCAGGGAGCCCGTTACTGGAGCCTGGGGTCTGGTCCTGGCTTAGAGGTGAGGGATTAAGCAGGGATCTTGAGGATGGTCCAGCGTCACTTGCAATTCATCAGGGGACGGTCAGGAGGCAGGAACGTGGTGGGTGCATTTACCCTGAGTCATCTCTCAGGGGATTCTGTGTCCAGTTGTAGGAGACTAGACGCGGGAATGCAGGGTGGTAGGGATTCCAGGAGAGGAGCTATCAGGAGGACCAGAAGCCACCCGGCCCCATCCTCAGGGTGAGGTGGTGGAGATAACACAGTGATGCTGGAAGCAAAAGATCTGCTCTGAAGACTCTAGAAATCCACTAATGCCCCCAGATGGAGCTTTTCTTTGAGGGTCGATCATTAGTGCTGCCACGTATATGAGATCCCTGCAGACACCCGTCCCCAGTGGGCCAATGAGAAGTCCATGGTGGGAGACACAGGGCTCGTGGCCAGAAGCACAGCAAACTGCCCTAATTCAGACTCTGAGGACCCCGCACAGCTGTTGTTATCAGCCACCAAGGTAAGACGGACATACGTGAGAAAGGAGGTGAACGGAGCCAACGGATACTTGAAATAAAACTCCCCAGATCCCAGCCCTGAACCCTCCCGTGGCTACGGCTCCTCTGTTCTCACAGTCCCCGGGCGCAAGAACCACAGCTTGTCCCCCTCTGCTGCGGCCATGGACGTCTGCCCCACTCAACCAGCTGCCTCAGACCTCACTGCACATCAGAAACACCTTATAAAATACAGATTCCCAGGGCTCGCCCTGAAATGACTGCTCCCCTAGGTCTATGACAGTGCCAGGGGGCCTGCATTTTCTCGAGCTCCCCCCACCAGCCTGGAATTTTTTTTTTAACATCTTTATTGGAGTATAATTGCTTTACAGTGTTATGTTAGTTTCTGCTTTATTACAAAGTGAATCAGCTATACATATATATATACATATATCCCCATATCTCCTCCCTCTTGCATCTCCCTCCCTCCCTCCCTGTCCCACCCCTCTAGGTGGTCACAAAGCACTGAGCTGATCTCCCTGTGCTCTGCCGCTGCTTCCCACTAGCTATCTGTTTTACATTTGGTAGTGTATATATGTCCATGCCACTCTCTCACTTCGTCCCAGCTTCCCCCTCCCCTTCCCCGTGTCCTCAAGTCCATTCTCTATGTCTGTGTCTTTATTCCTGTCTTGCCCCTAGGTTCTTCAGAACCTTTTTTTTTTCTCTAGATTCCATATATATGTGTTAGCATAGGGTATTTGTTTTTCTCCTTCTGACTTACTTCACTCTGTATGACAGACTCTAGGTCCATCTACCTCACTACAAATAACTCAATGTCGTTCCTTTCTATGGCTGAGTAATATTCCATGGTATGTCTGTGCCACATCTTCTTTACCCATTCATCTGTTGATGGACATTTAGGGTGTTTCCATGACCTCACCAGCCTGGAATTGATCAAGGAAGGTCTGAAGAAACGAACTTCCTTGACTGCGGGCTTCTTGAAGACTGCGACCTTCAGTACTTTTGCGGCCAGCACAGTGTGTGTGGCCAGCTTGTAGTCTGCTGGATGAGGAGAATCAATGCCCACCCCTCGTCTCCAAACCCACTGGGCTGCCCGACCCCCTCACCCTCCCCTGAAGCCTCCTTCCTTGCTCTAACCCCAAGGCCACCCTGGCTGCAGCAGCCGTTCCATGACATTGCTTCGTCTTCTCTCCACCCCAGACTCGCACACTTCACTCGCCTGTGAGGTTCTGGCCCAGAACAAGATCGGCCGAGGCAGCAGCTTCCTGTCCCCTCAACCCCACAAAGAACGGCTCCGTCTTTGCTTCTGATGTCTGAGGCCCTGGGTACCATGATCAAGGGGTCTGCATGGGAACTCAAGGTTTTGCAGCAGCAGGGAATACTTTGCTGTCCTTAGTTTGCTGGTTGTAGCAGGTGGACGCTCAGTAGGCAGGGTTTTCCCTGACAGGAAGCTGAGCCGTGACCATGACCGCTGTGGGAAATGTGGCCAGGAAGAGGAAGAAGTGTAACGTCCTGCCCACAGAGGGCAGCCCCACCCTTCCAGGTTCCCACACATACACTTCCTGACAGAGGCCCGCCGGAGGCCGACTGCGCCTTTCACTGGGACGCGAGGGGAAACGGCTCGCCCTCGAGCCCATGAGGTCATCTCCCCCCTCCACCCCCTGTCAGTCTTATTATAAGATACCCTCCCCTTCCACTCACGAAAACGGGCACACTGAGGAAGGAAACACACTTTTTTCTTTAGACAGAATATCTAGAAAACCAGAATCACACTGAAGGCTCTGAAAAGGTCAATACGGCTCAAGACAAACTCAGCTCATGGATGTTTGCTTCCAATTTCCTATGGTGTCTATGAGTTACTAACAATTCTCTGAATTTCAGAAATATAAGTACTGTTCCCACCCACCTGAAGAAGATGAGGGCTGAATCGGCCACATGCTTCTTTGTAACCCCTTAGGGCCTGGTTCTGGGCACACAGGGGGCTCTCAGAAAACGCTGATTGTGTAAATGCACAATGTGATGATATGGTTGTCAACTGCTAAAAGGGCTTTGAGCTACCAGACTAAGAATGGCTTCCATCTCTGCAGCAGATAGGCGACCTCAGCTCTTACTTCAGGAAGGAGCTGTTGGGTGGAGGGTGGGCTGTGTGGAGAATTTCTGCCTGGCTCCTGAGGTTTTCTTCCATCTGGGTGGGCTTCCAAGAGCTCCAGGTCTCTCTTTGACTCCTCACACACATTTCTCTTGGGGGCAGGAATCGGAAATTAGATCGGCAAACACAGGAGGGAAAATCGGGCAGGGGTAGTCTAGCCCTACCCTTTGGCTCCGGTGGCAGAGAGCTATCCACAGGTAGCAAGGTTCTGCTTTACTTCCCAGGAAAGCTCTGCTCCTATGTGGGGAAGGCTGCCCCTCTTCAACCCACTGGTGGGAAGGCTTCTGATGCTGAGTGTAGTATTAGGATGCTCACCTGCCCACAGGTGTAAGATGCGATATCCAAGGTCGATCTTATCAGTAATAAAGGTGGGGGGTTAGTCTCCATCTGCCTTGCTCCTTTGTTTCAAATTCTCAAATTGGTTCAGAACCTGGATGGAAGGAAAGGGTCTTAGTTGCCCTTTGCCCGCAAGCCCCAACATCTGGTGGGTTGGCTCCTGGACATGGCATTTGGGGAGCAAAATGACTCCTGGAGATTGATGCTTCTGGCAGATGCTGTACCAAGTGTGGGCCACTGGTGTTTACCCGGCAATTTACAGCAAATTGTTTTGTGCCAGGGTTGGCTTTTATGGTCGTGCCATTGCTTTTGGGGTCATCTGGTGAGCAGCTTTAAGCTTTATCCCATGTGCAATTTTGACTCTGCCAGCTGACTCAGCTGAAGATGACTTTGCTCACAGGCGAGGGGCTCTTTTAAGAGCATCAGGCCTGCAGGCATCAGGCCTCCCAAGCAGGGCTCAGGCCTCACCCCCTAAGCAGACGGCTGGGTGGCCTCAGCAAGTGTGGGCTTAGCCTAAGGGTCGGAGGCTTTCGGAGGCAGGCAACCACTGCCTGCCCTTGACCCACACAGTGCAGGGTGCTGAAGCAGGTGCACTGAGGCAAAGAGTCAGCGTAGGAAAAGGAGAGTCTGGGTTTACAGGCTTTCCAGATGACAAGACTGGAACAGCGCCGCAAGGCAGCAAGTTCTGCACACACAGCCTGAGGAGACTGAACTTCAAATGAGTAAATGCCGGGCAGATCCAGGCGGCACTAATTGCTCCAATTCTACTCTGCGTTCAAGGCCAAGAGGAAATTGAGGGGGGCAAAATCTGAACTCAGATAGCTCATCCACAGGTTTGAGAGTCTCCCCGCGCTATAGGGCCTCCAGCTGACTTGGGTTCGCTTGGTTCTCTCACTCAGACACCACTGAGATTCTGCTCTGGACTTGGCGATGGACTTTGGATCAAAGTGCTGCATTTAGGGACGATAGCTGTACATAGCTAACTGCTGCAGGGGATGGGAAATAAAACCTATTTTCTAAACTTGGAGGGCATGGAGCCATTGGTGTTTGCAGAGTTCTCAATAAGAGAAACGTGGAGGAAATTCTCAAAATTTTAAGGCAAAGGAAAATGAAAAGAAAATACTGATGCTCTAACCTCATTTCTTTTCTCTAAGTGATAACCACAACCCAAGCTGAATGGCTCTGAACTGGATGCTGTACCAAAACCAACCAAGCGCTACAGCACAACTCCCCTGTGCCATATGTACGGTCCTCAGTGTTGTAGAGGTCGCACATGGGGAAAAGATTAACGCACGTGTGGTTTCTGCTAATGCTGATAATCACTGAAAAACGTATTTGTAAATTCATATGGAATTTGGATGCTCACATACACAAGCAGGTCTTGGTGTTTAGAGATGTTCATTCACTATCAAAGGCATCTCTTCTCTATCCGCCCTAAGAGTAGAGAAAACGTGCTCAGACTTGCCCTTCTAAGAAGATGTTCCCTTGACTTTCCCTGTGTCCTCCTCCTCCAGCTGTAGGTCTCTTCTCCTCAAGGGTAAAAAATCACAAATGGCTTATCTGTACTTCTCTTCATTTCTTCCCCAAGTCACTCCAATCTAGTTCTCCCCTCACCCTCCTCAACCACCCAAACAGCTCTCTGTAGTTTAATGCTTCCTAATCCCACTGCCATTTATCGGTCTCTTTCTCCTACAACTTCTTGACAGCATCTGACACTTGTGACTGCTCCCTTCTTCTTGAAGCACTGTCCTCCCCCGGGGACCATGATCTCTGATTATCTGGTTTCCCTCCCACCTATATTGATATCCTTTTTCAGTTTCCTTTGCAGGACCATCCAATCACCGACTTTACCTTTGGCCCAAACATCTGAGCAACAGACCAGTACATCCAAGTGACTATTTGATATCTCAGCTTTGAGATTTCACAGGAAACTGAATGCTACAGCCATGTGCATGGATATACCAGCCAGAAATTCTGGAACCATCCTTTCCACCTTTGCTCCAGATGGTCAAACCATTACTACTTCCAGTTCTTGTTTTTTTTTTTAACTTCTTAACTCTCTCAAACGGCACTTGCTTTCCTCTATCTCTACCCTGCTCGTCTTTCATTTGTACTAGTATAATGTTCACCCTGGAGGGTATAGGACTGTCGCACCACAAACTTTTCAAATTGTAAATCTGATGTCAGCCCACCTTTACCCCATCAACTGAAAGCTCTTCCATGCTTTTCATTTCTTCCAGGACAATGATCAAATCTTTGACACGGCCTCCAACTCCTCACAGGTCTAGTCCCTGCCTCCTTGCTCACCTTACCAGCCTCTGTAGCACTACAGTCTCACTGCTCTTCTCTAAGTTCCTCTAGGGAGTCGTGGTCTCTCCACATTGCTCGTCTGCCATGAACGACCTCCCCCCACAGCTACTACTGATCTGTGAGAGCTCTCTACAACGACCACCTCCTTAAGGCAATGCCTGTATTTTTTTCCTTTCTAGCATTTATAATTTGCAATGATTATTTGGTCTATAGTCATCTCCCCCACTAGTCTACCCTGTAATATTGATGAGGGCGGGGACCATGTGTTTTTTGCCCATAACAAATCCCTAGAGCCTGGAATAGTGCCTGGCACATAGTACATACTCAATGAGCATTTGTGGGATGAATGAATGAACAGCTATAGTGCATTGGAGACTTTGGTATAATGAGTGTGTATGATATTTCTATCACAGTTGTTGTAATGTTTAAAAACACGCTATTGTTATAATTAGATGCTAAGATTGGATTAAAAGAGTAGCTGGTAATTATAAAAACATTCCCATGGGAAAATATGATCTACGTTATGACCCCCACTTTATTATATGCATTCTTCAAAGAGAGCATTGTGGTGAAATGTGGGCTGCCTATATTGATCTCCTATTTAGATGTAAGATTCACTTCGTCTGTGCCCCTAGAGATCCTACCAATATTGCTGAACAGAGACATAAAGCTCAGGAAGTTTAACAGATGGCTAAGTATCTCATTGCAGCTTAGTATTCATTCTAAGATTAAAACCTAGGTTAAAATATATTAAAAACTGTTAAATGTGTATTTTATTAAAAACACAGCAACCGGAATAAAGAAGAGGCAATGGCGCCTTCTCATGCCTAACCCTTAATATACGGCAAAAAAGATTCTCACACTTAAAAAAAAATAAATTTGTTTATTTAATTATTTATTTTTTGGCTGCACGGGGGCTTTCTCGACTTGCAGCGAGCGGGGGCTACTCTTCGTTGAGGTGCGTGGGCTTCTCATTGCGGTGGCTTCTCTTGTTGTGGAGCACGGGATCTAGGTGCGCAGGCTTCAGTAGTTGCGGCACGTGGGCTCAGTAGTTGTGGCTCGAGGGCTCTAGAGCGCAGGCTCAGTAGTTGTGGTGCCCGGACTTAGTTGCTCCGCGGCATGTGGGATCTTCCCGGACCAGGGCTCGAACCCGCGTCCCCTGCATTGGCAGGCGGATTCTTAACCACTGCGCCACCAGGGAAATCCGATTCTCATATTTATTTTCTCCTCTACATCAAAGTAAGGTAAGGCTGCTATCCCTTATTGTGGCACCTTCATTTATATATGCAATTTTATAAGAATCTGTTTAATATATTGGTTTATAAAATTATTAAGATTGTTGTCCTTTTTTTCATGGGTTTATTATCTATTTTCTCAGAAATGAAAGGTGGTACATATAGACTGACTTTCAGTTTACAATTAATTGGTATTCAGAGATGTCTGATTTTAAAAACTGCAATATCAATGTTAACCTAATATGATAAAGCCCAGGTTTTCAAGCCATATTTAAAAGGCACATAAATGTTTTTTTTTCTTTTTTAACATTTTTATTGGAGTATAATTGCTTTACAATGGTGTGTTAGTTTCTGCTTTATAACAAAGTGAATCAGTTATACATATACATATATCCCCATATCTCTTCCCTCTTACGTCTCCCTCCCTCCCACCCTCCCTATCCCACCCTTCTAGCTGGTCACAAAGCACGGAACTGATCTCCCTGTGCTATGCAACTGCTTCCCACTAGCTATCTATTTTACATTTGGTAGTGTATGTATGTCCATATATACACTACCACTCTCTCACTTCATCCCAGCTTACCCATCCCCCTCCCCATGTCCTCAAGTCCATTCTCTAGTAGGTCTGCATCTTTATTCCCGTCTTGCCCCTAGGTTCTTCATAACCTTTTTTTTTTTAGATTCCATATATATGTGTTAGCATAAAGGCACATAAATGTTTTGTCTTTAATTCATATATTCATACATTTGCTCATGGATGGTTAGAACAGATTCCCAAGAAAGCCTCAACACTTGGCAGTTGGAAATAACCATCTGCTACAGCAAAACCTTTGTTATTTGTAATTCTACCCTGAAACTGAACCCTATAAAATTGTAGAACTCTCTATTAGATTGGCGCATAACCTTAAACTGGAGAAGGGCCAACATTTCCCTCTCTCTTTTAAAAAGAGTATGTGGGTTAATTACAAGGCGCTGATTGATCGGGATTAGTCTTTAACCCTGTCTGCAGAGAAGTAATTCCTACCACTTCCATCCATTAGACTGGGTCAAGATGGGTAATTCAGGCTGAACCTAAAATAAAAACTTTTGTTTACTATGGCATCTGAAGTTAGCGTGGATTATTTTTGTTAAGAAATAATTCTTGTTTATCAATGGCATAAGGAGCTAGATGTCTCTATGCTCATTTTATAGAATTATTAAAGCTTGTTCAAGCAGTGCTCAATTTAGGTGTTCACTGGAAGCAGATTTTAAATATTTGACTAGAAAAAGTGAGAAAACATGTTTACCTTTTCTGGGGCCCCATTTGTTCTCTAAGTACCAGATAATACTCATACCAACATTTAAGGGGTCACAAATACTATTTACATTAAAGACAAGGGAACACACTGAAAAGACCTTGAAAGGTTTCCCTCTTTACTCTTGCTGAGAACATGTGATATTAGACTTTTAAATTAATGAACAGTTGACTTGCTAGATTTTCTAGCTAATGGGATTTGGGCAATCTCAGAGAGATGCAGCTTTAACCAGGTCACCTCCTTCTTGAGGTGACCTTCCTTTCACCTCCCAATGGTCTAAACCTCCCCCTTGATGCCACTGGAGGTATATCCCTTCCCTCCTTCCTCTTCTGCTGTGGTTGTTGAAGGCTCCCAAATCTGGCAGTGCCAGAAATCTGTTCTTGTTTCTGCAGACAGCAAGGAAGTGAGCAAAGAAATACAACTCTTATAGATAATTTAAAATGGTTGTAGCTACCACTATCAATAAAATAGTATAAAAGATAGTATTACAACTCACCATATTAGAGATTAAGCAGGATAATATATTTTGCCTCAAGTTAAATGGAAAACAGACTGTTCAGACATGTGTTTTCAGAATTCAGAAGTTCTTTCCCAATAAAGACAACATTCTACACAAGGGGTAGTCAGATGTTGTGGACACAGGTGGGTCTCCTCACCTTGTGTCTGTGTATATCAGAAAGTGGCCTGTCTCATGAAGATGCCCTGGAAGGGAGGATGTATGAACTGAATCCAGAAGAACAAATAAGAATAAATAGGAGTCAGCCAGCCTGGAGTTTCGGGATGAGGTTAGGAGCAGGTATAGGGCGTGCTACGTGCAAAGACCCAGGGTGCCTATTTGGGGAACTGTAAGCAATGTAGTGAGGTAGTAAGTGGTGTGTGTGTGTGTGTGTATGTGTGTGTGTGTGTGTGTGTGTGTGTGTGTGTAGGAGGTGTAAAGAGGGAGAGAAATAAGAGACAAGACTATAGAGGTAAACAGGAATCAGGCCATGAAGAGCCTTATATATCTTAACAGAGTTTGACTTTATCCTGAAGCGTGACAAGGTTTTGAAGGGTTCAAAGTTGAGCGGTACCATGATCAGATCTGTGTTTTGAAAAGAAGACACTAAATGAAGTTGGAAAATGGATTGGAGGAAGTAAGAATGCAAGTAGGCAGATGAAGACCAGCTGAAAAAGAGATGATGGTCGCCTGGATAAAGGCAACTGGAGTGGGGATGCCTGTGGCTTGGGAACTGATTCCCTGGGGTTGGGTGTGAGGGGAGACAGCAGTCAGGAGGAGCTCAGGTCTGCGGTGCAGGTGACACGGGGCTCACAGGGGTGTGTGCAGAGGAAGAGAGGCGTTTTGGTCGTGGGGTGGTGGGTTGTTCAGGGAAATGATGAGTCCCCCATTTTCAGACATTTACACTACCCTGTATTTTTCCCCCCATTATAATGAATCCTCTGAAAACATTTTTGTACATGTATTATTTTAGTGCCTTTATATTGCATTAGTCGCTCCTTCAGATTAGAATCTATCTCCCCCATCTCTGCTTCTCACACTGCAGTGGTTCAATAAGTGTTTATCTCATGATATCCTTGGGATAAATTCCCAGGAATAGCACTGCAGGATCAAAGAGGAAGACTTTGATAATTCTTACGATATACGGTCAGATTTTATCCAAAAAGATCAAGTATTTTTACTTCGTCAGCAATAATGCATGAGTATATCTCTTTTTCCTATAACCTTTTTCAGATCTGGCCTTTGACTTTCATTTACTTGGTAGGTGTAAAATTCATTTTAAAATTTGTTGATGTTGAATATACAAATTTAATTTTCTATTTGTTTTATTTTGGGTGAAATAGCTGAATGTTTCCTTGAACCACTTATTTAATTATAATCTGATATTGTGCTCACATTTATATAAATTCATCTGTGTTATCAAGTCTCTAATTTTTGCTATGCATATTTTCTCATTTTGTTGCTTTCACTGTTTTAGTTTTAAAAGGTTTTAAATTTTATGTAAATACATTTTCCCATCTTTCCCTTTTCAATGTTCATTTCTTTTTTTTTTTAATTCTTTAAAATTTAAAAAAAAAATTTTTTTTTTTTTTTGGCTGCATTGGGTCTTCGTTGCTGCGCACGGGCTTTCTCTAGTGGTGTCGAGCAGGGGCTACTCTTCATTGCGGTGCGTGGGCTTCTCATTGCGGTGGCTTCCCTTGTTGCAGAGCACGGGCTCTAGGCACGTGGGCTTCAGTAGTTGCAGCATGCGGGCTCAGTCGTTATGGCTCATGGGCTCTAGAGCACAGGCTCAGTAGTTGTGGCACAAGGGCTTAGTTGCTCCATGGCATGTGGGATCTTCCCGGACCAGGGATCAAACCTGTGTCCCCTGCATTGGCAGGCGGATTCTTAACCACTGCACTGCCCGAGAAGTCCCACAATGTTCATTTTTTCAACAAAAATTTCCCCTTTGTAGCTGGAACTGTGCTACTCCAAATCCATAATTCTTCAATTCACTGAGAGTTTGTTGAGGTATACACATTGTTTATGGTATGTGGTCTGAATCTTAGACATTTTTTTCTTTCATATTATATCCTGTGGTTAATAATTTTCCTAGTTTTTACTCGATTCATCTATATTTTATAGGTTTTTTATTATGATATCTGCAAGAAATATTTCTGTAGGCTCATTTTTGCTATTTAATTTTATCACCTTAGATTTAAATTATCCTTGTGCTTAATCTTCCACTAAGGAAAATACGTTTTATCATTATAGACAAGAGGCTAAAATAAAACTATCTCAGAAAGGGTGTACACCAGCACTATGCCAGGTGCTTTACATAAAATCAGTCTGAAGAATAAGTAGTATCACACCTTTATGAGTGTAATATAATATACACTCATATTATATTATAAGTAATATTACATCTCATTCCTTTACAGATGAGGAAACTGGGGCTCAGAAGGGCTGAACAATTTGCGCAGGATCATATAGCTAGTAAGCGGCTGAGAACCTAGTTACATGCATTATGGATACCCTAGAGTGTCACCAAAGTTGAACAGAATACAGATGAATTTTCCATAAAAAAGAAAGGGGATAAAAGACCCTCAAATATGTTAGAAAGATGAAACACTGAAAGATGAGGTTGTGGGGTAGGACCTCCCTTCTCCTAAGCACCCCCCCACCTGGAAAGCATGAGAGAGAGAAGAAAAGAGCAAGAACACAGGAGTGTTCTGCGCGAGCATATGCATCGGAGACAGTGCAGGTGGTGAAAGCACGCGCTGCAGCGTCTGAAAGATCCGGTGGGAGTCCTGCTTCTGCCCTTCAGGCAAGTTCCAGAGCGTGTAATGGAACATGGAATGAAGGCGACAAGCATGAGCGAGAAAGGCTTCCCTGGTGGCGCAGTGGTTGAGAGTCCGCCTGCCGATGCAGGGGACACGGGTTCGTGCCCCGGCCCGGGAAGATCCCACGTGCCGCGGAGCGGCTGGGCCCGTGAGCCATGGCCGCTGAGCCTGCGCGTCCGGAGCCTGTGCTCTGCAACGGGAGAGGCCACAACAGTGAGAGGCCCGCGTACCGCCAAAAAAAAAAGAATGAGCGAGAAGAGCTGCCAGGAGCTGTTATCACAGGGTGGCACCAGGGAAATCACAAAGCACCTGCAAATCACCTGCCCCGCACTGCCTGCGGGCACATGATAAGCTCCCCAAACGGTGCCCGAGATTATTACACGTCTCAGCCAGGCCACGTCATCAACTCATACAAAAGTTTTTCGGGTTTACATTTTCAAACAGGAAACAGTTCCCAATTTGTGTGTACCTTTTCTAGGAAAGGTGTGAGGCGCAATCTGGCATCATGCAATTTGAAATACAAGTGAAACCCAGGTGCCATAAACGCAGTTCTATAATAATCTGTAACAAGAACTTGTTTCCTTTCTTTTCTTTTTTTAAGTTGAAGTGTAGTTGATTTACAATGTTATGTTAGTTGCAGGTGTACAGCAAAGTGATTCAGTTGTACATATATATATGCTTTTCAAGATTCTTTTACATTATAGCTTATTACAAGATATTGAATATAGTTCCCTGTGCTATACTGTAGGTCCTTGCTGGTTATTTTACATATAGTAGTGTGTATACGTTAATCCCAAACTCCTAATTTATCCCTCCCCCGCCCTTTCCCCTTTGGTAACCGCAAGTTTGTTTTCTGTGTCTGTGGGTCTGTTTCTGTTTCGTAACAAGAGCTTGAACCCAACCATCTCCCCACTCCTCGTTTCGGTGGTTTTCATTCTCAAAGGAGCTTCTATAACTTGCTGGTAGCAAGCTGATGCTGGGGAGGTCGGGGGAAGAGGGCTTGGCCTCTGAGATCATTAGTTCTGTCATTGTTATTAAGTAACATAGCGGTTACTCAATTTCCTCAAGAGATGAGGACTTCTGCCTAACTGAACTTTCTGATCACTTCAGGGTTAACAATAAAAAACTCTTTTAAGTCTTGTTAATTTTTTTCTAAGTTATACAGGTTCCCATTAATTAATTATATTAAATTAATATAATTTAACCTTCCTCTGATGATTCAGACTCTTGCTCTGCCTCTGGGTCAACTCCACAAGGCGCGTAGCGCCAGACTCTGGGAGGAGAAGATGGTGAAGTGGTTTAACAAGGACTGATCACATAACACGGCTCTGAAGGTTTATCTTTTCTCCTTAAATAAATCCCTCATGTCTAACTAGTTTGTGTTTGCAGTGGGGAGGGAGGGTTTCTTCTAGAAACTGAGTTTAGAAAGAAAATAGTACATTAAGGGCTTTGGCTTACCTAAACTTCACTCGAGTACAGGTGAGTATATGCCTTCAACGAGAGTCTAGTGCCCTGAGAAGTGTTTCTGAATATATTTCAGCATCTAGTAGCAAGCATTGGCTAGAGACAGGCAGAAGAAAAGCAACTTTGTCTAGCAGGCTCTTCATCTAAACACTGACCAGGATGGGGGGCTGAGTTAGCCACAGCTCTGCAGAGGTCACAGATTACACAGAATGTTTACAAATAATGCAGTACTAGATAGATGTGCATATGCTTGAAGATAAAAGGATCTTTTAGTAGAATGGCCCTTACCTTCACAGTGGTTTTGGAACTTGTATCCATGATGATTTGCCCTTTTGAAGAGGATGCTAAAGCTTAATTTTCTATGGCAAAAGGACTGCAGACAAATGCCAAAATTCTATTCCCAGACCTAAATTATATAATCAGCAATGCAGCATTCAAACTGCACATCAAATAGTCTCGCTTTCTGGCAGACTATGAAAAAAATCAGTTTCAGCGTTTGAAGTAGGCATCTGTTTATGTAATGCAAGCAACCACGACTGCCAAACACAATAATTAAATGCTTTAACAAGTGAGAAATCTTGCCAGAATATGTAATTTGAGGGGGAAAATAAGCAGAGAGTTGATATGTAGCAGAAAATGCTGAATTATTTATTTCCTACTAGTTAGAAGCAGACACTCATACTGTGAGCCTACCTGCAGAAATATTAAAAGAGAAAGGAGAGCAGCAGAGGGGACCAGTTACCTTCCTTTTTATCCATCAATGTGCTCTTTCCTCCTACCTAAACTAAAAACATGAGGAGTTCTCACCCCCCTTTCACTATAATCTTACCTATGTGGAAATGAAATTAAACATCTACAAAGAAACAATAAATAATCCTAGTTTTCTCTTTTCATTCTTTGAATTATCAACTAAAAATGTAGTCACTTTGGGCTGTGCCTCTATTTCTCTTCTGGAGAGGGTAGACTGTGATTTCCTGAGTCTATGATACGGAAGTGCTTTTGTGTCATTTGCTTCTGTGAAAAAAAAAGAAGTTAGGGCTTCCGTGGTGGCGCAGTGGTTGAGAGTCTGCCTGCCGATGCAGGGGACACGGGTTCGTGCCCCGGTCCGGGAGGATCCCACGTGCTGCGGAGCGGCTGGGCCCGTGAGCCGTGGCCGCTGAGCCTGTGCGTCCGGAGCCTGTGCTCCGCGGCGGGAGAGGCCACAACAGTGAGAGGCCCACATACCGCAAAAAAAAAGGAGTGGTACACCTACTCAGCTTTAAAAATTTCTTCTAATTCTAAAGTCTTTGATACGATTTCTATCATAACATTCAAAGGAAAAAAATCATAGTACAGTAACAAATAGCTGAAGATACTGTGCCTCAATGCTTTAATAGTACTTAAAATAATAATTGAAAACTTTCCTTGATATGTCTTATACATTATAGTTAACTTAATGTATGTATATTATATGTTTACTATGTACATTTACTACATATATTTATATATTAAATAGTTTATACTAATTATATTACACATGTGTCAAAGCAATAATGACTTAAAATTTTCTGTATTCTCTTTTCACGTCAAGGTTAGTATTTGTGAAATACAGGCTTAATTTAAAATAGGCTTATAATTAAAATGAGCGACTAATTAGATCTTTTCAAAGAATTCAACTTCTAAGACGACTGTAAAATCATCCTTAATTGTGATGTTCACTCATCTCCATGAACAAGCAATATAAATGTCTACTGGTTTCCCCCAGGAACTTCAAGGAACAAAGGGGAAAGCAGAGGAGGCAGCAACAATTTCTAGAACTTGTATAGTACTACAGAGCACCTCGTGGCATTGATTTATTCATGTGGACAGCTCTGGAGCTGGGCTCTAATTTTCTCCATGGTATAGAGAGAACCCAAGCAGAGACCATCCTTGCACCACTTATAAAAGGTGAGGCAGTGAAGAGAGGAAGACTTCTGGTCACATGCTTTTTTCCCATTATTTAAATAGTGGTTCCTCAATAACATCTTCTCATCTTCCGTGTGCCCTAGAGGGTAATTTCTTTAATGTCAGGGATCCCGTTGGTGCAGGGGACCATTAGCTCCTGACTCGCCTATTGAAAAGCCCCCTAATTATTTACAATAGCCAAGACATGGGAAGAACCCAAGTGCTTATCAACAGACGATTGGTTTAAGAAGATGTGAGATATATATATATGCAATGGAATATTACTTGGCCACCAAAAAGAATGAAATACTGCCATTTGCAGCAACATGGACAGACCTAGAGAAGATCATACTAAGTGAAGTAAGACAGAGAATATTATATTATATAACTTATATGTGGAAATATAATAGAAATATTATATGATATCATTTATATGTGGAATCTAAAATATAATACAAATGAATCTATATACAAAACAAAAACAGACTCAGAGACATAGAAAATAATCAATAATCTTATGGTTACCAAAGGGGAAAGGGAGGGAGCGGGGGATAAATTAGGAGTATGGGATTAACAGATACAAACTACTATACCTAAAATAGATAAGCAACAAGGATTTACTATATAGCGCAGGGAACTATATTCAATATCTTGCAATAACCTATAATGGAAAATAATCTGAAAAATATATATATAACTGAATCACTTTGCTATATACCTGAAACTAACAAACACTGTAAATCAACTATACTTCAATTAAAAAAGAAAAAGAAAAAGCTCTTAACTGGTTACCCCCTTTCCACTCTTATCTGTAATTCATTCTTTACCCCAAAGAGCAAACCTTCAAAAAACTAAGCTGGATTACATCACTCCCCTGCTTAAAACCTGTAAGTATGTTCCCACTGCAGTTAGAATAAAAGTCAGACTCCTCAACACGGCCTGCAACCCCGTGCACGATACAGCCCTCACCTCCCTCTCCAGCCCCGTCTCATTGCCCCACTCATCGTTGCTCACCAGCCTCTTACACATTCTGGCTTTCATTCATTCACTCATTCTCTCATTTTTGTCCCAACTTCAGGATCAGCCTTCGTGCCAATGAAAACCCACTCTCTTAAGCGTCCCTTGTTCTCTTCATTCACAGCATTCACCGCAATATGTAATTATACACTGAACGATGGTCTTTACAATGATCTTTCAGCTCCACTAGCTCCAGGCTTCCTGCAGGAACTTCCAAGGTAACCACTGTATCCTCAGCACCCACTACAGTGTCTGGCACATGGAGCCCATCCTTAGGTGCTGGCTGTGTGGAAGCCTGAGCAAGTGAGGCGTGGAGGACTCCTGACTTGACAAACTCCTCAGCGGTCTGCGGCTTTGGTTCCTTCTTACCCATAATGGCTCTGCCCTTTCTTCTTTAAAGGAGCATGCTTTAGGATGGGGAAGACGCAGCAACATAGGAGCTGTAACATTATGCCATTTGCCTTGGCCAAATGGACGACTCTTGGGGGTCAACAATAAAAAGGCCACTTTTGCTGTGTGATCCAGGGTTTCCCCAACAATCCTAGGATAATTAGGGAACCCAAAAGTTTGCTGAATGAACCCAAAAATGTGAAAACATTTTTTATAACCCTTAGGTCTAGGGATGACAGGTTGCACAACTCCAGAGGGCCCCATTCCCGGTGGAGTGTGTGGAGCTGGTCTGTGTAGCTGTACGTGGTGGCCCTGCTCAGTTCCTTAATGTTGCCTCTCTGGACTATTCTTCCAGCTTTAATATATATATATATATATATATTTTTTTTTTTTTTGCGGTACGCGGGCCTCTCACTGCTGTGGCCTCTCGCGTTGTGGAGCACAGGCTCCGGACGCACAGGCTCAGCGGCCATGGCTCACGGGCCCAGCCGCTCCGCGGCATGTGGGATCCTCCCGGACCGGGGCACGAACCCGCGTCCCCTGCATCGGCAGGCGGACTCTCGACCACTGCGCCACCAGGGAAGCCCTATTCTTCCAGCTTTATGCTTTGCTCCTGGGCTTATTCTTTGTTAAAAACCTAATATTTATCTTACACAAGTCTTTAAAAATATGACTAAATGGATCATATTCCTTATAAAGTTAAAGAAATAAAAGTCAGTGAGAGGCTACGAAAAGTGAAGCTACTTAAGTCAATCTTTTTAGTAGAAGAACACCACCAACATTACTGATTTTTGAAAAATGATTCCTCATTGCTTATTTACTTTGAAAACATAAGCACATGTGAAAATATGATATAAATTTTTTTTCTTGATGGTTTTTGTTGATACTCCTATTAAAATCCATGGGGTTTATAAAGAAAAATAAACATCTATTTCATTGAAGGAGCAGGGATAAAAATTAATAAAGCCACGTCTTTCCTTCAATACAAAAATCCCTTAGTAATCTCAGGAATGGCTTCAAAAGGAAATGAGAAATACATTTCAAGGTCAAAATCTGGGTTAGCGTTATGTCAACATGGAGAACACCTTTGCTAAGAACCTGACTGAGTGTAAGAATCATTCTTTACAATTCCTACTGCCAAAGGATCTAAATGAATAGTTCAAGTCACTCTGACATCAAGTCAAGTATTGAAAGTAATTTAGGTAAAAATTTCCCCCAAAGAACATCTCATGATTTTCCACGTTAGCTAGAGTTAATTCTCCCCTTAGAGTGAAGCCTTGTGGATTCGAGCAGAAGTAATTACAAGGGAGTCAGGCATCAAAGTAGGTCAGAGAATGCCCTCTGTAGGAACACAAATACCATCTCAGATGCCTCTTCAGCCCTCACCTGCCCAGGCCAAAGTCATATTTTCTTCCTCTTCGCTCCTACTCATTTTGTACAATACAGACACATCCCAGCTCTCTACAATTATGAGCCTTGCGGATGCCCGCCCGCCTCTACTTGAGGGCTAGTTCTAAGTCAGGGACCTCCCTTTGTCTCTCCTGAATCCACAGTGTAGCCGTGCAAATGTTTGACTTAGAAAAAAGAACGTCGGTACTTGCGGTGATCTTATTTTAGCCATCCGACAATACTAGGTGGGGGAGGAACAGAGAAGCCCTGGGAAGAAGGCTTAAGTTAAAATGTTTAAAAGTAAATTAGGATCAACAACTGCTTTGAGTCATCACTGCCATAAAATAAAAAGATTACTGCCAGATGCATAAAATATATTGGTCACAATAACTTGGCTCTCCTTTTACTTACATTTAAGGTCAATTAAGACATTATGCTTTGCGTTACTTTGTACAGAACAGGAGGACTGGAGAAACTATGGATTTTGTAACAACAGAAGACTAAAACAGTTTTCCAGAAATGAATCAAAATTTAAGTAAATGAAAGAAACACAAGGTTTTAAACTTCTACTGCACTCTTCTCCCAAAATAATCAACATATTTTCAGGATGACACATAAAGCATTCTGATTTTAAAGTCCTTTGTCCGAGTGTTTCAGGTCAGACCTGATTGGGAACACTGCACCCCAGCTGACAAGAATGCCGAGCTCTCACTTGGTCATGAGAGCCAGCAAGACTCCGTGGAAACCAGTGAGTCCCAACGGATCAAAGAAGAGGTCAGCACTCAACAACTGCCTCCAACAATCCCGAAATAGAAACTATGCTCAATACAGGTACAACTGCTCAAATGGACCGTTCAATTTTATTGTAGAAGAACTCAAAATATCACCCCCCAAACCCAGAAATGTATAAAGGGAACTTCTGGCTCTCAGAGAAAACCATAATTTCTTCTTTGGAACTCGACTGCTGGGAGTTGAAAAATATTTGAGGAAGCCGTAAAGAACCAAATCATTTTGCACTTTGTCTAGAAGGTGTCCTGGTGTTTAATGCTCCCATGATACTTTCTTATTTTGTTCTCAGAAAAGTTACAGGAAGGGCAGCCAATGCTTTACGTCCTTTCTTGGCAGGTACAGATAGCAGTGAGGTGCACGTTCAGTCCTTGCAGAAGCACCAGGACACAGCAGCACGTGGGCACAGGGAGCCTTTCCCGATGCATAGAAAAACTCTCACACCTGACAACAGCCAGCTGAAAAAAACAGCAAGTACGCCTTCAGAATCCATCTTCCCTTTCATGTTCCTGGAAGGACCTACTTGTATACAAGTATTTTAGCCACTCTTGTATACAAGTCAATCTCCAAATACTTCTGCTCTTTATGTCTCTTTAGACATACATCTCAAAAATAGACAAGAGGTCTTGAAACCTTTTAATATCTGCTGATAGAGAAATCTTTTCAAGGGACAGGTAGCACTCGACAACAATACATAGTATTTTTACTTGTTATTGTTGGTGGATTTGATATCACCTTGAGCTCTAAAGGAGGGTCAATTCTGCTTCTCACCACTTCCTATCTTTCCATACATGGGAATCCTATCTTTCCATACATTTGAATTCGGTTTCTCTAAATGTTCCCAAGCAGCATACGCTCCTCACACAAAAGAAAACAATGTGATCTTAGGGTCATTTTAATGCAGGAAAATATTTCTGTTTGAGTTAATAAAACATATTGTTTAGACACATCTGTTGCAAATAGGAAAAACTAGACTGCTATGAACAAGGAAAACTAATGATACTGTGGGAGGTTGTCGCTGGAAACTGTGCTTCAAACTACTCTTTCCCAAGATACTTTATAATGTTAGATTGTGTGTTACAAGAGGTCTCCTCTGCCCAAACCCCATTTTAGTGCTGCAATAAGACAACATATTGCTGTCTCTTATAAGTTTGCTGAAAACACAAAGACTTGACTGAACAGATAATAGAAACAAGTAGCCTTCTTAGGCTTCAAAGACTAGGTATCCATAAAGTCGATGGGTGGAAATCCTTTTTGAAAGTCATGTCTACAGCCATTCAAGATTTTGAAAGTCTGATGTTGGGATGCTAGAAACTTGAAATCTTAGTAGTTAGGTGACCAAAGGTGATACAAACCCAGCCCTAATATATGTTTGAACAGGCCCAATTTTCATGTTGTAAGATTTGAATGGTTGGCATTCCCAGCTCTAAACAGACTAATATAGCAAATCAATTTTTAAAAGTCCATCTTTCTTATTGCTCATCAGTTTAAAACAATATGTGTGTGTGTGTATCTATATACATATCCCCTTTGTGGAAAAACTAAAGAATTTTATAAATGCAGTTGGTATACTGGGCTAGAAGACAAGACACCTTGATTCTAGTTCAGTCTCCGGCACAAACTTGCTGCGCAAATTTGGTGGTGATGCCAACTTTCTCTGTGCCTCAGTTTCCTCATAAGCAACGTGAGGTATTTAGGACTAGATCTTTTTGGTGTCTAAAATTAACACCTAGGTATGGCTGAGGTGAGCACAGAGATGGGTGGAGACACTAGGCGTACTGGTTATCTGGAGGGTAGAATTCTACCCCAAGCAGAGAAGAAGGGCATTTCCGGAATAGGCAAGATGACAGACAGATGTTAGGTCAGCAGCAAATGGACCAACAGAGCAGAGGGGGTATGGGATGGAGAACTAACACGAGATTCTGCTGGACAGAGCCAGACAAAAGAAGCCCTTGAAGGGGAAAGCCAGTGTTATCCTGTGGTGACCTCAGCTTGTTGAGAGGAAGGCCAAGTTTACCCTTGTTCTTAAACTTTTTACTCTTGGCAATATTCCAATCTGAATATATTGCCTTACTTTAGACAACTACAACTCTATCAGACTGCAGAAAGTGGAACATCTGGCCCTCTTAATACATTGTCCACATTATATGCCTGCATTATGTTTACATAACTTGCCTCTTTTATCCAGAGTGCTGCCAGGGTGGAAGGAGGACTCATTTTCCTGTAGATACAGCATTATAAAGGATAAATAGGTAACAAAATTGCCCACATTGATCTATGTAACTTGGATGCTAAATACCACAAGAAGCCTGTCCTCCTGGTTATAACATAGCCCCACTCAGCTGTCCAAGGCAGAAGCCTGGAAGCCATCCTTCAATTATTGGACTACTTTCCTCAGGCCCTGTATCTATAGTTTATGTCTGAGTTCTACAGATAGAGGAATAGAGAGCAGAAAGTATTTTTTAACAGAGTAATTTTCACTTAAAACTCCATCAGGTATTTAGAAGCATCTGCCCCAATTCTGCACACAATACACTATGACTCTGGCACATGCTCCAAAGAGCAGAGCACCAACTGGCCTCGGGTGGGCTCTGTGCGTGAGTGATTCCGGATGGCAGCGCTGGTTGGATGTCAGGCACTTCCAGTCATGGAGAGCTCAGCAACTTAGATCAGAAGATGAAGACAAGACCACAGCTGTTCATAATATGAGATGTGCTCCCCTCCCTCCAAGGTGCCAAGAAATAACTTGAGGAACTCTGTAGAAGTGCGGTCTGCAATAGTATGTAGGGATAAGAGCCAGGGATGGAAAGATTATACTCAGAACTATGTTTTATTTAGAAATAAAACTGCAACAATTAAGTATAATTGCCTCAATTTCATGGCATTTTCGGTTGCTTACCCAGCATCTACTTTCCACTTCTCCCTTCACAACAGCTTGTTTTGCGGAGGCATCCACCCCCTTGTCCCTCCTACTCACAGTCACATCCTATTTTCTCTAAATGGTTCATTTGGGAACCACATTCTCCTGAATCAAGATACCATATTATTTAACCCATTTACGGAGCAACTGCTCAGTACACGAGAGGGAGCAAAACTAAATAATTTGCCTTTTAAGCTAAAACCTGGCGGTGGGGAGAGATAATTAGCCTTCTTTCCATATATAAATACAAACATCGGATGTTTAAATTGGTGCTCCCAAAGCATAGATGATTTGTTTAATTGTAAGTCCGAATGAACTTCCAAGAAGTAGTTGGAAATAATTAGAAGAAAAAGTTTTCTTGGATGTCTTTCAAGATATTCAGAAGAACGATCATGGAGGAAGAAAAATAAATTTAAGTGTTCAATATCTCACAGCAGGTCAGCCGGTCATGTCAACGAACCTCTTACCATCTGGTTTTTGTCTTCTAAAGTGACCCCATGAGCATTATACTTATTTTCATAAGTGTTTAAAGTTTCTCAGATAGGAAAGCTCATGTTCATAAAAATCATAAATGTGGAAAACTTAGAAATTTTATTTTGTGTCTAAGAAACACACAGTTGAGACTGGTCTCTAGATATACAAAGAGGTACAAGAGTTCATTGAGTTCCAAAGGCAAAAACCCTACATCCCCCATGAGAATCCAGCATTTTACTATTTGCTTCTCAGGCTCACTCAACTCTACACATACAGGCAGAACCAATTTAAAAATGGAGCACATTCCAAAAGACTCCTGGTAAATGGTGGTTTATTTCTACAGGAAAATGTGTTCCAGGTTCTATTGGTATAGAGGGTTCCCAGCTGCTTTGCCTGTAAAAGCTTTTTAACCCATAATGATTCTCAAATGTGGGATCTAACCATAGGTTATCAGTGTTTTTATGGAAGAATATGTCTCAGAGACCAGGGCGTAACCCTGACTGGGAAGATGGCGACTTGAAAGGCAAAGATTTCCTTACCCTCCCCCTTCTTCTCTCCTTCAACCTACTATTACCATAACCAGCCAATTCTCACTTTGGGATTTATGAGGGAGGAGGGCTATCATGATCTGCATGTTCCTCCTTTCCACAGCCCACTCTTCTTCTTCTTCTTTTTTTTTTTGGCCGCACCCTGCGGCACGCAAGACCTTAGTTCCCTGACCAGGGATTGAACCTGCGCCCCCTGCAGTGGAAGCGTGGAGCCTTAACCACTGGACCGCCAGGGAAGTCCCTGGCTCACACTTCTGAATCACTTACTCCTCCCTCCTCTCCCTAAGAGGTCCACACAGGGCATCATTCTTACATTCTCCTCATTGTCCTCTCAGGATACCAGGCCCCATCTCACTATTCATTTCAAAGCATCCCCCGTAAACTCTTGCACAAAGCAAATAAGAATGCCTGGGTGTTAGAGTTTCAAAATTCAAACTGGCATAAATTATAAATATATCAACTCGAAAGTGCTATATAATTGTAATGTGCTTCTATTATTGCTTTGATATGTTGACGAAGCTCTCCTGAATCATTCTTATACACGATTACTCACGTCCGTATGACTTACAGTTTTATAGCTAATATGTGTCTCTCTACACTCTGATATCAAGACACACGGCCTCATAAAAATGTTTATGCCACATTTTCTAGTTGTGAGAAGTTCTACAAATATTGGAATCGCAATTGTTTATATGAACAGTGGGGAAGAATATTAGTATTGGCAACCGGCCACCAAAATGCCCTGAACTGCTTTCCAGGTACAGTATGGGTTAAACAGGCTCTGTTTGCCAGAGGACTTCCCACACATAGCTTTATATCTAATGAGGAAAAAACACACTCCAAAATATTTTTCAAAGGAACTTTTGGAAAACAGCCCTGGCTTAAATTGAAGATTGCCTGCGTGTAACATATGCTGTGTATACTCGTGGTTTTACTGACGGAACCCTTATTACGTCCCAGTCTTTCCCTACAGAATCCTAGTCTTGAATGTTCAAATATTCTTGAAAATTTTTGAAGTTTTGAAATTTTTCTTTGCAAAGTTCCTTTTCCTAAGAGAGAGATCTTCCCAGACCCCAGTGGTGGTGCGTGCTGAGTCAGCCGGCGCCTCTACACCTTCTGGGGTTTTATCTAGCATTGCCTCCTGGACGGACAAGGGAGAGGTGGGCACAGAGCAGAGAATTAATGCACCGAGCCGGGTGTTCCACAGCTGGGGGATGTGGTTCCCAACTCTTCACCCCCTCACCTTGACCCCAAGAAGGAAGAAGGCCATTCCCCTGGGAAGGGTTCTTCCAAAGGCTCTCACGCAGTTCAATTTCACAACTTTAAGCCTGAAGACAAAGGAGACTTTTTTTCTTAAGTAAATATTTTAACAAATAACTTCTCCATATAGGCAAAATATTGCCAAAATTAGTAATCTGCATTTTGTTTAGAAATAGACTTTGCCAATGCATTTAAATGTGAATTTAGGATGGAACACACACCTTGGCAGGTGAAACTTGGCTACAACGTGTTTCAAATGATTATTTTGCCAATACTTATGTTGTTGAAAGAGAGGGTCCCCAAACCTCCAGTTAAAATGATAAAGTATGGAGTTTTAAAAACTGGCTCTGAATACAGGGTGATTAAATAAAGCTAAAAGACCCATCATTACAACTTATATCTACCTATAATTCTTAATGGTAATTCTTTATTTGTCATTAACTATTTTCAGTAAATTGACTTGTACTGTACTTCCCTGTTATTTTTATTATTAATTTAAAACACAGTGCCTTAAGACTAAACTGTATTTGCAGATTTTATTTAAAAAACTATATATATAAACATATAAATGTAGACAGAGCAGAATAATAACGCATCCTTTCATCTACCTTCCACAATGATCAACTGATGGCCAATCTTGTTTCATAACTTTCCCCACTCAATCTCATTCCACTCACAGATTACTTTTTAGCCAATTTTATTTAAGTACAATTTGTATACAACAAAATCCACCATTTTAGCTGTGCCTTTCTGTGAATTTTGACAAGGCATACAATTTTGTAACCTCCTTTACTGTCAAGTTATCAAGATATAGAAGTTTCCCATCACACCAAAGAGTTCCCGTGTTCCCTTTCATAGTCAATTCCCTATCCTTAGCCCCATCCCCTGGTAATGCTGTTCTCTATCCCTGTAGTTTTGCCTTTGTGATAATGTAATATAAATATAATCATACAATATGTAGTCTGTATATGAATCTGGCTTCTTTTACTTAGTCTAGTGCCTTTGAGATTCATGTATGTTGCCCAAAATACCTGTATTTCGTTGCTTTCTATTGCTGAGCGGTGTTCCATTGAGCAGATGTTGCATAGTTTGTTTATCCATTCACCAGCTGATGAATATTTGTTTTCTTTTGTTTTTTCCACTTTTTTGGCAATTGTTAATAAATATATCTACTCTAAACATCCACATACAGGTTTTTGTATGGATTTATATCTTCATTTCACTTGAGTAAATATCTGAGAGATTGATGAGTTGTATGGTACTTTATATTAAACTTAATAAGAAACTACTAAAGTGTTTTCCAAAATGGCTGAACCATTTTGCATTTTCACCAGCAGTGTACAATGCCCTGTATCCACACCAGCATTCAAATAACTGGGACCTAATTGTGATTTTAATAAGAATTTCCCTAATAAATGATGATGTTGATCATCTTTCATTTGCTTATTTGCCAACTGTATCTCATTTTTAGTGAAGTATCTGTGCAAATCTTTTATTAATTTTTAATGATGTTTTGTTATTATTGCGTTTTTAGAGTTCTTTATATATATATATATATATATATATATTTTTTTTTTTTTTTGGTGGTACGCGGGCCTCGCACTGTTGTGGCCTCTCCTGTTGCGGAGCACAGGCTCCGGACACGCAGGCTCAGCGGCCATGGCTCACGGGCCCAGCCGCTTCGCGGCATGTGGGATCTTCCCGGACCGCGGCACGAACCCGTGTCCCCTGCATCGGCAGGCGGACTCTCAACCACTGCGCCACCAGGGAAGCCCTCTTTATATATTTTTATCATATATGTATATTATATTTTCTCCCAGCTTGTGAATTATCTTGTTTATTTTCTTCTGTGTCTTTCAAATAAAGAGATTTTTTTAATTAAAAAATAATAATAAAATAAAAATAGAAGACCCATCATGAACAAAACTGTCCCTTCAGTTTAAAAGTGCCACTACATTTTTATCTCTAAACGATCTCTTCTCTGACTCTTCCTCAGGCTTATTTTTTATAGCAACATCCTCCCCACCAGACTGTCCCAGCGGAAAACCTGGCCAGGAGGGGAGGGGAGAAAAAGTTACCTGGACTGAAGAGGCAAAGAAGAAAAATGAAAATCTGCCCAAGAAAAAAATTTAGGCCTAGAAAATAACAGTTATGAAGACAATTAGAATATTTCCTATCTTGGAGGTACTCCAAGAAAATAAAACATGCGTGTATATACAGCCATGTGTTAAGATTGCCCAGGGCTTAAAAGGCAGTTTTGTGAGAAATACTGGATAGTAAGATTTCTTGGAGTTTCAAAGTTTACTCTGCAATATTCTTCACATTCAGAACTACGAACAAAGAAATTTGGGCTAATCATGCTACATGAAGACATTTACCTGGGAACCCTCTGTACTTAAAACCAACACGCAGGCTACTGATTCCATCTGAATATATGTGAACCTTCTTAAGTTTGAATCCAAAGAGTCTGTGAATAGTTACATATCAGGCACCAGGCTATAGATCATATGCATAAGACCTAGTCCTGCCTTTGAACTTTTAGTCCATTAGAGCAGGAATTAACAACACTCAAGAAGGATTTTTAAGACCACAAAGCAGTGTCAAGAGGCACTACAAAATTAAAATTGCTAAAAGAATTGTTCTGAAGCTAACTTATATACGAGGAAGCAGATAGAATCAGGCTGGAGTCATTTATGAAGGAGGAGGAACCTGAACTGAGTTTAAGAGGATAGATAAGGTCTCGATAATAGTATTACTGCGATCACCCTCCAGCTCCATTTGAGAGCCTGCCAGGCTCTCACCACAGCTGGCATTGTACATGCACTCTCTGGACCCACAGCTAGACTGTAGTGAGTTTATCGTCATGACTTTATAGCTGAGGATGGCAGAAAACGTGCCTGAGGCCTCCCAGGAAGGAGATGAGCCGCCCAGGTCCAACTGACCCCAGAACCCACGGTGTTTCCCTCATGACAACTCCAAGGAGTGGAGACAGTTCTGGTGGGAAAAAATAGACTTTTCTAGAACAGTTGACTTTAAGATGAAAAGCAAAAATAGGTCAGAGCTTATGGAGCAAGCAACAATGTATCCCTGTGAATTTTAGACTAGACACCTGACATAATTAACCCAGCCCTGTGGGTGGACCAGGCTAGTGGGCAGCATGAACTGGAGGTTCACGAATTTGGAAAAACCAGAGAGAAAGAGAATCTGGTTCTTCTGCCCCGATGTGGTACCACAGAGGTACGTGGCATGGCTGAGCTGCAGGCGGTATCCCACATTCCAGGGCAGCAAAGAAGATGGTGGACTTGTACTTGTACTTGGGTATTTATAACTCATCCTGTTTCTCAAAACTACTGGTTGTGAGACTTCGGGCAATGACTTAAATTTCTGAGAATTTCAGTCTCCTAACCTTGAAGCCCAATTCATGATGATAACTGCACAAAGCTACAAGGATGAAATAAGAAAAAGCATATAATGTGTAGCATGTGGCAAACATTCAGATATTCACCTTTCCCTTCTCTGAAGTCTGTGGAAATGGAAAAGAAGGGCTGAGACAGATAGGGAAGTAAATTTAGGGAGATCTAGTGACAAATCAGGTATCAGGGGTGGAGGTGGGGGGTGGGGGAGGAAGGGAGAAAGATGTCAAATGTGCACTTGAAATGATAAGCCTGTACAAAAGTATCTTTATTTTCCTCAAATAGGAGTTAAAAGGTAGTTTTAGGAATAAGTGGCCTTAGAGGTAACTGGGAGATCCCCAACTGAAAACACTCAGAAAAGAGTTAGAAATGAGACGGAGAGTTTAGAAACAAAAGAGAGACCAGAAAAAAAAGGATTTGGTGATCATTTGCCTAAGAGCCTGGTTGCTATAATATTCCATTTATGAGGACTTGTGAAATTGCTAAACTCTGTTTATCTTTGAATGACTATGCTTTAGAAATCAAAGGAATATATATGAAGTTACAACATTTTAAGAAATCCAATTCCACATTTTTTAAGACAAAGAATATTAAAAGAAAATACTCTACTTAATACAGGACTTAAGATCAATTGCAACTCCCGTCTTTCAATTTAAAACACAATGATTGCTTTAATACCTGACTTAACTCTAGAAAGCCTTTATCACAAATGTAATCTGCCTCTCCAGAACAGGCTTTCCTTATGGCATAGAAAAGTCATGATGGTGTAAGGCAATAAAACACAGATTTTAAAATTATGCATACCTTGGAAATGCAGCTGAAACAGCAATAGTTGGGATCTGAAATGAGACAGGAAGCAAGGGGCCAAGGCAGAGGCGGAGGGGATGTCAGCTTTATTCAGTCAACATGAATACAGGCCTTGCTTACCTAAAGCTATGGTGGATAATTCTGTTGTACGGACTTCCTAAGCTTGGTGAATCTGGTCCAGTGCTTCTCCAAGTTTCTCAGATATTACAACCAACTGTCTGTTCCAGACACTAGATTCACTATCTACAGCTGCCAAAAGCAGATCTGGCACCACTGGACTCATCTGGTTCTTCTGACATTTTAAGTGACGGCCTTTCCGTGTCTATTAGATGGTCCCTTTGCAAGCCCTGGGCAGGTCTATCCAAGGTTCATCATCAGCGGCAGATGTTAAAAACATGAGACCTTCAAAAACCCTCTGCGAGCCCATACTTCATGGGGATTGGATATTCTATCTGGTTTCCAAAACACAACAATTATCTTGCACCTAGCTACATAACAACTGAATAACTTATTAACCTCTGTGTATCTAAAGTACAGCTTTGAAATATGCAAAGGAAAAACTGATAGAACTAAAAGAAAAAATTAACAATCCACTCAACACAATTAAGTTCCAAAACAGCTCCCTCAGAAAATGACAGGTCAAATAGAGCAAAAGTTAAGTAAGGATACTGATAATCTGAATAACAGTTAAATGATTTTGATTTAATTGATAACTTTGTACCCAACAGAAAATAAGCATTATTTTCAAGACATGGGACATTCACAAGTGAATAATTTATATGGGAAGTACATCTCTTTGGATCATATTTCTAGGTCCTTTGGTACTCTAAGTTTCTGTTACCACTTTTTTTCTTTTTATCACATACTGCTTCACAGAAAGGTTACTTGTTAGATGTGTTTTACCTTCTCTGGCGTACTTTACAACCTTTCCAAGGACAGAAGCCTTGTCTTCTTGCCTTTGCATCCCTCACAATACTTACTGCTTTACACAAAGTAGACATTCATTTATAAAATGATCATTCGAAAACAGATCACTTTTCATGATGTATCAATAACAACCTATGCTAAGTAATTTTATGCTACCTCTTTCCAATAAGGAGTCCCTCAGAATCTGTCAAATGTTATTAAGTTGGAGGCAGTTTAATAGAAAAAGGTTTAAGGAAACTTTCTTCCACAGTAGGATTTCAGAACACTGAACGTCACCCTTTGCTGATCCCTGATCCCTTTGCCAGTGGCTTAGCCGAATGCTTCAAGATGCTTCACAAACTGCATGCATGGAACATACAGGTCAGTCTGAGGGGAGAGCAAAATGGGAGGGAATCCCTCACCATCAAACTCAGGGCTGGTTCCATTACTGGTTATCCAGATGGAGCTCTTGGAGTCACTGTATAGAGTTTTATCCTCCAAATGTCCTCTTCGGTTCCTCTACCGAGACACGTCACAATTAGGGCTTCAATTCGTCTATATTTCTTCCCATAACCCATTTCTGTGTTTGTGCTGGTCACTTCCTCTTTCCATATTACATTGGCATTTACCAAGCCATCTTCCACAGAGCAGCACAGTAATAGGTCAAAAAACTAGCAGGTGGGGAAGGGGGATTTGGGGAGGGAGGAGGAATTCCATTTCAATAAGTCTGAGAACCTTGCCTTAACACTTCCTTGTTGAAGACGTACAGTTCAGGGCAGCATAGTAAAGGCTCTGCAGAAAAAGTAATCATTAACCTTGCTTAAATCCCAAACTTATTTGACCATGAAGCCCCCCTCCCCGTCCTTGTTTTTGACAGAAACCTATTACCATAATTCCACAAAATTGAGAACATACTGTCCTGAGAATCCTCTTATACTGAATGCTAGGAACGGGAACTAGTTCCTTATTCCAAAGGTCATCCCTTCATGAGAAAACAAGTACCTTTTTTTTTTTTTTTTTTTTAAACTTATGCCCTTTTTCTCTCAAAAATGGTTGGGGACTTCCCCTCATACCTTTCCCAGATACAATGAAGGATCTACAATGAAGAAGTTTTCCTCCTTCACCCCTCCCCCCCACCAAACGGTGTCTAGTCTTTATACCAGCTTAAGGTATGCAAACTTCCAGAAGATATTAAAAAAATTTTTTTTAATTTTAATTGTGGTAAAATACATATATTTTTTTTAAGTGTACAGTTCCGTAGTGTTAAGTACATTCACACTGTTATGCAACCCATCTCCGGAACTCTTTAAAAGGAGATTTTTTTGTGTGTGTGTGTGGTATGCGGGCCTCTCACTGTTGTGGCCTCTCCCGCTGCGGAGCACAGGCTCCGGATGTGCAGGCTCAGTGGCCATGGCTCACGGGCCCAGCCGCTCCGTGGCATGTAGGATCCTCCCGGACCAGGACACGAACCCGTGTCCCCTGCATCGGCAGGCGGACTCTCAACCACTGAGCCACCAGGGAAGCCCAAAAGGAGATATTTTTTAATAGAGGAGAGGTGCCCATACTCAGAAAGCCAAATCTGTACGTCTTTCTGAACGTGTAATTTTGTGCTATATTTTTGTAACCACTATATTTAGTTATTATAACACTTTTAATTTTCGATTATCCTTTAAAAATTATTTTCATGACGGCTCCATGTTAAGAGATAATCAAGGGATTTTGCAATGGAAGAAAACTGATGGAAAGCATCTCAATGACTATTTAAAGATCCCACTGCATTAAGTCCCTGTCCTCTAGCTTAGTGCCAAGAATTGCACCAGATGGGTATATTATTAGCAATGTCTAGTGCAATATAATTAGTTATTTATTCACAATGTCAATCATTTATGCTGTAGCCACCGATAACTCTTCTATTAGCTGCCTTCCAATGAATCTATCAGCCTTAAGTAAAACACTTCCTGGAACACAGTGGCAAGGTCACTTACAGGATATGTAAAGGGCTGGGCAGTGTTGATTCCTCACTGAGCATCCTTCATTGCATTGTTTGTAAGTCTTAAGGGTAATAAGCCACAGTATTGCAACCCCACAAAGCCTTCAGCTTCAAGACTTTTGAGGTACCACAGAGCATGTGGGCCTCCTGCAATTGCTCATGAAAGGGCCGTGAGAGTCCTCAGCTAGGGATGGAAGATGCCAGAGTGATGTTTATTCCCTCCAGAGAAGAGCATGACCACATGGTAGGGGTCAGAAAATGCTAGCAAGAACTGTAAAGGATGCCCCGAGCACCCCGGTGCCTGGTGTGTACCTTGGAACATTTAAGTGGCATCTCTCAGATACTCGGGCAGCTCTAGGCTGTGTGCTCCTAAACTCCACCCCTGATGCACTTTCCTCAAAGAACCAGGGCAGGTGAATCCCTGGACAAAAAGACACCAAGAATAAAATGTATGGGAATGTTTATTCAGGAAAAAAATATGTTTATATGAGTATGGGTACACACATACCTTTTTGGTGGTATTTCAAAGATGCAGTCTTTTTAAAAAATTATTTTATTAATGTATAGTTGATTTACAATGCTGTGTGAATTTCTGCTGTACAGCAAAGTGATTCAGTTATTCATATGCATAAACATCCTTTTTCATATTCTTTTCCATTACAGTTTACCTCAGGATATTGAACATAGTTCCCTGTGCTATACAGCAGGACCTTGCTGTTTATCCATTCTATATGTAATAGTTTTCATCAAAGATATAGTCTTGAAGCTGAATAACACAAACACACACACGCACGCACACACACACACACACACATCATACCAAGAGAAAATAATGCATTCTAATTCCTTTGGGGTCAAAAACTGTGAAAAGTAGGCCTATACTCCTCTGATTTTTCAAAAATTAGCTGGAGAGAGCGGCGCTTCTCCCTAGAATTCTCTTGTTTTCCTAGCTTAATTTGATCAACTGGTACCCAATGGCATCTATTGGTCTACTACCCTGGAGAGAACAGTTCTTATCTATAGCTTGTGGGTAACAAACTGGTAGATTATTATTTTATACTGATGTACCATACACATTTTTGTGTACATGCCCAGATATTTGCTAGTCTGAGAACTAGAAGTTTTGCGGTTCACTTATATACCCCAAACAATTTCAGAACACTCCAGAAGTATAACATGATTTGGGGGGGGTTATCAATTTAATTATATGTATTTACATTTAAAATAAACAATTGTTTTAGAAATACAGGGGTACTTTTTCCTTTTGGAGGGCTAGGAAGAGGGAGCGTGGGGTGGCCTGGACCAGCCTGAGAATAGTATGGGGTGAGGGGAGTCTAGGGGGGCACCAAGGTGGAGAAGGCCATCAGAATACCTTTCCTGTTGTTGTTTTAAGAAGTTCTAGAAGGGAATTCCCTGGCAGTCGAGTGGTTAGGACTCCAAGCTTCCACTGCAGGGGGCATGGGTTTGATCCCTGGTCGGGGCACTAAGATCCAATAAGCCTCACGGCACGGTGAAAAAAAAGTTCTAGAAAAGTAAAAAAGCTCCTTCTAACCCAGCTATTTTTGTGAAAGGGTAAACTGAGTCTCGAGATGGAGGCTGACCACTGAAGGGTCACCCACCCCTCCAGGCACTGGAGATGTGGCCCTTCCAGTATCCGATCTCCACGGTTGTTACCTCAAACCAGAGGCCTGGAGCCCTAGTTCTCGGGAGGGGGAAACATGACTTTTCTAAAGAAGGAAATTAGCTCATTCATTCTTTCAGCAAACATTTGAGCTTCCCTTATGTCTGGCTTTTTCTAGGGTATATAGCAACAAGCAAAACATGCAAAGACCTGGCTCTGAGGGAGTTTATATTTGAGTGGGTACCAGTTTTGAAAAAGAAGTTCATCAGACATTCAACACACTTACTTTAAATGAACAAGTGACTTTTATAAGCTATTCTTATCTGGTCACTGCAGTTGAAGACTGACAAAGCTATTTTCTCCAACACTAGATCATGGCTTCAGAAACAAACAAAACCGGATCGGTCACGGTAATTGAAAATGTCATGTACTCAGTAACACAGATCAGCAACCACGGAAGATCTAAGAGCTAAAGTCCACATGCCCACAGCAGCAAGGAGCAGGGGTCGCCACTGTTCTCATGGAACACACACTTCTCAGGCAAAAATGCTTGTCCAAAATGGGACCAAAGAATCCTGAGCTAGTCCCGCTTCCCCTTCCCTTATTTTGCATATCATATTACAAAGCAAACAGAATATCAGTGGGTCTCTCAGGAGAGAAAATATTTCTTTTATTCTAAGAAAACATCATGAATAACCACAGCTATCTAACCTAACAAGATGTCATTTCTTTCTTTGGAGACGAACCATGTATCTCTCTGGTGAGCAGACAAGTCTATATACGCATTTCCAGAGAAGGTAATCATTTCTGAAAAAGAAATGATTATTCCACTTCAAAAACAGAAAAAAAAAAAGCATTCAAATGACTGAATCTGTCACATATACAGAGTGTGCCTGACTGCGATCCAGGTAGGGGCACGTGATGATTTTCTTGGGCTCTGAGGCCCCTTCCTCCATAAAAAAGAATATTAAAAATTATATTTTATGACTGCCTTGGTATAAAGAAAAATATAATTCAGGCTGGGTTCATTATTATATATTCACTCTTTTTCTATTTATTTTTGGGGAAAGAATTAAAATTAAAACATTTTCATGGGCCACTAAAAGCATCATGGCCCCAGGCACTGTGTGTAATGGGTAAGTCAGCTCTGGACCTCAGACTCTTGATTTTTAAGCTACTCAGCATTCTAGTCATACATTAGACAAAATAACTTCTAGGACTTTCTTGCCAGTAATGAAGATCTGCGGTAAGAAAACCACTATTTTACCAGTTAACAAAATACCGATGGACTCTGAACTCCAACACAAGCAAAGACATCTTTATTCCATTAAAATACCATTTGTCTTTGTAATAACTCTGAGCACCTCAACAAGAATAATGCAGTGTATCAAATATTCATAATTCCAACAAAGCATGATTATTGTGCTAGTTAAAGGCAGACTCTAACCCCTTGTTGCACTTATGCTTTAATGTTATTTTTATTTTACTGTTTGGTTAAAAAAAAAAGACCTGGTGTAGAATTGAAAGTATAAATGAGTAAAAGGATAATGCTGTGCTTACCAGGACTGAGTTTCTTCACATATTCCTTCCATTCTAGTAAGCATTTGATATGGAATTGAGTGATAATGTCAGTTTAACATTTCAAGTCTTGCCAAATAGCTTATGATGTGGTCAGAGTATGATAAATTAAAGGACTTAGGAAAGGAGAAACAGAATAAAATAACTGCCTAGACCTTAAAAAAAGGGTATATCTCCCTCCTTCCTTTCCCTCTTATTGTTCACTGTGGTTTTTCAAGTACTACCACCGCAAAATTGCATTGAGATTTTAAATCTTAAAGAAAAAAGAGGAACTTAAAAAGAACAGGAAGAACTTTTCTCACCAATGAAAAGCATTTAAAATATTAACCAAGAGACTGACTCATTAGCAGTAGCGCGCCAACAGGAAGGTATGATTCCAATTTGGGTCACACTATGGTTTACGCTTCCTGACTCCATTTTTATTCCTCATGTATGTACTTTGAAATATGAATTTTCTTTTGTATTTCACCCTCTGGTTATAATATTTGTTATTCTGTCTTACAAAATAGTTTAAAAACAACATAAATTTGGCTCTTAGAGGGTACTTACACAAAAATACCTAACAAACCTAAATTACAAATTTATTAATCTTTTAGCATGTTTCATACTCAAGTGGTAAAAAAATGAAAACAGCTCACTTTTATGGATGAAGCCTTTCCAGTGTCTTCACCCACCAACTGCTAACATCCGTCTCCACCTGTAGCAGAAACACAAAATATAAATTGCTTTTTACTTTTCCAGAATGATTTCAGTGGAACATGGATGAGAAATCTGGGCCAATTTTAAGGGGCAAAAGGAAGACTGGATGCAAAAGACCATAATTTTCCTAGGAAAAAGTCACCTATGCTACTGGTCTATAATAGACCTATAGCAATAATCATAACAATTTAACTTAAAAAACAACTTACAGGGTGTGGTGTTAGAAAGTTACTGTCCAATCTTGATTTTCCCTTTCCCTTGAAATACTCAGAAAATCTAAAAAAGACTTGAACTTTCAATAGCGCTAAAAATTAAGTTCAATGACTTGCCAGGAGCCAAGAAGAATTTCCTTTACCAGGAAGAGAGATGAAACTCCAAGGAGCAGAAGGAGAATGGATGATTTCACTCAGTCTCAACCCTCATATCCTTATCTCTGAAACGCAAGTCTTCCACAGGATGTGAACCGCCTTCTAAGGCCATGGCCACTCTATCCCTGAGGTCCTCTCTATGGCTGTAGCCAATAAGTCCTCTCAGTTTCCATCTTTGCAAAGCACTTGGGGTGGGAAGGTAGAAGTTAATGGGAGTAATGCTTAGATGTGGTAAAGTCTGGGGTTGCTTTTTTTCTGGTCACTATTTTTGAAAAGAAAGAACCACAGACATTATATAATGGAAAAACAAATGTGCCTAGATATGTATCAGATAGGTATCTTCATGAACAAAAGTTACTTGAAAATATTTCCACTTGACTGAGGGATGAATCCAAATAAAAAGAGTGAAAAAGTAGTCACGTAGTAGCACGGCTGGTAAGCATTAAAAGCAGTAAATAGGGAATAAAGTATGCTAATTATTCTAAAACCAGTCCAAATAGTGTGCAAACTTCCAAATTTTTGGAAAAAAAGTCTAATAAAAACATTACTATAGTAGTTAAGTTCATCTAAGTCTGAAATCCTGGATCATGTTATGAAAAACGGGGAAATGAGTGGGGATAGACGGTAAAAGCAAGTTAATTTCATTTTGGGTGGGGAGTAAGAAATGCAGTTTTACTTGTGACGCTAGTAGCTGTTTTGTTTTTTTTTTAAACTGGAGAGAACAAAGCAATAAACTGCATATTTAAACTTAAGCTCAAAAACAGCAGTAAAGGTAATATAGGAAAGGCAGAAAAAAATAAAAGCAGGAATTTTTGATTTCGATATTTAAAAAAAAGTCACTGGTTCATTATAGAATGAAATGTCTCATAGACAGATTTCAGGCAAATCTAGTCTTAAAATCCAACATGAAACTCGAATTACTAGAAGAACATATCACAGATATGGAAGAGATGATAAACTTGAGAATGCCATATAAAAAGATCCTTGTGAATAAATCTGAACATCTCAATGGAAACAGTTTTCTAAGGTAGTATTTAATTATTAAAACTGAACCAGAAATATAAAAGCCGAAAGGCTAAGAAGTATGGTTCACTTCAAGGATTAGACAATTCCCAAACTGTATAAAAAGCTTTCAGGATATAAAACAAACGCGACTCTTCAGTTTGTTTGGTGAAGCTTATCAGATAACTTAACCTGATAAGACACAGAGAAGGAAAAAAGTAAGAGGTTTATTTCACTTAGATAAACATGATGGAAGAACATCAAATAAAGTGCTCAGAACTCTTGATTTCTAGTAAATTAAAATAATGATACAACAATATAAACTGGGCTTATTCTATAAATATTATATAAATAAATCTCTTACGCTGTATCAATAGGTCAGATCAACATGTATTCATATTTCCAAAGATGACAAAATAGCATGTGATAAACTCAGCACTTATACCTGATAACCTCTCAGTAATCTAGAAATAGAAAGATCACCTACTGTGATTTTTAAAAAGATCTAAAACCAACAGACAACATTTTTGCTAAAAAGTCAGGAATAAAATAAAAAGATGTTCACAAAGTATTAGTGAAAGGAAATGAACAGACCAAATACCACCATCAGCAGGTGCAAGGCTGAATACCTAAAACTCAAGAGAAATATCTAAAAATAACCCTGTTGGAAATAGTAAGGGTGGTATCAGATGATTTGAAATACGTAAAAAGCAATGCTTTTTGTCCAGTGGTAGCAAAGGCCAGTCACAAACAAATGGAAAAAAAAGACAGTCTGAAAACAGGTCATATTCAGAAAAATTATGCTCAAAGAACCTATGTAGAAAATGTTTAAGGAAATCTTTAGGACAATGGTTTCCTCATGAGAAATGTTGAGAAGTATTAATGTACTTTTTTAGAAAAGGGAAAAAAAAAAAGCATCATCTAGCCAGGAAACTCAATATGAGGTAAACTAATGAATTTATATTTTTGGTCTGTAGAAGGTGAAGTACCATTATAGGAATATGAGAACAGTAAGAGGCTTTTATAACCAGAGAGGCTTATTTATAGGTGAATACTTGAGGATCTCAGAGGCTGTTCTATAAATTCACGATAGAATTTTTAGAAAAAAACACATTAAGAATATTTGATTATCCGGCCTTAAGTGCAAAATGCACTGATAGATTATACTCACAGCATTAAATACAAATAGAATTTGATATAAAAATACCCCCAAACACTTCACTACACTCTTGAAGGTTGGGGAAATGTTATAAACAGCCATCAATGTTATATTTCTGGAAAGAAAATGTTAATTGCACTTCACTGAACCATGATAAAACAGGTCACATTTTATTGCTTTTGGCCAAAGAACAATGTGAAACTTACAGTCAGGAGTACATGCAAGGTGGTGTTTAAAATAAGTTCTATAGGCACGCCACAACTAATGTGAGTTTGAGAATAAAAATAAATAAAATGTCAGGGTTGGTTTTATAAAAAGGAGACACAAGTCCAATATGTCGCCATGTCTTTTTAGCTACAGTGTCTAAAATAAGCTTATCTCTCATTTCAGACAACAGAGGGAGGAGAGAAACTAAAAGCCAAGTGTTTCTGACAATAACTATGGGATCAATGTCACAAAAGGGATCACATTTACTCTTTATATCAGGACAAAATTAAAGGCCTGTTAGCTTTGGAGGATGATGATACTGAGTGACTAGGTAAAAACAGGTTTAATGGGCTGAGTCTGGCAGGGTTTAAACAAGGAACAATTTAAAGTCATGTTCGATAAAAACACTTCTACTTATGATAATGACTGTGCAAATACCCAAGGTGTAGACACTTTCCCTAAAAATGTCAACTATTTGAAACACAGGAGCCCCAAAAGCTTGCCCATAAGCATGAAATCTGTTATCTTTATTTCTTGAGTAAAACACATAAAACTTCATAGAAGAAACAAGTGAGGGTGAAAACTCACATAAAGGGCTACCAGAAATCACAGAATTTTTAGACCAGTGTAGACTCAATAGCAATAAGACCAAAAAAGGGCAACTTTCCCAATGTTCACGCCCTAAGTATCTAGAAAGTATTCCTTAAATAAGTAACACAGATGGTCAAGTAGACAAAAACAAAGCGAGTATTTTTGAGGGGATACACAGTTTGATCATGTAACTCCAAAAGGAATCTCTGTATTCACACCAGAGTCCAGCGCCTGCCCCACACCTGCCATTCTGGGGGGCCGCGCCACGTCTATCCATTCTGATTTAAGAATGCCAGGTAACTCTGGACTCTAGGTCCACTTCGACATAAAAACCACTTTCTCTCTTCCACTTGCCCTTCTTTGAGCTGCCTCATTTCCTTCATAGACCATAAGCAAGCAACAGTAGCTAGTGAAATACAAACCTTCTTAATTTGGCTGCTGAAAGGGGGCGGAATACTATCCTCTATAATTTTGGAAGCCCAACATCCATCTACCCTCCTTCTGACAACCATACCAGCGTTTCCCTCTCCTTTGTCCTACTATCAGCCCAGGTGCTCTGAATGAAATCAATTAGGCTAAACAATTCATCATATTTCATCTCCCTGATTACTCTGATTGGTGCATGGATAGGCGCGTGACCCAAGCCACACCAATCGGGATCAATGAGACCTAACTGGGGTATTTTATTAAAATTACTAAGGAAGCAGAACTTTTCCTGCTTCTATGAGACACGAACAAGACAGGATTTAGAGGCCAGAGTTGCTGTAGCCACTCTGCAAACACGTGGGGCATGAAAATGAGCCTACATGGAGGAATCTCATTCTGATCAATTCTGTGTGTTTTTGAACTATAAAACAGATCTATACATGCTCCAAGGTGACTTACTTTCTTCTACTCTATATAACGTTTGTGAGGGACTTCCCTGGTGATGCAGTGGTTAAGACTCTGCGCTCCCAATGCAGGGCACCCGGGTTCCATCCCTGGTCAGGGAACTAGATCGCACATGCATGCCGCAACTAAGAGTTTGCATGCCACAACTTAGGATCCCGCCTGCTGCAACTAAGACCTGTTGCAACCAAATAAATAAATATTACGTTAGTGAGATTCCTCCATGTCATTTTGCAGTGTAATTATTTGTGCAGATGGAGAGTACTTCTTTGAATTTCACTGGATACTTCGTGGTATATTTATACGCTCTACTGTTAGACCTTTAGATTGTTTCCATTTTTCCTTCCTATACAAGCAACGCTGTACATGACTCCTGTATTCATACTTCTACATTGTATTTACTTGAACTGGAACTGCTGGGTTGTTCATCATATCCATGTTGAACTTTACTGGGTAATGCCAATTTTTTTTCAAGAGTAATTGTACCAATTTACACTCCACCCAGAGTACACGCATACCTCATTTTACTGTGCTTTACTTTATTGCACCTTGAACATATTGCATTTTTATTTATTTACTTATTTTTACAAATTGAAAGTCTGTGGTAACCCTGGGTTGTCAGATGATGGTTAGCATTTTTTAGCAATAAAATATTTTTAAATTAAGGTATATAGTTTTTTTAGGCAAAATGCTATTAAGCATTCAATAGACTACAGTGTATAGTATAAACATAACTTTTATATGCACTGGGAAACCAAACAATTTGTGTGACTCGATTTATTGTGACATTAACATTATTGCAATGGTCTGAAACTGAACCTGCAATATCTCTGATGTATGCCTATATATGAGAGTTCTTTTCACTCCATATTATGGCCAACACCTAATACCATAAACTTTTTTTTTTTTTTGCAGTACGCGGGCCTCTCACTGTTGTGGCCTCTCCCGTTGCGGAGCACAGGCTCCGGACGCGCAGGCTCAGCGGCCATGGCTCACGGGCCCTGCCGCTCTGCGGCACGTGGGATCTTTCCGGACCAGGGCACGAACCCGTGTCCCCTGCATCGGCAGGCGGACTCCCAACCACTGCACCACCAGGGAAGCCCCCATAAACTTTTAATTATAGCTATTCTGGTGGGTGAGAAATGGTATTACTGTGGTTTAAATTTGCATTTACCTAATTACTAATGGGGTTGAGCATAACTTCATTTGTGTGTTGGCTATTCACATTTCCTTCCCTGTGAAAAACTTGCGCATACACTTTGCCCATTTTTCTATTGAATTATTTTTTTCTTATGAATTTGTTGGAGTTATTTATATATTACCCAAAATGTAAATCCATCTGTCTGTTATGGGTTATGGTTTATCTTCAGTCTCTTGACAAAGAGAAGTTCTTAAATATGATGCAGTTATATATGTCTCTTTATGGTATAATGATTTTCTGTCTTGTGTAATAAATTCTTTCCCTACCCCAAGGACAAGAAGATATTCTTCTATGTTTCTTTTAAAAGTTTTATAATTGTGTATTTTGTGTTTAAGTCCTTGATCCATTTGAAATTAATTACTATGTATGCTGCAAGGCAGGTGCCATTTTCATTTTTTCCATAAGGATAAGCTATTACCCCAGTATCATTATTTATTCTTTCCACTGATTTGCATTTCAGTTGTGTCACATAACAGGTTTTCTATATAAATGTGGGCCTGTTTCAGAAATACTGTTTTACTGGTCTAATCACTTATCCCTATTGCCAAAATTACAGTGTCTAAATCGTTTGGGCTTTATAACAATATAAATATCTCTAAATCCTTCTACCTGTTTCTTCTTAAGGATTCTTTTGGCTATTTCTGGATCTTTGATCTGTATAAGTTTGAGAATCAACCTAAGGTCCAAAAACATGTTGAATTTTGACTGGGATTGTACTGGATCCACGTTTGGGAGAACTGCCATCTTTATAATAATGAGATCATCTATGAATATCTTATGCCCCTCCAATTATTTAGATCTTTTAGAAGTATTTTTCAATAAAGTTAGTTATTCCAGCATCTACATAAAGATCTTTCATCAAATATGTTTCTAGGAACTTAATTTTTGTTATTATTGGAGAATATATCTTTTAAAAATATATACTGCTTTTTCTAGAAAGGCTATTAACTTGAAAAAATGTATTTGGAAATATACAGAAAAGTTGCAAAAGTAAGAACTGTAGTGCTTAGCTTTTGCTTGTCAAAAGCTTATTAGTCGTTTCAGAGAACCAAGTTTTGATTCTGGGATGCCATATGTACTTATAATTGTTCAGACATAAGCAAAAAAACCCCATCGGCTACAGAATTCACAATAGAAACAGGCTGACCAAAGTGGGAGTGGAGGGGGGAAATTTAAATGATCAAATATTTTAGAATAAGAGTGTTAAACAATCACAAAAATTTTTCATTCAAGCAGGCAATGATTTATATGCCTCAGACTCAATTTTTATTTTTTCATTCAACAAGTATTTAGGATCTATTATGCACAGATACACATTTCTAGTCCCATAGAGACCTCCGGAGACGGACACTTTACAGCTTTACTTGCAAACTCAATTCAACTTCTATTTCTAATTTGATATCTCTAATTGGCCTTTGTTTGATCTCTCTAATTGGCATGTTTCTAAAGAGATCCAGTGGGTCTCAACCACTTAAAAAAACCCCAAACCCTAGAATTTGGAAGTGGAGACTATTGAGAAGAGGTGCACATCTTTCAATAACTAATAGTTATTGGTTTCCTAACCAGTAAATGTACTCGTTTTACCCACAATTTGATTAAATTATATAGTAAATGCCTGATGTGTGTCAGGCACTATGCCAGGAGTTTATAAAGTGGGTAAAGCAAGGTCTCTGAGGAATAGATCTCATATTACAAAATGGGTGTGTTCTTGGGAAAAATACATAAAGCAATTCTTAATAAGTTGAATTGTTTTCTGTGGCATTTTAATAGATCCATTAGAAAAAAACTGTTCAAGTGAAGGTTCTACCCACTCAATTCTGATGTAATACATCAGGTTTGCACGACTTGTCAGGCACTGCATTCTGCAAAGAAAGAAGACTGATGAAATGACAAGTTCAGTCTTTAGTTTGTATCATTTCTTGGGTTCCGCAGGATCACACACCAGCTGTGTGTATGTAGAACTGATTAAAGTTCTTTATATTTTATTAAGAAACGTTAGGCTGATACTGCATGCTTCCCAAATCTGGGCTATATTGAATGGTAAGTGGGTTGTGAATCTTTTAGAAAGGAAACCAAAAGCAGATAGACAACACAGACTCTGCACACCAGATTTTGATGACCCATAGCTTAGATATTGTCATTTGCTGTTTATATTTTTAAAAAGGCTAACAGCTGGCATAATGACTTGACAAAGCATCCTTAATTCTAACACTGAATCAGAGTTAGGAGTTAGAGTAGATGGCCCTTCCTCATATTCCCCTGTGTGTCCCTCTCTTTTTCATTCTTAGAGCAAAGTGGGCCTCTTTATTAAAAAAGCTGGCCAAACAGAACTGGGGATTCCAACACCACTTTCCTTTTATTTTTCAATGTTGGAGGGGAAAATGGGCAAGAATGTGAAGTAGTGAATGTTTCTTGAATGAATGACCTTCATTCAAGTGCTGTTAAAGGCACTAGAATTACAAAGAAAAATACCAAGCCTCTTCCCAAGATAGCAGGCTTTCAAGGGATGTATACCAGTCAATAGACTGGATGGTAGCTGTGTTGCAAATGCTATAATACAGTTATCAACACTTTCCTATCTCACTTTCCTATCACCCAAGAGACCTGTGTTACTCTTAAAATGACCTGAATGCATCCAACATCTGAGCACCAATAATGCACCAGGCATGGGTGCTGAGGACACAGCAGTGACTAGGACAGACCTAGTTCTTACCCCCATGGAACCTCCAGTCAGTGGAATGGACTGTCACAGAGTTAGCTAGTAACAACACCCAGAGACAGCATGCTACCCAGTGTGATCTTGAAAGCATAAAAAGAATATAACTCTAATATTAAAATTTGGGGCTTAGTAGTTAGTACATCAGTAGAGGACTATAATGAGTAAGACAAGACTTTCCAAAGACCCTCGAGTCCAGACAGAAATAAGAAGGAAGGGGATTATGAAAGTTAATAAAGTTTTGGCAGATTCTGTACTTAATAAAATGGAGGAAACTATAGAAATGGATGAGCATTTCTAAGCAGAAACATTTTATAAGCAACATTAAAAAAATTTTATTTATTTACTTAATTTATTTTTGCTACGTTGGGTCTTTGTTGCTGCGCATGGGCTTCAGTAGTTGTGGCTCGTGGGCTCTAGAGCACAGGCTCAGTAGTTGTGGTGCACGGGCTTAGCTGCTCCACGGCATGTGGTATCTTCCCGGCTCGACCCCATGTCCGCTGCATTGGCAGGCGGATTCTTAACCACTGCGCCACCAGGGAAGCCCAGCAATGGCTTTTATAGATTAGAGGAATATAGATTAGAGTCCAAGAGCTTCTTTCAACCTAGATCAATAACTTTAAGTGATTCAGAATGTGTTAGCAAGCAACGAAAATGAACAATGTTAGTTTACATAGCAAAATTCCCTAAAATGAACAGAATTCAGATGGCTGTGGTTTTTAAAGTTGGACTGACTCAAAAGTAAAACAGATTTTAGTAAAGGGAAACCAAAGATATCACATGTTTTCTTATACTAGTTATTTAATAAACTAATATTTTGGAAGATAGCTTTAGAAATTTAAATTTGTTGTTGCAGTTTATTTAATGGTGAGTACTGTAAAATGCTTCTGTAAAAAGACTAGTTTTATTCAAGCAACATATGGAAAAACCTGTTACATCACTTTAGAATGTTATATTTAGAAAGGTAATTTCCTTTCACTGGAGGCCTTTTTTCTTTTCTCAACTTTTCCACATCAGTCAAGAAAAACAGGCTTTGACTTATCAGTTTTTTAAAAAAACAAACTACCAAATATATCACAGAGTTTTTATTTACTGTTCATTTAACACTGAGGATATTTCAATAGGCTTTCAGGTTCAGGGAAACCTGAATATGGAGAGCAGACTTCCAATAAAACATTTTACAGTTCCTACCGAACAGTGATTTATTCAGCTACGCATTCGCCACCATTACAGCAACTAGTACTTCCTGGAAATCTTTGGTTTTGCTAATGTGGACTGCTTTTACTTCTAAAAAGAGGGGAAATGCTAAAATTGAATTATGTAGCCCACGAGGAAACTAGGAGGGTGATAATTGACATACGCAAAGAAACCTTCTCATTTTACATCTGTACTTGAGAAAACTTTTTCTTTTTATTCAACTTGTCATTAGCATACCTAGTGTGTGCTTACACAGTTATTTTGCTAATTTTAAAAGGCTCCAACTTAATATGAATGTCATTAAAAATATTTTGGAGAGTCTAAACTGAACAGATGATTCTTTCTGTATAATATTTTTGGTTTCTTCATGGAAAACCATTAGGATTTTTTTCAATCTATCTTGCAAATTTAGATTATATTAAGTATGTTTTATTTATTTGAGAATAAATTTTATTTAGAATAAATATATGTGGTTTTTAGTTTCTAACCCCATGAGCAGATTAATATTTCTTCAGATTCAGTTTATTTGCATTGTTAGCTCAGCTATTTGGGTGTGTACAATAGCCTATAACGGTAAGGACGTTTGGTCATGTGATATTAAAATTAAACCCAGAGCAAAGGCCAGTCCTCTGGTAATGCACAGATATGCTACAGAGAACACACTACCACAAATTTGACTACGAAACTGAAATACAGCGCCTATGAAAAAACTGAAATATATTGCCTACTACCAGAAAATTGGTTAGAATTGCATTTTCCAATCTAAATGATCAGCAAGTACAGATATTTGTTTAGCATTTGTTTCCCCCGTTAGACTATACGAGACCCCATTTCTTTGGTACATGACAGCATACGCAACACCTAGCACATGGTGGTTGCTCACAAATAGTTATGAAATGAATAACTGAGTGAAATGTCCTCACTGGATAGGTATGCTAAGCTGTTTTGTTTTTTTTTTTTAAATAAATTTATTTATTTATTTTTGGCTGCGCTGGGTGCTCGTTGCTGCACGCAGGCTTTCTCTAGTTGCGGCGAGCTGGGGCTTCTCTTTGTTGCAAAGCATGGGCTTCTCATTGTGGTGGCTTCTCTTGTTGTGGAGCAAGGGCTCTAGGTGCGTGGGCATCAGTAGTTGTGGCATGCGGGCTTCAGTAGTTGTGGCTCACGGGCTCTAGGCTCAGTAGTTTTGCTACGTGGGCTTAGCTGCTCTGCGGCATGTGGGATCTTCCCGGACCAGGGCTCGAACTCGTGTCCCCTGCATTGGTAGGCAGATTCTTAACCACTGCACCACCAGGGAAGCCCCTAAGCAGGGTTTTAAATGAAAAAGTCCGGCTGATATATAAATAATGACAGGATACATCTTTTAGAGAAAAAATGGTTGAAAATACTAGAACAGGGAAAATAATCAAAAATATCCCTGAAAAGACAGGAGGAACTGGGACCCAGGATCCAGGACCCAGCGTTAAATAAGGTCAGGACCCTTTTGCTGTTAAAACAAAGGGCAGGCAGTTGGGAGTTAGTAGATTTGTTGGCAGGCAGTAGCCCAGTGTGTTCTCAGATGATTTCCATTTTTCTCTGAGAAGTAAGAGACAAGACCATCTTCTGAATGTGATGGGCAAGAATGAGCATTTGGGAAGAGTGAGGAAGATTAGAAATGAGTCATTTGGAAGAGTCAGGGCATGAGCTGACTATAAAATAATCGTCAGTCGGTCAATATCCCATTGTGTCATCAACCTCCAGGTGACAGATCCTTAGGTGGGACATGGGCTTGGGCAAGTGCCTAGCAGAGAGCAGGTAGGACAGGTGGGAAGCATCACAAAAATAGTTTTGGCTCTGGAATCAGGAGACTTGGGTCTAAGCCCAAGCTCTGCTCGTAATGAGTTGCCTGACTTGAAGGAATCACTTCATTTCTTTAGAACTTAGGCTTTACCATTTGTAAAATGAAAGGACTGCTTAAGAACCTCCACTATCCCTTCTAGCTCTCAAAGGGCTAAATCTTTACAAAATAACCAGTAAATGAGTCTAACGGCACCACAATAAATACAGCATAAAAAGTTAGAGTTGTACAGTACCCATTTTTACTGCCTTGGCCCATGGCCTCGTTACTTTCTGACATGGGTTACATCATGACCTCCCCACTGGGCTGCCTCCAATCCTACCTTCATCCTGTCATGTGTATGACAGATGTGATCACGTGGCTTCTTTGTTTCCATCCTTCAGAAGTTCCCCCCATTGCTGACTGATGAACCCAGGATCCTGAACCCCACCCAGGAAGCCCTTCATTACTGGTTCCTGCCTCACTTCACTGCTTCACTGAAACACTAACTGCAAAATTGTTTTTCAAAAAAAGAGAAAGGGAGGATATTCTCTATTAAAGCACACATAAAAAAAGGGTTTTTCGAATCCCCTAAACATACCGATTTTCTACTTTAGGAACACATGCACTGCCATTTGCTATTTTATGACAGAGAGTCCAATTAAAAAACATCATATTCAGAGATTTGGGCCAAGCAGCTTTCAGTAGCAATAGTGAGAATTCTGTGGCTGAGTTAAAATACACTAAGGTGAATTCCTCTCACTTTTCAAGGTGAATATAAATTAAAGCCCTCCCCCAGAGAAATGGGCTTTCCAGAGGAAGTGAAGAAAGACTATAACTAACATTAGCCCATTCATTAAAAGAACGGTATTCAACCATGTTTACACAAGTGGTTCTCACTCTTTAAACTTAAGTCTAAATATATTTTAAAAGCTGTATGTAAAGTAGTAATTTACTGAAGCCAAACCACAAAGACATTTTAGGAATGCATCCAGGTTATAAAATTCTATTCCCTGCTCCATAAAGAGAATTTTAATAGTTGCTATTTTGGTCATCTATTTGACTAATTGTTACTTGGAAGGATTTTGGAACACAAAATAATTCGAAAAATTAAGTTTCAGTCCAATTAGGTTTCTAGGTGAGAGCTAGACATGTAAGCCCCTAACCGCTGAGTAGCCACTTTTCATACCAGGTAACTGGCAGAGGCAGCCTCCCCTGCTCACTAGACCTCCTCACCTTCAACCTTCCATGTCTGGGAATTTTCTTGTCCTGTCAACACCCTTATTTGCCATCATTTCAGGAATCCTGAAGAGAGAGGGAGGGGCAATGGCAAGAAAGGTTCAATCAAAAGGCTCAATGAATTTCTTTTTTTTTTTTTTTGGCCATGCCGCGTGGCACGTGGGATCTTAGTTTCCCGACCAGGGATGGAACCCAGGTCCCCTGCACTGGAAGCGCGGAGTCTTAGCCACTGAACCGCCAGAGAAGTCCCAAGGCTCACTGAATGTTAAGATAAAGGAGAGACTGCTTCTGGTTGAGGGGGCTCCCAGACTGTCTGTGTAAATGAAGTGCAGGGTGGGCAAGCTTTTAGGGAAGAGTTAGGAGATGGAAGGAAAGACATTCCAGAACAGTGGGAGAGCACAGGAAACTAGAAAGCCTAAATTCTTCCAAGGAACTAAGACGGGTAACTTAGTTGGAGTTGGCGTTTTGGTGGAAAACTGTAACACTTTCTATCTACAAATTAAAGAAGTGTTTGGTGCTGGAAAAGAAAAATTCTAAGCAATCCAAGAAGATCATCTGTCAAGATCATCATTGTCAAGAACAATACTTTCTTAAGGGCTGGAACAATGTTCACATTCACATTTCCTTCATGCAAAAAAGGAACAAGAATGGGAACGTTCTCAGATTATTAAACAAATAAATGCCAAAACAGAAAACTCCATGGACTAAATAATAGAATTTATATGGCTCAAGACTCATCCAGCAGGTGGAAAAATTTAAGCCAAGAAAATCTCCAGAAAGTACAGCAAAAAAACAAATGAAAATAGGAAAGACATGGAGAGTTGATTCCAGGACGTCCAAAATCCATCCCCTGGAGTTCTAGGTGAAGAGTTGAAGAGGGAGTAAGTATTAGTGGGGAAAAAATATCCTGAGCTAGAGGAGACTTCAAATCATAAAGGTCAAAAAAAAAAAAAAAGATTAATGAAAAAAGATCACTGATGAAACATCAGAACTAAGGATAAAGTAAAAATTCCCCAAAGCTTCAAAGAGGTAGACAGACACATGCATACACAATCAACTAAGTTAGAAGAATCAATCTAGCACCAGACTTATTGGCTACATTAGATTGTAGGTATCAGAGGGGCAATGCCTTCAAAGTTGAGGAACTATCATTTTGAATCTAGACTGAAATTATCAATCAAGTGTGAAGGCAAAATCAGACATTTCCAAACATGCAGTAACAGAGCTTACCATCTGTGCATATTATATATAAAAAGCTACTCAAAGGGAATAGTCTACCAAATGAAAACAGGAATCTAAGGAAGGGAACAACATGGATGCAGAAAAACAGTGGGACCTGAATATAGCCCCAAAGCAGAAGAGTGTCTATAAAGAATCGAAGCTGTTGGAAAATCTCCTTCAAGCAGCAAAAGTCAGTGATTCAGTGTGGAATGTCCTTCTCTATGGATCTTATTATATTCCGTGGCTCCACAGTGAATCCTATTTGCGTATTGGCTTTTGACTTTTAGAAACAATCTATGGACAAAACAAGCATTCACAGCTATGCTCTAACAATAAGTATTACCATGATGCTGTAAAAATGATGGTCTAACACATTGGGAGTTTATAGGTAAGGGCTGACCCTCCTGGGAGCGAGGGGGGCTCCTGGACGTGGGACTTTCAGTGCTAAAACTGGGAAAGTCCTGGGTAAACCAGGACTGGTTTGTCACCTTAGTCATGGGGAGAAGAGATGAAGAAAGGATGCTAATATCCTCATTTTGCCGAGCAGAGGTTCGACAGATGCTTTAGAAAAGAAATAAGTTGGTGACAACCAACACTAATATAGCAACTGTTAGCAGTGGCTGTCACTTAAGGAATGAGGTTTCTGTGTTTGATTTCAGCCCCTTCCAAATGATTTAGATTTCTAAAACAATACATCCATTTAGAGTAGAATGAGTCAAGTCTTATTCATGAGGCATCTAACTGCTAACAAAGAGAATGTTTCAAAGCGAGAAAAACCTAGGGCTCCAAACACGGGAAGCTAACTGAAAATGATTAAACAAGGGATTCTTATCTAAACTTTGATTTGAAAGCAAGAGTATAAACAAAACCAAGGACAGGAAGATCTGTTCTCCTGTCTAGGGGCAGTGTCTGTACTCTCGTGAAGAATGGATGGTCACAGGAAAGGACAGGAGGAAGAAGCCCTCAGTGAACCAAAAAAGGGACCAACTGAGCAGAGTTAATCACATAACAGGCCATTAGATGCTATACTGGCACCACGGCTACTGCTGGGTAAACCAGAGTGGCCCTGTTCCCTCCACATAAAAGCTGCTCAAAAGACACCTGCTTCCTCTCTGAAAGTGTGACATTTATGAGTATTATATATTACACTAACTTTACAAAAAACCCATAAACGACATACTGTGATCCAGCTGTTTTATGCCAAACTGTTACTCACATAACGTGTAAAAATTCAAAATATGGCATCTTTTGATGCACACGAACACTTTGAAATTTGTCTAATGACCCTGAAGAGGGATTCATATCTATAGATAATTTTTTTTGTCTTAAAGAGAACCCAAATCTTAGGTATACTGATCCCCAATTATTTGTACAGGAAGCCGTTAACTTATCTACTAATGATAACACAACCATGGAAGATAATAATTATTTCATTCCCTTCAACTTAAAAATGTCCTCTGTTAACACCCAAAAGATAAATGATTTTAAATTTTAAGTGGAAAAAGCCCACAGTCCCGCCTTTTGCAGTTCACATGACCAAAATCCATCCTGAGCGTTGTACAACGCAGGGAACTAGGGCCCTTGATACATTTGACAACTTTAATAGGTGCCTGTCAAATCTCCGAACATTTATCAAGTTTCCTTATTTTTAAGATACACTTAACATTTTAAAAACATACGTGAAAGCAGGATATAGTTTACAATTAACATGAACATTTAACACGGCCGGGTTTACTTAGGTTCCTTGTACAACTGTTAAATCAATTGAGTGTCTTAAAATCCAGAGTCTAGAAACCGAGAAAATCCAAAAATATCACATTCGTAACTCACTGGAAATGTGTATGATGATGACTAACATGTTTGAACCCATGAAAGGAATATTAAAAAATGTAGCCCGGGTAAGCGGAGATGTTTGTCCTATAAGTGAAGATAACTGAGATTAGAAACATTAGAAAGGACAATATTAGACCCAAACAGACACATTTCTCAATTCTTTTGAACTACAAATTATATATAGTTGATCCACAAATTCCAAAAGAAAAAACAATAGAAGTGATTCCTCTACAATGTCTATCCATAGCTTTTATATTTTCATTTTAATTACAAGACTCTTAAAATCTTCATTCAGTTATTTCAGGGCATTAAAAACATTTCAATGTCATTTATTAAAAGTGAAATTTGCAGCAAGTAAATCTCCACAACTCCCCAAAACAATTTTTTTTCAAAAAGCAGTGAAAGCCGCAATTTGCTTGCACTCCCGGAAACTATATGAAATGTATTGGAGAAAAAATGAAATAATGTAAAACATTGTGTGAAATTCAAAGTAGTCTGTTATAAGCCCTTTATAACAGGGTAGGAACCGTATCCACCTACATTTTCATTTCCTTTGGTTCCCAATGACAGCTCTATTGAATACTCAAATTAAAAGGATTGAGAACTAATTATTTTTCCAGGGGAAGAGTCACTCAACTACTTTAAAACCTGGGTAGTTTTAAGTTTCTGCATCCAAAAAAAATTCTCCTAGCTCTTCTTGAAGGATAACATCCTGTAAATTCCTACCCACTCCTACCCTGAAGACAGTTACAAACCACAGCCTGGTAACTCTTAGACAAAGATGTTGGTGCTTGTAAAAATCTAAAAGCACAAAATGGAAATGGTGATGTACCTCCCAGCATTCACTGTATTCTCCACAAAATAAAGATTCATTGTTCAATTGTTTCCTTACTTCATTACTTTAATGGATTTTCTCCCAGAATTAGGCTTAGGGTCTGGAATTGAAAGTTAAAATTTTCCATATGTCTGAATTTCAACCAGTTGACCCAGTGATGGAGAAATTGATTTATTCTTCAGTTAAAATATTTTAAATGTTTATTTTAATTAATTAATTAATTTATTTTTAAAGCTGTACCCCAAAGCTATGTTTCAGGCCTCTTTGCAGTTTTCAAGCTAGCCTTGAATGTGGTTCAATTATAGAAGTCAAGATAGCAATGGATAACCTATTGAGGGTATACTATTTGTTTTTTGAGCTTCTCATACTTTTTCTCTCTAACTACTGTTTAAAATTTCACCAAATTCATCAAGCTTTCTTAGGCTACCGTAGGCCACACATTTTATCTACACTGCAAAATCATTTCATATTTATTATTCTCTACCGCTCATGTGGCCAGTTGATCACACACTTTGTTTTAAAAGACATGTACGTTAGTTGACCTTTTCTCCTAAACCAAACGAGAAACCAGTCTGAGAGTCGGGCAGTCTTTTCCACGGCTCCTAGCTACTCACGGCACTCAGCACATAAGTGGTACCACACAGGGATGGCCCTAGTTCCTGAATCAGTGAGTGTGTGCAGTAGCCATCAATATGAGTTCAGCACAGTCCTCTATTCTCAGAAGGGAGAAAGAACCAGACCTGATTTTTAATGTTGTGCTGAACATTGAGACTTCTCACAGTGGCATTAACCCCACTGAAATGTGGTATCATCACAAATTCCCAGCTACATCATGTATGTGTTTCTCTCATTACCACTTGAACTTGCATGTGTATTTTGTTGGAAGTTTAGACTGCTTCTCATTTTATCTTAGAAAAACTTAAAACTAACAATATATGAATATCATCATTTAAAAAACGAGGAAACTTTTGTATGTATGGCATTTATTATGGACCCATCATAAAAAGTGACAGTCCCACTTTTCCAACCCCTGAGCCCCTCCTTTTTCTCCTAGTAGAGCAGATCCTCCTGGCTCACCCCCTAACCACTCTCTTAACAATGCCCTTCATTCCCTTCCACCTTTGAACTTTGCAATTCCCAGGAAAAGACCAACACTAGGTTAGTTTCCGTCCTTCTACTATATCTCTGGGACTGAAAACTAAAGAGAAACCGCACATGCATCATGACACCACAATAGATCCGTGGTTGCCAGCCTCAGTTGGGTTCTTGATCCTATTCAACCATCTTTTGACATTATGTTTTAACTGAATGTTAACTGAACACCTATTGTGGGCCAGGGACTGTCCTAGGATAGCTCTTCCTGCCTTAATCCTCATCCACTCCTTCTGTAGTTCTCTGCAGCAGGTTTATCATTCACTTTGCCCCACAAACCTTCTAACTCGGCCCACCCCCTGTACTCAGAAGGCAGCCGCTACATTGAGGAAAATGAGGCCATCAGGAACTCTCTCTCTCTCTACTTCCTAAGCCTTTTTGCACGTACAAGCCACCTCTGGCTCCACTCTTCCTTGCTGTCTTCCTGCAGGCTCAGAGGAGAGGATGGTTGGAACTTAGGAGGGACATCTCATCACCAGCATCCTCGATCTCATCCCTACGTCACTCTCTCCCAGACATCCGAACTCTCCCTCTGCATTGGCTGTTTTCTCTCAGCCTATATCCGTGGTGCTTTTCAACCATGCTAAGCATCCCCTTTGGACCAGTGCCGTCTTCCTCCTCCCCTCAGCTTCTATCGTCTTCCTTACTTGACCATATTTTCTCAGTGTCACTGTTTATGATCCTCTTTTTCCTCATCTCTTATTGACCCCACTCGTGCTTCTATTCCTTTGTTCTGCCACTGAGATGAGTAAGGCACAGGTCTTCAGAGGCTCCTGAATCTTTACTTACAGCTTTAAGCAAAGCCTTCAGACCTGTATCTCCAATGGCCTGGAGAACAGCTCATAGCAGTCTCTTGGCTAACTACCCATCAGGGTAAAGCCCCACGTCCTGCCAGCTCTACTCCAACTCCTGCGGGCCTCACACAGCACTGCTCACGCTGGCAATACTGCCTGCCCGTACCACCTCTGCCAGATGCACTTTTTCCTGCCTCTCTGGACTCCGTCCTGCTCTCGCCTCTGCCTGGTGTGTCACTCTCACCCTTTGTCACCTGGCCAACTTTCTCTCGTCCCTCAAGACTCAGTTCCAACGCCAATGACCTCCTTCGGGAGGGCACCCCCGAGCAGTGCGCTTCCAGGTGATGCCCTGGCTCTGCTTCTTCATTAGAACTGTGACCTCAAGGGCAGAAACCTTGTCTCATCTGTGGGGCCTCAGGCCCAGAGTCACTAGTCAAAAACGTGAAACTAACTTATGAGTCTTCAAAAGAAAGCAAGTCCATTCGTGGGTTGCTCCCAGATGTGAAGTGTGTTTTTTGGCTTAGTAAAAATAAATAAAAGGTGCTTTAAAAAAAGAAAGCATTTCATAAGGTATTTGCACAGAATCGTTTAAGCCTAAATAAATAATTACATCATTAGCAAAATATCAACTAAGTTCGATAAGGGAAATTCAAATGAAATCATCCTAGAAGGGCATGAAAACTTTAGTCTTTGATATCCTCTAATTTAAAGGCAGCTAGTTTTACAGCACTTTCTAGTAAATAAAAGCAACAATTAGTGATATGAACCTTTTCAGGGCAAAATGTCTTAGAAAGTGTTCTTTAAAACATTGCTTCGAGCAGCCGCATAGCACAGGGAGATCAGCTCGGTGCTTTGTGACCACCTGGAGGGGTGGGATAGGGAGGGTGGGAGGGAGGGAGACGCAAGAGGGAAGAGATATGGGAACATATGTATATGTATAGCTGATTCACTTTGTTATAAAGCAGAAACTAACACACCATGGTAAAGCAATTATACCCCAATAAAGATGTTAAAAAAAAAAAAAACATCGCTTCGAGGTAGAGCTCCTTTTCATTCCCCTCTTCCTTGTCTTTTAACCACCAGTATCCCTACAACCAACACTACCTATGTAAGAATAAAAAGTCTGAAAACTGATTCTCTGTATCTCTGTTGGACTCACAAAGCAAACTGTAGGTGTCATGAGGCACTTGGAATTACTTTATTACAAAGTTTATACTCTAATAAGTGCTCAGTATGGTCACAGAATATTGGCTGCATAAGGCAGGCTGTAGACCAGGATGTATAGGATAGTAAGATCCTATTTTTGGAAAAATAATAAAAGGCAAGCTTGCAGGAAAACATCTGGAAGGATATAAAGCAAAAATGTTACAGGTGGTTGCTGCCTCCCCGGCTGGTAGAATTTAAGTATGTGAGTATTTTCTTCCTTTCCATGCCCTAATCATCATGTATCACTTATACACTCTTGTAAAAAGTTCTTTAAATAATAAATAAACTGAGAAGCATGTCACGGACCTCTGTGATATCCTCTGAGTCTTCCTTGCACTGTTCACTGGAGAGAGAACATCCTGAACCCTGGGCTCAGCCCTGAGACGAGTCAGATCCTTAAGAAAACGAAGAGGATGTTGCTGAGGCCTGAGAAGGCTTAACATAATCATGTAGAAAAGGCATTGAAACTCAGGTATTTGCATTTTTGTGCCTGACAAGGTTTTCTAAATGCATTTTCCATGTTCAATGACTATTTCTTCATCTATACCTAATGCCGAATTCTTTCAGACTCAGTTCATATGTAACTTCCTCTGGGAATCCTTCCCTTATCAGTCTGGTTTAGACTGAGGTCCTGTAATAGAAAAGAACAAACCTGACTCCATGGTGGATCTATTCCTTTAGCTCTGACCCTTGTGCGCTGTTGCCTGTGCTTAGCCATGTTGGCTCTGCACCTTTGAAAAGAATGTTGCCTAGAGCCTGAAATATACATGATAGCCCATTCTCAAGGCTCCGACCGTTCATATAGAAATAAAGCTGCAGAACAGAAAACATCATCTTGTTGGAGGTTTATAGGAACACTGTGAGCAGACCTAGTGGCCAGCAACAAGAACAAAGGATTCGGGCATCAAGAAGTTTGCAACTGCCAGCCACGCCCCCTCCCCTTTTAGAAGCCTCAGTTTTAACTGGGGTATGTTGGCTCTTTGGGACACTAGTCCACCATCTTCTCTGTCTGCTGGCTTTCTGAATAAAGTGGTTATTCCTTGCCCCGACACCTCGTCTCTCGAGTTACCGGCCTGTTGTACACTGAGCAGTACAAGCTTGGACTCGGTAACAGGCCTTCCTATTTGCAGTTGAACTTTGCACACAACTACCACCCTTGCATTCTCTCCCCTGCATTGTGACACCATATTCCTGTCTGTATTCCCAACTGGACTCTGCGCTCCAAGGGGGTGGCTACCTTCCTTTTTTGCTCATCACCTGCAGCAGGAGAACAGTGCAGGACACAAGGTAATAGAAGTGCAGCAAGCATCAATGAAATGAATTAATCCACCCGTGAAGAGCGCTCTGCTCCGTCCCCGGTACCTCAGGGCGCTTGACCCGTGAAGAGCGCTCTGCTCCATCCCCGGTACCTCAGGGCGCTTGACCCGTGAAGAGCGCTCTGCTCCATCCCCGGTACATCCGGGTGCTTGCCCTGCACGATGTATATGCAATACTCTGCCTTCTGAGAACCAGTGGGGACAGAATACCCAACCAACTGGCCTGAAAAGTGATCGGGAAGCCTTTCAGTTAGATTGGAATAGCCCAGGAATGCTCATGGGGAGGCAGCAGGAGGTTGTGAGTTGAAGCTCACGCAGGTCTTCAAGAGAAAAAAGAAGGGAAGACTTGTAGAAGGAGAACATTGAGAGCAAGGGGCAGGGGCAGGAAAAACATTGTATGTTTGAGACAAAGACATAGCACATGGGCACACTCTACATCTCTCTAAACCTCCCACCCTCCCCACTTGGCCTAATTTCTCCACTGCCATTACCATCATTATTCTATCTTTGACCCTGTTAGATGGAGGCCCTGGGGAGCAGATATACATCTTTCCTGTTCAGATCAACAGTGATTTCACCTGCTAAGTGAGTGTTCCCTTCCTATATTGACAATAAACCGTGTACGGCAGCCTGCATATCTCTGTGTTACTTTGTAGATGGATATGTGGGGACATGTCCTTTATCCTACCATACATGCTAGAGAACAGTGCTATAACTTTAATTCTGGGCATTTCCAAAGTGCCAGCCACAGGGTAGTACTCAGACATGCTGAACCGATTCACGTCTGTCGAGAATCTCACCTAACACGCAAGAGACAGAACTGTACTGCAGCCGGGGGTCACAGACGCTGGGCAGGGCGGTTTTCATAGTCAAGGACGCAGCTTCAGGCTCTGCTGGATCAAGGGGTGCTTGGTACCTGAGCAGCCTGCCTTTGCTGGCCATCATTACTGCTTTCCTATGATAAGCCCTATGCTGCCTGTTAGGGGATTAGTGAATTGAACTGCATGGTCCTCTGGACCTTGGTGTTGTCAGATCTATTGTCAGAGGGGTCTCCTTCCTTACCTCCCCCCCCATCACCACCAGCTAAACGGTCAGGAGTTCTCACTATTCACTTAGTTGAACTGCATATATTTATTAGAACAAGTTTACATTGTGTTTGCAACCATGAAAAGCTTTGTTGCCATCGCTGAAAGGCAAGTAAATAGAGGCAAACTATTCAAAAGACAGACCTTGTTCTCTGAGCCACGTCCCCCCAGGCAGCTGACACTCACACGCGGACACTAACCTCAGGGCAAGCAGGGCCAGCAGAACCCTCATTGCTTTCGAATGTCCATCCTACACACAAGTGAAGGAAGATTTTGTTTTGTAATAATGAAGAGAGGTTTTATGAAAGAGTAATTACAAGAATAAAAAGTAAGTTTTTTAAATATTAAAAATGACAATATCACAGCCTGTGCATACTATTTATGCAAAAGATGACTGTTGCCAGGGATAGGATGCCTGTACCAACGACAGGTGGTGACTATGGAAATGCAAAAAGAAACAGACCTACTAGAGAATGGACTTGAGGATATGGGGAGGGGGAAGGGTAAGCTGTGACAAAGCGAGAGAGAGGCATGGACCAAACGTAAGGTTGATAGCTGGCGGGAAGCAGCCGCATAGCACAGGGAGATCGGAGGGGTGGGATAGGGAGGGTGGGAGGGAGGGAGACGCAAGAGGGAAGAGACATGGGAACATATGTATATGTATAACTGATTCACTCTGTTATAAAGCAGAAACTAACACACCATTGTAAAGCAATTATACTCCAATAAAGATGTAAAAAACAACAACAACAACAAAAAAAACCCTGACCTTACTATTAAGCCTAAAGCTGCTTTTCTTTTCCCAAAAGGAAAGGAGCCTTCTTCATCCTATTCATAATAGAATGTGATAATGTGGTCTAACTTAGTACTTTAGATATTAAATGAACCAGTAAGACTTCTAAACATGAGTATGCCCAAGTTATTAATTATTCTTCTTGTATCTTAATAGTTCATATAAAAATAAGAGGATTGAACTAATCTTTACCATTTGGCTCCAAGATTCTAGGATTTAATTACTTTGATTTTTATGTATATACAATATTTACATAGGATATGTATTTATGTATATAAATGTGCATATAAAATATAAAAACATATCACTGCTCTGGAAGTCAAAGCCTATGATACATACAGCCCAGTGGTCTGTCTAAAATTCAGGACACTTGATAGCCTGTACGCACAAGCCACTCCCTAGCGAATAACAAGGTCCTTACACTCATAAGGTGACTCTCTTGTGACAAAAGTATTACTATTCACTAAAATAATAGAGAGCCACACAGAAGCCAACTAGCCTCGCCATGTGACTTTCAGTCAAAAACGAATCACGACCACAAAGAAGAACATGACCATTAAAAAAGTTCCCACAAGGCTCACGTCGGTTCGGAATGTGTGTTTTGAAGGTCCAGGTCTCCACAGAGGGGCTCTCAGCGGCACCACCCATCTTGTGCACCCGGGTTTCCAGCTTTCTTTACTTCCATTCCAGCCATCACCCTTGACAGCACCAGGTTGCCTACCGAGGACCCTAAAACAACCTGATCGAGGGCCCCTAGCCTCTCCCAGCACAGACCCCCATCAGCCATACCCTGGGGCACCCTCACGGCCTTGCTACGTAACGTGTGATCCAGGCAGGACATCTGGGAGCTGCTGGAAAGGCAGTCGGCGCCTGCAGGTGATTCCTACGCAGAGAGAAGTGGAGAAGCTACTCCAGACTTCGCTACACAGGACAGGGCATCACCTGTGGCCTCTGGATACAAATCAGATTCTCCAGATGGAGCTTCTTCAGAGACCTCCACCCCCAAACCCATGCACGCCAAAAATTCTACTATCTCTCTTCTCTAGAACTCAAGAGTAGCCCCCCTTCACGCTGCCCATCATGTACCCCCAAGCCTTCCACTCCCTGTAAAGCTGCCCTTGGAAGCATCTGATGCTTTCCCTTCTTCCTCAGCTAGTGTCACACCTGCAGCATAAGCCCCGAAGCTTGGCGGTCCCCTGGGAGATGGCCTTGGGCAGGCTTGTCGGGTTCTCTCTCCCGCTGGAACCCAGGCAGCAGCAGTGAGCACGACAGCACAGGCCACACTCAAGACCGGGGATCATGCCATCCAATGGGGCCTCAGGCCAAAACACTGGCAAGGATTAACATGTCGGGTACTTCACTGACAGGGTGTCCGGAGGGACTTACGGCTAGGAAGAAAACAGGCCGGGGAGCCACAGAGTCAGTGGAGAGTTTAAAGACTGATCGCTTTTGGAAGTTGGAACAGGCAAAGGGTTCAGCACACATCTGGAGCTCAGTAAAAATGGATTGGACTAAGTGAGTCAAGAATCCCCAGAGTCAATGCTTTGGAAGACACTTTTGAGTTAGCTGCACAGACACACACAAACACACAGCCCCCCGCCTGAGATTCCAGACACAGGATGGTGGTGGTTGGGTGGGAAGGATGGCTGTGACCAATGACAAGCTGGGGGGATGAAGATAAATCCTGGTCTGCTGAGCTGGCAGAAGCAAGCTGGACGAGATGTCCCAACATGTGGTAGAACCTTAGCCCTCGTGTGTCTATGGCTCCCCTTCCACACCCATTTTCTATGAACATGTCCACCTCTGACTTCAGTGAAGATGGTGACCATTAGCTGAGCGCCCTGCACTTCACCTTAACAAACAGATCCTCCAATTTTCCTCACAGGCATTCTCAAAGGAAGGGGTTTCTCTCTTCAACAAAGTGAGTCAGAAAGCAGACCCCGCAGTAGAAATACACACCTTTCTCATCTCCCCTTTTACCCCCATCAGTCCCTCATCTTGCCCTCACCATGAGTTCCCTTCTCTTCATTTCCTAAATAAGGCTCAGGCCATACTCTTTCAATGCCTGCTCACCCTTCTAGCTAGTCCTGTTTCTGTTCTTTTTAAAAGGAAAATGCTGAACAAGCAAAGAATTTTCAATCCACACACTTTTTTTTTTTGCGGTACGCGGGCCTCTCACTGTTTTGGCCTCTCCCGTTGTGGAGCACAGGCTCCGGACGCACAGGCCCAGCGGCCACGGCTCACGGGCCCAGCCGCTCCGCGGCACATGGGATCCTCCCAGACCGGGGCACGAACCCGTATCCGCTGCATCGGCAGGCGGACTCTGAACCACTGCGCCACCAGGGAAGCCCCAATCTACACACTTTTTATGAGTCAATTCCTGTGTGCAGATTCACTTGCTTCCCACTCCAGAAATTCTTCTTCTCTTGCTGCAAGTTCAGCTCTTACTTGGAGTCAATCACCTTGTCTCTCTCTCTGTAACATTTAACAACACTATACTTCGTGGAAGTTTCCTCCAGAGTTCTCTTATACTGAACTTGCCTAAAGCACTCCCAGGGTTCTGCTATCTTCTCCATGCCCTTTGCTGGCTGATTTTTTTCTTTCTATTCCTCATGGCTCAGAACAGGTTGAGCCAGTGGGTTTCCATCTTTGCTCCTTGAGCATGGCAATAAAGAGTCTCTCCCCGACCATGCACACCCTTTCCCTATGGGGAGAGGGGGTGTCCTTACTTTTCACTCCTGTTCCAAGTAGTTCAATTTTATCTTTTTCATATCCATATACACTTTCCATATAAAATTTTGTTTCCACATAGATGTTATGGTTTAAAAAAAATTTGAGGGCTTCCCTGGTGGTGCAGTGGTTGAGAGTCCGCCTGCCGATGCAGGGCACATGGGTTCGTGCCCTGGTCCGGGAAGATCCGGGAGGATCCCCCATGCCGCAGAGTGGCTGGGCCCGTGAGCCATGGCCGCTGAGCCTGCGCGTCCGGAGCCTGTGCTCCGCAGCGGGAGAGGCCACAGCAGTGAGAGGCCCGCGTACCGCAAAAAAAAAGAAAAAAAAAAAAAGAAAAAAATTTTGAAAACCATCATTGACTGGTGTAGGGAAACAAGGGTTCAGACTTTTCTGGTCCCCGCTATGGAATTTGCTAGAGTCGCAACCCCTCAGACATCAGCTTCCTGCTAACTAACTGAGGAGCAACAGTACCGTTCTTGCCTACCTCACAGGGCAACTGGGAGACCCAGAGAGAAAATGCACATTAGTCCCTAATATGTGATGGCTCCTGGACTACCCTCTCTAACAGTGGTATGTGCCCCGGCCACCCTGTTGGGTGCAAGGTATGGAGGGAGAGGGCAGAGAAGCAAGGAAAGAGAGCCTGGCTATCCCGGGCAGCACTCGCCTGTGGGCCTAGGGGCTCTGAGCGGTAGCTTCAGCTCTTTTCTCCTCCCACTGCCGCCTGTGCCCCACGTCCACGCTAGCCCAAGTCTGACCATCCACTGCAGCACCTGAGACTCTGATAGCGGCCCTCTGGGTACCCAACTTGCCAAGGAGGATTGTTAAAGTGTACTGAACTTTGGAAGAAGTCTTTTTTCTTTTTCCTTTTTTTTGGGCCTCACCCCGCAGCTTGAGGGATCTCAGTTCCCCGACCAGGGATTGAACCTGGGCCCTCACATTGAAAGCAACGAGTCCTAACCACTGGACCACCAGGGAATTCCCAAGAAATCTTTAAATATACTTTTTTTAGTTATAAAAATAATAGATGCCCACTGTGAAAAAGTCTAGAGAGTAAAGGAAAGCAAGGAAGAAGCACCACTTATAACTCAGAGAGGATCATGGCTACAAAACAGTGGTACTTTCCTTCCAGTCTTGGCCCTTTGTTTATAATGGAGAATGAAGAGTAAACAATTTAGTGTACTCTGACTTTTTTTTCGACTGAGCATTGTAACAATTTCTTAGGAGAGAACTTTATTTATTTTTTTTATTTTATAAGTTTATTTATTTATTTATTTTTGGCTGTGTTGGGTCTTCGTTGCTGCACTCAGGCTTCCTCTAGTTGCAGTGAGCGGGGGCTACTCTTTGTTGCGGTGCGCGGGTTCTCACTGTGGTGGCTTCTCTCGTTGCGGAGCATGGGCTCTAGGCAGGCTTCAGTAGTTGTGGCACGCAGGCTCAGTAGTTGTGGCTCGCGGGCTCTAGAGCACAGGCTCAGTAGTTGTGGTGCACGGGCTTAGTTGTTCCACGGCACGTGGGATCTTCTCATAACAGGGCTCGAACCCGTGTCACCTGCATTGGCAGGCGGATTCTTAACCACTTCGCCACCAGAGAAGTCCGGGAGAGAACTTTAAACTGTGGACGTTTTGCTACTTGCACCAAGAACGCTTCAGAAAATGTTAGAAGTTCTGCACACTCGTGAGACTGTTCCCATTCTCAGTAGGCCAGAGATCAGGGAACTCTGGCGGACAGCCTGGTGACAGTGGCAGAGAAAGCACTGCGGCTGAGAAGCCCTGGCAGGAAACTGGCTCCCACAAAGCTCTGTTCCCCCTTACACCCCCTCCAGCAGTCCAAATCCTCTTCTTCTGACCAGCCCGATTCAACCCTTCATCCCCTTCTTCAGGAGCCCCCGGCCATGCTTGGAAGCCTCGGTGATACTCCTGCTAGCCAAGTTGGGGGTGGTTGTTGGCAAGAGGAAAGGAAGCCCTGAATCCGTTGAAGCAGGGGAAGAAGTATTCTGAAATGCACACTTAGAGCTTGTATTTTCCTAGAAGTCTTGCTGCAAATGGTAGCTCATGCGCAAATGACTTTGCAGCCATCGTGTCACACCTTCTCCACTTGGCTTCTGAGAGGCAGGACTCCTGGCTTTCCTCCCCTACTGGCTGCTCCTTCCCAGTGTCCTGGACTGGGTCTTTCTCCTCATCCATCCTTTAAGTGCTGGGATGCCCTAGGATCTGCCTCCTGGCCTTTTCTCTGTCTACACTTTCTCTGTAAGAGGGCTTTTCTAGCCCCATGATTGTAAATACCATTGATTTGCTGATAGTTTCCAGGTGCACATCTTCTACCCAGACCCCTCTCCTGAACTCCAGATTCACACACGCAGGTGTCTGCCGGGCATCACCACTTAAAGCTAAGATGCCTTTTCGAGACCCAGCCTGACCACAGACTCCTAATTTCTTATCCTTGCTAACCTGCTTTTCCCCACTGTGTTTCTCACCTCAATGCCAAATGCACTCAGATGTTCAGGCTGACATCCTTGGCTTCATCTTTCAGCCTTTTCTTTCCAAAGCCCCACAAGTAAGCTGTCCACAAACCTCAGTGGGCCCACTCTCAGCAGATACCCAAGCACAGTCCACCAATTCTGCAGCTCCCACCCCATCATCTCCCATCTGGACTGTGACAAGCCTCCTACTCACTGATCTCTCTGCCCACACACGTCTTCTCCAGTACTGATTCTACACACAGAAGCCAGAGCAATTCTGCTCACGTGCAGGATCATGGCACTCCCAGCTTCAGACCCCTCCAATGGCTTCCCATCACACCCAGAGTAAAGCCAAGGTCCTAACCAGGACCTATACCCTGAGTACCATACTTCTCTTCACCTCCCAGCTGAACAAGGTAGAAACTGCTTTGAAGAGAACTCGGTGGGCAGTACCGGTCCAATGTAAAGAATGGTCTCATCTGTGAACCCTTCACATAGCCTATGTCCTCAACTACTCTGGCTGGGAAGAGGCTGCCTGGATAAGTATCCTTAATTTTTACTTAACAAATAAAACAATTTTTTTCTGATTGTAGACATCGTGAAAAATCCTGAAAAATACAGGAAAGTATAAATAAAATAAAAATCAAAGTGTCAGGACTTCCCTGGCAGTCCAGTGGTTAAGACTCTGAGCTTCCACTGCAGCGGGTACGGGTTCCATCCCTGGTTGGGGAAGTAAGATCCCACATGCTGTGCAGCGTGGCCAAAAAAGAAAAAAAAGAGAAAAAAATCCAAGTGTCAAAAAGCCAAAAGATAACTATTATTAGCATTACTATTTTGATCTAATTTCCTGCCTTTCTGTTCTATGCAGTACTGACTTTTTTTTTTTTAAGTAGGTTATTCCACATTGATTTTATCCTCTCCTTTCTCACATGTCTTAAGCATTTTACTTTTACCATTGATAAGATCTTGGGAAATCTTAATTACACACAATAGTCCCTTGGATGAGCATACCATAAATTACTCAGTCCTTTATTGTTGAAAATTTAGGTTGCTTATTGCAGCCGTGTAAAAGCTTGCCTACAATCAGGTATACAGAAAGGTTTATCTCTTTAGGGTATAATCCTGAAAACGGAATTACTGGGTCAAAGGGTATGGACCTTTGAGGCCTGATACACATTGTCAGATGGCTTTCAGGAACCTACACTCCAAGCAGCTACGTGTCCCTGTGCTCAACCCTTTATTTCAAAGTGTCCCGAGTACACACTGCCTGGATGTACTGAGACATCATCACAAGTCTGGCACTGGTCTGGGGAATCCTACCCTTCACAGCCAAACTGGCTCCCTGGTCAGCTTCTCCACCATGGTCAACATCAGTTTAATCTCTCAGGCTAAAATCCTCATTTTCCTCTCTATCAGTCTCTCAGCAGGTCCCCCCGCACCCCCAGTATGTGGGCACAAGCACGTGTACACACACACACACACACACACACACACACATGCTTTCTCTTGGGGGAACTTCTCCATTTCCATTGATTTCCGGTCCACTTTGAGGCCTCATCACCTGCACAGGGGTGATGGTGCCACATCACCACTTGTCACCTGGACAGAACTTCTTAACCTTATGTGCCTGTGAGTCACCTGGGGCTATCATCACAGTGAAGATTCTTACTCTACAGAATAACACAATGGTTATGCAATCATCTTATCCTCTCTGCGAGATTATAGGGCCATTAGTAGTAGGGGCAGAATATTAACCAACTCTACCGAACTAAATGAATTCAACCCCAAGTCTGTCTGACTGAGTCAAGTTAATACATAATCTAGATAGAGAGGGTATAACATAGCAGGGCAGGGACAGGTATGTGTGTATGTGTGTTTTCCTACCTGCACACCATTCCCAAAACAAATGTCCATTTGCTAAGGACTCTTTGAAAATTGATCTCAAAGGAATCTAAAGAGAAACCAGGATTGAAGTGCTATGTGTGGAAAGCGGCTACTTTATGCTATCCTTCAGGCGAGGAGTTTTCTCCTAGGTCAACCTCCCTTTTGAAGTTTATACCAAGAAAAATATACACATATTAAACAGCAGTGGCAATTTACAGTAAAACAAGAAAATCCCCCTCAGAGCAGAAAACAGCCTGAAACGCATTACATTTCAAACCTCTAAAAGTGGGAGTTCAAATACCTAAATCACGGCTTAATTGCTCAATTTTACTACAGAAACAGCATTTCCTCAGACAATCATTCCAGTATTACCAAATCTTTAAAACATTTACTTTGGGTTCAGCCTGTTTCCCATATGTCGGACATCAGACTAGTTAAATTTGCAATTCTGTACCAGAACGGGTTCTATTTAAAAATCCCATTATCATGTGGTTACAAGGATATCATTAAAAATAAATATTAATGGAGGCCTATATCTGTTCTTAAAACATGGAATAAAGCCTGCATTCCATGAAACTCCCTGCCTATCGCACAGCACCACATTTGGAAGGCAACAAAGCAGCAATTGTTTATTATCTATGTAATCTGGGATTTAAGTTCCTGATGATGCAGATGGCAACGAACTCCTCCAGTAATACTCAAGGCAATAGTGCCGTGGAGTCTTTTCTAATTGTGGCAACCGTATGTTGACAGATATTTACGTTCAGTTTGCCAGGCAGGACACATGTATATCCAATTTGGTTAACCCTGTAATCCTAATAAACAAAATCCATCTGCCAATGTTGGGTTTTTTCAGATATGTAGTAATTCTTTTAACTTCATACATGCAGACGAGACCAGTAAAGCCTTTTTTTAAAGATGAAGGTCCAAAAAACAGTGCAGTTTCCCAGAAGGAAACCTGATGTTTAAGTTTTCTTCTCAAAAATGATGCTAAGTGTTGCTGTCGTTGCTTTGAAAGACCACTGTTATTTGTAAGCTCAAGTTTCCTTCTCTTCACTCCTGAAATTTATGCCACAGTAATCCGTGGAAAGGTTCACTCTTCTTACTGGAAGAAACCATGATAACCTTACTTTTGCACAAAGAACATTTTTCAATTTGGAAGAGATTGTTGCCATGCTAGTGAGATTCAGGGATAGAGAGAATGATGTCCTTGATTCTCTCGTGTGAGTCATTTCAAAGCAGATTTTGTAGCTTCTAATGGAGTTCAGGAAGAAAAATGATTAAAAACTTTCTTTCCATCTCTGTCTGCCTCAACAATGCCTTCCAAGACATAAATAGTTTTCATTCTTCATATAAATATTTTGTCCAGAATTTGACATGGTATAAACAAACAGGTCTGGCTATGGACTTGCTGATTTAACTTGTTATATCACTTCTCTGGAAACAGGGTCTGGGAGCAAACTCTCCCCTTGATCTATGACAAAGAACTCACCGCACCACAGAGTCTAGACAATGACTTTCCATCTTCCTTGCCTCTCAAAGCGTCCCATTCACTACAAAGCATGGTTTATTTGCTACTTGTCATTCATAAGCTTTCCTGAGTTTAACAGTTGAGTGCAAAGATATTTCACTTTAAATAATTTTTTATAACCTTGACCTAAATTGAGGGTAAAAATGCCACACACACACACACACACACACACACGCACGCACGCACGCATTTCAGGATAAAAGCTGAACTATTCCTAATGATGGGATATTGTTCCTCAAGCATATAACCAATGGGCTTGAATTCTTTGATACTGGGCCTTTCAGCTTTTAGAAATGGAATTGATAACCTCCTATTCAAAGAGCTTTACTTATCTTAGGCATACACCGTAATACCTGGCTGGTATCATAGCTGAACCTTAAAACATAAAAGCAAACACACACACACACACACCCCAAAAAAAAACTTGCCAACAGGGTACATCTGAGCCCTGCAAGGTCTGAAGTGGCGAGTTAGCTAACATGGGCGTAGCAGTTGTAGGAGCTTCCCCTTCACTCAAGAGCACCAAGCAGTGAACAGAACCAACTTCCCAGTGTCCTTCACAGACAGAAACACACGGGAGATCAAAACTGACTCTTGATCACAAGGACTTAGACAGATCTCTTAAAGCCAAAGTGTTCAATCCTTAGCCTTCAGGAAAGACCACATTGAAACTCAGCCAGGCCAAGGAACTCTGAACCTTTGCCTGAAGACCTCTGGAGTGGACAGCACCCTCTCTTTGGGAAAATATGCAATATTTCTATACACCCTTCCATCCTGGAAATAAAATAAGGGCCTTTTTGGGGTCTTTTTTTTTTTTTTTTTTCGGTATGCGGGCCTCTCACTGTTGTGGCCTCTCCCGTTGCGGAGCACAGGCTCCGGACACACAGGCCCAGAGGCCATGGCTCACGGGTCCAGCCACTCCACGACATGTGGGATCTTCCCGGACCGGGGCACGAACCCGCGTCCCCTGCATTGGCAGGCGGACTCTCAACCACTACGCCACCAGGGAAGCCCTGGGGTCTTTTTTAATGACCTGCAAGAGTTCTCATATATTTTGGACAGTAAAACCCATTTACTGCTTGTTTTGCAGACACTCTCTCTGAGTCTGTCCCCATTATGGTGTCTTTTGCAATTTTTTAAATCACTCTTACAACTTTTTTTGTGGTTGTTGAACTGTTTGAAAGTAATGCACAGATATCACTCCTCACCCCTACGTGTTTCGTCATGCATTCCCTGCATTCCCCCGCAAAGGGACATTTTCCTGTAGGATCACAATCCACGATTGCACCTGTGAAAATTAACAGGAGTTCCCCAACACTGTCTCACATCCAGTCCATGTTCAAAGTGAACCAGTTGTCTATTATGTGCTGAGTCATATCTCCCCAGATTCGTATGATGAAGTCTTAACCCCCAGGACCTCAGAATGGGACTGTGTTTGGAAATAGGGTTTTTAAAGAGGTAATTAGATTAAAATGAGGTCATTAGGGTGGGCCCTAATCCAATGTGACTCCTGTCCTTATAAGATAAGGAAATTTGGACAGACACACACAGATGACACACCATGTGAAGATACAGGGAAAAGACAGCCATCTGCAAACCAAGGAGAAAGGCCTCAGAATGAAACCTGCTCTGCTGACACCTTGATCTTGGACTTCTAGCCTCTAGAACTATGAGAAAATTAATTTCTGTTGTTTAAGGCCACCAAGTCTGCGGTACTTTGTTACGGCAGCCCTAGCAAACTAATATACTATCTTAAGAATGCGTTATCTTCTTTTTGATCTACAGCTCAGTCAAGGCTCAGTCATTACATTTGATTTTTATGGAAAAATTATGGGCTTTTGTTTCAGACAAGCTGGATTCCAAATATGGGTTCTTTCCTTGGTGCAAAGCAAGTTCCTTCCTTCTGGCCTTCCATTTCCTCGTTGGGGACCACAGCTAACCCTGTCTGTCACTGTTGAAGTTAGGCTGATTGTGGTGACAACTGAGAAAGAAAAACAAAACTAGGGAAAGTGACTGGGTTATAGAAAGTTTTCAGTAAATGTCCCTCCCATTCCTTCATCCAAACAGAAATCCCCAAATTTCTGTTTGAAGTAAGGATGAAGCCTCGATCACCATGCTTGTAAGAATCACGAGGATGACAATAGAGCCTTCCGACTTTTCTTGCACAGACTAAAACTGTCCTGGTTGAATTTTTCCAAAGAGATTGTCCCGCAGCAGTCACGCGGTCTCCAGGCCCTACGTAGTGCGGACGACCTTTACCCAGCAGGAGTTGTAATCTGAACGGAAGTGAATTAAATCATTTGATTCGCAATGGAAGGCAGCACCCAAGCACTGACTTAGTGTGAGGTCCTGTGCTCAACACTGGAGATGAACGCACTTCTCCACAGCGACTCTGTGAGGTGGGCACTGTCTTCTCCCTGAAAGAGCGTAGCAAAGAGGAAAGTTGGGGTTCAGGTGCTGAGGCGATGGTGAGGGAGAGAGGGTCCTCCTGAGCAGGGGTCCCTTGGGGTGACAGGACCCCAAGGGCAAGGAGCAGGAAGGCACCCGAGTCCCAGGCGCCATAACACAGGGCTGAGAACAGGGTCGTGATGCGAGAAAGAACTGGAAGAAGAGGCCAGGGTTTTCTCACAGGGGTCGAAGGGCTGAGTGAGAAGCTGTAGTAAATTCTCCCGGCACAGGCAATCTCTGCGGGGTTCCACCTGGGATTTACCCTCCAAGGCACTGCCTGCTCCCTCCCTAAGGAAGAGGGAAACACAGACCTTTCCGACCCTTCCATGGTTAGGTCAGTGATTCTCAACCTTTCCTCAGGCTCCTTTTGCATTCTTAAAAACTACCGAGGGGCTTCCCTGGTGGCGCAGTGGTTGGGAGTCTGCCTGCCGATGCTAGGGGACGCGGGTTCGTGCCCCGGTCTGCGAAGATCCCACATGCCGCGGAGTGGCTGGTCCCGTGAGCCATGGCCGCTGAGCCTGCGCGTCCGGAGCCTGTGCTCCACAACGGGAGAGGCCACAACAGTGAGAGGCCCGTGTACCGAAAAAAAACAAAAAACAAAACAAAACAAAAAAATCTACTGAGAACCTCAAAGAGCTCTTGATGATGTGGGTTATGAATTCTCATATTTATCATATGAGATATGATAAATATTAGAAACTAAAACAAGTTCAAGATATGTATTAATTTTAAAAGAGCCATTGTAAATCCATGGCATGTTCATATAAATCTCATTTTAATGAAAAAATAATATTTTTTTAACCCAAAAGCATTTCGTGAGGAGAGTGTCATTGTTTTAAAGTTTTCTAAGTCTCTTGACTGTCTGGCTTTACAAAGACAGCTGGATTCTCCCACCTCCCTCTGCGTTCAGTCTGTTGTGCTAGTGTATGTCATGTCGTCTTTGGAAAACACCACTGCACCCTCATGACAGAGAGTAAAAAGGCAAAACTATGGGCCCCTAGACCATCCTTGGAAGACTGCTGATCTAGATCCTAATGATTTTAAAGAGTGGGGAATGGGGGAAATGTAGCTAAGAACAAAACCCCAGGTGCCCTGCTAATGCTTTTTACTAAAGAATGTTTAGAACGGTGATTACGTCCTCGCGAAGTACTACCAAAGACGGTATTGTCATTGGCCCTACAGCACAAGCTCTCACAAAACTACGTGATGCTTCCCCCCACCCCACCCCCCAAGGTTATTTAACTTGCAAAATGAAGAAAACAAAATCTCCTCATCTGTTTTCCTCTCTCTGGCTGCACCTGTGTGGTTTAGGGCACGATAACATCAAATGTGACTTCAGTGTCACTTGATGAATTACACTACAGTGAGGTTGAGGAAGAGAAGTGAAACTTCAAGAACGTGTCCCTGACATACCTAACAAATGACAGAAGAGGCCTCAGCAGGCTGGCTCACTCACTTCCTACAGAAGAACAACAAAAGACGCTAATTAAGACTCCGTATCTATTGGCCAACACGAGGAAGTGCCACGCCCTCTCTGTCCGAGGGGCTGAAACAGTGCAGTTTGGTCTTTCTCCTTAGGAGGGTGAGGGTGCGACTATAAAATTTCCCTTAGTTTTTCTAACCCCTAGTAGGGCCTCACACACTTTTAGGCCCTTAGGAGGTACTGAACTAACTTTTGTTGATTTCTTATTCCGATTTTAGGAAAAAGCCTCCAGCTTCCCGTGGTGGTAAAACCCCACGTGCGTGACTTACAATGAACCTCCAATAACACAGTGTCTGGGAACATCTCCCTTTAACAAAACCTGTCTGGAGGGGATGAGGCGAGAGGGTCTTGTGGACTCCACCCCAGGGAGAGGCGAGCTGGTGAGGGGTGTGCGTGTCTCCTTGGTGGGTCCCGCTGAGTCACCCGGCTCAAGAACAGTGGCCCGGAGAAGAGGGGGAGAATTCTTGAGGTAGCTCAGTGCTGAGAAGCTCTGGCACCAAAGACTGCCCCACGGGGGTGGGGTGAGGTGGGGAGACAGGGCACAGGATGGGTGCCCCACCGCGCCGCCCCTGCACTGGGACACGGCGTGGGGGTTCCAGTTATTCTGACTTCTGCCATTTCCAAAGAAGTCTGTCACTGGGAATGATACTGTACATAGGATAACAAACTATTACTCTATCTTGGGGCGAAAACGACCACTCACCATGTAGCATCTGGAATAGTGCTTTATACATATATAATAAATATTCATATAACATTTTTGCTTTTGCTGAGATTCACTTATTTAACAACAGTATACTTCTTATATCTCACAGGATGACATTCTCCTTCGGCTTTCTGCTTCCTTCCACCTGGTATAACGTGAAGTGCAGGTTGACATAACCAAGCAGATCCCAGAGGTGGACAGAGTTCTCAGCGAAGGGGGTCGTGTGAGGGACGAGTAAGGGAAAGAGAGGCTCAAATGTGAGTTGGATTCCAATGTGCTCAAGGTCAACGGCACTAATAACACAACTGAACCTGAGCCCAGTGTGATAAGGCATTACCGATGCCTCCACGGAGTGAATTATAGGGTGTTCCAGAGCCGAGATGTCACCTGAAGGGAAAGCATCAGAAAGGAAGGAGGACGTGATGTGTAGCATAAATAATTACGATGTAATAAATAATTATTACGATGTAATAAATAATTACGATGTGTCTTTTGATAGCACTTGTATTTAGAGACTTTACATAGATTATTTTGGGCCCTATGAGTGCTTAGTACCACCATCTGTAGTGGTATCTCCAATAGTATTTCCCAGTTTTCAAACTGTGCTCTCACATTCTTTAAACTGATTTGCACAACAAAACCCTCTGAGGCTAGTGGCCTAAGAGGATCCCATTTTACAAAGAGGGAAGCTGAGGTTCCTTGCTTACTGCGTCCCCGCAAAGCAGCAGCTCGACATCCTGACCTTCTGGAACACAGCCTCCTGGCACAAGTGCTAGGTCCTCACGTGTATCGTTATTGGACGGTATTGGCGCTACCATTCGAGGACTTACTGCACGCCGGGCCTTGTTCTAAGCCCGTCACAAGCCCTAACTCCATATGACTCTTTGCAACAGCTCCAGGAGCCGGTTACTGTTATTAAATGTGCAGCTTAACATTAGGAAACTGAGGTCCAGAAACTGAAGTCAGGAACCTTGGAGATTCAACCCGAGAAAGAGAAGCTGAATATTCTTCTTTTCTTTACACAGACAGGATAAATGGCAGAGTTTTATTTACTTCTTCTGGCTACCACCTTTAACATCCACAGATGAGATATATCTGGGTAACAGTAAGAAAAAGTGCCCTCCCTCCCCAGTCCGAGCTCCTTTTCTACCCTGTTACCCTGGCCTGACTCTTCTTCATTGCACTGGTCAGTCCTGATAACATTTGATGTTTACTTATTGAGATCTGTCACCTGCAGAGAATGCAAACTTCGAGAGGGCAGGTCCTCAGTTTTGTTCACCCTTGGACCCTAAGTGCCTACACAGCAAATAAAGGATGCCTGGCACAGAAGAGGCACACAGACATTTACTGAATGAACACACACACACACACACACTCCTCATTACAGCAGAAGTCTAGACAACTTAAAAAAAAAAAAAAAGCTTAGTCAGTCAAAAAGATCTGGCAACTTAAAAGATAAGCAAAACAGAACACACAATTGGCTCTCTTCACCCCGACTCGGATTAAGAGGGTGTGGAATGCCCAACTATCAGAGAGGGAGTGACGGTGTTTACACAGAGCCCTTCCCTGCTTGCACAAATACTGAAGGGGTCTGAGGGGACAAAGGACAGGCCTGGAGGCTGCTGCAATCTCCTGAGGAATCAGGACCTGCCGGGTCTGGCCTGGGTATGGCCAGGAGCTGGCAGAGCTGGAGGGCCACTGAGTCAGGCCGTCTTCCTGCGGGGAGAATGCAGGCGGGCTGCCCACGTCTGGGGCTTCCTGCCCATAGCCAGGCTACAACTTTGAGGAATACAGGTCTAGAACTATTTCTAATGACCCAATTGGAATCGGTGTTTTTCTTTCCCTTCACACATACAAAAATCTCTTTTCCGGTTAAAAACGCAATAAAATTATAAAAACACACACAATAAAATAAACAACGAAAGTAAACACAAATAAAGGCCCCCAAAATAAATACAATAAAAATATAAAGGTGACTGTGTGACTGTGATCAAATAAACGTGGCATTTATAGAGAAGACACAGCCGTGTTAATCTCAATACAGCAGCTTAAATGTGTTAATGCTACAGAAACACCCTCCTCAACTCAAAACACATCTTTTGGGAAAAAGGAATCAATTTACGCCAAAAACTATAAGCGGTCCAAGCAGCAAATGGGAGTTTTTCTGAGCCCTGAGTCTCTGGAGCTGTGGGCAGCATGAAGTGGGAGGGAAAAAAGAACATTTCTTCCTTCATGTCTGAAGAAGGAAAGCATCTAGAAGCATGCATTTTCTTTTCTTTTCTTTTCTTTTTATTTTGCGGTACGCGGGCCTCTCACTGTTGCGGCCTCTCCCATTGCGGAGCACAGGCTCCGGACGCGCAGGCTCGGCGGCCATGGCTCACGGGCCCAGCCGCTCCGCGGTATGTGGGATCCTCCCAGACCGGGGCACGAACCCGTGTCCCCTGCATCAGCAGGCGGACTCTCAACCACTGTGCCACCAGGGAAGCCCCATTTTATTTTCTTTACATCTCCACCTGCTCCGTAAAAGCCACCCTTAGGTCCTCAAAGGCTCCCTGCTCCAAAACTGCCTTCCTTTCCACTTCGTCATCCTCTCCCTTAGTATAGAGGGGCTCGGTGGGTATTAGGAATAAAGCTGAACTAATTTAACATAAATGAATATTAATTAATTAACACTGAATTAATTCAAATGAAAATGTGTCAGGAAAATAGGTCTGTTTTTACAATCGTCTGTGGTCCTCTAAGGGAGTATGAATTCTGAGGTCTTCTTGCTGAGATGAGTGATGGCTCTGAGCAAATGCAAAGGTGGAGAAAGCTGGGAAACTCTCTACCAGGGCAGAAGACGAGAGAATGGGAAAGAGGGCATGTGGGAGAGGCTAACAGACAGGAGTGCTGAGACTGTGAAGAGGGACCCTGAGCACAGAGTAGAGATGACCTTTGAACCCCCCCATCTTTAACAAACATGGATCTCTCAATAGGTAGAATTTTGAGAAAAGTCATCACTTGAGTCAAAAGGTCTAGGCTCTGTCCCCAGAGCAAGTCTAAACTGTTTTTTACTTTCCACAGTTTCTTCTACTGTTTGTCGTTTTTTTTTTTTTTCCTTTGGCCTTGTCCCATGGCTTGTGGGATCTTAGTTCCCCAGCCAGGGATTGAACCCTCGCCCTTGGCAGTGAAAGCGCCAAGTCCTAACCACAGGACTGCCGGGGAAGTTCCCTCTTCCCTTGTTTTTCACAAACGACTCTCCCTCTGCTGCTACTCCCCTCGCCCCTGAGTAAGTAAAAAGCCTGAGGTAACCAGTGAGAGATCTCCAGCAATGGCTGGGCAGGGGCTGTCCCACCCTTTGGATTGCAATTGTCCTTAGTAACCTGGAGACCACCTGTATTCAGTTACATAAATGCACTTGGCTCACACTTGGAGGAAAATCACCACTGCTTTCCAAAATACATTTCATCAGGTCAGAAACTTCCCAGATGAGCACTCTGTTACTCTCCCGATGCCTCTGTGCACTGTGACAGTTGACACTCTCCTACTCAACGCTCTTTCCCTTAGCATCTCACAAGAACCAACTGTCAAGCTTCAGGAATTTTGTGAGCCAGTTGTTAAAGTCATCATTAAAATGTAAATAATGTAATCTCAACATTAAATAAACTGCATTAGAAACAAAGGTAGAAATGCTCAAAACTCCTCACTTATTATTTTACTCTATTTTACTGTTACCTATGTTCTTGAGGTTATTGATGTCTATTTTATCTAGATGGTAGAAATATCATAATAATGGCTAATAATTACATATTTCTCCCCAACTCTGGTAGCTTGAAAGTAGCCACAGTGCGAATATTTACACCATGGAAGTTGGCAAATGCTGCAAATCTGGGCTTTGATTTGTTCTCTTCATGTCTAAGAAAGTGCTGGAGAAAATGTTAATAATACGGATTAAAACATAAAAGGGTGTTATGTCTGGAGCTGCTACACTGTACACATAGGACCCAAAAATGAGGAAACAGTCATCCAGCATTCAATTCAGCAGAGGAGTCTCATGTCACTGATCAAAGTGTGAAGCTCTGACATACATCTTCATTGTTTCACTTTTGTCATATTAATGTCAAAGAAAATATCTAACAAACATTAATGTTGAGACTAAATTCACTTATTATAGGTTGGTTATGAATATAAGAAGCTCAGCAAACATCAACAAAAGCATTCTATGAGAATCAATTTTTATTATTTGCACATTACGTGCTATTCATCCTTTATATTACTACGATTTGTCATAAACTTATATGTACATATGTATATGTATGTCTCCTGTGTGTACACACACACACACACACACACACACACACACACAGAGCTACCTACCCCCATAGGTCGTTAAACATTTACCAGCACACACCATATTCGCTTTCTATCGCCCCTGAAGACCTGTTCCCACACCCAGGCCCTCCTCAAGACAATGCTTGCTGATATGCCCATCAGTAAGCTGAAATCATTTGTCTGTCAGACATCCTCAGAGAATAGAAGGAAATCCTTTGCATGTATAAACCCTGGTGAACGCTCTGCAGCTTGGCCTCACAAGGGCACTCACACCAGTTGACAGCTTTACTCTCCACTCACCATCAGCATCACTGTTCTTAATTTTCTTGGGCATCTCAAGTTAGACCTAAACCTTACTGAGTTCTACAGGGAATGTTGCCAAGGAGACTTAGAGTTCTGTACTACCAATAGCCTTCTTCTGAAAGTCCCCAGCCATTTGAGTAGTTAAAACACTTAAAGCACAAGTTTATTTTGTCACACTAGTAATTAACTGGTTAATTACTTCTCATCAATTTACTTTTAAATTTCACGAGGACATCAAGTCTGATTTTGGAATTCCAACAGAAGACAATGTTGTTGACTCAACTGGAGAATAAAAGCGCTGTCTTAGCAAAAACTTTTGAAAAAGGAAGTCTCTTAATTCTTCTCTGGGCCACCGTGAAAACAAGTGTGATTAAAGTGATTGTAGTTCTTCAAATTCAGTGAAGCATAATGGATTCTATAATCTTCACCAGAAGCAAACCACCAAATGAGTGTTTTTTTGACTCAACAAACCCTCCAACTCAGGATACCCTGTTAGAAAGGATTTCCTGTAATTCTCTGGGAACATGCAATAGAGGAAAATTCACAGAATCTAAATTTCTGAAAAATATACAATTTAACTCAACTACACTTCTTCAAATTCTTAATCTTGGTAAAAAAACTTTGTTATCCAAGTTCTTGATTTTCTTTCTAATCCTCTCACTAATGTTTAAATCATTCCTCCCTCAACATAGGTCTTAATTCTAGAACTTCACATTTATCGATTTTTTTTCTATCACAGTAGATTGAGAATACTGCAATCTCAATCAGTTCTTTAATTAATTAATTCAGTCCAAATGTGGAGCCCTTCAAGCAAGAGTCTGACTAGTACAACTCTTCGACAGAAAAGCAAGTTCTTACAAGACATTAAACTGAAGGAGGCAAGTAGACCTTATCAGTTTTCAGCTGTTTCCTAATGTCACCATGAATGACTGACATCCTATGATGATTAGCATCTTTAGAAGTTTCCTCTCCAGAAGAGACTGCTGCTGACCTTCTGTTAGTAAACAGCCCTTGCCAGGATGAAATGTTTGTTGGAAATGCCCAGTTGTTAATCAAACACTAGCATGTAATATTTATTTGTAATTAAGTGGGGCATCCCGCCAGATGTGAAACATTTTTTTTTTCCCCTTTAGAGAAGACACCCGAAGAGTCAATCAAATACTTCAGTAGCTACCATGAGCCACAGCTTTTCAAGGCACTCAAGCAGTACAGTTCAGAGACTGGCTGCTGGCGCTCCTTCCCTCTGGAACAGCACACCTTGCAATGCCATCTTCCTTTTCTCTTATCGAGAGAGTTGTATCCCAACCTGCCACTCTTGTTTTCAACAATAACGCAACCCTTAATTTTAACTAGGTACAGTTGTCCCTCAGTATTATCGGGAGGTTGGTTCCAGGAGGCCCCCGTAGATGCCAAAATCCCAGGATGCTCAAGTTCCTTGTATAAAGTGGTGCCGTACATTAAATGTAATCAGCCCTCCACATCCACGTGCTTTGAATTCACAGGTTTCGAGTCCGCGGATTCAGCCAACCAACCTTGATCCTCGGTTGACTGAATCTGCAGATGAGATACCTGGGCATATGGAGGGCCGACCACATACAGCCACCCATAATGAAGATGACATCTCTCAGGGCAACAAGATAGAGGGAGTTTGGGTCCCTATGAGCAGAGAGCTCCCTACTAGTCTTGGACCTACTCAGACGTGTAAGTCCTGTGTCCCCCATCCCCAGCCCTTGCAGTCGAGCCCAATCCTAACTCATACCCCAAGTGTACTATGAGCATGAGATCTGAAGCCAGTCTGTTGGGCACAGATCCGAGGCTGCCATCGATCAGCTGAGTGTCTTTGGACAAGTTATCTAACTGTTTTTACACCTCAGTTTCCTCATCTGTGAAATGGGAATGATTGCATATATTCAAAGTGCTTGTGCGCATGAAATTAGTAAATACATGCAAAGCCTCTGGAACATTGCCTGAACTAGTCAGTACTTCCTTGGTACAACAGGGAACTACAAGACAGGAGGCAAATGGGAACCAGAGGTAAAGCTTCATGACCACCACCCTAGCCCTCACACTGCCTTTCATTCTCCCCATACCTGCTGCCCAGATGCCCTGCCCCTTCCAGTCTCCTGGGTCCTTATTTAGAATTTCCCCTCTATTCCTTATAGCAGACTTCCCTCACTGCAATCCCTCTTCAGTCGGTTTCTTCTCACAAAAAATTCTAGCCTCTGTGAATTTACAACTGTATTATTTTTCCTGTTGTGAGAATTTAAGTATATGCATATTTCCAGATTTCCCTTGGGGAGATTTAGAAAGAAGAAGGGGTTGTGATGGAGGAGGAAGGGAAATGAAGCAGATGGCAGCTTTCAGAGGGGTGAAGGAGGCCAAGTCAGAGCAAAGAGAACTCTGCGTGGACTTGGGGGTTTGCTGGAGGGGAGGGGACCCAGACGCATCATGCAGAAAAGGGCCCAAGGGTGTATGTTCGGGTACAAAGCTATCAGAGTTAGAGCTAATGCTTTGAAACCCTCTGTGCTGTGGAAAGGGACGGAGCTTTGCTGAGGTTATAGGTTATCCAAAGCTTTATTCACCTCAGATTCCAGGCTAGTCTGTCTCAGAACAAGGTGTGGTCTTGGAAATGGAGGGCAATTCCTTCAAATCATGAAATTGAGAAGGCGCTTCCATGTGCCTGACCAATGATGCAGAGGAAGACTAACCTTGCACTTAAACCTAGTATGAGAAGTGATGTGTTATTGACAAGACTGGTTATGACCTCAGAACTTATCAGGAACCCTGATGTGCCTGACAGTAATCTTACTTAGATAGGCATCTAAAGTGTGACCCAGTCATTCATTCTGGGGTTGGTAGAAATAGAGCTCTAATTTTGGAGAGGTCATACAGCCATCTACAGTGACAGCAGAGCACAAAACCTGAGTTTTATGGAACTATTTTTGTCTAGTGTCTACTCAAAAGAGAAGGTAGAACTATGACGATTTTTTTTTTTTTTTTTGGCGGTACGCGGGCCTCTCACTGTTGTGGCCTCCCCCGTTGTGGAGCACAGGCTCCGGACGCGCAGGCTCAGCGGCCACGGCTCACGGGCCCAGCCGCTCCGCGGCATGTGGGATCTTCCCGGACCGGGGCACGAACCCGCCTCCCCTGCATCGGCAGGCGGACTCTCAACCACTGCGCCACCAGGGAAGCCCCCAAGGATTTTTTTAAAGTGTCATTAGAAGTTAAAGCTCTTCAAATTGACCCTCAAAAGGGCAGCAGTACTGCCCAGAAGTAAAACCAAAACACTGCTTTGCCATTGCACAGTAGACCACGGCAAACGCAAGAAAAACCGAAGAGCCAATCTGGACAGAAAGAGAGAGAGAGAGAGAGAGAGAGAGAGAGAGAGAGAGAGTCTGGACGGAGGCCAGGGAGGCCTGGGAAGGCAGCACTATGGAGACCCAGCTTCTGCTTGGCAGCCTCTTGCCTCCAAGCAGCCTCTGGGGGCCTTTCCTCCCTGGCTTGGGAACTCTCACCTTGGAAATTGCCAATGACAGTGGCTTGCGACAAGAGAGAGAGCACAACTGTCCATTAAACAGCTGCTGAAGGCCAAGCACTGTTAAAGTTTATCCACTACATGTTCATAACTACCCTCTACAGTAGTTATAATTCTCCTCCATTTTATGAAAGAAGAAATAGCTTATAAGTAGTACAGTTCATATTCAAAAGGCAGTCCATTCAAACTCTAAAAATATGAACCATGCTAAGTTCATTTCCTGTTCAAGAAGGGAGAAGGAGTGGAATTTCAGACTCCTCCGAGGCAAGAGAGGCAGGTTCAAACACAACCTATCCTGGGCTTCCCTGGTGGCGCAGTGGTTGAGAGTCCTCCTGCCGATGCAGGGGACATGGGTTCGTGCCCTGGTCCGGGAAGATCCCACATGTCATGGAGCGGCTGGGCCCGTGAGCCACAACTACTGAGCCTGTGTGTCTGGAGCCTGTGCTCCACAATGGAGAGGCCACAACAGTGAGAGGCCCGTGTACCGCAAAAAAATAAAAAAGACAACCTATTCCGAGTTAGAACTCCAAAGGTATCTGCTCATTAAAAGACATTGACATTATGAGTCAAGCGGGCTTTCTTTTATTAGCCCAAGATCACAATCACCATTTATCATATTTTTATGGAATTGTCTTCCAAAAATGAAATTTCAGAACACAACTTAGCCACGCATTCATTTAAATATTACAGTGTGTCTTATGTACTTGGGATGTGGCAGTGAACAAAACAGGCCAAAAAACTCCAGCTCTGATGGAAATTTGACTATGGACAGAGAAAGAGTTGACATTAGGGAACTACTATTATTTTTATTAGGTGTATTAATTGTGTGGTGGTGATATGGAAAAGTGTGTTCTTATCTGTTGGAAATGCATATTGAAATATTTATGGGTACAGTAACATGATATCTGGGATTTGCTTTTACTACTTCAAAGTTGGGGAAGGGGGTTCATGGGGAAACAGATGAAACAAGATTGGCAAAATGTTTATAATTCTTGAATCTGGAAGATGGGTACATGGGGGTTCATTATGCTATTTTCTCTACTTGCATTTAGTTGGAAAGTTCCTTAATTCGAAGATGCATTCCTCCTTCCATGGAGCTTTAAAGATAAACAGTAACTCCTGGTGTATCTATCAGGCAGATATGTGTGCTAATCAGGAAAATAAAGCAGGGAAGGGAGAGGGAAATGCTGAGAGGAGGGTGGATAAATATAGTATTTCTACACGCAAGCAGTATTTATTTATTTTATACACGTAAGTTAATAAGACCTGGATGAGTTGATAACTGCATCAAGATAAGGCCTTAAGGGGCTTCCTTGGTGGTGCAGTGGTTGAGAATCTGCCTGCTAATGCAGGGGACACGGGTTCGAGCCCTGGTCTGGGAGGATCCCACATGCCGCGGAGCAGCTAGGTCCGTGAGCCACAACTACTGAGCCTGCGCGTCCGGAGCCTGTGCTCCTCAACAAGAGAGGTCACGACAGTGAGAGGCCCGCGCACTGCGATGAATAGTGGCCCCCACTTGCTACAACTAGAGAAAGCCCTGGCACAGAAACGAAGACTCAACACAGCAAAAATAAATAAATAATTTAATAAACTCCTACCCCCAACATCTTCTTTAAAAAAAAAAAAGATAAGGCCTTAATACACAGGAAGTTGAATAAAATGGTAATTAAAAGACAGGCGGTTTTCTGAGAAAGAAGGACAATTTGAGTTTTCTTAAAGAGGCCCATTTAAAAGAAATGCTAATGAAAACGATGGTGAACATTTGCCTGACTTTTTCTCTATGTCGGAACTAGGTTTTGCAAGCCTATTAAAGAATGATGGGCTTTGATCTTCACCATAATCCCAGAAGCTGGTGCTGCTTCCCTCATCTGTAAGTCGCTGCCTCTTAGCTTAGGGAGGGTTAAAAGTCTGTTCAAGGTCATGAAAACTCTAAGCGATGCAACCCAGTCTGAATCCAGGTAGCCCAGCGCCAGAGTCTGAATGTTTAACTGTCACACCACACCACCTACTGCGATGGATAAGTAGCATCTGGACAAAGGAAGGGTAAAAGATTAGACCTGATTATCAAGCGTTGTCCTGATATTTTCTGAGTGGTGCCTTGGGTACTGCGGAGGAATAAGGCAGATAGGGGAGAACAGCCAAGAGTAAGGCTTTCGGGGCTGCGTGGTGCTAGAGAGCAGACACTGCAGGCAAGGGGCCCAGGCGGACCTCCAAAGGAAGCTTCCTCTGAAGCCCAGGAGGGTGAGGGCAGGGATGGAGGGAGGATGGAGGGTGGAGGAAGGTGGAGTCATAAGGCAGGTTCTCCACCACTTCTACTCCAACACACCCACCCATCCCCGCACACAGCACCTTAGGCGCTGATCTCGTTCTAGAACGTGGTGCAGCAGTATCAGACTGCAAGCAGAATTTACCTGACTTCGAGGCAAGAGGTGGCCATTGCCGAGGTGATGTTGATTTATTCGAAAAGTGAAGCTTCTCTCTGTGCTGAGCACTGTTCTAAATCATTGGAAATACAGTGTGAACAGCACAGGGCCTCTCTCCTCATGGAAGAACAGACAAGAAACAACCATATCCTTTGTTAAGTGTTCTTAAATGCTGTGCATACAAATGAAGTAGGGTAAGAAGGCTACAGCGGCCTCCAAGGTACGGAGGCTGCCGTTTTCTACAGCACCATCAGGAAGGCTTCTTTGATAAGGGGACGCTTGCGCAGGGGACTGAAAGAAGTGAGACGGTAAAGCTTTGATATCCAGGGAAGAATGTTCCAGGCAGAGGTCATGAAAACACTCTGAGGCCGGGGCTCGTCTGGCGTATTTGGGACCAGCAGAGGGGCCGGCGAGCCGGGGGAGGGTGGGCACGTGGGGAGGGGCAGGCGGCAGATCAGAGCGAGAGCGCGGGGCAGGGGTCCCACTGCGGGGGCTCGGAGGCCGTGGATTGGCTTCTGACTCTGAGTGAAATGGGAAACCGTGAGAGGAGTCTGAATGAGGATCGCTTTGGCTGAGGGAGCGTGGGGCTGAGCCAGGAGACCGGTTAGGAACCTACTGCACCATCCAGGCAGAGAGAGCAGCTGGACCGGACCCAGTGGCAGCAGTGAAGACAGAAGTCACGGGATTCTGGATATTTGGGAGGAAGAGCCCAGTTTGCCTATGGATTCGACCTGAGATGTTAGAGGGAAAACATGACCAGAGGAACACCCAAGGCTCTCTACCTGGGACTCCTGTCTCCACCTGAAGTTCTACTGTCAGCCTTTCTGCTGGGTTAAGCCATTAGAAGAGGCCTCTAGGACAACACGTTCACTGGTCAGATTGTATTCTAGATACATCAATCCACCCTGGCTCACCAACTATGCTAGTGGGCTAGGCAAGCGAGGAGCATCTGAACGGATGGGAGGGGGACATGAATAAGTGAATATGGACGGAGACCTGTTTAGGAAGTCATTGCCGACTGATTGGACAAGGCAGAAAAGGAAAAAAAAAATGGCTTCTCCTGACCAATGAATTGTGGTATGCTATTAACTAAGCATTGGAAAAGGAGGGAAAAGAAACAACCCCAGGAAGTTAGAGGTGGGTCTGGAAATGGAGATTGTGAGCCCAGTTCTGGGTGGGTGACTTTAAATCAATTGTGCAAATGCCAATAGATAAATCTCAGAAGGCATATGAATAGCGGCGGGCGGCTCGGGCAGGCGGCTGCGCGGTGTTTCTGTGGGTTTATTTTGAAACACAATAGGCCCTCACCCTTTGAGCCAGAAAATTTAAATCAGAATATTTTGAGAGCTATTGCATTTGATTATTTTCTAGTAGGCAGAGTAACTAAGTGGCTGACATTCCAGTTCCGAGTCAACCTGCTGCCGTTGCCAGCATCCTCTCTGTACCGCTGCTCCCAACTGAAAGATAATTGATCAGATTCTGTCGCTCCCCTGCCTCAAACCCTCCAGTGGCTTTGCACGGCGCCTCTTTTTTTAAAAAAAAAAAACTTTATATTTTATATTGGAGTAGAGTTGATGAACAATGTTGTGTTAGTTTCAGGTGTACAGCAAAGTGATTCAGTTACACAGGTACCTGTATCTATTCTTTTTCAAATTCTTTTCCCAATTAAGTTGCTGCAGAATACTGAGCGGAGTTCCCTGTGCTATGCAGTAGGTCCTTGCTGGTTATCCGTTTTAAATACAGCAGGGTGTACTTGTCAATCCCAAACTCCCTAACTATCCCTTCCCCCGCCCCACCCTGGTAACCATAAATTCATTCTCTAAGTCTTGTGAGTCTGTTCCTGCTTTGTAAATAAGTTCATTTGTACCACTGCTTTTAGATTCCTCGTGTACGCGATACCATCCAGGTATCATACGCTATTTCTCTTTTAAGCCACGGTAAAGATCTTCAATATTATAAAGACCTACGAGATTCAGGCCCCACCTCCCTCTCCACCTTCACCTCACGCTTTCTTCTGCCCCCCTTGTTCACTCACAGCCTGCTTTTCTTTTCCTGGAACTCATGGAGCTTTTGTCTCTCTTAGGGCCTCCATACGTATTTTTCTTCTCTCTGCCAAGAATGTTCTTCCCTCGCATCTTCTTAAGGTCACTTCTTATTATACAGATCTTGGCTCGATGTAACCAGCTCAGACAGGCCTTTCTGACCACCCAGGCAAATAACAGGCCACTCCCGGCCCCAACCCATTTCCCTCTTTTCTTTTCTTTAAAGCACTCATCGCACGGATTTTCCCCCTTCACTCCAGATTTGGTCTGTTTTGTTCATCACTGTATCCGCAGAATTCAGGAAATTATCTTTGTTGAATACACGAATTCTAATCTGAATTCCCAAGTGTAATGTACAGTCTGTCTCTACTACAGTAAAAACCAACGCAACAGTGTTCCTCTTCGCTCTCTCTTACTTTTGCCTCAGGAGAAAGGCTGTTCTTCCACCACTGAGATGTTTTTTCTCAGCTATTTTCATGTTGGTTTATTGTTCCAGACGTCTAGTAGCAGGGAATAAAACTTAAGTGTGACACCCAGTAAACATAGTAAGAGAGCCACTATTTATCAAGGGCTTATTATGTACTGGGTGCCATATATACATTATGCATTTAAGCCTCACAGTATCTTTATTATATAGTCTTACCCCCAGGTTAGCAGGCATTTTCAAATAATGTCCAAATGACATATATAGGCTGCCTAATTCCAGACTATTCCCACATTTCAACTCTGATTATTCAGACCTTAGAAAAACAAACTTATCTCTCCCATGCACACCATTTTTCCCATAATTAATGTCACAGAAACAGTGCTTGAACTAGCATTTCAATAAGTAAGGAAAGAAAGCAAGAAAGTATTAGGTTTGATTGCTATATCTCATGCATACTGAAGTAGCAAGTAAGAATTTTCTCTTTTAAGAGCATGGTATGTCGTTTCCGAACATTTGCAAAGTATGTTTTCTGCTCATATTAGTAACCCGAAGCCAAGGGGTTTTTTAGAATACTTATTGCTAGCTATTATGCCTTTAGCTAATACAGAAAGGTGCTTTCAACAAACACCTGTTAACTTCCGGTTTGGAAATTTCCTGAACTATAGGATTAGATTAGATAGTACTGCATCTTGGCGTGGCGGATCACAAAGTGAAACAAACCTCTCTTTGCTCTTCAGGGGGATTCTGGATTCTGAAAGGCGTGGCTACTACAGTGCTCATCACAGCTCGATTTTTAGAACTTCATAGCATTTGCTTTCTATCAGGATAAGTTCTACAGGGAAAGAAAGAAGAAAGAAAGCATGCTTCTTGATAATGACACTTCTGGGAAATCCTCTGGATTCCAACTTGCTCGAGGTAATGCTTCCTTGCGATTGGTATACCTATGGGCCACAGGGGTCCACATGCCTCAGAAACATTATCTTCACATTGCTTTCCTTGCCATTTTAGTGTCAAGATCAAATATCATCAAGTATTGTGACTAAATGGCAATTCCTTAGCGTTTAATCTAAACGACTGTTAAAGGACAGAGGGGAAAATAAGCATTTATCTCACAGAGACACTGAAGAAAAGTGGAAAAAAGCCGAGACCACCAAGATTTTGCTCCATAACTATATTCCATAAGCTTACAAATATTTCCCAAAGCACTTTTCCTAGACACAGCCAATGCTCCTCAGCCCATCTGGGCGCCCATTCTCTGCCTGTTCCTTGCCCATCTCATCACCCTTCTAGCCTCACCCTCATTAGTCCTTAGCAAGAAATTCTCTAAAAACTCTGATCTAAGGTGTGAAGGGCATGAGGTAAAGGAAGGGTTTTCTTTTTTGTTTTGTTTTTAATTTTTATTTTATATTGGAGTATAGTTTGATTTACAATGTTGTGTTCGTTTCAGGTATACAGCAAAATGATTCAGTTATCCATATACATGTATCTATTCTTGTACAAATTCTTTTCCCATTTAGGTTATCACAGAATATTGAGTAGAGTTCCCTGTGCTATACAGTAGGTCCTAGTTGGTTATATATTTTAAATATAGTAGTGTGTACATGGCACTCCCAAACTCCCAAAGCATTTTCTCTTTATAAAAATCACTTTTAAAGGCTACATCTCCTCGAATAGGCTTCTGCTCTGCATACCCAACTCAGTGATCCGATATCCCTGATTTTGACTCTTATGCTTCATAATTCATATGTTTAGTTGATGCAAATTTTAAAAGTGTGAGACAACTGAGTACTTAAATGGTAAGCTGTTTCAGACCAGCTACCGTATCCTCCTTTGAAGCAGCTGTAATATTTAAGCACAACATAGATGCTTAAACTAATAACAGGTTTGCATGGTTAAAGGGAATAAACACAGGATCGTATATTTATGCCCCAGATTACAGTTTTTTCCTCTCTCCCAGCACATCAGAGAAGCACAGATGTTAGTGTTTGAGGACTGCCTGTAATCATACGACCATGGGAAGCTGAACTCTGCGACGGTCCCCACTCCTTCCTTGTGGCCTGGCATCTTCACACACCCCGACAAGCATTCCAGCCACAGGTCGGAGACAGCCTTAAATCATCTTGAGGCTGGACCGTGGTTAATATGCATCCCTGGAATGCAAATGGCCTTTCCATTGCATCTACTTGTTTCCAAAGACTCATATTTCAGCTAGAGTTGGCAAGGGTTCGAAACACCCCCTATAGCATGAGGGCTTCCGTCACAGGAGAAGGTGGAGGAAGGTTGTGCCTGGAAGGGAGCAAGGTCTGCATTCGCTTCCTCCGTGGCCTAGTGCTGACAGACCCTTCCCAGCCAGACAGGGTGCAGGCAGGGAAGTTTGCTGGGAGAGGGTGGGAGTTGCTGAAAGGGTCCCACAAGAACAGACTCCGGGCGGGCAGAAGGAAAGTCACGCTCACCATGTGTGGAGGGCAGGCGTGCCGACGTGTGTGCGGGACTTGAGTGACATGTTGAAATTAAAATCAAAACAGCATGAAAGCGCACTTTATGACAGCTAGAAATAGCTAAGTATTGTCAAAGCCCCCGTTGAGTCATCCATCCAGAAGCTGAGATCTTGGACAGAAGGGGAGAGTTGGAGCAGGCTCCCAACTGGGTTCAGAAAAAGATCTTGACGAGGGAGAGAGTTTAGAGGGTGGTCAGAAAGCAAAGACTTAAGCAGTGTTTTACTCTCTAAGCAAGGAGGAGGGTGGGGAGAGAAAGGAGAACACTGCTTGGACTGTGAAAACCCAGAGACTTGCCAGAGGAGGGCAGGGGGGTGGCTCTAAGGGGAGCCGCCTTCATTTCATTATCACAGAGGACCTGCCTGGTTAGAGGAATGATCAGACCCTTGGGATACAGAGGAGAAGAGGAGTATTTATGTCACGTTAAATCTGGGAAACAGAAGGAAGTCAGCTCCAGCTAATGCCTTCATTGCCCTGAGGAAGGCCTTTCTGTGCATTAAAGATTCACACATCTCCACGGACAGCTGCCAGAAGGAATTACCAGCTGCAAGAGCTGCTCAACTTCACTCCTACCCAAGTTACGTCCAGGCCAATTTCACTTCAACAGGAGTCACCAAGACACTTTGCCCATTGAGATGACCAAAGCCAATGTTTTAAACTATTTTTAAAGCACGTTGGATCACAAATGTCTCACAATACTTTACTTTACTATATTGTACCCTTTGCTAGTTCCAAGTCAATCTTTCAGACCTAAGAAACAGAGGAGACAAACTCAGTTACAACGTAAACCATCGGAGCTGAACCTCGGACGCAACCATGGTGTAACACTAACTTATTCAATGGATATTTATTGAGCACCAATATTAATGCATTTCATTGCTGCTAAGATGCACATTTTTCACAGCCTAGGGATGCATCTTACAGGAGACTGTGTCAATTTTATTGACAGCATTTCTTCTCTCTTAATGGTACATTAAAAAAGGGTGTGTTTCAAAAGCATCTTAGATTTGATGAAACAGGGACTCATCAATCTCATTAAAGTTGCAGTTCAAACCTTGCCTTCTCTGACAGGCTTCCTGGAGCACCCAGTCTACGGTGGCCCATCCCCTACCCTGATTCTCTCCGCTTACTGATCGTATCACTATGGAGACCGTGGCTCTTGTATTCACTGCTATTCCTAGAGCAGCGTCAGGCACCATTCCAGGGATAGTAGGTTCTCAATAGATGACCCTGGAATGAACAAAAGTTGCCATTTATTGAGCAATCACTACACGTCAGACCCTGAACTAAATGCTCGTCAGAGAAAAATAATCTCATTTATTCCTAGCAATTGAGAGGTCATTCTCATTACTGACTTTAAAGATGGGGCAGCAGGTAAAGTGGAGAAGCCCAGACTAGATGTCAGCTCAGCCTGACTTCAAATCCAGACAGATCGGTGCCATGCTATACTGCGTATCACATGCAAAGCCTGGAAATGGGTCTGATTCTGCGAGTGGCCCAAAGAGGTGAGGTAGGATCTCTGAAGCTACAGAGAAGAATAAGACTGTTCCCCCAAACTTGAGAGGTAATATTTGTCCACTGAGGATCACCACACTTCTCTGTCCTTCTACATGCTTCACGTGTAAGGTCCTGCTTTAATATGGAGCTGCAGGGGCCCGTATTTCTTCCCAATAAGATCAGGAGAGGCTCCATGAAAGAGATGTATATTTAAACTTCATATGGACGGATCCCAGCATTGGTGAGAGAGAGCACAGCCCATATAGGGCTCTGTGAGTTATCCTGAGTGAGAGAGACATAGAGTACACCTGGGAAGGTGCTAGGAGAAAAGCGAGCATGAAGGTCTTGGGTACCATCCTGGGGGGTTTGAACTTCATTTCATATGATCAATGATCTTCGTCAATGACCCGTTTCAATGTGGACTTTATTCCATCCCAGCTGAGCTTCTCTCCCTGTCCTGCATCTCACTCAAGGATGAGTGTTGAAATTTGGTGTTGTCAGTCCTATGTCAACTGATCGCTATGTCTAACAGAGACCTCTAAGCCCAGTGTAAAGAGAAAATAAAGAAGAGTGACTGGAAAAAACAGTAACACAGGAGATTTGATTATAAGTCAGTCTATAGCGAGTCAGCTTAGATAGAGCCTATGAAATTTATCATCTGGGGGCTCCAGAAAAACACTAAAGGATATCACAGACAGAATATTTCATTTAGGACACAGTTGGCAAACTACGGCTGCCATATTGTTTTCTTTTTTTGGTTTACTAACATTTATTTAGATTTCCAGTGAAAAGACTGTTTTGTATGGCTTTCAAGCAAAGATCGGTTTTTACTTTTTTTTTTTTTTTTTTTTTTTTTTGCGGTACGCGGGCCTCTCACTGCTGTGGCCTCTCCCGTTGCGGAGCACAGGCTCCGGACGCGCAGGCTCAGCGGCCATGGCTCACGGGCCCAGCCACTCCGCGGCATCTGGGATCTTCCCGGACCGGGGCACGAACCCGCGTCCCCTGCATCGGCAGGCGGACTCTCAACCACTGCGCCACCAGGGAAGCCTCGGTTTTTACATTTTTAAAGGGTTTATGTAAACAACCAATTCCCCCTCCTACAAATCAAAGAATATACGACAGGTATGTACATGGCCCACAAAGCCTAAAATACTTCCATCTGGCTCTTTACAGGAAAAGGTTCACCACCCCTGATCTAGAACTTCTCGTCGTCCTCCTCCATTTCTGTTCAGAGTCAGGGCATTTAAGTCAGTGCTTAATGTCACTGGACACGGAGTGGACAATGGTAAGATCTATTTGCCACTTCAAACATTAGATTTATTGATTCCTTTTATGAAAATTCTAAAGTTTCAGCGATTATTACACTCACACACGTTTCAACTTTGTCTTTCATCTTTTTAAAAGATGTCCTTCTCACACTTGAAGGCTTACTCGCTTTTGGCCAAATGCTGCAATGGTTTGATCTTCTTAATGCTGCTGATAAGTGGCTTCTGTAGGCTCAACAGCACCCTGGTCATTAAAGCTTACCCGAATAGCTTTCTTAATTAAAGACATCAGTTTAGTACATCAAGGGGGGGCGTAGCTGGAATCTTTTAAAAACATAGCCTAACATGAACACTCTTGAAGCTGCCCTTCCTCCAGGATTCCTCCTCCAGGATGGGAAGGGGGAAAGAAGAGGAGGGTTAGGGATTGTTCGGATCCATGAATGCAGCCTCCTTTTGCTTTCCATCAAACAGTAATTCAATATTTACCAAAAGGAGATGTTTAGGTTTAGAGATTTTTACATGGCTTGTAGCTCAGCAGAGAAACATTTCTGGGTAACTTTGTGTATATAGATTGGAAATATACTTAAACATGACTCGAACATGAAAACTACGCTAGAACTACAGGCAACTTCTAGTCACTGGGATGGGGGTCACCCAAGCGTCCCTGAAGTTGTTCTGCAACATCCGGATGACCTGCGGCCTAGTTACTTTAACAGCAAACCCAGGCCCCCTCACTAGCATGTCCAGCCTATATTTCTATCATCTCTGCTAAAGCATCTGTTGCTTTTCATCAGCGTGAGCAATAAGCAGCAGAGCATGCAGCCATCTCTTAATTACTTGAAAGTGGGCCCTGCAGTTAGTAAGTTCTCCTCGGCACAGACGCCCATGGCTCTGAATGCCCAACTGCCTTGGGGTCAGCTCTTCATTTTATAAAGCAAGATTGATGCAGGCTGTCATGAAACGTTAATATTTGAGATGCCTGCCAAACACAAGCACTAGGCTGCTTAGGGTCTTTGTCTGGAAGATGTTTCTATTCCCATCCCTGCTTGAATACATGAACATTTTGCTTTGGAAACTATGTTCTTTTTTAAGTCAAAAGAGGCAAGGGATTTTTTTCTTAAAGAGTGAACCATTACATTTAATTTAAAATATGTCCCCATGCCACGACCATTTCTAGGTAGTGAAGTTCAGGAGTAAGAGAAGTGATCCTGGGTTAAATCACAGCTTTGCCAGTCGAGAGCTGCGTAACTGCCAACAAAATCACTCACTCCTGGGACTCGGTTTATCAACAGTAATCATCTTGGAAGCACACAGTGCACCCACCACTTACTGCAGATTAATTTGTTAATAATCATCAATGCTCCGCACCGTTCAAGAGGGAAGGGTCACTACTTCCTAAATTTACAGAGGAAGGAATAAGCAAAGGTGAGATAATCCGGAGAGAATGATCAACTATGACTGCTACATTTTCTCCATTATAAAATAATCCATGTCTAAATAACTTCCTTAGAGGGGTCAAGGTCGCACTGCTGTTGCGCTGCAGAGGCAAACTTCATACACAGGTCAGCGAGTTCCAGAGCACTTGTTCTTAACCACTAGAGCTTTCACACATCTTTAAGATGTACGGGCTTGGCTGGCTCATCCAAGATGCATCTAGTTTTACTGTTCCATGGATATAATCTCACCTGCGTGAGGATTCACAGATGGCAGCTGTTCGAAAGACCAACTACTCGCAAAGGGGGAGGGAAGAGAAATCCGTACAAAGTGGATTGCAGCCTTTAAAAATCAGAGCATAGATTCAGGAATTGCTTTATAGTTTACTAAGGGCTCAAAAGATTTAGTGCTACTCAAGCATTTCCTGTGTTTATGTGTCAGACTACAAACCATTAAATCACTTAAAAAATCATAGCCTCAAAAAGGAGGAGAACAAGACAGCACTGGTTATTCTTTCTTCTGAAAACTTACTTGGCCACTTCCTATCCATTTGTTAAAAAATGATCATTTAATCTTTTTGAAGCACAGATTGAGTCTCCCAGGGAAATATTTAAGCTTGTATTTGGTAACATCGTCCATGTTAAAGTCACAAAAGGAAGCTGGTGCCCATGGTGAGGATGGAGATGAGCAGGAAAAAAACCATCAAGGGAAGCAGGATTCAGGCATGGGTCTGACTGCCAGGTAACCGTTTCTCACTGCGCCTTGCCCTTCAGTGGAAAGCTTCAGGGAGAGCTATACCAGGGAAAAGGAAGGTCATGCAGTGACAGCTGTTGATGACCTTATGAGGATGACGCCAATGAGGAAGGAGAACTCTGGGGAAAACGTTTCTTCGGGGGCGTTGGTGGCTTAGACACCAGGTTTCAAACAGGACCAAAAGCAAAGTGAGGAATTGGGAAGTCAGACTCAAAGATGGTAAACGACCATAATATCAAACCATCACTTTTGTATCTAAATCTTAAATACAGTGGACCAAACAAGCACTATGGGGTGGGAGTGGTGCGGTGAGGAGCGAGCCTGAAGCTTTAGAAACTCCCTGGTTCCTCTAAATCACTGCACAAGGGAGAAGCCAAGGCCACCAGAGGTGGACCGCTTGCTCAGGTCTGACTTGGCAAAGATGAAATTAGAATGGAGTTTCTTATTCCTAGACACGATAAGCCTGGAAATGTTTTAATAGCGTTTAATCAAAATCCAAAGTCCATAAATTCTTTAAAAGTATACAGAAACTGAGCGGCCCGGAGACGCTGATTTTAACACTTGATAACTCTGTTTATAGCATTCCATGATCTCTCTAGGCCTGGAATTCTGTTCGAAGACGAATCTGACCCAGAGTCAACATGCTGGTCTCCTGGTTTAAATACGAAAACACAAGGAAGTTCTGTACCCAGTCGTCGGAAAACCCCCAAACCAACTCTCCCTCTGCGATCGACCTTGTCTTCCGCGATGCCTGCTGCAAACAGCCTTCCCCCGGACTCACCCTCTACAATCTCAAAACTATGTGCAGTAGCCTTGGCCACCTGAGGGTGGTACAAAGGGAGGGTTAAGGACCAGAACTTAATGAAATACCGGCTCTACAAACAAGACTCCACCAGAGCGTTTAAAAAGTCATCCACCTCATTGTTTCCCAGGAACAGAATGAAATGCCACAGCTTAACGACTTTTCCCGATTAGAACCTTCCTAGGCTTCTGATTTAAGAACCAAAGTCTCACCAGAGGACACAAAGCGCGGGTGGGGGGTGGGGGGAGGGGAGGTGCTGCGGGCATCACCGCAGACCCTGGCTGTCCTCCGAGGCCAGGAAGGTCGGCAGAGTCCCCGTGGACCAGGTGTTACATCGACCCCGTGATGGACGGGACACGGGCTTTCGACACCGCCCCCCCGCCCCCCCCCCCCCCGAGGGGACGTATTTGCAGAGCTGGGACACCAAGGCTAGATGTGCAAAGGCAGGGATCCTGCCAGCCAAACGCGCCACAGAGCCCCGGCCTCCGACTCCCACCGCGGTTCGCCGCTCCTGGGGGCCCAGGCGCCCGGGCCCGGTGGTGGGGAGCTGACCGAGAGCGGCGGGCGCTCGGGTCCCGTTTTCCGACTGTGCCGTTTGGGCTGTGAGGGTTGGGTTGGTAACGCTCCTGCGCGCACTAAGGAGCCCCTTTTCCGCTGCAGCAGCCGGTGGAGGGACGGGAGAGCCAGGGACTCAGGGACCGGGGCTCGGGGACGCGGAGCCCGGAGCCGGGCGGCGGCGGCGGCGGCGGCGGCGGCGGCGGCGGCGGCGGGTCGCCCCCTCAGGACGGCGGCGGGCAGGGGCGGACCCAGGTCCCGGCGGCGGGGCGCTCCCCCGACCCCGCCGGCCCCCACCCGCGAGGATGGGCGCGGGGGACAGGAACCCGGTACCGCGCTCCGCTCGCCTCCACCTGCGGATCTGGGGCGCCGGGCCGAGGGTGCCCCGGGCCCCTTCCCCTTCCCCGGGGCTCCCGGCCGAGCGGTCCCGTCCCTGGAAAAGGACCCGGTGTCCAGCGAAGCGGGTGCTTACCCGGGTAGAGGCGGCTCCCGGCGCGGGCCGCCCTCAAACGTCGGCCCGGGAAGGTGCGGCTGCGCTGCGCTGCGCTGCGCCGGCTCCGGCGCCCGCCGAGCGCCCTGCACCGCCGCTCCGGCTCGGACTTCCTCTTCCTCGGGCTCGGCCCCGCCGCTCGGCCGCGCTCCCCGCTCGGCGGCCGCGCCCCGACCCGCCCCTCCCGGCGCAGGGATGCGGGCCCCGCCGCCGCGAGCAGCGGATCTGCGGTGCCTCCTCCCCTCTGCCCGGGCGAGAACGGTGGGGAGGTGGAGGGGGAGAGAGAAGGAGAAAGAGATTAAGCACTTGGACTTGTCTCTGGAGCGTTGCCAAAGAGAGCAGTCAAATTACAGCCCCCGGGGGAAAAAAAATTACCAAAAAAAAAAAAAAATCCCTGCTACTGTTTTCGTAGACACATGACTTTTCTTCATGTTCCGGGGTCCTCAGGTTTAGCTTTCTCTTAGACGTGATAGTTTCCCATATGATTTTGTAAAAATAATACCCCGAATGATTAATTCGACATTTTAGTAGTAACACAGAAGCTCTGGGGTAATAATATGTACAAAGAGGGAGGAAGCTCACTGTTTTTCAGGCGTCATTACCCTAATGACCTCAGTTAATGTACCAACTAACCTTTGCTTAGAGAAAGTAAAAGTGGAAAAGGAGGCAAAGACGACTGATCTTTGAAATAGCCAGATAGGTGTTTAAAGGCACCAGCTGTGTGTGCAGTGAGTTGATGACCTGAGTCGAAGGTGCCTAAGATGAACGTCAAAGGCACGCAAAGTGATTTCTCAGCACTTACCTCCCTTCAAAGGCAGCCGTACGCGTTTGCCTATTGACTCCATGAGGTTCTGTAGTTCTTAAGAATGCGCTCTTACATGACTTGCTCACAGCTCTTCAGCTTTAGTAGTGACGAGCTGTGTGGTCTTGAGAGAATTATTTAACCTCTCTGTGCCTCAGTTTCCTCATCTGTAAAATGGGGATAATGATGACAGCGCTATCTCACAGAGTTGCTTCTTGTGAGGTAAATAAGATAATGCCCAGAAAAGGCTTAGAAGGTTCCTGGCACACTTGCTGGGTAAATGTTAGCTATTATTGTTGTTGATTTCCCCCTTTTATCTGCTCTGATGCATGAATACGGTTATGAAAAGTATCATAAAGATATGAAATAAAATAAGGTTTTGAGCAGTAGGGCCACACAATGTCGTAATTCTCTCCCTACAACGTGCAGTTTGTATTCTGTTTTACAATTTATTTTGTCTCCACAACTGACTTGCATTACCTAAAGCTATGAGACTGGGTTATGCTCGGGGTACATTTACCATGGAAGATTTGCAACGCGACTCAAACAGATTTTTGCCATCTTCAAAGTATGGTTTCCGTTGATCTTGCAATACCCTTGTGAGGTCGGCAGGACAGGGGCTAGTTTCTTTTCACAGACAGTACCTGCAGACTCAGGAGGCTGAATCAGACCCTTTCCAGTACCCAGAGCTCACACAAAACCGTGCCTGTCATGCTATCTCTCGATGTTGTTACCTTCCATGAAGTGAGCAGGTGCCCATCACCGTACAGCATGTACCATATTCATGGTCTCTATCAATACTGTGAGCTAGGTGCTGGCCCTCATTTGACACTTAGATTCAAAGACCTTAGTTTCAAAGAGCCTAACTGATGTGTTAGTGTCTGACAGATGGGGTTTGGGGACCACTTGGAGAGGAAGGGAGGAGAAGCAGGGTTTCCTGGTTCCCTGCAAAATGTGCTCTCTGCTTCCCCACTCCCCAGCCGCACAGAGTCACACATTTCTTAGCACAGATGACTTAGAGTAAAGCAATTAGTGAAGTGGTGTGACCATCAGCTGCAGACTCTGACACTTACTAGCTGCAGATAACAATTCTGAACTTTGGTTCTTTATCTACCTAATGGTTATTATATTTCCTGTCCAGCTCACTTCATTTCACCTCAGTGTATTGATGAGGTGGGAGGAGGCTCCTGGAAACAGGAGTGTGAAATCTCTTTTGTTGATGCTGTGTGCCAAGCATAGCATTAGGTACCTAACCCGCGTTATTACTCCTGATTCCCAAATAAGCACATTCTGCCCTTCATGTCATTAGAGAGTGACCTTGAAATTGCCTGGTCTGACACACCGTGTATCTAGTTTATCGTGTGTGTCCTGGGCTTAGGTCAATTCTTAACTCATAATAGATATAAAATGTTCAGTGGGTGGATGGATGAAATGACAACATGAGTTGTAAATGCTATCATGCAGCAGTCCCTATTGTAATATGCTACTCTCCCCCTTTGTGGAAATAATCCAATGGAATGACTTTCTAATGGCACATCCAGTATTGGGAAAATTTTTTTGGCGAAAGGTCTTCCTGATGCTATTATTAATATCAGTCAAAGTCAAAGAAGGGAAACAAACCACTTAAAGTATCTATAAAAAAGAGACTTTAATGCAGGGAATTGTCTCCACAAGTGATGGGAGAACCAAGAATCCAACTGGAGACAGTGAGGCAGTCCAGAAATTAACAATAGTGGAAAGCCACCATCACCCCTGGCAGAAAGGGCGGGGAGAGGGGTGTGTTACAGATGGGAAGTATCTGCCCAGTGAAATAGCCACCGTCTTAGACACTGGCAGGGAGGGGGAGAAATACCTGTTTCCTCCCTTCCTTCACCCTCCAGTCCAGTACCTTGCACTGGATGAAACCAGCTGACAGAGAACTTGGAATACTCTGCTTGCAGGGACATCCCCGCGGCCACCCTGCAATCTAGTGATACTGAGCAGGAAAAGGGGCACGAAAGATCTAAAGGCAACCAACCTAGACCTAGTAGATCCCTCAAATCATACCCTTTTCTTTCCTGAATAGATCAGATCTAGAAGAAATGTTTTTGCTTTTTGAGATTATTGAGTATCTCTTATGGTTTCTCAATCATCCCTCATACAAACCTATAACCCCTAAATTACATACAAGGTCACAGCCATTCAGGAAGTTTCAGTGACTTGCTCAAAGCCACACACTCTATGTGGCAGAGTGGGCTTCAGACATGGGGCTGTGCATTCTCCATGTGTCCCACTAACTCAGCTATTTCTAGCGAAAGGCAGTGAGACGAGACACAGTCTCGTATAGAATCACATTTCAGGGTCACTGATCCATGCACATGTAGGAGTTAATGTTTGCAAAGCTTACAGAGTTAAAAGGCTGGATCATGCCTCGCTTTCATTTTATGACTTTGGGTGATAACTTTTATGGTGCTGATGATGGCTGCACTCAATTCATGATCACCCAAGATCAGAAATATCCTGTCCACTAGATTATAGGAGCACCTCAGGAAAAACACAGGTGGCATTTATCCTTTTTAACTTTCTAAGCTATTTCTATTTCAAATTTGGTTTGAAAAAGATCTAGAACATTCTGACCATGTCAAAGCATTTGGGGTAAGAGAAGGGACTTATGGCAGAGTCTCATGTAGGGAAGGCAGAAAACCAAGAATGTAGGCAAATGCATTGTGGCTTCAAATTCTCTTCAGTCAGGAGTGGAGATCAGAGTTGATGCTGGTGCTGGTATTCCTGTCTCTCAAGCCTCTATCAGCTAGAAGATTTAAAAATCAAGAAGTTGTGCTTACCCTAAAGAGTGAAAGGTAAAATAATAAAGGTCCCTAGTTATTAATGACTAGCTAAGTTGGGCTTCAAAGTAGGTAGAGGAGGGACTTCCCTGGCGGTCCAGTGGTTAAGACTTTGCCTTCCAGTGCAGGGGGTGCGAGTTCAATCCCTGGTCGGGGAGCTAAGATCCCACATGCCTCATGGCCAAAAATCCAAAACATAAAACAGGAGCAATATTGTAATAAATTCAATAAAGACTTTAAAAATGGTCCACGTCAAAAAATCTTGAAAAAAAAAAGTAGGTAGAAGAATTCACCAGAAATCCTGATACTTCAGAATATCTGCATTGCTGGCTTACAACAGAGCACCTAAATTTCCCTTTACTAGTGCCTAGTGGCTTAGGACCTGGTGTCCAGGAGGCAAGTGTAAATTCATTATCTATCAAGGGTAATAAATACAGTGAAGGGTTATCCCACCCATTATCGGGCTAGCATAGTGAGGGCATCAGATTCCTTCAAAAGCGTAATCACCTGCTGCTAAAGAGGCCCCAGCAGAGGAGGAGGTCCTCAGATATCAGCCAGAGCAAGAAGACAGCAAAGAAGCACCAAGAAATGCAAAAAGCACGACAGAAATGTGCCAGGATAACAGAAACCTGTGAAAATAAGAACTGTAACTAGCTCACGGCCACCATCATAATTTTATCTATTCCTTCAATTGCCTAAACGTTCTCAATTTTGATCAATATAGTAAAGTAAGATGTGTATACATGCTTTATAAATATTGATATCTGCAGGAAAAAATTGACCAAAGCCAATATTATTGTATGCAGATGGCCTGAATATCTCTGTGGTACCACCATTCTCAGCGGTATTATACCAAAATAAAGCACCACTGGACAATTTATGCTTCTGCTTCAGAAGTAGCTTTATTTTCAAGTTCATAATAGAGTACACATTTGGAAGCTCTTGTAATTTGATGTATTTTTTGAGGCTTTTTCTCTGTCAGATGTGTTAGAGGGAGGAGTTACTTCCAACTTTATTTCTCAAAACAACTATGTTTAGAAGTTCCCCTCAGGAAGAGTCCTTTGGAAATGGAGGGGGGTGGCAGTGTTTGGTTGTCCCAATAGAAGGGGGAGTCTACTGGTGGTTAGCTGCCAGGGTGGCTAAACTTTCTGCCAGCTGGCACAGTCCCGCACCACAGTTTTGTCCCATCCTAAATACCAACAGCATCTCCTGAAGTGCATGGGCAGGAGTCCCTTTAGCCTGGACATCTCAAATTTAAGCTCTTTCAGGGACCAGGCTAGGAAGACATAAAATACGGTAAGATTAAGGTTTTACTGTGCATGATGTTTCATTAAAGCCCACTGGAAACACAGGGACTCTAGAATATTGGGCAGAGGCAGAGCAAAGGACCAGTGATTGGCGCCTGTTGTGGTGTTGCTGGTCCCAGGGATTCCTGGGTCCCATCCCTCCTCTCACTCAACCAGGCAGGTTGTTTAGACCTTATTTGCCAGTTGGAGTGTGTGGATTGAAGGAAGAGCACATCTGAGGCTCAGTTAGTACATGAGCTAACACAAATTAGGAGGGGAGAGATTTTTAGCCCACTGAAGCCCATACCCTTGTGTGTTGCTACCTTCAAATGGAGTTTAGTGATTATCTAGTTTTCCTTTCTTCTGTACAACTTCAGACGTAACCTTACTACCTGTGAGAAAAGATCTGAATGTCAAGATCTGAATGTATATGCTGTAGAAAGGAATAAAAACAGAACTACTTTTAGAGAACAAAATGATCAGCGGAAAAGGGGGAAACGCCATAATTATTCTTATTCATTAATGCCCAAAAAAATGGTCTTTGAGACTGTAAATTGGCAGTTCTCTTTCAGACCCAGCATCATCTTAAAAATAATTATCCAAGGCTTCCCTGGTGGCGCAGTGGTTGAGAGTCCGTCTGCCGATGCAGGGGATACGGGTTCGTGACCCGGTCCGGGAAGATCCCACATGCTGCGGAGCGACTGGGCCCATGAGCCATGGCCGCTGAGCCTGCGCGTCTGGAGCCTGTGCTCCGCAATGGGAGAGGCCACAACAGTGAGAGGCCCGCGTACCGCAAAAAAATAATTATCCAGGGCCATCACTGAGGTCTCTGCATAACAACTCTTTAGAAGATGCTGGCAAATTTGGAGACTTTGGATATTCAGTAGAATGCTCTTCTTTTTTTCATTTCCATTTCTAACAGTGGCAGGCTGTTTCTTGAAGGATAAAAAAATACCTTATTCCAAGCAAAAATTCTAGAAGGAAAAGTTCCAATGAAACCAAGCTTTCAAGATCGTTCTTGCATCAACTGCAAAATGTTGTTTAAAATGTTTGGGAACAGGAATAAAATGATCTAGAATTGGGTTTTCATATAACAGTTAATAAGTTAAAATATGAACTTTTAAATAGCTCAATCCTGTAAGGCAAATGCAAAATTAAATCCCATGAAATTCTCAAAAAACAAAAGGAAAATTCATTTTGAATGGGGAACATTGATATTTGAAAGTATGAAGACCTAAAATTTAAGCAGAGTTTAATAATGGAGGAAGCAGTTATCAGTAGGTTTATAACGCACAGTCTTTGAAGGAAGTGTGATGACACAGGGGAGCAAAGGTAAAGGAAGCAGTGAATGGAGAAAGATTGAGATTTTATTTTATTTCTGGGAGCTCCTTAAAAAATGAGAACTGATGATGATACCATTCTAACCCCAAGATACTTTCAAGTTAGCACCTTCAAACTTTCTGATTTGCTAAAATATTATGGTAAACTGAGCTTTTCTCATATATGTAATTTATAATAAATATCTCAAACTTACGTTTTTCTCCAAATTCTTTTGTTATTAAACTTAGGAACAATTTTATTCACCATCTTTACCAATCAGACTCTTTTAACATAGAGTATCCTGGATAAACTTAAGAATTATTAAGAATAAATGAAATATTTTTAATGTATATTAGTTTTTTCACGCTTGCTCCGTGAATATACCTTGAATATTTAGAATCATGTGTTGCATCCATTAAAGACTGGTGAGATCTCCTAACTGTTTCTCTTGTATCTCTACTCTCGTCAGAAGAGAAATGAAATCCACCTTGCCATCACAATCACAATTGCATATGTATTTCTGCCTCTTTGTACAGATCTCTTCTTTCTAGACTTCTTTCTTTTTTCTTTTTATTTCTGAGCCCCCTTCCCCTCAAAAAGTCAACTTTATTTATATTGTCAAAATCCTTATTCCTATTAGTGTTTTCTTTCCAGCTTAATTCTGCGAAAACTGATTACATGATATCAACATATCGCGTATGAATTCTGAGATGTTCCACTTTTCTTCGGAATTTTGTGATGAAACAAATTAACCAGAAGCCGAAGAAACGTCATGCTTTTTCTGGATTTGTTACATTAGAAATCACTCTTTTAAAAACTGGTTTCTTCATTTTTGTAATTTCCCTTGACTTATTCATCATAGTCGGAAAACTGTCTTAGGTACAGACCAAACCCTCCTAACAAATATCTAGACAGAAATATGATAGAGGATGGAAACGCCACAAATTACATTACATTACTGCCTGTGTAGACTGGAGTTCTTTGTAATGCGATTAACTCTAGCCACACCCAGTATACTGGTTTCAAAGTTAGTTTTTCTGTAATTACAGAAGGACTTTGTTTATGGAGAACCCAGTTGCATGATCGCTTTCCAGCAACCAAATACTTTCCTGAGAGTTGACTCTCACATTCCCAGCAAGATGTTTTGAGCTCCTGTTCCTTTTAGGAAATGCATCCTTTCACCTTTCAAGAACAGAAGGGGTCTTTTAAAAGTATTCAGCAAGTTAAAAAAAAAAAAAAGAAGGCACACTTGATGTGGGCTAATTCAATTAATAAACATCTCCTGTAACCTTATAATTAAAAATATCATACATCATGACGAAGCACTGTCATCTGTTCTTTCCAGTCCTCTTACTCTGACTTTAGTTCAATTCCTCGTCACGTACTTCCCCGACAGGGTAGGTCCACTTTCAGGCTTCCATGCACTCTGCTCAGTGCTGCTGCCAGCCTGATCTCAGTAGGACACTGTTTGCATAGCTAACAACACAGAAAGGACCCTCATATGGTGAAAAGCAAAACCAAGCTGTGTGGGCGGGAAGGACTTTAAGAGTGTTGACCCAGAGAGTACTCAAAGACTCGAGCCTTCTGAGTAGTGGGGAGACTTGCCCAGTGGTCTACAACGTGCACTTCTCTCTCTGCACTAACCCCTGGCCACTGCTCTTCCCAGGCCAGGAGGCATCTCAGGCCCCTTTCCCCCGCCGCCCCCCCAGTGCTGTGGTCCTGTTCAGAAAGGAAGCTCTTCCCTGCTCTGTCACTCGAAGCTGGGGCAAGTGGCTTTGCAGAGCTCATTTGGAGGAGAACATGCCTAATTAAATGTCAGCATTGTCCAGGCTTGCACAGGGGTGAAGTGGAAAAAAAATGTAGTTGAGTTTAGGATTATAGTGAGGAAGTCTCTCTACTTACACACGTAACTTTGAGAAATTGTAACTCGACGGAGAGTTGATCTCTGAATTATATTCTGCTTTACCTCCAGTGCAAGGAAATAATCAGTCTATCGTGGATTATCATGGAATGTGGCCCAGTTAGGTACCTATAAGCATCACCAAATTATCCTAAATCAGGAAGATGAAAGAAGAAGGGCTTGACAGGCTTGGGACAAACATATTTCCCTGAAAAGAAGGTGGTGGATGTGAAGCCTTACAATGTCAGTCTTATTTGTTTTATAAATTTCTTAGTAAGAAAGACTCAAACACTTTACTGGGTTGTCTGCATACTCTTTGCCATTTGTTGTTTACATATGCACTTATATTCAGTGCTTTAGAAAACTGTAGATGAGTTATCCCATAATGTGGATATGTTAATTTCGTATTTGCTGACTTCACAGTATTATGTGTTCAAAGGGTCCCTCAGGATGGTTAAAGAAAAGTGCTTGAACCAGGGGACGCCACTCTCAACTTGATACAGTGCACAGACAAGGGAAGGAACATCTGTCCTCACACAGGAGAGGAAGTGTATACCTCTCACGTGAACATCGGCCACGCCTTGAACACACTTCATCGGCTCCCTACTTTACAATCCAGTTCAAATTTCTCAGCCCACTATTTAAGACCTGTTAATCTAGCCCCTACTGACCACCTTGTCTTTTATCATTATTATAATTATTCCACCCAAATGTTTCAATTAACCAAATCTACCCATAAGTAGTATCCCCATATTATATGATATCAGGTGAATTTCTGTGTTTGTGGCTGAGATGTGCTTTCTTGTGTTCTTTGAGGAGACGTGCTGCCCTTCCTCCAAGGAGAAGTTTTAATTCCACTTCTTGTAATGGGTTTTCCTAAACACTCCAGGGATAAGCTCCCCACTCGGAATGTCCAAACCATGCTCTGCCTACATCCTCTTCCCCTAAAACTGCAACAGGGACCAAACTCCTTTACTGGATGTGTATTCAACGTGTGACTATTGACGAGGTAAGATAAGACATATGAGACAGTTAATTTCATAATGGTCAAGCTTGCATGTACACATTTAAAAAAAAACCTTGACAAACAAAATTGATGTAATTGAAGGTGGTTATTCATATAATACAATGATTCTTTGATGGGTTCTTTAGAGTCAGAGCCTCTCTACTGAAGTATTTTTCACTAGATGGCTAACTACTTGGCAGGTGCATAGGGGATAAATAGCTTAAACTAGGTTAAGAGTACCTTCAGTGCATTACCCATGTCCCTCTTCATAGAAGAAGGTGTTCTCCACGTGGCCATAGAACTTTCTGGAATTGGAAAGTTCTGTTCAGTGAATGAGACGATGCTGTGAATCCATGGCTGCTACATCTGAAGAGCAAAGCTAGTAAATCACAGACTGACAGAAGTTCTCAGAACTGGAAAGGAACAGTCTAGTGCAAACTTTCAAACAATTTCCAAAATAACCCGTGTCAAGAAAATAAAATAAAAATGCCAATTTATTTGTAGATGACTAAATATGTGGGGCAGTATTTTTTTTTGTTTTTTTGTTTTTTGTTTTTTTTTGCAGTACGCGGGCCTCTCACTGTTGTGGCCTCTCCCGCTGCGGAGCACAGGCTCCGGACACGCAGGTCCAGCGGCCATGGCTCACGGGCCCAGCCGCTCCGCGGCATGTGGGATCTTCCCGGACCGGGGCACGAACCTGTGTCCCCTGCATCGGCAGGCGGACTCCCAACCACTGCGCCACCAGGGAAGCCCTGTGGGGCAGTTTTTATAACTGAATTCTGCTGTGAGAAGAGAAAAACCAAGTCACATAAGGATCATGGTCTATACAGCAGCTTCCAGCGTGTGCCTGGGTTACAGCCGGTCACTGCAGGAGGGGAGGATGGCTCCTTCTCAGCAGATCTGTCAGCAGAGCTGTCACCGTGAGGAGGTGAGAAATACCATCCCCACCAGCCCATGAAAAGGAGGAAATGCTCAGCGGGTAAGGGTACTTTCCGGTGAAGGATTTTTTTTTTTTCCTAAAGAGGTGGGAATGTAACATTTTTACTGGAAAGGCCCTACACTCACTTCTTGGGCTTGGCATAAACATGGTGCAGGTAGAAAGATGTGGTCTAGTATTGCTGAAGTCCCCTCATTCGCTGACCTCTTGGAGGAACTTGATGTAATGGCCTGCCTGCCTGAAGAGTAGCTACATTCTCTCATTCATAGGTAAATTCATAAGTGCATTCACTAATTCATCTGGTATTTGCTGAGCTTCTGTATGTGTCAGGACTGTGCTAGGCACAGAGGAACAAAAGAGATGCTATTCCAGTTCTCATGGAATGGCCATATAATGAGGAGAATCCATTTCAATGACTTAATACCCAAATCAGTATAGTTGTCCACTGTGGAAAGTCAAGGATATGAGGATGGATACAGAGACATCTATAACCTACTCTAGAAGTTCAGGGGAGATGTCCCTAAAATTGTCCTTTGAGCTGGGGTCAGAAGAATGAGTAGGAGTTAACATGCCAAAGGAGAAAGGACAAAGACAAAGAGAATGTTCCAGGCAGAGAGAACCTTTGCAGCCAGTACAAAGCGGCTGAGGCAGGAGCGGGGAGCCACTGGGAAGAAGGTCCATTTGGCTGGAAGGCCTTGAGTGTGGAGGGGACCCAACTCAGAAGGGTGTGGCTTGGAAGGAGGCAGCGGGTGCAGCTTAATTGGTGTCTGATGGCTGAGGGAGAAGAAACTCTAGGTCAGTGTGCTATGAAGGCCAGGACTTGTGAGCCCAGGAGATTTGTGCCCCAGGCATGTCACTTGATTTCCTCAAGTTTCGGTTTCTCAATCTCGAGGAAAAAATGGCATTTGAAGGCAAGCCAGAATTGGTTTGCTCTTCTGTTTTTTTCATCCAGAGTGTGAAGATAATTATTTCTGTCCCATCTGATTTGCAGAGTAGTTGTGAAGAGAAAGATAGATAATGAATGAGAAAGCACTTGGAAGATTGGAGAGCATGATAGAATGAAGGTAATAATACAATATGAATGACAAGAGTGACAAGAATCTGGTATGGCTCAGTGGGATTCTCTGCTGAGGATCTACATGCAAGGTGTTGGCTAGCTGTGTCCTTATCTGAGGTTCTGGGGAAGACTCTACTTCCAAACTCATTCAGATTTTTGGCAGGATTCGATTTCTTGTGGTTGTAGGACTGAGGTCCCAGTTTCCTTGCTGGCTGTCAGCTAAGGTTCATTCTCATGTCCTGCAGGCATCTCTCTAGTCCTCGAATGTGGTCTCCTCCATCCTCCATCTTTAAGCATCAAGCTCTTTTATGCTTCTAATCTCTCTGACTTTTTCTTCCAGTAATAGGCAGAGAAAGCTCTCTGCTTGTAAGGATGTATGTGATTAAATCAAGTCCACGCATAATCTCCTTATTTTAAGGTCAACTGAGCTATATGATATAACATAATCATGGGAGTGATATATACCTGTGTGTATGTATATCACTCATGGGAGTGATATCTTATTTTATATATATATATATATATACACCTGTGTGTGTATATATATATATATATATATATATACACCTGTGTGTGTGTGTGTATATATATATATATATATACACCTGTGTGTGTGTGTATATATATATATATATATACCCCTGTGTATATATATTCACAGGGTTTGGGGTTTAGGGCATAGACTCTTAGGAGCCATTTTCAGAATCCTGCCTACCACAATTTCTCAAGGTGACCCTAATGAGATTGTTACTTAACCTCTATTGGTCGTAGCTTCCTCACCTGTATGATGGAGTGAAATCATACCTTGAGGCATCGTTGTGTTGATAGGTGAAATAAGACAGACATTGTGCCGAATGTGTTTTATTCCCATTCCCTGGCATCTCACATTCAGTTTTGTACATTGAGAGCCTGGTTAGCTCCTAATGCCAGAGGAGATTTTCTATATAAAAGAGGAATGGGTTCTCTCCTTTACAAGTTTGGGCGTTCTTTCAGATCTTTATGCTATTAGATTACATAACCAGAATCTGATTTTTCTTAAGTAGCTGAAAATTGATGTATATACTGCATGTTGGTATAAATTAAGAACTTGGACAAGAGAAAACCTTGCCAGAATTCAACCTTGGAGTGTTTACGTCTGATCTTTAAAAAAAAAAAAAAAAAGACCCCCACATTATGTCTTGGCAGTAAAAGTAACTTCTTGGTGGTAAGAGGAAAACAGGAGTTTATATATGATTGCTGGAGTATAGTTTGTCCTGCCAGTTTTATGGGTAAACTCCCTCAGAGCCTACTTGCTTTTAAGACTGCAGAACCTGATGAAAGAAAGCATGGTTCTACCTACTTCTTTAGTTGTAAAGGCATCATAGTCCTTACTCTGTGACGCTTCATGCATTCCCTCCATGCAACAGTAAGTTTTTATAGATCCCCCTTCTTTATTAATATGAAATCCAACAAAAGAGCTAACAGCCCTTAAATCCATGAACCGGCTGTAAGTCCAAGCAGCTGCATTATGAGTCACTTGGAGATCTGTACAGTGAATGGGCTACTGTGCTTCCAGGCAGGAGACAGAGCACAACCCTCCCCAGATGGTCATTCTCCCCTAAATCAGTAAAATTCAGGTTAAGGGGACGTCAGAACTGCAGGTTTTCACAAATCTTCGAAGGTAACATGGTAGGTGATAGGGGGATCCACAAACCTAAATACTGGTATTAATTAGCCAGAGAAGAGTAGCTCCTATTGTGAAGTTCAAGGGGCCTTTCAACTGCTTGCTGTCCTTCATTTCTCCAACAGTAGATTAGTAATTTTTGCATATTAATATTTGCCTTATAGGAGTATTTTCAGAGTTCGTGTGGTAGCATGAAAAAAATGCTTTGAGTGGAATCTCATCTGGTGATTATGCATTTGCTGTGTTTTACTCCATGGCCTAAGCCGGAGATTATCACTAATGACATGGTCTTGGAGGAGGACAGCAAAAAGCAACATGGTGTACTCTCATTCAACCACATGCAGCCAGGAATCTTCCAATCCGCAAACGTCCTTCACTCACTCACTTCAGTAAAGTCTGGAATAAATAAAACCTTGGGAAATGGGATGTTATGGCTTACTGAATTTGGGGGTCACTAGAACTCCCTTTCCTTTGCAATACATAATATAGAAAATCTTCAGAGATATTGATGCCTTAAAATATCATCTTAAAATAATCGGATCTTTTTCTCATCGATACATATCTCGTAGCTCAGGGTTAATTCTTTCTGAATGTTAATTCTTCCTGTAAAGTACTGAGGATGACCTGAGATATAGCCTGAACTGATACTCAGGCCTCATCATAGAAGTCACTTGAAAAGATATCCTGCATCTCTGACAGGATATTTTCTCTTAGTTTCCTGCTTTCTCCATTCATGGAACACATAATCTATTTAACTGAGGTCTATTTAGTATTTGGAGGACGGACAAATGATCTATCATCCTATTGTCTAGCATTTTTTAATAATTTGAAAAAAAGGCACAAAAACATATACTATGTATTGCAGAATAAATGAAAGAACATGGGAGTTGGAAAAGAAAATTTAATAACTGTTACTATCTATTGAGAGATTTCTATATTGCTAGGTATTGCTAAGTGCTTTGCTTGTGTTATTTCATTTAATATCACAAAGAGCCCATAAAAAGGTATCACATCATCATCATCATCACCATCACCATCACCTTCTTGCTGATAAAGAAATGGAGCAGTAGAGAGGCTGGGAATTTTCCTGGGGCCACCCAGCTAGAAGGTTCTAGGGCTCAAATCTGAGAGCAGTTCTGTTTGACACTGATCTTGTGATGCCCATGACTTGTGCAATGGTCTATAATACAACAGCATGTAATAGCCTTCTGGGAGCAGGGAAGCTGTGGTTTAAAGGCAGGCTGAACCAGCTGAAAGGCCTTTTCTTCAGAAGAGGTAAACCACACCAGACAGACAAGTGATGTTATATGGAGACCCTTTGGTTGGGCTTGGTTGAGACCCAGCTCCTTGATGGGTGTGGCCTGGGGCCTGTGTGGAGACCCACAGTCCCTGTCCCCGCTGGCTGTAGACGCCAGAGCGGGGCTGCCAGGCATCCGCTTAGAGGAAGCTACTGGGAACAGGGTGCTCATTCCTCCCCTGGGCAGGAGGTGGGGTGGGTGGGAGGCTAGGGTGGAGGATGAGAGCTGTGTTCTCCCTGGAAGGAACTGGAGAATCCAGGGTGAGGATGCTGCCGCAGGAGACACCGCAACACTGTCCCTCCTTGGTTTTCTGAGTGTGTCAGCAAGATTAGCAGAGTTCTACCATTTATGTCTCTGAGATGTTCCTGAGGCACCCGCTGGGCATGGTGTCACTTTGAGGCATGATAAAGGGAACACCAAACCTGTTCCCTTCACTCATCGGGCTTACAGTCCTCTGGGGATAACTATTTGAATATAAATCTTGAGCACTTTAATATGAAGCTTTAAAAATGAAGCAAAAGTTACTGTTGGATGTAACGGATACACTGTCATTTACAAGGCTGGCATAACAGAAAAGCTTATTTCAGAATAGCACACTCCTCTCTCTTTCAAAATATGTTTTTCTGATGCCGCCCTATCAGATTGGGCCTCAGATTTCAGAATCTGCAGTGCTGTCTCACATGCAAAAGAGTAGCTCCAGGGGTCAAAGGACTGTCTGCTACCCAAAGCCGATGCTGCCACTGGCAGGCCACTGGGATACTGTCATCAGGCATCATCCAGGTTTTGATGAAGAACCTAGGGGTGAGACAGGAATAAAGACACAGACCTACTAGAGAATGGACTTGAGGATACGGGGAGGGGGAAGGGTAAGCTGTGACAAAGTGAGAGAGTGGCACGGACATATATACACTACCAAATGTAAGGTAGATAGCTAGTGGGAAGCAGCCGCATAGCACAGGGAGATCAGCTCGGTGCTTTGTGACCACCTAGAGGGGTGGGATAGGGAGGGAGGGAGGGAGGGAGATGCAAGAGGGAAGAGATATGGGAACATATGTATGTGTATAACGGATTCACTTTGTTATAAAGCAGAAACTAACACACCATTGTAAAGCAATTACACTCCAATAAAGATGAAAACAAAAAAGAACATGCTTGGTGCTAAGCAGAGATGCATTGCTTCACAGCACAAGAGAGGCGGCAGGGAAAATTGCTCTTGAGGATTATAGGGTCATATCAGAAATGGAATCTTTGAGGAAGGTTGGAAGGTAAAGTCAGTTTCGCTTTGTATAGCAAATCTCAGCCTCTACGACCTCCAAATTTCAATGGCGATCCTTTAAAAGAGAGCTATGATAATATCTGCGCAGTGACCTCAAGATGACCTCATGATTGGTGGTGGAGAAGCACCTGAAACCCATTAGATGATTTTATCGTCTTCATAAAACCTGACCCCCAAAGCAATTTGTCATTTGCCTTTGCAATGAAAGCAGGAGAAATTTTTGTAAAATTTGACAATAACCAACATGGACCCTGAGTGCCACGTGAAATGAAATAAACAGGGGAAGGTGATGGGCCCTTAGCTTGCCCTCTAGTGAAATTACCACAGGTTGTATTAGCTTGTCACTTTAGGAAAGAAGAATAAGAATCAGTGGTTAATTCAGCCAGAGAGCTGGTCCTCGGCAACTGGTGACACGAAAATGCATTCTGACTTTGTAAGTTTTATGCTATGAGCGTTAACACTCTTAGGGGTCACAGGAAGTGCAAGAGAACTCAAAAGTGCTCAAACAATGTGCTGTATCATTCAAGGGAAGAAATCTTCTTTATTGTTAAATTTATTAATAATTCACGGAAACGTTTCCAGTCTACCTAACTAGCCTGCTTGTCTTTCTCGCTGGAAAGCCTCTATCTGCAAGGCTTTTAAACCCTGTGTTTCCTGGTTAAAATAAAAGGCCTGAGAACTTGCACGATATCACTATTAAACTGCAGATCTAAGAAAGCCAAGGAGACAACTCTCGCGTCCTTGGGCTGAGACAGGTTTTCCTTATTGAAATGGTAGGTGCCAGTGTCTGGAGACCCGTCAGCCAGCATTCCTCCAGCAGCTGGTGGGCAGAATGGGTGACAGTCCTGTCCCTCCTTGGATTTCTCCTTCTGCTTACCCCTGTCAGAAGTGCTAAAGATTGTGTGGGATGAGGGATCTAGCAGAGATTTCCAGAAGCAGGTAAGGAATCCAAGTAGGAAAATACAGGATCAACTTGTCCTTTCACATCTTCCTGAGTATGGAAGGAAAATCCAAGGTTAAGTGGACAAAGGCTTTATTTACAGAATATGAAGAGCTTCCTATTTCTGCTGCAGCACGTCCTCAGCGTTCTGGTCATCTTCCACCTTCAGCCTTTTAGAAAACTAATTTCGAAACCACACGAGCCATGCATCTAGGTAGATGGACACAAAACACGAGTATACATTTTCTAAATATGTAGATACATAGGAAAAAGTTCTGGAAATATAGACAACAGCATGATAGTAATGGCTAACTCAGGAGAAGGGCTGGTGAGGCCAACGCAGGGGTGAGGCTGGAGCAGGGAGGGCTTGGTCAAAGGGACCTTTAGCCTAATTTGTAACATTTTAATATTTTACATGGAGAATATTCTTTACTCATTTGCCTTATTCCTAGAAGCCGCTGCAGGCTTGCCAGCTGCTCTCACACTTGAGCATTTCCCACTCAGAGTCCAGTCGAATCATTCCAATTTGGGGATTTGAGGACATGCTTTTAGACCCACAGATGATGTTATTAATCAAAGAAAGCAGCCTATCGGAGTCTTATAGAATCAGAAGTGTTACATTCACCCTGTAGTCTTTCTGCAAATAGATCGCATTCCCTTCTCTCCCTCCTCTTCGGAGGAGGCCATTGCAAAGCCTGATTTCTGGTTCTAAATAGAAAGCCATTGTTGGCAGGCTCCGCTGAGTCTAGTTACCAGCACAGATAGGAGGCTAGGAAAGTCCCTCCGTCCACTTAACGCAGAACAATTGATTCTCGGAACCAGATGAGAAGTAGAGGTGGGACAACATGGAAGGCGGCCAGCCCCCTTCACCTTGGCCTTCCTGCTTCCCCGACCAGCCCGCGCTGCTGGAGGCGCCCCAGCCCCCCGCCCCACCCCCACTGCCCGGCCAAACCCCACCCTCTCTCTGGCCCCTACTGCTCCCTTACATGTACCCCGTGTCCCAGCCAAAGGAAACCACCTTGTTTCCTGACTATTCCCATGCTTTCCCGGAGCATGCCTTGTCCCCCCCTCTTCCTCTGCCTGTTGAAGTCCTATCTGTCCTTCAAGGCCCGTCTCCAATGCCAGGGTCTTCATCTAGTCTTTCTGAAGCCACCCAACCAGATGCCATTTCTTCCTCCCCCAAGCCCTGCCGTCGTGTGAAGTTTCTCTACGTCTAGTTAGAGATGCACGTGGAGCATCCTGCCTGAGAGAGTGTAAGCCCGTGAAGGCGGGGTGGTGTTTAGGTGACACATGCCCCTCCTTCCCATCTGCCGGGCCTTATTCTAGAATTTGGAGAAATACCCACGGACAAGGATTTGTCCCTATGCTCCTGGAGTTCATCGTTTAGAGATCTGGATAATTTCCAGCCTTGTCAGGTAAGGACAATGGGCCCCCAGCTTCCACAGCAACCGTCTCCATCCACTGAGCTACCCTGGGAACACGGGAGCCTGACTTCTTTGCAAACTCCACATCTCAAAAGTGGGAGGGAGACTCATTCTGCACAGGGCCAATGGGCCAGGGTAGAAGCCCAGAGGGGATCCCACCTTTCCAGTGGAGAGGGAAGAGGCAACGGAAAATAACACAGAGATGAGCAATTCAATCCTGGAGGCAGAAATCAGTAACTTAGCCCTGTGATCTCTGGGGAGAGGGTTAAACACAGCAAATGCTCTGCTTCCCGGTGTGCGCACGTGTATGTGTCTGAGAAGCAAGAGCTGTTGGGTCCCCCACTGCATTCCTCCCTGGAAGGGCTGGGGGAACCTGGCTCTCACCGCAGGGCTGCTGGGTCCTGTGGGCCCTTCCCTACCCATGGCTTTAAGGACTGGCCCCTAACTCAGGATGGAGGGGAGATGAATACAGCCTGTCCTGACCAGCTCCTCACTGTGGGTACCGTTGAAAACATATTTAGCCTTCAGAAGAGTGCAAGAGCAATAGGTTGGAGCTCTGCTGTGCCCCGGGGAGCTGGCAGGTGAGGGCAGAGATGGGAGGGATGGAGTTCTGGCTGTATCAATGTCCTGAGGAGAGGGAAAGCTTCCACTGGCCTTAGGTAAACCCTCTTGCACAGGGTAGGCAGGCATCTGGCTAAGAGAGTGGACCCTGGAGTCCTAGTGCCTTGCTTCAAAGCCTGGTTCTGTCACCTACTGGCTGGGAGTCCTACGGCAGCTGACTTAACAATTCTGGGCTTCAGTTTCCCCATCTGTAAAATGGTAACAGTAAGTAGAGTTGCTATAAAGGCTTAAATGCAAAGTGCTTAGAGTAGCACTTGGCACAGAGTAGGTATTCAATAAATGGTAGCGGTTTTTATGAGAGGAGGAGATAATAAATATGAGGTTGGATCTCCTTCCTGTAATCTAGTTTGTCCAGACCAAATTCAGCCATTGACAAGGGTAGCATTCTGCCTGACTCGGTAGCGCTTTTTCGTCCCTGGGCTGACTCCAAATCCCACCCACCTCGGGTGTCCAGGACCCTCTACCGTCTACTTGGCCGGTCAGGTAAGTTCTCCTACTGGGAACCCATCCAGGGATGCCCACACCAGACAGAACCAGATTCCAGCGTGAGGATATAGCATCTATCTACTCCCTTAAAACTTGAGAAACTCTTTGAGGACAAAAACTATCCGTCTCCCTTATTTTCTTCAGAAACATTTTAAAACAACTCCCTCTTCTGTGTCAGACACACAAACAGTTGTTTATCATTCAGGTTGTTCTCTGGAAAGCTGTTCTTAGTTGGAAAGGAGCTAGAACTCAATGAGATGACACAGGTTTTCATTTTAACCTGGAGCTCTTGCCTCATCCAAATGGTGGCGACATTTTAGTCCCACTTGTTGGGTAGAGAGAGAGCAGTTTTGAGGTAGGAGCTGTGAAGCTGGTCCAGAGTGATTCCTGCCAGCACAAGGCCACCCAGGGCTCCGTTTTTGTGAGCATCACCCTGGGTCTCAGGTCCATCGAATGAGCGAGCTCTGTTTCCAGCACCCACCAAAGGTGATTTGAAATAAAATTAGTGACACCTCATTTTACTCAATTTCAAGTAACTAGTATTTTTATATTCTAAAACATAATGTCTGTAATATTTTGGAATTCTGAACAAATATAAAGTTTTCATAAGCACAAAGCTATCTGGTTTGCTGGATTTGGTACCTTTAAATTTGTTTAAATTGCATTTTTGCAAATATGATTTGATGATGTCAGAATAGATTTGTAAAGGGGCAGGTAAGGAAAGAGGAGGAAGGTGAAGAATGAATAAATTGGGAGGATGAAGAAAGCTAACAATGATATTGTAACCATGAGAGTTTACCAGCAATTTTTCATAAGTGTTCCATTCGAAACATGGAGCAGATAAGCATTATCCTACCCATTTTGCAGATGGGAACATCGTAGTGGGAGTGCCTATCCGGCTCTCCTTGGATTTTTGCAGATGCCACACATACTGCTTCACGTGCCAGGGAGGGAGGAGTAAAAGTGAACAGGAGAGGGCTGCAGATGAGCTGGAGGTGAACACAGAAGGCTGCTGGCACTGGGCCAGCAGGGGACAAAGCCAGGACAGTTGCTCACTGGCTGCCAGCACAGCTGGGGCAACTACCACCGGCCTCCTGGGCAGGCCTGCCTGTATGCTCCTGGTTCGCCTTTCAGACCTGGCTCCAGCTGGCTCTCTGTGACATCCTGAGCCCCTCTGTCCAGTGCTCCTCTCGCCTAAGTGCCCAGAGACCCCTCCCTCTCTACTCCCACCCCCTGCTTCCAATTTTTCACCTCTGAGGCAGCAAGGCAGGACTCTGCGATACAGATTTTATATGATGGTTGAGTGACTCTTCTCTGGCCCGCTCCTGCCAGCGACCTGGCTGCCCCTGGTCTCTGAGCCGGGTCAGTGCACGGCCTGGAGGGATCCCCAGTGACGCTAGGAAGCGGACCCATGGCCTCGGCTTGCTGAGGGGCGGTGACCTTTCTGGCGGTGACCAGGTTGTCAGAACAATGTCACAGGCCAGTGGGAAAGTGCTGACAGTTGTGGGCGTTGGCGAAGCAGGCTCCTCGCCTGGAAGACTGATGGCTGTCTGTTCCTCATCTCAGCTACCATGATGGTTGTTGACTTTGAATGAACAAATTGAAGTTGAGGCATCTTTTTTTTAAATTTATTGTTTCATTGAAGTATAGTTGATTTACAATGTTGTGTTAATTTCTGCTGTACAGCAAAGTGACTCAGTTATACATATATATATGTTCTTTTTTATATTCTTTTCCATTATGGTTTACCCCAGGATATTGAATATAGTTCCCTGTGCTCTACAGTAGGACCTTTTGTTTATCAATTCTATGTATAATAGTTTGCATCTACTAAACCCAAACCCCCAGTCCATCCCTCTCCCATTCTCCCTCCCCCTTGGTAACCACCAGTCTCTTCTCCATGCCTGTGAGTCTGTTTCTCTTTGGCAGATAGGTTCATCTGTGCCATATTTTAGATTCCACATGCAAGTGTATCATACGATATTTGTCTTTCTCTTTCTGACTTACTTCACTTAGTATGATAATCTTTAGTTGCAGCCATGTTGCTGCAGATGGCATTATTTCGTTCTTTTTTGTGGCTGAGTAGTACTCCATTGTATCTATGCACCACATCTTCTTTATCTACTCATCTGTTGATGAACATTTAGGTTGTTTCCACGTCTTGACTTCTGCTATGAACATAGGGGTGCACGTATCTTTTTGAATTATAGTTTTGTCCAGATATAAAGGCATCTTAAATTACCCAATCACGTTCCCCAGGTCATTTTCTCAAGGAAAGGGTTGAACCCAAAGAAGGGTGTGTACTTTTGGGAAGGATCACAAGCGTGTGCTGCTCTTAGTTTTTCCCTCTATTTTTCTCTTCCCTCCGTGACCTGTGATCTTACACCTAACATATCATCTTTCATTTATATTTACTTTTCTATGTGTATATGTAATTGAATATGCAATCACACTCTCATAATATATTTATAAGTACTATTTTACTTACAGAAATACTATGTGTCGAGGTGAGTGCCCGGAACTGGTACAGACAGGAGGTCTCTGCTCCTGGGAGAATGTGGTCTGGTTGGACAATGGCTATGCAAACACAAATATCCCATCTGCAGACAGGATGCAATACATATCATAAAAAGAACACAAGGACATTGCTATGGGAGTGTAGGTGAGAGTGAGCCCAACTGCAGACGGAGAGATCGGGCATGCTCAGGAGGTACGAGAGCTGGTCCAGGAACTGGGATGGACTGAGGGACTGAGGCGGCATGGCCTTGCGTTCTTTCACAAGTGGATACTCCACAAATTCCAGGTAGGAAGAGCAGCCTGAGTGAGAATGTGGAGACAGTAAATGACAGGAAGCCTCATCTTCATTGATTGATTCATCTGGCAGATGGTCATTGAGTGTTTACTGTGCACCAGGCATGGTTCTAGGTGCTGCGGATCCAGGAATAAACTAAGCACACAAAGTCCCCGCTCTCATCGAGCTTACATTCTAGGGGCAGGAGAGACAGCAGGTAAAACTACAACACACCAGGTGGTGTGAGGCCCTGCAAGGGAAATTAAAGCAGGATAAAGGGGCAAGTGTTATTTGAAAGAGGGCCGTTGGGAAAGCCCTTCTGACAAAACCTTGATGGAGGTGCAAGAGACCGCTGTGTGGATTTCAGGAGATGAGGCCCCCCAGGCAGGGGAATAGCACATGCAAAGGGCCTGTGGAGGGAATAGACTGGGTGTGCCTGAAGAGTATAGATGAAAACCATGTAGCAAGTCTTTGAGGAGGTGACTTATAGATGAGGTTGAAGGGAGCGTTGGGACCAGATCACGTGGGGCTTTGTGTCTCATAACAAGGACTTTGCATTTTATTCTGAGCATTTTGAGCAGAGCACAGACATGCTGTCACTTTTCTAAAGGACCCCTTGCTGCTGAGCAGAGAATAGACTATAAAAGATGCCAAAGCTACGCTGAGCTCAGCGTTGTACGGTGTACCTTTTCCTGGAGTGTGGTGTGCAGATATCATACCTAAGGAATTAATGTATTTCTCCAGGAAATGAACCTGGAGAAGTACGTAATTTGGAATTAGAACATGGGGGTTCTACCTACAGGGCCAGGCTCAAATCGTTAGACTCTATTTGCGGACAGTGAAGAGCCGTTGGAAGATTTAAGCACAGAAGGGATATGATTGTTGTTTAGCTTATGAAATCTATAAGGGAACTCAGGGCTCAGACCCTGGGACTGGAGGGATGTGGGTCCTGCTTCCACCAGTCACTAGCTCTAAAATCTTGGACAACCATCGTTTCATCATCTGTAGTTTATTCATCTGCTCCTCTCCTCTCTATACTGCAAAGGGTTATTACAAAGATGATGTGACAGGAAAATATACAAAAGCCTCCAGTGAACTATGACACAGAGACCATGACGAGAATGATGATGATGATGATGATGGTGGCGGTGATGATGATGATGAGTTGAAAAGGGGAACCTGGATGAAGACTTATTGAGGAGCTTCTGCCACTTTCCAGGTGAGCCATGGAGTGGGCTTGAGTGGAGGTGGTGGGAGTGGAAACAGGAAGGAAAGTGTCCAAGATGTTGCAAAGGAAGAATCTACAGCTCTTGGCGGGATGGGCAGTAAATAGTCTGTAAGTGCTACATTTAGGGTTCAAACGCTGGCCAATCCAACCCCGCTGTATCCTGCAGCCTGCGTGGAGACTTGTGAGCTCTCATGCAGAGGTTACAGTTGCTGCTATGGGCTCCCTGCAACGATGGGCAGAGGGAGAGGTGTGGAGGGTCAAAGGCTGGCCTGGTTCAGGAAGAAGCAGTAGAAGAGATCCTGCTACAGGAGACATAGAAATAACTGTCAAAGAGGAAAGAAACCAAATGACAATTGTAGCTGGGGAGGGGGGGCGAGGAAAGGCCTTTTTGACGTGAGATATGTAACAGCCTGCGTCTGAGGACTGAGCAGTGAGAATCAAATGTCAGGGGTGGTTTCACTTCAAAGACAGGAGGCAGGATGAGAGGTACCAAAAATCGGGCGGTTGACAAAGGGAAGTAGTTTTAGGAGAGGAGATGCTAAGTTTGGGCATTTTCAGTTTACGGTGCCGTCAGGAAGGACAGTGAGAGTCTCTTGTAGGCGGCTGGACACACAGCATGACGGTACCCAGTACTTACTGAGTTTAGCTGAATTGCCCGTAGGCAAGTCAGGATTTAAAATTGGAGACGAAGATTTAGATGGAGCTGTAGCACGAATGAAAGGTCTTGAGAAGCTGGGGAGAGGGGAGAGTGCCAAAAATAGAGACTTGAAGGTATGCACAGGTGAGGGGTGGGAGGACGAAGGGAGATGCAAAGGTGATGCAGAATCAGACAGAGAGAAAGGCCGAGAACACAGAAGACAAGCGAATTATTCTTAAAAGCATATAGTGGTCGAGCGACTGTGAAGTGGTGAAGGTGAGGTGGGGTGTGTCCTGGGCTGGGGCAGGTCTGTCCCCTCTTTTGGGGCCTGGGAACCGGGTGGAGGGTGGGCGGCTGGCGGTGATGACATCTGAATTCAAGCACATGTTAGACTGCTGACGCGGGTGATGCGAACTGGAGTCTGAGCCGGGCCGCTGAAAAAAAAAAAGGATATACTGGTCAAAAGTGTCTAAGATCAAAGAAGGGCTGAGAAGAATAACCCATGAGCCAACTCGCTGAATTTGAATTTGGGAGAGACGTGGGGGGAAAGCGGGGGGAGACAGAAAGAAAGGAGGACGAGGGAAGAGGACCTAGAGGAGAAGCAGGAAGAGAAAGGACATCGTGGGGGACTTTGAGAGGCGAGGGCTCATCTGCAGGTGGAGGTGCAAATTCCCTACAGGGCCCTGTGTCTCTGGCCTCCTCCTGGTGCATTTGGCCTGAAGCAATAATAAATGATGCTTAAACAGCTCATGACTAAATGTTGCTTTTAAGGTAAACTGACATAAACAAATATTGATTTATGACCAGAAAAGGAAAACCTTAGCATCATGAATTTATCTTTCCTTCATCTTTGTGGCCACATTCGTGGCTGACAATTCCCAGGACTTGCTAACTGACCATTTTTTCTGGGCCGTTCAGCTTCACCGACGCCAGTCACTCTCCTCGTCCTTCACAGCTTTCATGAATCGAGCTGCTTGACATCTCCTGATTATCTGGACCCACAGATCCCTTCTTTCCAGAAATGGGGCATCTTGTTTTCATTATCAGCTGGTTTACGGAGGCACTGACTTCTGAGCAGAACACATCCATGCTCACTCACTTTGCGTTTATTTGAAATCCACAAACTCTCCTGCTCAATACCAAGAACATCTTAGAGTCTTTTGTAGTCTGAAACCTTGGAATCATAGCCATGTTACAATAAAGAACATACAGTTTCCCCTTTAGTTATGTGAGGTCTTTTAGGGTTACTCTCCCCTGTCCTATGTTTCATAACCCTAAAAATCCTTCATTTTCAGAGACTCTGGCATATCCTAAGTATTCTGAGGATGAATTTAATGTGTATTTTAAACATGAGTTCCTTTTACTCAGTTGTAGTCCCTTAAGGGTTCCTGAGACCAAGTCCTTATTTCTATCTACACAGTTTTGAAAGAAAGCGACACATTCCTTTCATAGCTGAGTGAAAAGGACAAACAACAGCAGTGAAGAAGTACTTGGCTCACCTGCCAAACCACAGCATTTTTTCCCTTAAACTAATGCAAGTACTTTGAGATGGGTGATTCATCCAGGCCCTCGGGGTACCAGGTAATCACACAATATGTGCGCTCTAGCGCTGAAGATGCTGCACAATTTCCAATCCCATCCTTCCAATCCCTTACCCTCACCCCCAAGCCTGGTGAGGATCTCCACAAAGTGTCTAGGAATGATCTGTCCATGCCTTACACTGTTCATACCCATCAGTGATGCTGACAGCAGTATCTCACTCCTGCTGGATGAGAGGAGGGGCACCCTCCATCCTCTCACGGGCTGGCACAGACCTTGCCTCTCTCCTCAGCCCACGCGCCTGTCAACACATCTGAGGGCAATTCTCAGGCCACAGGTGAATTGTGTTCCTTCCTCCTGGATGACAGCTTCTGTCAGCTCCCTGGTGGCAGGGTCTCTACTGTCTTCTCTGTTCCTCGGGGCTGAAAGATGGGGATGAGACGTCCCTGCCTGGGTGGGATTCCGACCTCACAGGCAAACCATTTTTTACCTGTTGAACCATATTTGAGGTGCTGTGTGGCTCTCCATTAGAAAAAGGAAAAGTGTTGCTTCCGAAATGATTTATTTGCAAAACTTTCTCTCATCTCTATATATGGAGTAGAGAATACTTTAAATTTACACACACAAAATAGAGAAATGGGGCTTCCCTGGTGGCGCAGTGGTTGAGAGTCCACCTGCCGATGCAGGGGACGCGGGTTCGTGCCCCGGTCCGGGAAGATCCCACGTGCCGCGGAGCGGCTGGGCCCGTGAGCCATGGCCGCTGAGCCTGCGCGTCCGGAGCCTGTGCTCCGCAACGGGAGAGGCCACAACAGTGAGAGGCCTGCGTACCGCAAAAAAAAAAAAAAAGAGAGAGAGAAATGAAGCAATTTTCCATGGGAAAAAAGACACTTTTCATTTGAAACATTCAGATAATTAAAGCCAAAATATGTATGTGGGGAGGAAAGGGCACACTTGAATTACAAGGATAATTGCCCCGATTCATTACTTTACTTTGTATGTGTAGACACAAAAGTGTACAGTATTTAAAGTATCCGTTATCCTCAGAAATGAAACCCAAGCCTTTGTGAACTCATTTTATGTTAAGAAGCAGTGTCCAGAAACACTGGAACTGTGCCAGCACCATTGTTTGCCGTGCATTTGAGTGTCACTGAAGTCAGAGAGAAATTTGTTTCAAGGATAAGGTACCGTGTTTTCACGATAGGGCTTTCACCCGCGAGCGTGGGAAGGTGGAGGTTTCCCGCTCTTCATGACAAGCCCTTTCGCTCTGTCTTGAGGGAAGAAAGAAGTACATTAAGCGACAAAGCTGTACCTGAAAAACTTAACTTTCAAAGGCTGCAGCATTTCAGTTTGTAGAATATTAGCCTTTATCTTTGACTCTGTATAAGAGCTAGGCGACTTGGTAATCACAGTCACACTGATAAGGATTATATCTACAATGGAATCTTAAGAGTGTCTCAGCAAAGATTGTTGTAACCTCGAACTTGCTTAAAGAATCCTGGAAAAAAATGCTCTAGGTGGGGGAAAAAGGGGGTTACTGTTTAGTTTGGAAAGGGAAGGCAAACTCTGGGGGGAAGGGGAACCAATTCTTTAAACATTTCTTTGTTCAAAAGATGATTTTGTTAAGAAAAGCAAGGAATAAGAGAACAAGTCTTTTTGCAAATAAGAATCAATCCAACAGAACAGGGTAAACTATTCATAAAATAGATAAAGATAGTTTTATGTTGGAATTCTTACTACAGTTCACGGCGGAGGGGGGAGGGGGAGGATGAAAATAATCTTTTTCTTTTTTCCTGTATGAGAAATCGTTTATTTCTTAAATCACTTTTCTGGGGGGAGCGGGGTCAGGTTCTGAACTAAGTTTATTATGTAGCTTGTTTCCTTTTTCAAAAATTAATTTTTATTGGAGTATAGTTGATTTACAGAAAATAATCTTCTTTTAGAGGACCACTTACTCCCTACAAGGATAAGATTTCACCCTCCAATGCTTTTTCTTTTACTTTCTTTTTAAACTTTTAGATATTTATTTCCAGCAGTTAAAAATTAATAACCATTTCTCACTACTGAGTAGGGCCTCCTGGAAACAGAAGAAAAACCAGCATTCTCTAGGGCCATGCTGAATGTGGGCTGCAGAACCAAGACTTTGACTTGGCCAGGCAGACCCAAAGACAGAGGTGTTGGAAGCCAAGCAAGTGCCTGTTCTGAGTGCAGGGGTTAAATGTGTGGTTTTGGATCCAGCTAACTGGCTTTTAATCCAGGTGCTCTCATCACTAACTCTAAGCGGGGCAGTTTACTTGGCCTCCTATATCTCATTTCTCTGCCTATTAAATGAGAAAACTAGAACCCTCCCCAGAGGTTGTTATGCGAATTACATAGGCCCATATATGCCAGCTGCTTAGAACCATGTCTCACCCAACATAAGTACTCCACAAACGTCACTACTTATTAGTTTATACTTACCCAGGTGAAGGTTTGACTGTGTGATGGGCTGGATGTGTTGGGCTAACATCCAGTCCATGATGTGCCACGTGCCCCAGATTCCATCATGGTTCAGCTAAGTTTTTAGTTTAACTGGCATCCCATGCTAGGAGCCATCTCTGTGGGCAGGCAGACATCTAAATATTTGTATAAGGAAAATAACTACTGAAGGCAGAGACTGGAGGCAGAGACCCCACCGGGAAAATGTTACAGTGGTTTAGGTTTTCTTTGATAGAGGCTGGATTGCAGAAGACTGAAAGGGAAGGAGTGTTGAATGTAAGATGATTGTGAGAAGAAATAAAACAATGACTTCAAGGTTTCCTGCCTGGGTTTCCAGGAGTATGATTGTACCAATTAGCACAATAAGAAATGTGTAATTTCCAAATTAAGCTGACAGCTCAGTTTTTCTTTCATTTATCCCTAAGCAGCTACTCTTCACTTTTCCTGCAATGAATGTGCCAACTTTCATCACTTTTTTCTTAACATTCAGAGCCTGATTCACAACATTTCAGCATATGGCTGTGCTTTGTGTCAGATACAAACTCCCTCAGCTTTGTTCCCACAATTTCCCGCTTTTCATCCATGCTTTTATGGGTTCCCTGTGTGGCTCCATCATTTTTCTTTTTTTTTTTTGAGACATGGAGGGAAAAAAGTCATTCTTGCACAAGATTAGCACTTTCACGTATACCGCTGTTTCTCATGAGCCCCTGCTTCATAAATTTTTAAAAAGAGTGCTTCATCATTTTAATCATTTATTTACTATAGCATTAATTCTTCCCCTTCACTGGCTTACAAAAATCAGAATACAGGCAAGTGAAAATCTTTTCTAATCCAAAAAACATCTTTCAGGGCTTCCCTGGTGGCGCAGTGGTTGAGAGTCCGCCTGCCGATGCAGGGGACGCGGGTTCGTGCCCCGGTCCGGGAAGATCCCACGTGCCGCGGAGCGGCTGGGCCCGTGAGCCATGGCCGCTGAGCCTGCGCGTCCGGAGCCTGTGCTCCGCAACGGGAGAGGCCACAACAGTGACAGGCCCACGTACCGCAAAAAACCCCCAAAAACATCTTTCAGCACAATCTTACTACACCCCGAGCTTCCTCCTTTTTGCATCCTCCCATTTAGCAATGAACTTATTGACAAAAAAAGTCTATGTTTCCTCTTCTACTTCCTTGGTTCTCATTCACTTATGATTCCGTTTTAAAAAGTTTTTTTGTATAAATGCATATGGCATACGCACCAAAAAGGGCACAAACCATCATTGTATACCCAGTGAGTGAACACACTCTAGTAACAGCCTGGGTCACGAAATAGGTTACCATCTTCTCAGAAGCTCCTCTCATATTCCCTTCCCTTTTCTTCAAAAGAAATTGGCTATTTTGACTTCCAACATCCTGGATTAATTTTACATATTTTAAATTTTTATGTACATGAAATATTACAGTATATGCAGCCTTCTGTATCTGACTTCTTTCCCTCAAAACCAGGTTTATGAGATTCACCTGTTTCTTGAATGTATGAGCTGTTCAGTCATTTTCATTGCTGGATAGTATTCCGTCATGTGAATATACCACTAGTTTTTAATCCATTCTACTATTTATGGGCAATTAGATTGTTTCCAGTTTTAAGCTATTGCTGCTATGAGCATTCTTTTGGTGCATATATGTACACATTTCTATTAGATGTATTTAGAAAAGGAATTTCTGTGTCAAAGGTTACACATATGATCAATGCAAAGCAGTTTTCCAGAATGATTTTACCAATTTACACACTCATCAGCAATGGATGAATGTTCAGTTGCTCTCATACTTGCTGACACTTAGTGTTGTCCGTACTTTTTATTTAATTTTAGCCATTCAAGTAGGTGTCAGGCAATATCTCAATGTGTGTTGTTTTCCTCTTTTAAATTCAAATATGTTGAGGTACAATCTGCCTGCAATAAAATGTACCCATTTTAGGCTCCATGTGTTTGAACATGTGTACACCTGTGTAGCCACCATCTAATCAAGATATAGAATATTTCCATTACCCCAGAGTTTGTTGCCCCCTTGCAGTGAATGCTTCTCATTTTGGATACCAGGCAACCACTGATCAGCTTTCTGTCTCTATAAAGTAGTTTTGCCTCTCCAATTATTTAACAAAATAAAACCAAATAGTATATACCCATTTGTGGCTTCTTTTGTGAACAAAAGTACATTGATTTTGAGATTAATGCAGGTTGTGTGTATCAATACTTTATTGCTTTTTTTTGCTGAGTAGTATTCAAGGATAGGAATAAACTGTATTTTGTTTATTCATCTGTTGATGGGAATTTGAGTAACTTCCACTTTTTGACAATTATGAATAAGGCTTCCATCAGTATTCATGTCCAAGTGTTGTTGTAGACATAAGATTTTATTTTTCTTGGGTAAATGCCTAATTGTGGAATTTATGGTATGAGTGTGTATTTAACTTTATAAAAAGTCACCAAAATATTTCCAAAAGTGATTGTATCATCTTGCATTCCCACCAGCAGTGTATGAGAGTTCCTGTTCTATTTCACTGTTTTAGCTGTATCTCACAGTCCAATTTCCAAATATTTGGAGATTCTCCAGATATCTTTTTGTTATTGATTTCGAATACACTTGCCAACATTTGGTGTTGCCAGTCTTTAATTTTAGCTATTCTAGAGGATGTATACTAGTATCGTGTTGTTTTAATTTTTATTTCTTTCAATGATGTTTTTTTCATATGCTTATTTTCCATATCTTCTTTGGTGAATCATTAGTGAAACCTGTCCCTTTAAAAAAAATCAGGTTATCTTCTTATTGTTGAGTTGTAAGAGTTGTTTACACACTCTGAATACAAGTCTTTCAACAGGCATATGTCTTGCCTATGTTTTCCCCAGTCTGTGTTATGCATTTTTGTATTCTTAACCATGCATTCGGAAGGGCAAAAGTTTTAAATTTTAGTTGTCTAATTTATCGTTTCTTCTTTTGTGGTTTTTGTGTCCTAAGAAATCTTTGCTTAACACGATAATTGTTTTTTCCTGTTTTATTTTGGAACGTAAAAAAGTTTTAGTTCTTGTACTTTGGACTATAATTCACTTCAAATTAATTTTTGTATATGATGTGAAATATGAGTCAGGATTTATTTCCCCCCCTTCCCAGCCATAGGAATAGCCAGGTTTTTCAGCAGCATTTGTTGAAGACTATCCTTTCCTCATGGAATTCCTTTGGTATCACTGAAAATCAGTTGACAATATATATGTGTATATAATATTTCTAGACTCTCTATTGTTTTCTATTGATCTATTTGTTTATCCTTATGCCAGAACTGGTGTATGGTCTTGATAACTGTTGCTTTAAAGTAATTTTTGAAAATCCAATATTGTAAATCCTCTACCTTTGTTCTTGTTTTTCAAAATTGTTTTTTGAAACAATATGTGATAGATCAATATTCAAGGACCTATTCTAGGTACTTTGTATTTCCACATAAATTTTAGATTAAGCTTGTCAAGTTGTACAAAAATCTTGCTGGAATTTTAATAGGAATAATGTTAGATCTGCAAATCAATTTGGGGAGAACTGATATCTTAACAATATTGAGACCTTCAGTTCACAAATATAGTTCTCCACTTGTTAGCTCTTAAAAATTTTCTCTCTGCAAAGCATTGTAGTTTATGGTATGCAGGTCTTGTTCATATTTTTGTTAAATTGCCCTGAAGTGTTTTATTTTTGATGCCAAAATAAATGCTATTGTTTTTTAAATTGTGTTTTTCAATTGTTTGCTGCTAGAATATAGAAATAAAATTACGTTTTGTGTACTAAATATCCTGTGACTTTTCTAAATTCTCTTATTAATTCTGGTATTTCTTTATAGGTTTCATAGGATTTTCTATGGCACATTCACATCATCTGTGAATAAAGAGGGTTTAAAATTTTTCTTTTCAGTCTAATTGACTTTAATTTTTTTTCTTGCCGTATTGAACTGGCTAGAACATCCAGTGCACTGTTGAATGAAAGTTGTAAGAGCAGACATCTTGGCTTTGTTCTCAGTCATAAGGGGAAAGTATCCAGGCTTCTACCATTAAGTTTGATGGTAATTGTAAGCTTTTACTCATATCAAATTAAGGAAATTTCCTTCTATTTCTCATTCTTTAATTTTTTTTAACACAAATAGGTATTGAATTTTGTTAAATGATTTTGGTATGTCTATTGGTATGATTATATGGTTTTTCTCCTTTATTCTGTTACTATGATGACTTACATTGATTGATTGGTTTTTAGCTGTTAAACCAATCATGTATTCCTGGAATAAGCCCCCATTGGTCATAATATGTTATCTTTTTATATATTTCTGGGAATTGATGTGCTAATATTTGGTTAAGGATTTTTACATCTATGATCATGAGGAATATAGGTCTGTTGTTTTCTTTCATTGTTACATTTTTGTTTACTTTTCATATCATAGTAATGCTGCCCTCATAAAATGAGTTTGGAAGTATTTAATACTTTTCTATTTCCTGGAAGAGGTTTGTGAGATAGATATAATATCTTCTTTACATATTTGATAGAATCTAGATCTGGAGTTTTCTTTGTGGGAAAGTTAAGTATAAAATCAATTTCTTTTACTGATATAGGGCTGTTCAGGTATTTTATTTCTTCATGTGTTAGCATTGATAATTTGTGTATTCCAAGGAATTTGTCCAATTTATGTAGGTTGCAGAATTTATTGGACTAAACATGTTCATATTATTGTCTTATTTGCTTTTAATATCTGTAGTATCTGTACTAATGTCTTTTCTCTACACGTCATGTTGGTCATTTGTGTCTTCTCTCTTTTTTTTTTCCTTGATCAATCCAGCTTGAGTGTATCAATTTTAGTGATCTTTTTACAGAACCAGCTTGTTGTTTTGTTAAATTTCTCTGTTGTTTTTCTATTTCACTGTTTTAGCTGTATCTTACAGTCCAATTTCCAAATATTTGGAGATTCTCCAGATATCTTTTTGTTATTGATTTCGAATAATTTCAGTTTGATTAGAGAACATACTTTGCATGTTTTAAATTTATAGACTTTTTAATGGCCCAACATATGGTCTACCCTGGAAAATGTTCTGCATGCACTTGCAAGAATGTGAATATTCTTTGTGTAGAGTATTTTGTAAATGTCAGTTAGGTCAAATTGAGAGTATTGTGCATTTGCTCTAACAACTATTGTGGGAGGAGTGTTAAAATATCAAACTATATTCATGAACTAATCTATTTCTCTTTTTGCTTCATGTATTTTGAAGTCCTGTTATTAGGTGCATATATATTTAAGATTGTTACCTCTTCTTGATGAACTGATTATTTTAAAATTATAAAATCTTTTATCATTTTATTATTCATATGAAATGTCTCATATTTAAGACTTCCATTTTGCTGTTTTCTACATCTTCTTTGTTGTTTTTCCTATTTTCTTCTCTATTTTTCGATTAATTGTACATTGTGTAGTATTCCATTTTTTCTCATCTGTTGGCACATTGCCTGTACCTCTTTGTTTCATTTTTTAATTGTTGCTTTGAAGATTTCACTATTATCGTTCCTTAACTTACTACAATCTATGCTGAATTAATAGTATACTACTTCATGTATTAAAAACTTTAAAATAGTATAACTTCCATTCACCCTCTTTCTTTATTCTAGTGTTGTCTTACATTTTACCTTTTTATAAAGCCCACAGTATACTGTTATTATTTTTGCCTTCAATAGTTCAGTGATCTCTTCAAGAAATTAAGAAAAGAAAAAATAGTTAAAATTACTATTTCCTATGTTCTTCATTTTTTGTGTGTGGATCCAAGTTGTCATCTGATGGCATTTCCCTTTAGCCAGAAGAACTTCTTTTAGTATTTTTAATAGTGGACTTGTGCTAGAGACAAAACCTCTCAGCATTTTTTCCCAGAAAATGCATATTGCTTATTTTTTTTTTCATTGTGGTAAAATACACATAACATAAAATTTACCATCTTAACTATTTTAAGTGTACAATTCAATAGTGTTAAGTACATTCACATTGTTGTGCAGTCAATCTCCAGAACACTTTTCATCTTGCAAAACTGAAACTCTGTACCCATTAAGGAACAACTCACCATTCCTCCCTCTCTCCAGCCCCTGGCAAACACCATTCTACTTTTTGTTTCTATGAACTTGATTACTCTAGGTACCCCATATAAGAGGAATCATATAGTATGTTTTGTGTGTGTGTGTGTGTGTGTGTGTGACTGGCTTATTTCATCTTGCATAATGTCTTCCAGATTCATCTAAGTTGTAGCATGCATCAGAATTTCTGTCCTTTTTAAGGCCAAATAATATTCCATTGTATGTATATACCACGTTTTGCTTATCCATCAATGGACAATTGGGTTGCTTATGGCTACTATAAATAATGCTGCTATGAACATGGTATACGAATCTCTTGGAGACCCTGTTTTCAATTCTTTTGGCTATATACCAAGAAGTGGAACTGCTAGATCATATGGTAATTCTATTTTTCATTTTTGAGGAACTGCCATACTGTTTTCCTTAGCAGCAACATCATTTCACATACCCACCAACAGTGCATGAGGGTTTCAATTTTTCCACATCCTTGCCAACACTTGATACTTTGAATTTATTTATTTATTTATTTATAACAGCCATCCTAATGGGTGTGAGCTGATATCTCATTGTGATTTTCATTTGTATTTCTCTAATAATTAGTTCAGCATCTTTTCATGTGTTTGTTGGCCATGTGTGTATCTTCTTCAAGAAGTGTCTTTTCAAGTCCTTTGCTCATTTTTAAATTGGGTTGCTTGTTTTTTTGCTGTTGTTGTTGAGTTGTAGGAGTTCTTTCTATATTCTGGAGATATAGGAGATATATATTTATATCTATATGTCTATATAGATATATCTCCCTTATCAGATACATGATTTGCAGATATTTCCTCCCATTCTGTAGGTTGCTTTTTCACTCTGTTGATTGTGTCCTTTGATGTACAGAAGTTTTCATTTTTATGTAGTCCAATTTATCTATTTTTACTTTGGTTGACAGTACTTATTTAATAATTTATTGTCAAGTCTGTGTCATGAAGCTTTCCCTTGTTTTCTTCTAAGAGTTTATAGCTTTAGCTCTTACATCTAGGTCTTTGATCCATCATGAATAATTTTTGTGTCTAACTTTATTCTTTTGCATGTGAATATCCAGTTTTCCCAGTAACATTTATTGAAAAGACTAACTTTTCCCCATTGAATGGTCCTGGCAACTTTGTTGAAAATTATTTAACTATATATGTGAGGATTTATTTCTGGGCTGTCTGTTTTATTTTATTGGTCTATATGTCTGTCTTGTGCCAGTATCACACTCTTTTGATTTCTGTAGTTTTATCACTTACTTTTGATAGATACTTTCTTTGCCTATATCATTTTAAAATAAGTTTTTGTTTTTTGGTTTTGGCACTGTAAAGATGTTGTGATATTGTTTTCTGGCCTGCATTGTTGCTGATGAGAAGTCAGTCCCCTTCTTTATTGTTCCCTTGTATGTAATGTTCACTTATTCATTAAGATTGCTAAAATGTTTGCTTAGAAATGTAGATACTACAAGTAAATATTTGCTTAGAGTTGATTGCAACGTGGATTAAAGTCTCTGTATTTTAGCTTTTAACTCATTCAAAGTGGTCCTTTTTTAAATCAATTTGGCTGAAGAAGTGGAAGTTTACTGGTTGTATATTAAATGGTCATTTAGATAGATATTATTTTTTAAATATATTGAAATATCAGAGTTTGTTTCAAATGAATTATAAATCTATATCTAGGTATTTATATGTATATGTCCCTGGTATAAAATTAATACCTACCCCAGAACTATTTGTAGAAGTCTATTGTCTAGTAGCTGTTTCAAGAGCTGAGCTGAGTATTAGTCTCCGGGTCAGATAACAGGTGGAATGTTTAAGTTGACAGGACATGATAACCCAGGAGGGACATCACCAAGTCCTTGTGTTCTGCCTTCACACTGACTTCTGAGGACGACTGAGAGTGTGGGTATCTCTTCACTTTAGCGATCCTCCCTTCGTCCCCTCCGCCTCCACAGGGTGTAGTCAGGGGCTAGAGTACATTTCACAATGATCAGGTTTAACATCTTGTGTGAAACACCAAATCACGCTGGGACATCTCAGCAGCAAGTCTGCTGGCGTGAAGAGCTGGCTCTCCTGCATTCCTCCTTTCCAAACCACGCCTCTTCTGCAAAGAGTGCTCAGACAGCACGCATATATATCCACAGGAACAAGCACCAGTTAACAGGCATAGGCTAAGTTTAGACCTAGAATGACTCAAGTACACCTGAAAATGGAAATCCTTACTCATGCCATGCTCTCTTCAAATTTCTACTCTCCCAGCCTTCTCTGTTTTCATGAATGGTACCCCAGGAACTCAGTTTTTCGTGCCAAAAACCTGCATTTCATTCTCAATTCCTCCCTTCTCCACATCGAATGCCTCAGCAACTCCTACTGTACCTTTTCCTTCAGGAGCCAAAGTGCTTCATATCACTTTACTTCTCTCCATCCCGCTGGCCAAGTGACCATCTCCTGCCTAGACCTAGCAATTGCCTCTCACTGGTCTCCATCATGTACCCCTGCCTCCTTCTGACCTGTTTTTTCCAGCAGCCATTTTTATCTTTGCATTTTGAATAGAATACACACCCATTTGCATGACTTTCATGGCGCTACATGATCTAATCTCTGTCTACTTCTCCAACATCCTATTCTCCTACCTCACACACTGTACTTCAGCCATGCAAACTTCCCTTCATGTCTTTGAACAAGGTAAGCCTCCCCGGACTGCCCTGGTGGCACAGTGGTTAAGAATCCGCCTGCAGGGGGCTTCCCTGGTGGTGCAGTGGTTAAGAATCTGCCTGCCAATGCGGGGGACACAGGTTCGAGCCCTGGTCCGGGAGGATCCCACATGCCACGGAGCAACTAGGTCCATGTGCCACAACTACTGAGCCTGCACTCTGTAGCCCACGAGCCACAACTACTGAGCCCGCGCGCCTACAGCCCATGCTCTACAACAAGAGACGCCACCACAATGAGAAGGCCGTGCACTGCAACAAAGAGTAGCCCCTGCTCACCTCAACTAGAGAAAGCCCATGTGCAGCAACGAAGACCCAATGCAGCCAAAAATAAATTAATTAATTAAATAGATTTATTAAAAAAAAAAAAGGTAAACCTCCCCCGTAGCAACCCAGCCCTTTGTTCATGTTGTTTCCTTTGCTTGGAACATTCCTTTGCTTGGGACATCCTCCCTTCCCTGTCATGTTTTACCGACATTCTTTTCATTCCTTAGGTCCTCTCCTTCCATGAACAATGAACACCTTGTCTAAATTGCTCCTTCTCTGTTGTTATCCATCATGGATCCTATTTGTCTCCTTCAGAACAATCAAATATATATGCGTTTGGTTCCTTGATTGTATTTATACGTCACTGTGCTGCAAGCTTTGGGGAGGCAGTGACTCTTATTCACCATCACAAGCCTAGAAACTAGTGTTGGCACTTAGTTGATATTGAATAATTGAATTAATGAACTAAGATGGCCGAATCCAAAAGCTTTTCCCATTAAAAAAGACATTCTGCTCTGATGTAAAATCAAGCCTTTACATTAAAAGAAGAATCTGCTTGCAATACTTAGGGAGCAATTTTGTTCTAGCTTCAGAAAAATCTGAAGGACTGTTCTCTGTAAAACACATTGCTGCTACACCAGGAAAATAAGAAAGACACATTTCTTGCCTTGAGGATATGAATGGCCCAATCGCACATTGTTATTGATCAGAGCAGTCATCAACAGCAGTTAGGCTCCAGAGGGAGTACTGAGACCACCCTGGCCCACATATGGTATAGCAACTACATGGTAAGGTGCAGAGGCAGTCCCACTGAAAGGCTTCACCTGTCTGAATATACCTTTTACTCATCAGCACTAGAGATTCTGTCCATTGGCTTGAAGTGAGCAAGGTCAGAATTGCCACTGCGGTTAAACAGCAATGCATGTATAAATAAAAATGTAACAATGCACATTTGATAAAGAAGGCGCTGGTGTGTGTGTGTGTGTGTGTGTGTGTGTGTGTGTATGTGCAAACAGCACCCTCAACTAATTTACTTTTGATCTGGAGAAGGTTAGAGCTAGACGGAGTTTAGGGATTGACAAAACCAATCTGTGGGCAGATTAGTGGTCAAAGGCCCAGTCTTTTAGGGAACTAGCCCCAATGGGTGAAAGGAGGGGCCTGGGGAAATGAGTAACAGCGGACATCAGGGCAGGGGAACAGGCCATGGTGGGGAAGGGCTGTGCCTAGTGGTGTGTGGTGTCACTGGGGGACCTGGTCAGGCAGGGCAGCAGCTTTAAGCTTGCCTTTCCTTTCCCTCACCATCCTCCGTCCCACCCCACTCTTCCAGACTTGTTCAACAAAGAAGAGATGTAGTCACTCTGGAAAAATTTTCGGAGGCAATAAGTGGATCGAGTGGTGCACTTAATTAAAGCGAGGGCACCCGGATGGGCTTTCTAGTCCTTGGAATGTGGGGAACTTTGTTATAAAGTGCAAAGAAAAATTCACATAAACAGACTCCCTGGGAAATGAGGTCATGTATTCAAAGTACAACAATACAAAGTCAGCTCTATGGGTACTTCCTCCCTCTCCCGCCTCCACAGTCTTGCCTTCTCTTGGCCTTTTCTCACTCCCCACTCTTTCAAAATCTCTTGCAAGCAATTGGATGGGGAAACACATAGATGGAAGGAGAGGCAGTGATGACAAAAAGTGGGAGAAGGAGGGGTAAAAGAGGGAACATGAGACGGGATTGCAGTCGGGCGAGTCCCATGACGTCCTCCAAAGTGGCAAAATCAGGCCATAGCTATGACTTTTCTCAAAGGATGTATTCCTTAGAAAATCTGGAGAAAATGCAGCCTGGTAGAAAGCTCTGGGCTAGGCATGGGATCCACCCGTGTTGAACCAGCCTAGCTTGATGGGCCGTGTGACCCTGTGCAAACCTGTAGCCTCAGATCCTTGCAGATAAGGAGAGGTTGGATGAGAGAACTGTGTGCTCCTCTCAGCTCTAGTTTCTAACATTTCATTACGTGGAATGGAGGGAGAACCTGGCAAGGAGGGGAGACCTCAGCATGCAGAGCTCCTTCAGGACTGAGGCGTTTTTCCTCCAGGACTCCATGAAGGGGCTGTGAAGGGGTCCAGACAGCCAGAGCTCAAAGCTCTTGTCTGACCAAGACTCGAGGGTGACGAAACACCACATCCTTATGTCATCAACTCAGCGGAGCAAGAAGGACCTGTGAGGCCAAAGGTGTGAGAAAGGATTGCGCGATTGCAGCGTGAGGGTGGGACTTGGTCCGGATGGTTGTGGAGCATGTAGCAAGACTTTTGTAAGCTTCTGCTTGCCTTTTTGGTGGGAGTTTTGAGTCAGGACTTTCAGAGGCACTAGAATGACGTGATGCATGGATGTTTCCCTGTCCATGGCTGACCCAATTCTCCCCAGGGCTCCGGGCCTCGGACTGCTGCAAGGTGGATGGACCCAGCCAAGCTGTGGCCCTCTCAGACCCCTTTGCCCTCTCCCGGTGTCTGTTGGAGACATCATCTGGTGCTTGCAGACATCAGTGCGGGCGCGCAGTGGTGTCATGAGGTGGAATGGCCATGAGATGGGCCTAAATGCCACCTCTGTCCACTCTCTGGCATAGGGGCAGCGGTCTCTTCAGCCTCCAGGTCCACTTATGGGGGAATCCCCCGGGATGGAGAACGAGCTAGGCAGTGTGCTAGATAGTCTCCCTTTGCTCTTCTAGATGCCGTCTCTGCTCTGGTCACCCTGCTCTGTGCTCAGGAGCTGACCCTTATGGGCTGCACCAGTGGGCTCCCTTGCTCGCTGATACCCACTGGGCTTGGTCAACGGAAGATATTGGCAAGAGTAGGGAGAGAGGGAGGTGAGATCTGAACATGGGCTCAGAATCTTCCATCCATCGCTCCAGATCTACTTTCCCCCATCTCTAAGGAGATTTCTGAAGAGAACGGATCTTTAAAATGCTACATGGTAACCAGTCACACATATTCTAAATGACATACGATGTGTATGTGGTCCCTACAGCAATCCACTCATGGAATTCAGGAAGGCTGCTGTGAATGCACTGTGATAGGCACCTTTGAAGAATCCCATAGGACCTCAGCTTTGCTGCTCCCTTTTCTCATTGTGACTGTCCCTCTGGCAATAGAAGTGGAGCTTTGGGTTTTCCTGTGGGTCCCCCTCTAGCAGTCACTGGCCATTTCAGTTTATTCCCTCATGTCAAATACCAAACAGTCCAATTTTTGATCCTTCACTACGTTGTGACCTCCCATTGTCAAGGTGCTTCCAATTTTGGCTTAAGTTGGAGCTACGGTCAAAGGCATGTTGTACAGAGTTTGAGCCTGAAGCCATAACATCGAGTCTATTCATCCCCGATGGCCACACTGGCCAGGTCTCTACATTTTCTACTGGCCAAGTATAGATATGGATTGAATAGGAAGCATCCCTCTAAGGTCATGAGATTGTTGCCCCTACCAAAATACCACTTCAAAATCCACTTAAGTTTAGTTTTTCAAACATTTCCCCAGGGATTGCCTCCAGAGCCGGTCTTCAGGGACCTTAGAAACTAGCTTCTTACTTTACGGTTACACACACAACCCACTGGTCTGCCTCTCCTTCACCTCCGGGGACTGCAGGATCCTCAGCCCCATCCAGCTCCCTCCTCCTTTCCTTCCTGCTCTCTTTTTTCCCTCCTCTCTCTCTCTCTCTCTGTCTGTCTTTCTCTTCCTTCCTTCTTCCTTCCCCTCTCTCCCCCGCTCCTTGGCAGCCGTCTGGACAAAAGACACAAGGGCCCGGAGAAATGAGTTGTGCAGCTGTTGCCATGGCACTGAGGTCCCTGTGGAGGACAGGATGCAGGGGCTGGCCCAGACCTGGAGGAGTGGAGAGCAGTTTAACAAGGAGCAGCACTCCTGGAAGCCGACCGATGCATCTATTCTCAAATTTTCCAAAATGTACATGAGAGAGGCTATCTGAGAGCAAGAAACCAAATCCTTGGAGAATAAAGAGGGAGCTGCTGGATGACCAGTTTCCTCTGCTCCTAAGACAATGTGCTAAAAGCAACTTCCGGCCAAGAGGAAAAAAGAGAATCCTGTACAAAACACGAGCCAGCAAACCAACGCAATGCGGTTTCATCACTTATGCAGGGGCCCTTGTCTTCAGAACAGACATTCTGTGGACCTGACCGCAAATTCGCCCTTCCACCGGTTGAGTCCGGCTGTTCGTTTCTGGCTGGCCCTCCATCGAGGCCGAGCAAACTAAGTCAACAACGAACAGCACAGTTTGCACTTCTAAGCAAACACACAGGAAAAGAATAACAATTAAAAGCTTAATTATTTCAGGTAGACTGCCTATTTCCTCTTCATTTGTTTGGTCTGGTGGGTTTTGACTTTGCTCTTTCATCTGCTGCGTATTTCTCTGTCTTCTCATTTTGCTTAACTTACTGTGTTTGGGAGGGAGATGCAAGAGGGAGGGCATATGGTGACATATGTATACATATAGCTGATTCACTTTGTAATACAGCAGAAACTAACACAACAATGTAAAGCAATTATACTCCAATAAAGATGTTTTTTTAAAAAAAGCTTAATTATTGGTTGTAAATCACAGACATTAGAAGCTGCCACAGGAGGTGTTGGGGGCACAGGAAAAAGTGTTGAAGCCTGAAATCCAGCTATTTGGTCGCTTTTGACCATGATCAAAGGGCTGCCCCTGAACCTCAGAAATGTCCAGTCTGAAATCAGTTCACAGGTGAAGTTGCATTTTTTTCTCTTTTTCTGGGAGATGTTCTCTAAGGGGGAATAACTTATCTCCTGGTGGCCCACGTCAAGAGGATCAATGTCAGGAAAAAACAGTGTTTGTTTCCTTTGTATTTTAAGACTTCCTATTTTTGGCATCCTTCCTTGAGGATGGCTTTATCTCGGTGTGGAGACGGGGAAGTCAATTGTGTTGGCAGGAGCATACTCTGGGTTATTCCACATCTTGGTATGCAGACATCCCGCTTAGCCTCTGGCACTCGTGGACTGTTTGCCCAGGCCAACACGGGCTTTTCCAGAAGTTCACATCTAAGAATCCCGGAGGGTTCACAACGTTTCTACCTTGTTTGTAAAATATTATTTTTCTTCGGGGGAGGAGAAAGTTAAAATTCATCTCATTCCACATCCTTTTAATCCAGTCTCTGCTTCTGCAGCTCTGTTAGCCAGAGTGGGCGAGCTCTGACCTTTGTGTCCCTACAAGCAAACAAGATTATGTCAGTTTCATTACTAACAGTAGAACAAACAACAATGTGAATGTCCAGGGAATTTTTGAGGCATATTGTAGCAGTGGGTGGATAGCGTGATGGGTATAAATAACGTTACTGCTTCATTTTATTCTCCAAATTCAGTGGTTAACCAAGATTTTAAAGAAATGTTACTCATTAAAATTTCTTAGAAAAATTACTTCATCTCTCTGTGGCTCATCTAAGAAAAAAAAAAATGTGAGAATTTCCCCTCAGATTTAGAAGTGAGTTATTTAAAAGTTTTTCCTCTTTAGAATGTTTTGTTTTTCTCATATCTCTAAATATTTTAAGCTCTACTAATAAAGAGCAAAGGATAATAGAACAAATACTACACATATATTTTCATCAACCAGAATCGTCAACTTAATATTCTATTTTCTTCTAGCCTTTTTTCCTCTTTTTTTTTATTTTTTAAAATTAAAACATCCCAGATGTAGCAAAATTTCACTTTAATCATCATCCTTGGTCCCACTAACTTTGTCACACTCACCACCCTAACTATGCAATTGTATCATAAGTTTGATGAGTTTGGTGTGTTTAATTCAAGCTCATTTTCATATTTTACATAAAATATATACCCAGAAAATAGAGTACATTTTTATGTGTATTTATGAAGCAAAAGTTGTGTGTATATGAAGAGTACATATCAAAAGACACAACTCAACATATTTCTATTCCTATGCTCCCACCACCCAGAAAAAAACCCAGAATATTGTCAGCCTCCAGAAGCCATTTTTGTGTCATCTTCTACTTCCCACCACCCTCATGTTGTAACATCACGTGGTAATTTTGCTTGTTTCTGAATTCCATAAAAATGGAGTCTTTTGTGTCTGGTTTCTTTTAGTCAACATTCATGTGGAATTCATACAGACTTTTGCATATAGCTCTAGTTCATTCATTTTCATTGCTGTATAGTATTCAATCACATTAATATACTACAATTTATTTCTCAGCTCTATCATAGATGGACATGTGTCTTTTTTTCCTGAATTCAGGTCCTTATGAATAGTGCTGCTATGAACATTTTTGTGCACATTTTTTGATGTTCACGTATACATTTCTACTGGGTACATAACTAGGAGTGGAATTGCTGGGTCATATGACATGATTATAATAAGCTTTAGTCAGTATTTCTGAACTATTTTACGAAGGGCTGATGCCAGTTTACATTTCCATCAATTTGTGTTGTTTTAAAAATTTATTGAAATACCACCAGACTGTAGTTATAGTAAGAAACAGTGTCATATATACTTCTGCATCTAGGTTTTTTTAACCAAATTTTTTAATGACCCATTCACATTGACATACAGAGCTATAGCTCTAAACTACTATGACTATTCCATTGAATCTATGCATCACATTTTATTAATTAATGCACCTATTGATATACATTAGGTTGTTTCCATTTTTTTTTATAAGAACGCTGCACTTAGCCTCCTCCTATAAATCTTGAATAAAAGGAATAAGTAAAAGGACAAGAATTTCTTTCATTTTTAAAAAAAATTTATTTATTTATTTTATTTATTTTTGGCTGCATTGGGTCTTCGTTGCTGCGCACGTGCTTTCTCTAGTTGAGGTGAACTGGGGCTACTCTTCATTGTGGTGCACGGGCTTCTCATTGCTGTGGCTTCTCTTGTCACGGAGCACATGCGCTAGGCGCCTGGGCTTCAGTAGTTGTGGCGTGCGGGCTTAGCTGCTCCACAGCATGTGGGATCTTCCTGGACCAGGGCTCGAACCTGTGTCCCCTTCATTGGCAGGCGGACTCTCAACCACTGCAATACCAGGGAAGTCCCCAAGAATTTCTTTAGCTCAGTGTTTCCCAGATTTGTCTGATAATAAGGCTCCTCTGTGGTACTAGTGAAATATCTAGGTTTCCCAGCCCTTTCCCTGGTGATTCTGAGTCAACGGTTCCGGGGTGTACTCTAGGAATCTGTGTGCTTAACCACCATTGCAGAGTTTTTACAGTTGAGGAGGGCCAGGAAGAGCTGCCCTGTATTACAGACTCAAAAGTGGAATTGATTATAGGCTGGGCACATTTTCAATTTAACTAGATGTTACTACCATGTTCTCTGAAGGGACTGTTCCATTGAATCGCTACACCAACGTTGTATAATAGACACATTTTTCCCACATCTTTAATATTTGCTATTTTCAGGCTTAATTTTTTTTTTACACCAGTCTGATGGGTGGAAAGTGGTATTTTGTTTTCAGTTATAGTTCTCTGATTACCACTGACAACGATACTTGCCAGCAATTGTATAGCGGTAGGTACCATCTACTCTTTTAAGCAGTTAATTTATATTAACTCATTTTATTCTCCCAACGCTAAGAAGCAGGGAGCTATTTTCCTAGGTTAGGGAAACTAAATGCAGAGGTTAAGTTACCTGCCAAAGGTCACAGACCACGACATTCCCTCTACTGTAAATTTCCTATTAATATCCTCTACCCATTTTTTCTATTGTGTTGCTGCTGATCTTTTTCTTATTGATATCCAGGATTTTTAGAAACATAGTATAGATGCCATTGTTTTTGGTCTATTATACATGTTGCAAATAGCTTTTCCAGTCTGCCACTTATTTGAAGAGTTTGTTCATGGTGGCATCTTTACATTTTCCATAGCACTTTCACTTATGCTATGTCAACCATTCATTCATTCATCAAATATTTATTGCTCACAGTGCTTGGCACTCTTGAAGCCACCAAGATTACGGGTACCGCTGCCATGACGCAGAGCCTGTGTTCTAGCAGGAGATAACAGAAGATACATCGCAGCAAATAAATTGTAGGCCTACTGGTGATAAGTATCAATACTATGGAGAAAAATAAACCAGGGGATGGGGAAAGGGACAGCTGGAGGTGTGTGGGCTGGGCGTGGGGAGAAGAAGAAAGGGGGAGGTTGTTGCTCTTTTATATTGGGTGTTTGGGGAAAGCCTCACTAATAAGGTGGCACTGGGGTGACCTGAGGAAGTATGGGAGCAAGCGTGTAGGTTTCTTTGTGAAGAGCGCTCCAGGCAGAGAGAAGAGCCAGTGCAAAGGCCCTGAGGTGGAAGCACACGCAAATATTGGGTTGGCCAAAAAGTTCATTTGGTTTTAAGTAAAAGTAAAAGGCACATTTTTCATTTTCACCAAGAATTTTATTGAACAATGTATTCACTAACCAAACAAACTTTTTGACCAACCCAATACTTTGGCTTTTACTCTGAGCTGTGTCGAAAGCCAGTCGTGCTCATTTAATTTTCACAGGCTCTGGGAAGTTTCATAAACTGCCAGGATCACATAGTAAGTAAGTGCAAAACCCAGTGTGAGATCAGAACTTCTGACTCCCACGTTCCTTTATCACATCACAGCTGTCTGAAGTCCGTGTACCTTCTTTCTTCGTAGCAGGAAGAAACTAAGAGAAGAATGCCTATCTAAACTCATAAACATCTGCCAGGGTCACCAAATGTCCTGCTTTGCTGGGACAGTGAGGGGCTCCCCAGGATGCAGGACATACCATGCTAAAACTGGGATAGTCCTGGGCAAACCAGGGGGGGCGGGGTTGTGGCTTCAACGAGCTGGCTGAAAGGTGATCGGCACGGACCGATTAGCTGCTTCAACCCCTGGCCTCTCCAGGGCCCTCTGTGCTGCTGCTTGCAGAGCCTGCCCAAGTTCTGGAATCTTCCCAAGCCAACCTCAGGTCCAGAAATCAGGATCACTGTTGAGACTACTATTTAAAGGTCCCTGGAATAACAGAGGTTACCGCTGGGTGATGGGATTGCACAAAGGTTTTTTTTCACCTCCTGCTTACATACATTTTTTTAAACTTTAAAATGTTTACCATAAATATATATGTTGCTGATCAGGAAAAATGTAATGTGGTAAAGTATTAGTTCATTTTTAGTATCTTTACCCTGAATGTCTAGCACAGTTCCTAGGACTTATAATTCCTTGATGAAAGTTTTCAGAACAACTAAAAGACGTGTATTGAGGAAGGCCCTTTATAAAACATCAGTAACGTGAGCAGGCTCTGAAGGATTAATACTACCGATTAGCTGTTCTCAGACTGCGTTGCATCAGAATCACCTGGAGGGCACGTCCAAACTCAGATCACTGGACCCACCCCTAGACCTTCGGATTCCGTGGGTCTGGGGTGGGCGCTCCATGATCTGTGTTTCTAACAAGTTTCCAGGTGGAGCTGTTGCTGCTACTGGTGCTGGAGGGAGAAAAACACATTTGAGAACAGCTGATCTCCATTAATTAATCGGTTCATTAATTATTCGTTAGCTGGTTTTGGGTACTTGTATGGCTATTTAACCATCAGGTATAATCTTGCTGAAAAATTCAGTTCAAATTCTAGACTAATTTATATGTGAATTCATTCCCTCTTTATTCCCCCATTCGGCACTCATTTGTCACCCTCTCTCACCGAAGACTGGAGACACCCAAAGATGAATGGGACATGGTTATTGACTGTTAGGTGCTGAGAGACTTCAAGAAAGATTAAGTTATTTTCTAGATCTTTAACTGCCTGAATAAGAAATTAAATTTAGGAAGAAAATAAGAAATTTAAAATAGAATATGTGGTTCATTGTCAATTCAAGAAAGTTGACTGGCTTTGGTTCCACAGGCTTAAATGTAGGGTATCCTTTATGAATTCAGCTGTTCAGAGTATAAGGCACATGAAGTAAACTCCATGGACTTAGGCCAGCCAATCAAATGGAATCACGGGTGGAAAATAGCAAGAATAAATGTAAAGTCCTGCGTTTGAGCTTAATAAAGAATCAATAATTCAAGGGCAGCTTATGTGAAAAAGACCTGGGAGTTTTAGTTGGCTTTTATCCAAAATCCATGTACAGCAAATCAACTTATTTAGCTTCCTAGGGACACATTTTACAACTAGTTTATGTTGGAAAGTTAACCAGGAAGTAGCATTGCTTAACATTAGCTTTCTGTGGCCCCTTTGTGTGTGTGTATATATGGGTATCTATGTTCAGGTGTCCCCCGCTGTTCGCAAGTTCACTTTATGCCACTTCTTTTTAACAGAAAACTTAACATTAGTACTTGTTTTTGCTAACTGAAAGTAATCTGAAGGGGATTTTCACCTTTACAAAAAACAGGCAAATAGCAAAAATTGTGTTTGGCATTTGTTTTGCAGGGAGCCGTCATAGAGGCAGTGCACACCCTGAGTAGCAGTGAGAATGGTCCCCCCAAGGTCATTCCCTGGGAACTATACCCAGCATCTCAGCATCAAGCTGCCATAGCTTTGAACTGTGTCTGTGAGCCTCTGTGCTTTATCCCAATTTATAATATTTTGTGTCCCTATTAGCAAGATGTTTTCTAAGGTATTTCTAAGGTATTGCTTCTTCCCTTTACGCCATGATTACAAAAGTTTTTGTAAGATCACTCTAGTATAGTGGGGGAACCTATGTACACGCATGTATAACTGCATGCACAGTAAGCAATTTGTATGTTTTGCTTTGAAAAAATTTCTTAGCAAAGTTATCACAGACAAGCACTCTCAGGTAGTGCCAGAATTAGCATCACTTGAAAAAAATTAGCATCACCTGTATGCTAAACATACAGATTCCTAGGTCCTACCCTTGACTTCCTACACCAAGATCTCTGAGGATGGACCCCACAATCTGTCATATTTTAACAAACTACCCCAGATAATGCTTTTGCTAAAACGTGAGAACCCCTGCTCTATGTCAAAACTTTTTATCTTTTTGAGCAAAGAACTGTTCCAGGTGCCTTTTACAGTCTTCCAGGGAATTGAAATTTTCTTCATTAAGAGAATTTTATAAAGGCTGAAATAAATGGAAATCCGAAGGTGCCATGTCTGGTGAATATGGCGGATGAATCAGAACTTCCCAGCCAAGCTGTAACAGTTTTTGCCAGGTCGTCAAATAAACATGCGGTATTACGTTATCTTAATGGAAGATTATGCGTTTTCTGTTGACTAATTCTGGACGCTTTTCGTCGAGTGCAGCTTTCAGTTGGTCTAACTGGGAGCAGTACTTGTTGGAATTAATCGCTGGGCTTTCCAGAGGAGCTCGTAATAGAGGACTCCCTTCCAATCCCACCATATACACAACATCACCTTCTTTGGATGAAGACCGGCCTTTGGTGTAGCTGGTGGTGGTTCATTTTGCTTTGCCCCACGATCTCTTCTGTTCCACATTGTTGTACAGTATCCACTTTTCATCGCCCATCACAATTTGTTTTTAAAACGGAACATTTTCATTATGTTTCAGTAGAGAATCACAGGCGGAAATATGGTCAAGAAGGTTTTTTTTTGCTTAACTTATGTGGAACCCAAACATCAAAAGCGATTAACATAACCAAGCTGGTGCAGATGATTTTCAACACTTGATTTGGGTATTTTGAGTATGTCGGCTGTCTCCCATGTGGTATAATGTTGATGTTCTTTTTTTTTTTTTTTTTTTTAAATAATCTCTCCAGGTTGGTTTTTTTTACACTTTTATTGAGTCATAATTGACATACAATAAACTGCATTTACTTCAAGTGTACAATTTCATAATTTTTTTTTATACAGCAGGTTCTTATTAGTCATCCATTTTATACACATCAGTGTATACATGTCAATCCCAATTGCCCAATTCATCACACCCCCACCCCCACCCCCCACCGCTTTCCCCGCTTGGTGTCCATACGTTTGCTCTCTACATCTGTGTCTCAATTTCTGCCCTGCAAACAGGTTCATCTGTACCATTTTTCTAGGTTCCACATATATGCGTTAATATACAATATTTGTTTTTCTCTTTCTGACTTACTTCACTCTGTATGACACTTTCTAGATCCATCCATGTCTCAACAAATGACCCAACTGTGTCCATTTTTATGGCTGAGTAATATTCCGTTGTATATATGTACCACAACTTCTTTATCCATTCGTCTGTCGATGGGCATTTAGGTTGCTTCCATGACCTGGCTATTGTAAATAGTGCTGCAGTGAACATTGGGGTGCATGTGTCTTTTTGAATTGTGGTTTTCTCTGGGTACATGCCCAGTAGTGGGATTGCTGGATCATACGGTAATTCTATTTTTAGTTTTTTAAGGAACCTCCATACTGTTCTCCATAGTGGCTGTATCAGTTTACATTCCCACCAACAGTGCAAGAATGTTCCCTTTTCTCCACACCCTCTCCAGCATTTGTTGTTTGTAGATTTTGTGATGAAGCCCATTCTAACTGGTGTGAGGTGATACCTCATTGTAGTTTTGATTTGCATTTCTCTAATAATTAGTGATGTCGAGCAGTTTTTCATGTGCTTCTCGGCCATCTGTATGTCTCCTTTGGAGAAATGTCTACTTAGATCTTCTGCCCATTTTTGGATGGGGTTGTTTGTTTTTTTAATATCGAGCTGCATGAGCTGTTTATATATTTTGGAGATTAATCCTTTGTCTGTTGATTCATTTGCAAATATTTTCTCCCAATCTGAGGTCTGTTTTTCGTCTTGTTTATGGTTTCCTTTGCTGTGCAAAAGCTTTTAAGTTTCATTAGGTCCCATTTGTTTTGTTTTGTTTTTATTTCCATTCCTCTAGGAGGTGGATCAAAAAAGATCTTGCAGGCTTCCCTGGTGGTGCAGTGGTTGAGAGTCCGCCTGCCGATGCAGGGGACACGGGTTCGTGCCCCGGTTCGGGAGGATCCCACATGCCGCAGAGCGGCTGGGCCCGTGAGCCATGGCCGCTGAGCTTGCGCATCTGGATCCTGTGCTCCGCAGCGGGAGAGGCCTCAACAGTGAGAAGCCCGCGTACCGCTCAAAAAAAAAAAAAAAAAATTCACCAATTTTGATGTCTTTTTTTAAATGCACGCTGATATGACAGCTGTCACATACAATCTAACAAAATTGTTTCGAATGAAGTTAAAGACAGCTAAGTGCTACTAGAGCCATCTTATGGAAAAAATCCAACGAACATTTTGACCCACCCAATAGGAATAAACAATTTTTATTTATTTATTTGTTTGTTTGTTTCTTTAATTAATGTTTGGCTGCATTGGGCCTTCGTTGCTGTCTCTAGTTGCAGCCAGCAGGGGCTACTCTTCGCTTCGGTGAGCAAGCTTCTCGTTGCGGTGGCTCTCTTGTTGTGGAGCACGGGCTCTAGGCACTCGGGCTCAGTAGTTGTGGCTCTTGGGCTCTAGAGCGCAGGCTCAGTAGTTGTGGCGCATGGGCTTAGTTGCTCTGTGGCATGTGGGATCTTCCCGGACAAGGGCTCGAACTTGTGTCCCCTGAATTGGCAAGCAGATTCTTAACCACTGTGCCACCAGGGAAGTCTGGAATAAACAATTTAAAAAATCAGTATTTATTTTGTTTTCGGGCAGATCCGTATTGAATAAAATAAATTCTACTTATTGTCAAAAGAAAAAAGAATCACATTAAACTCAGGAAGAAAAAATTTGTGAGACTAGGGTTTGTATTTATTTAACATGTTCATTTTTTTCTTCATCTAGGGACTGGACATGAAAGAGAAACTACACTAGGAGCCCAGGTAATGGGCTTGCCCTTAACAACCTAAATGCTTGTTGGCAATTCTAACTCACGATAAGACTTCATATATTGTTATGGACTGAATGTTTTTATCCCCTCAAAATTCGTATGAAGAAGCCCTAACCCCAATGTGATTATATTTGGAGATAGGGTCTTTACAGAAGGAATAAGTTTAAATGAAATCACAGTATGGGGCCCTGATCTTATTAGATTAGTGTCCTTATTAGAGACACCAGAGAGTGCCCCTCTCTCCCCACCATGTAAGACCATAGAGAAGGCAGCTCTCTGCAAGCCAGGAAGAATGCTCTCACCAGAAACCAACCATGCTGGACCCTGATCTTGGACTTTCCAGTCACCAAAACTGTGAGCAAACTTCTGTTGTTTAAGCCACCCAGTCTATGGTACTTTTTTATGGCAGCCTGAGTGTGTGTGTGTGTATTTTTTTTTAATAAACAAGAGAATATGAAAGGAAAATAACATCAGCTCCTTGTTACTGAACTTCACCTTAATCTTTTGACAAAATAGTTAGGCACTTATTGAAAGAAAATAAAACCAAGAGAGGAAGAATATGCTATTTGCAACAACTCCCAGAAGTTCTAGGTTAGAGTGCATGGAAATTTACTGTTCCTCCCATACACAGGAAATAAAAAGCCAGAATAATGAGCCAATGCCTTCTGTTTAGCAACCTGCAGTCCTAATTCAACCACCTGCTTCCGTTGAAAAGGTATTGCCTTTGGTCTTCCCACGTTAAATCTGGCATCTGTCTACCCTTAGATGTCAATGAACCAGAATACATATGAAGTGAGCGCCTCAAGTTAATTTTCTACTCTTGATCCTGACACGGGATTCAGAACTAGAAAATGAATCCCGTATTGAATCAGCTTCCAAGGCAAAGAGGGTCTTCCTCAGGCTGCTGCTTCTCAGGTCATTGCCAGCGGACCAGGCCAACAGGAGCCTCTAATTAGGTCTCTGGGACAATCCCAGGTTTAACGTTTTATCTGCAATCAGTCGTACTGAGGTAGGTTGGAAAACCACCCAACTGCCCCCTAGCACCTCAGGGACACTGAAAGTCTTTCTAACAAGGAGATCAGGGCCATGTAAAATGACAGAGGAAACTAACACAACATTGTAAAGCAATTATACTCCAATACAAAGTTAAAAAGTATATATATATGTATATGTATAACTAAATCACTTTGCTGTACACCTGAAACTAACACATTGTAGATCAACTATACTCCAATATAAAATAAAAATTAAAAATAAAATAAAATAAAAGCTAAAAAAATAAATAAAACGACAGAGGAATTTCTTGCAGGGGCTGCCTAAATAACTCTCGCTATAGATGTCCTAGAATTCCTGTTTCTGATTAAAGGTTAGTTGAATGTCCTCCCCCTGGGTGGGCAGTTGTCTTTAATTCCTCTCCTCAGTCCCCAGATCACCACGTTATAGGGAAGCATGAGCCCCCGGTTGGGTTATAGGAGAAGCAGCTCGGTGGCCGGGGAGCTCTGGCATTGAAGTCTGTCCCTCAGGCACTCTGAAGTTCCTGTGACAGTACCTGAGTCCTAGGGAGGAAAGAATTAAGAAATCAGTTTTGCTAAATGCCGTCAGGCCCTTTTGCCATTTATTTCATTCATATAGTTTCTATATTGAAAAAAATTTCCGGTTATTTGACTTCATATAACTTGAAGCTCTGGGTATTTGTACTCTTTATATTCCTGTGATACAGAACTCTTCAAAATGTCTCGTTATGTTTTATAAAATCAAGCTTTAAAGGACAATGATGAAATAAAGTTAAATGTGGATGCTATAAAAAACAAGAGTCCAGAGAGGAGGAGAGAGATGAGTCCTAGGAAGGAAAGAATTAAGAAATAAGGTTTAGGGATGATGCAACGAAGGGAATTGCATTCAACAGGGAAGCAGCTTTTCCCTTTTGTTTGTATCAGTCTCCACAACAGCTTCTTATTATAGCCAGTTGCTTACGAATGCCCACCCAAACTACCTTATTATGCTAGGGAAGCGCTCGTTAAGAGCCAGTCTCTATCGTTCACATCCTAAATAAAGGCAGAGATTGTCTTAGTTGATCACTTTTACTGCTGCCTGGTCACGCCCCCTCCTATGTGTGATCTCACTTGTCAATTTTAATGACTCTCTACAGCTCGTTGTCTACATCTCCTTTACACTTCCGGCCATTTCTAGACTCCAAAACCTTCAGCGCCACCTCTTTTCGGCCACAATGCAGCAAGCACCCACATCAGCTCGTGCGATTAGCTCTTTACTTCATTATTTCACACGCCCCTCACAACAGACGCGTAAGCTACGTGTGGCTCCTCACGCCGGTCCACACGGGAGGAGACAGGCTTGGAGTATGACTCACCCAGGTCACAGAGGGAGGTGTGCCCTCCTTGACTCGCCACACCCCTCCCTCCTCAGGGCAGAAGCGCTGCTCCTTCCTAAGTGCGTATCAGCGCCTGAACATTTCCTCCACGATTCTTCCTTTTCCTGGAGAAGTCAAAATGAAGTCTCAACGAACATCCCTTGATTTAACCCTTTTCTATTCCGTAAGGTTCTTCTTCCTACCATTTCCTTTTTTGTACCTTTGATCTTTCATGCTTGATCTTTCATTCTCTACTCATTCCTTTTCGTGAAAAAGGTTTTGTCCATGTAGCCCCTTGTGCAAACTAACATTCAACTTGAATAGGCCGTCCCTTTCAGGGATTCCTTCAGCAGAATGCTGACCTCAAGAAGCTCAGACTCTGAAAGGGGAGATGAGATATGGATTAGGGTTGCGTGAACAAGAGAGATGCGATCAGCGCAATGAGAGTTCAAGGAAGCAGAGAGTGCTTGTCACCAGAGAGTCAGTAAGGACGTTTTGTGGAGGATCTGGGCTAGAAGGCTAAGTCTGGGAAAATTTCTGCAGCAGAAATGAGAAAGGGGCACCAGGCAGGGGGAGCAGCGTAAGGAAAGGCATAGAGGCAGGAAAGCCCAGAGAGGATCTGGCAAAGGATATCTGACCAGTTTGCACGGCACAGAGAACCTTGAGGGGAAGTGGAACTTAAGGCTATATTATAGAGGATACGCCACTGGAGGATAATACCTTGTCTGTAGTGGGTAGGAAAGTGATATTGTAAGAATGTGAATTAGGGAGTTTATTCTGGTGGCAAAGTTCAGGATGGACCAGAAGGTGGTAACATGAAGATGGGAAAGCCAGTTGAGAGGCTACTGCAAGAGTCCAGGCAAGAACCACTGGGCTCTTGTCCTGTCCTTGAATGCTATCAGTAAAAATGGAACAAAACCCATGTTTGAGAGGCATTTTGGGGGTGAAAGTCACTACTGTCTTGGGTAAAGGGAAAAGGAACACCAGAGATATCCTTGAGCCTGAGCCCATGGAATGAGAAGACGGCTCTGTCTAACCAAGAGGGGAGAGTCATGAAGAAAAGGAGGTATAAAGAGTGAGGCACGGGCTTCCCTGGTGGCGCAGTGGTTGAGAGTCCGCCTGCCAATGCAGGGGATGCGGGTTCGTGCCCCGGTCCGGGAAGATCCCACATGCCGCGGAGCGGCTGGGCCCGTGAGCCATGGCCGCTGGGCCTGCGCGTCTGGAGCCTGTGCTCCGCAACGGGAGGGGCCACAAGAGTGAGAGGCCCGCGTACCACAAAAAAAAAAAAAAAAAGAGTGAGGCACGAGTTCAGTTCCGAACATGCCAAAGTTGACGTGTCAGTGGGACATTCACAATAAGACTAAATCTAACAGGTGTGTGGAAATCTGGCTATGGCTCTGAAAAACACGTGGGATTAGAGATATACAGGTGAGAATGTTTTGCATGTAAGTGAAAGCTCTTAGAAAATGCAGAGTATTTAGTAAGTGTTCATCGTGTGAGGGCTACGATACTGACCAGAAAACATGTTGTATGAATCTCTTTAACCCAACCCATTCTTGCTTGTGCCAGGTGCTCAAGACGTGTGGATGAAATGAATGAATTACAAGATACTCAATATATGTTTGCTGAATTAAGAAGTAAATGAAAACCTAAACGTATGATGAATTTATGAAGTCCAAGAGAGATGAGTGCGAAGATTATTGGGAGTATAATGCGGAACGTATTCTTACAGAATTTCACCAAGAACCTGAAGGAAACCCTGGATAGAAAAGCAGCTGGGAGGTCGGACTGCAAGCGTGCTTGCTTGCATGTAGTAGCCAGTGCACCGTCTCTGCCCGTGGGGATTTCTGGGACATTGCAGAGATTTGTTGGCTCCTGAGCCTCTGTTTTCTGGCTTCAGTCGAGTTCTGGGCCATCTTTTGTTTCATTCAGTGTCAAATCAGAAGCTCCTCTTGGATGCTGGCTCTTGACTGGAAATGGAAACTATTTGTACTGCCATGAAGGAAGCTTTCTGCATCTGGCAGGGTCTCCTGGCTGGAACCAGCGTAAAGAGAAAATTAGGAAATAATCAAGCAGGCTGTGGTCTTGGTGTATTTCATTGTTAGTATTCCAGTTACTGGGAGGATGTCTAAAGCTCTTCCTGGTTTACCACCTTGCAGATGAAAGGAAAAAGAAAATCTCCACATAGCTCAAATCCATCAGCATACTCACCCCAGTAAGGAGGTCTGCAGAAGAATCAGGAAGAATGCACGATGGCCTGGGTGATAAACATGGCCTGCCAGGACGTTTTTCCATTTGCTCACTGCTCTCTGGCACAGGCTGGCAGCAACAGAACAAAGCCTACCTTGTGCTTCCCAGAGCACCCCTGCTGTACTTTCAAGGGGTTTTCTTTTCCCCAGAAGCCTGCTGCAGGGATTTCGAGTCCTTTCCTTCAAACAAAGAACTAAATTAGGCCACTGTTTCGCTGGCATTTGGTCTAATGAAGGGTCATCCCTATCTCATAACTTTTGTATATTCAGCGGAGGAGACAGAAAGCCGTGTGCTGTATTTAAGGATAGAGTGAAATCCCTGGGCTCCAAAATGTGTCCCCAATCCAAGCGCTAAAACATCTGAAATACTATTATGACCCTTATAAAGTAGAGGCCACCCGTCCCGCCGCCGTTCCTGTCCTGGGGCCCTGTCTCTGTCATGTCCAGGGAGCAGTGATGTGATCCTGCTTGGGAAGCTCCAGGGACAAGACATCACTTCGGGAGAGAGCCTGCTGCACATGGAACAAAGCTCGTTACTTTAGAAATTTCCAGCTCATATTGAATTACAATCCACCTCCCTGGGTTACCCTGAGTACTCTCTCCACAATAACAGCCGTTTAATTGTTTGAAAAGAAATAATGTGTCTCCATTTGCAAATGAAAATCATCAGCTGTTTCCCATTGGTCACGATCACCAGCACAGATTAAAACAGACGTTGTCCCGCCCTCTCTTCCTTCCCCCTACTAGTTCCTTTCCTTCTCCCCACAAATACTTCTGCATCTATATGTGCCGGGCAACCCGCCCACACACACGCAATGTACGACTTGCACACATGTATTTTAAAGGGCAGAGCAGAGCTATCCTAGGCTGAGTGAGGTCAGAAGGAACAGAGGTTCTGGAGTTGCATGGACCTGGATTCAAGTTCCAGTTCTGTCCTTCCACTTGGCTGTGGGATCCCATCAAGTTTCTTAACCATGATAAGCGTCCATCTCCTTATTTATAATATGTAGACAAAAGTGCCTACTTTGCAGGGCTAGAGATAACACGCGCAAGTTGCCCGGCACATGACGTGGCTTGGCCTGAGCAGGAGCGCCTTTATGCTGTGCCCTTAGGTCAGATAAGAGCACGGCACAGCCTTGATCATCAAAATGTGTCAGCTACAACCCAGCCGTCTGCGAGTTTGTTCAGCGTGTCTTCTCTGTTTTCTTTCAAGGTACTGATAAAAATGCTGGCCAGGATGTGGCCTCAGAAAGATTCCTGTGATCCTTTACGGGGTACCACCCTCTCAAGCCTTCGTTCCTTAGTAAGCGTGCTTTGATCAGGGACACTGAACCAGTTATAGATTGAACTATACTCTTTTCTGGTCTGTCTTTCTCCATCTCTTGCACATGGATGTTGTGAGAGCTTTTGTCACTTGCCCTGCTGAAATCGGAGAGTGTATCAGGGGAATAATGTAGACGTAGACTAAACAGAAGATTCTCTCTCTCATGCATTCCCTTTTGAAAGGCAAACACTCCTGGAGATGGGATGGGGCTAATGTGTGCGTTCCTTCACACTAACACGGTAGTGATCTAACAGACCCTTTTCTATCCGACTCAGATGGAGTAAAAAGTCACTGGGTACTGGGGGAAGTGAAGGGATGGTTGTTAATATAAATGTAAAAAGTGTGTAGTCACAGCAGAATGGGGAATGAAAAAAATCTTACTGGCTTAGCTAATGAGCTCAAGAATGGACCCATGCACAGATCCACATTTTCAAAGGGAGCAAGATGTATAAACTGATTACATAGCCTCTGAGGATTCCAGTGCAGGCTCACGAATATCCTCTTCCCACTCCTTCTGTTCTAAGATCACCAAATTCAACATGTCATCAAATGCACCCCTCCGATCCCAGCAGGAGAAAAGAGGGTGGTAGGCCCCCATTTCAGCAGATATTCAAGTTCAGCCCAACCCTAAAATTCCCTTTAATGGTGATCACAGCCACTGGCATTTATGGAGGACCGGCTTCTGTGTTTCATCTTATACTCCTCACAACAACCATGTGAGGGAGAGACCACTGTCATCCCAATCTTGCCGCTGGGGAAACTGAGTCTCAGAGAGACTGCTTAAAGCCACACAACTATGCAAGGAACAGGACCAGGTCTTTTTCACCCTAAAGAACTCTTAATCTTCAGACAATTGATGTCGTTGTTTGACAACCATGGCTGCGCTGGCAGGGATTCTTGGGTTGGCACAGATCTGGTGCCACTGGGCCCTTTGGGGCCCCTCTACTTGCTCTGTGGAAGCCCTGTCCTCCTGGGTATGGCATGGTACTGTGTGTCCTCCTGGGGGGCCTGGCCACAGCCCCGGTGACCACAGTAATCCAGAGAAGACTCTCCCAGTGCAGCGTGTGTCTCATGCCCAAGCAGACATCTGCTCTCTGGAGTTTAGGCTGCCGAGAAGCTGCCCTCATAATTGTTCTGGAAATGGGCGGCGGTGTCTTGGAGCAGCTTGACTGGGGGCTGAATCTCATTACTGACAGAATTGTGACCTTTCAGCAGAATATGGAAAATGCCATTGATATCATATGCAAAAATGACGTCAGTGCTATGATATGGGAGCGAAAGGGATGGTCCATGTGGGATATTTATTTTAATGATATCACCATCATTTGTTATGTGGTTTGAATTAAATAGAAGTCTTTGAGCCTACCCTCCCCCAATGATCTCTCAGAAACTTTCCCTTGTTTTGTCTTATGTCATTTAGCACTCAATTTGCTGCAGTTCCCGGCTGAGCAGAGCCCTTGATATGATTTCTTTGTTCTGACGACTTAAACTCGGAAAGAAAAGGGTCTTTATCTCAATCAAATCGTCCCATCTTGATCCAAGATATAGACATTTTTTAAAAAATGAGACTAGGAAGGAAGGGGATGATTTAAATCAAGGAGACAGGTGAGATGGAGCTCAAATTATAGATGTGTTACCTTGGTCTGCTTAGAGTTGGAGCACATACACGTGCTCTGAAGCTGAGAACAATGTATGGTGACAAATGGATTATAAAAATACAAACATTGATTACATGACCCCTTGGCAAGTTTCCAAGTGTATGGCTGCCGGGTCGAGTCTGAGGGTCCTTAAATTCTACCAGGTGACGGAGCTGAGTCAAACATATGCTCCACTGTGGGCTTCCAGCTGTTACTCTGCCCAAGCTGTTGACCTAGAGCAGATTTGCTAATAATAGTCCTAGTAATAAAGTGAAAACCATAGTCCACATGCCCACCTTCCACTGACAATGCATTTTTTTTTTTTTTTTTTTTTTTTTGCGGTACGCGGGCCTCTCACTGTTGTGACCTCTCCCGTTGCGGAGAGGAGCACAGGCTCTGGACGTGCAGGCTCAGCGGCCATGGCTCACGGGCCCAGCCGCTCTGCAGCATGTGGGATCCTCCCGGACCGGGGCACGAACCCGCGTCCCCTGAATCAGCAGGCAGAATCTCAACCACTGTGCCACCAGGGAAGCCCTGAAAATGCATTTTTAATGCACCTAAGCAATTACCTCACTTGACCTCTTCAGCAACCCTGTAAGAAAGAGAGAATTGTCAATATGAAGGTCACTAATGCCTTTATTTTTCATATGAAGAAACAAACCCAGAGTGAGGGCATTTTCCCACAGACACACACATGTTACACAGACACAAACTCTGGGCTCTGGAGTGATGGGCCACTGCCTGCCTTCCCTGGTTGGAGAACAGAGCACAATTTCCCCTGAGTCAGGACTGGACGCAGTGCTCCACACAAATGGGCCATCGCAGAAAGCCTCAGGCACCATCCCCACTCTCAAGGCTAGTGGCATGTTGCTGCAGGAATCAGCAATTAGGAATTAGGCTCTGGGCAGAGCTCTGTATAAACCACTCCTGGGTGTGAGGACAGGGGAGGGTAGTGTATTACTTTGCTAGGGCCACTGTAACAAAGTACCATGGAATAAGTAGCTTAAACAACAGAGGTTTACTCTCTCACAGTTCTGCAGGCTAGAAGTCCAAGACCAAGGTGTCAGCAGGGTCGGTTTCTTCTGAGACCTCTCTCCTTGGCTTGAGGGTGGTTGTCTGCTCTCTCCTCTTCTTATGGTCTTTCTATCTGTGTGTGTCTGTGTCCTAATCTCCTCTTCTTATAAGGATGCCAGATATATCAGATTAGGCGTCACCCTAATGACCTCCTTTTAACTTAATTATGTCTTTAAAGACTTTACCTCCAAATACAGTTACTTTCTCAGGTACTAGAGGTTAGCACTTCAATATAAGAATTTGAGTGGGGAAGTTTAACCCATAACAGACAGCAAGAGCTAAGTAGAGTGTAAGGATAAGCAGAGGGTACATGGGGGCCTTACCATGTTCATTTCTTCCCCAGGTACCGAGTGCCTGCTCTGTGCCAGCCCCCGTGCTCTGCAGACTGTCTGACCCTGGGGGCTATGGTACCTTCACATGTCTCAGCAGACACCAATGCTGGATCCACAGAGCTGAGAGAGGCAAGCCTAACACAGTTTCTGGTTGATGTGCATAAAAGTCACTTGGAGAACATGTTAATTACTTGGTCTCACCCCAGAGACCATGATTCTGGGTAGGCCCAAGAATGCATTTTCAGCAACTTCCCAGCTGAGACGGAAGCTATTGATCCGTGGACCACACTTTGAGTAGCATTACTGTATAACACTCTGGGAATCTGTCCTTCTGAGATCCGGTGCCACTTATATTATCCAGCAGCCTCAGAATTATAAACAATATGTATTCTAAAAGCTGTCTTCCTCAGGTTCGGCCAAGAGTCCAAACCATGATGACCATATTCATTTTATAGACTTGAGGGCTAAGGTTGTACATAGGCATGTGCAGTCCATTTTTGGCTCTCCTGAAATGTTTCTAACCCTCTTGTCTTTGTACAGGCAAGACCGTGAGGAGTGGAAGAGTGCTAGTTTCCATGGAAACAAAGAACACGTGACTGTCGTGCTTTCTTGCTTGACACGTTCATATTTAGTCTTCGCACAATAAGAAGACAATCAACATTGCGGATGAAGGGGAGCGTCGTGGTGCTGGCCGGGCACACTTCCCGAGTGCTTAGATTTGAGTATTGGGAACTAAAAGAAGGGTCTGTGTTTTGAAATTTCATTTGAAAGCAGGTCGTTTTGTATTCAGAGCGGCTTTTCCAAAGAAATAGTTATAAATAGTTCAGAAAAGCCCATTTAACCTGTAATGTGACTAAAATATTGACATCATTCCTAACCACTGTTTCTTGAACTAAATTGCATTCCAAGTTCCAACCAAGAATACCCGAAGCAAACAGTTCCCTCAATGACTCAGGTGGGGGAGGGGAAAGAAAGAACCAGTAAGCAGAGCTGAAATGACAGGAGGGAACCTCTTGTGAGAATGTGGGAGCAGTTAAAATAGAGAAGTCGGGGCTGTGAGGACCAGGCTTAAATACTCCTGAACTCGTCCACTGGTTGGAGCCGTTTATTTGTATGCTGATTATTTGCTAACAGATATTATAGGCACAGTATCAGTTACTGATCTTTAATCCACATATGTTCATCTTGTCTCCTCAATTAGATTATAAACTTAAAGGTCAATCACTGTGTTTGCCTTCTGAGGTGGCCTCCTAAAATCAATTAATTACACCATTTAATGACAGCATGGCTCAGCAACCAGTTGTAAGGAAGAGTGAAGTCAGATTTTGAAATTGGGTTGGGATTTACCAGGCAGAGGCCAGGGAAAGGACCAGGAGACAACAGAGTTGAAGGTATTGGCAACGGCGCGAGGACACGTAAACGTTTCACTGGGTTGTGCTCTGCCAGGAGTTTGACTCCAAAGAGAAAAGAGGAAAGTAAACAAAATCATTTCCTTTGATCTCATGAGAAATCAGACTGAAGGAGAGTAGGTGTCTATACATAGCTTTGTTCAACACCAACACTTTTTATGGTGCCAGGATGGATCGACAGAGGGTCAGGGAGAAAGGTCAGTGAAATTACTAGGGATTCAGAAATTGAATAGGACCAGTGCCTATGCTGGGAGCTCCCTGGAGGTGAAATGGGGCTGAAGCTCTTAGTGGAATGAGGTGAGCTTGCCAGTGAGGTGTCCCTGTTTCTGGTCTGGAATGTGGTGGCTTTGTTAATGGTACAGCCCACTTTAGAGTTATTCAGCTCTAAGAGCTTTGAACATCAAGCACTCTTTAACTTCAGGAGATAAAAGGGAATTACCTTAATTGTATTCCCTTCTAGGAAAGACTTTTTGCTATAGGGAAAGGAACACTAAACTAGTAGTCAGAATATCTGGGTTCTGATCCCTGTTCACTCTCATCGTGTGATTAAGGAATTCAATCCATCTCTTGATATCTCACCTGATGATCTTCAAGGTTTATTCCATCTCGACTATTCTGTAATTCTACTATTAGTCTTTGGGATTAACCAAAGAAATAATATTAGAGAAAACATTAGAAAAATAATATTAAATAAAGAGATAAATAAATATACCCATTGTCATCATTTCTATTCAACATTTTACTGGAGGTTCAAGCCAGTGTATTAAGAGAAGATAAAGAAACAAAATGTGTAAGCACTGAAAAAGAAGAAATAAACTGATGATATGATTATATGCAGATTATGTAGATATCAAAAAATATTCAACAAATATATTATTAGAATTAAGTGAGTTTAGCATGAGCTGGACCTTGTGACAAACTACAAAAATCAATTTCATTTCTATATACCAGCAATAAACAGCTAGAAAATATAACTTAAAAGATTCTATTTAAACTGTATCAAAAAATCTAAAATGCTTAGAAGTAAATCCAACAAAGATTTGCAAATTTCCTGGTAAATAAAGAAACATTATGAAGATAAATTAAAGAACCCTAAATAAATGGGGGCGGGGGATGTGCTATAGTCATGGGTTGTCAATATTGTAAAGATATTAGTCCTCTTCAAATTGATGTATATATTCAGTGCCATCCCAATTCCAACTAAAATATCCAAACAAAATTTATGAAAAAAAAATGTAGGAAACTTGCTCTTTTGGTTAAGACCTGTTATAAAGGTTGCTATTGTCATAATTATAGTTCAAAAGATCATGCAAGAGAACACAGAGTCCAGGAACAGAGACACTCAACATATGTATACTTTATTTATCACAAAGGTGGCACAAGAGAGCAGTGGGTAAATGATGGTTTTCCATTAAATGATGCTGCGTCAATTGGATATCCACATGGAGAAAAGTAAAACTGATCCCTTTCTCACAGCATACTGAAACCAGTGAGTTCCAGTTGGACTGAGATTTAGATGCGAATGGTAAAAAATAGGATAATATAGAATAATATCTTTGTGAACCCAGGGTAAAAAAATTTGTCTTAAACAGAACACCAAAAGCACTAACTACAAAGAAAATATTGATAGAAAAGGAAGAGAGATTAGCCACAGAGGCTCAGTGAATACCAGTTAAGACAGAGGAAATGCATCAGCAGTTTTAAATGAGAAAATCAACTAGAGAGAATGAGGGAAAGTTAAGGAAGTGTGGAGTGTGAGACACTAAGGGAAAAGACTTCTGTAGGGAGGGAGTGCTCAGCAGTGCTGAATACTGTGAAGGGTTCAAGTAATATAAGGACTGAAAAGTGTCCAGCGGCTCTAATGAGAAGGAAAGGTTGAAAGCAGTTTTAGTGGAGGGAGAGAACCGTGAGCCAGAGGTCAGGGGCTGAGGCATCATGGGAAGTGATGAGTTATCTCTAGCGTGGAGTAGAGTAGAGAAAACTAACTCTTCCAAGCATTTCATCTTTGCAGAGATGGTGAGAGATAAGGTAATCATTAAAGTAACAGTAAGAGTAGGAGTTAAGAGAGATTTTTTTTTTAATGAGAAAGTCTTGAGTGTATTCAATGCTGAGGAGAGAAATTACAGTAAAGAGAGGAGTGGAATTTAAGATATAAGAGAGAAATAGGGTGAGGGGTAACAATGTATGAGGTCCCTGAGGAAGCAGGGCATCATGGGGTGTATCTGACATACAGGGGGAGGAATTTACCTTAGACAGACTAAAAGAACCCCTCCTTTGACAATAGGAGGACAGAAGACAGGATCTAAATAAATGCAAGTTAGTTTGTAGGTTTGGTGTCAAGAGTTGAGTGGTTTTCCAGCAGATATATTTTTTCTAAATCATACTAGTACTTGTACTTATTAACACTTGCTATGTTCTACACTATTCTAGGCATTTTATCCTCTGAACAGCCGTGTGATGGGCTCTTCTATTATTATCTTCACATTGAAGCAGAGGAAAGGGAAGCATGGAGACAGATGAACTAATTTGCCCGAGATCTCACAGAGCCCAGACTCACACCGGGCAACCTGGCTCTTGAGCCCACCATCTCAACCTCTCCTTCACCCTGCAGCTGTCTTCACTCCCTGTGAAGGAGAGGATTCGATTAGAAACGTTCTTGGAGAGGACACGTAAGAGGCCTTCTGAGAAAATACAAAGAGCTCTCCCGGCAGCATCAGGGGCTTCCGGGAGGCTGGAGGTCATGCTTGGTTGGCTCAAGCAAGAAGAACTTCTGAAAATGTTCCAGGTCAAGAACAACCCAAAATCAGACGAGCTTCCCAAGCAAAGGGAGAGCTCCTTTGAGGGGAATCCAAATACGATACTAAGATGCTGTTCGAAGAATAGAAGCTACTCAGTACTGGCACTTGGTGTTGCTAATTGTTCATTTTCTGATTTTTCTTTCTTTTTAAGGCAAGGAAGAATGTGCCCTTCTCCAGAATTACCCTTGGAGGAAAAGCTGGAGGGAGGTTCCAACTCCCAAATTGGTTTTTGAAATGGGTAAGTGGATAAACAGGATATAGTAACCTATGAACGGAAGAGGTGAAGCTAAGCCGTTAGGAAGGGGTGGAATTAAAGCGTGGATTTATTGACCAAATTATGCAACTTTAATTTTATAGGGACACTGTTCTTCATAGAAGACTGCTGAACAGTCAGTGTGAGTTATATTCCTAGGCAGGCACTCAGGGGAACCCTGTGAGCCAGAAACTATGACTCAAACTTCCAGTCTCGACAAACTGGTCAGACATAAATATTCTCCTGATGTCCACAAGCCCCTGCCCGTTAATACTCATTCTCGACAAAGTCTGGTTGATTGACTAGTTGACCAAATGACTGGAATCTTTTCTAAGCACAAGCTAGATTTTCAAAATCAAAATGAGATTGGAACAGAACCTAAGGCTTCTTCATATATTTATTAGAAATAAAAGAGAAAGTGCACAATGAATTTTCAAAGTCTGCAGATGGTACTAATCATGTTTATAGAGTCCAATGTTGATCTGATGTTAGTGAACCGAAAGATCACCAGAGACTCACAGAGTGGCCGGAAGAGCAATGTTGAGTTTGCATGTGGGTATGTGCAAATCCGTGCAGGGAAATGACTCTGTCTCACAAGTGATAAGTGCTGAAATAATTGTCACAACCTAGGAAAGGGTTTAGGAGTCCCCGATGGAATGTTCAACCCATTGAACTCTGGAACCAGAACAAACAGCCAAATAGTAAACATTACTAGGAAGGGTGCTGGAAAAACAGAACGAATGTTCTAGTCTATGTAATTTTCTCCACGCTTGAAATGCTACAGTGAATAAACTGTACTCATTGCTTCCAGAAAAGATCAGAATAAGCATATACATACATTTTTACCATTTGTTTTGATTGATTTCTGCAGAAAAGGCAATAATAAACCTGGGACAGGAAGATCTACAGCAAAGGCAGTTTGGAAGGAGTGCTTCTTGAGGGAAGGCACCAGTGATGGAGAAACAGAATTGCTGTTGGGAGGAGACAAGACATGGGTAGGAAAATTATGTCGAGGGTCAAATTAGAAGGATAAAGTGAGAATGGAAAGGGTGAGAAGATGCAGCCAGGGCTGGAGGATGAGAGGAGGTCAGAGCAGTTTGGATCAAGGACAACAGTTCAGGACTAAGTTCACAGCCTCTAGCTCTCCTTTATGGATGTAGCGGCTGAAAGGACAGTGTATAGAGAATATGAGGGCCATGTAGGATTATTAAGGAAAATGGGTACTTTCCATTTACAGTCCTAATATTTGAGAGATGATAATCATGTTTTTCTAAAAGGTGTCACTTGTAGCCTTTGTCAGACCCCAAGCCCTGAATTGGATTAAACAAGGCTCTGTGCATGTATGGAAATTTTCGTGGTAACCAGAAATAGCAAATCCTAGAACCTAAGGTACGCCCTTATTTGAATAGAGACAGAAAAATCTTTGAAATTATTCTAAATTATTTGGCTCTGCATTTATTTCAATCCCCTATACTCATGCTTCCTTCCTTGGAGAGACAACAGAAACAACTGAAAGTCACTTTTCTTTCAGAACGATCACATGCTTTCGCCATCTCACATGGAGAGAGAAATATTTTCTCTTTCCTACTCTGCTAAGCAGCTGTGCAGCTTTCCCGTCTGTCCAGTTTGTGGTGAATTGCATGTAAAGTGAACTGATGAAAATGGCCAAACTGGTCTCTAAAAACCCCACGAAAAATCCATTAAACGTCCTCCGCTAGAGGAAGTGGGAGGTTACAATGACTGTTTCGGACTCTGCTTTCTTGTTTTATGTCTGCTAACCAAGATAATCATAAAATGATGTGACATCTCACTCAAAGTCTTCCATCCTATGAAATAATCACCAAATATTATGGTTTAAATGATATGGCAAAGGTCTCTGCCCTTATGATTAATTTCTGCTGATCTCTCTTTGTAAGCATTTGCTCATTGTCAAACATTATAAAGAAATAATCCTGTTCTTTTTTGAGATTTTCCCACTTTATTTCTGCCTCCTAACTGTATTTGGGAGCCAGAGAATTCTAGATTGTCTCTTCCGTTTTAAAATAGCAGTTATTTCAGGGCTGCATTTTATGTGTCATTCTTAATAGAGCAAGAAGAATTATTTGATGTTCTCTAACTTTTACACCATTGTGGCCTCTCCCGTTGCGGAGCACAGGCTCCGGACACGCAGGCTCAGCAGCCATGGCTCACGGGCCCAGCCGCTCTGCGGCATGTGGGATCCTCCCGGACCGGGGCACGAACCCGTGTCCCCTGCATCGGCAGGCGGACTCTCAACCACTGCCCCACCAGGGAAGCCCTGATGTTCTCTAACTTTTATAGAAAGAAAACGTCTTCAACAGGGACGATGTATTCAACACTTCTCTCAGAATGTGTATCAACTACTCAAGTCTTTAGAATTAGTGGAAATGAGCATTTGGGGGAAAGAAAATGACTACATATGCTTTGTAGTGTAGGACTGACAGTATAGAATTGAGAATCAGCATCAATTTTCTGAATAAATTCCATTAGGAAAGAGAAAGTTCCTTTCTGAAAAAAAAATCCAGGTGTAACTTGTTTATATTGTGGGGGGGACTTGAGTGCTGTCCCAAGTCCGAATCTCCTGTGCCCGCTGGAAGCAGGAATGTAATTGCCGGTGTGATTCAGTTCACAATGGGGACTCCTGGGATGTAGAGAATCACCAAACCCACTTGGGTGTGGATGCCAGATATAGGTAAGGTCACAGACACTTGTTATGCTCAGATGGAAGTACTTTTTTAAAAGAATTAAATCGGTATGTTTGTATTCGGGGACACCTCCTGGTGTTTGCAACTAGGTATACCTGCATCGGGCCACAAGGAACTTACCTTCCCTGTTTCTGCTGACTACCACAGCAAAATCTCTTTAGAGAATGAAGATGCATACAGGAGGTACTAGCAGCATCAAGGAAAATCTATGGGGCCTCAGGCCATCTGGCTGGGGGTGAGCAAGAAGAGGTGGGGTTCATGCCCATCAGGGGACTGTGCAGAAATTTGGAGTCCTAGGGCTGGGTTAGCCAAGGAGACGTGTGTACTCAGGATGTTAGAAACCAACATAGGTTGGAGCCAGGTAAGTGGGGACAAGCTTTAAGCTTCAGGTAGGGGGCCTGAGTCAAGACCACGAAAAAAATACTCATTAGAAAGAAAGCCCTATGGGACGGGGGGCCAAATTTGAGTATGGTAAGTATCCTGAGAGCCATGAACTAGGATCCCTGCCCCCTAGTTTGGGAGTCAAAATTAATAAAAGACAAATGAGACCCATTGGAGGAGCACAGAAAACAGCATTTTATAAAATGCCAGATATGTGTTTGGTGATTATCTTTTCTTGATTAAAGCCTGCCAGGTTAGCTTTCCAAAACCTCTCCACCCTGGTCTATATCATTTGGTTTGCAACTCTTGGTGGTGCCTGGGCCAAGCCTCTGGTCCAAACAGATGGATTCCTTCCAGACACAGGACTGGAGAATTTTTCCACCGATGAGATATGATTTTAAAAAAACAACAAAACTTTGTTGAAACAACTAAGTACAAAACTTGATAATGTTTCTAATTATATTTAGCTAGATGATCCATGTGTAAAAGAATTTTAAGAAACACCCATCAAAGATAAGTTATGAAGGAGCTTTCTAATTTTCAGCTGTTATCAATCACTGCTCAGTAAAACCACTCTTAAGTGTGTTGAACGCGTTAGAGAATGTCCTGGGATTCGTTCCTAGCTCCTGAACGTGTGGGTCCTGCATGCGACTTTGCTCTCAAAGCACTCACAGAAGCCTTCCATCGGCCTGTGCTTGCCATGAGTCAGGAAGGACCCGTATGTGTGACCTTCTCAGGGCAAAGCCTTGATCCATTCTTGGTGGTTTGCTTCCTCCATCTCTTTTGATCCAACAAGAAGAGAAAGGAGAATTCCGGTCTCGGAAAAAACCTTCTATTTTGTTGCTATGACTGCTTAAAACAAACATTTTAGCACCTCTTAATTAATCCATTGTAAGCCTCCTCCATCCCATCAACTATCTAGAAACATTGCTGATAACACCAGCTCTCAAAGGTGTCCTGGTGCGTACAGAATTGGTCAGATGAACCTGATTTCTATTAGAGTTTAAATTTATTTTAAAATCACCTTTATTGTTCCCTGGCAGTCCAGTGGTAAGGACTCGACGCTTTCATTGTGGTAGACCAGGTTCCATCCCTCATCAGGGAAACTAAGATCCTGTAAGCTGTGCGCCATGGTCAAACAACAACAAAAAAGTCACCTTTATGGAGGTATAACTTATTTAAAATAAAATGCACTCATTTTCAATGTACAGCTCTATGAATTTTGACAAATGCACATACTCAGGTCACCCACACTCCTATCGAGGTATAGGTCACTTCTATCATCCCCAAATGTTCATTTGCCCCTCGGCAATCCTTCTCCAGCCCCCAAACAAGCAATGCTTTCTGTCGCTGGAGACTAGCTTTGCCTTACTAGAATCTTCCATAAATGCAATAGTAACTGCTTATACTCTTTGTGTCTGGCTCCATTGTTCAACACACTGTTTCTGAGATTCATCCATGTTGTGAGTATCAGTAGTTCCTTCCTTTACTTCGTTTTCATGTACTTAGAGGGGGAAAGAGTCTTCCTTGTGCAGCCATATACTTACTGTTGAAGAGATTTTAATGACGGTTTGGGTTTGATGTCTGTCTTTCAGGGTATTCTTGCATATCCTGGTGAGACAATAAAATTCTTTAATGTCTCCATTGCCTGAAACGAATGGAGATTTCTATATGGCTTAAGGTACAGTGGAAAACAAGTGAAAGCATTGGCTTAAAATATGACATACGTGTTGAATTATAATACACTGATTTTAGAACACATATGTACTGTCAGTTAAGGTTATGAATGACTGACTCTTTCACATGAAATCTTTTGACCCCAGAACTACTAAATGCTATATAAATTGTGGGCATGATCTCACGATCTTTCTCTTCAAGTCTCTAGGCTTTGTGTTTAGAGTTTCTGGTACCAAGATTTTTTGTTATCAATTTTAAAAGGTTTTCTTTCTTCTGATCAATTATAAGTCTTTATAATGTAATTTTAATTTAAGTTATTAGAATAATGTTGAGAAGGAAATGGGAAAAATTCAACAAATTTTATTGCTCATTTGGTTGAAACACTAACAAGCAAGCCATTATTCCCTCTCTCCGTAAGTTTGTAATCTGGTAGGGGTAAAAGACACGTCCAAAAAGAACTATAATGTAGAGAACTATAAGAATTATAACTGCAGGAGAAAAGCCCAAAACTTTCTATGGGATTTAGCGAGAAGAAAGAACAGTTTGACCTCAGGGAATACAGAAAACTGCATGGTGTTGAGTTGCTGTTTTCCTAATAGAAAAGTAGGAATTTCAATAAATGAGGAAATAAGGGCATTCCAGGCAGAGAGAAGCAGCCTTATATGAGGTACTTATCACGTGTCAGTACTGTGCTGTGCACTCTACTCGTTGGCTGTCAGAATAGGTATTATTATCCCGACTTTGTGGATGAGAAAACCAAGAACCACAAGACTATGTAACTTGGCCCAAGTCCCACAACTTCTAAGTGGCAGAACTGGGATTGGAATCATGTTTATTTAGCTCCAAAACCTGTGCCCTTAACCACAAGGCTTCTCCCTTTTCCATAGCTAAGGCTGCCTCCTTGGCGGCTCATGCCACCTGGCTCCTCCCTGCCCTCTGTTGACATACTGGTCACTCCCCATCTTCTCACAGGAATTGGGCATGAAGACCATAGCCTTCCTCTGTGTCTCCTGTCCTTTCACCAAGTCTTGGGTCACTGCAGTGTCCATGTGAACAGCACACACAGAGCTCCATCCTCAGGGTCTTAATATCCTTCTCTCCAGAGGTTTCTTCTTTCCATTTCTCCTACTTACTTGTATCTCCAACGCCCAGGCCTTGTCATCACCCAGAATGGTTTCACCTCTGAAATCTTAAGCTCTAATGTCCCCATCTCTGGCCCAAACCTCACATCCTCTCAGCTAGGTCCCTCTTCCTCCGGCTCTTGACTATACCTGCTACACATCCCTTCACTTCTCCCAACCTTGCAGCCCTTTCCTGGTCTAACTTCTTGATCCAACTAGGACCACATGACTGACCCCCTAAACCACATTTTCTCACAAACATTCTCAGCTCATTAAACCCCTATTCTTCCCTTGCCCAGCCCAGCAAAACCCTGGATCAGTCTGATAATCTGTCACTAATGCTGCTGACTATAGCTAGAGCAAATCACACAACAGAGTATGTTGGATCCACTACAAACTCCTGGTCTCCTCCCAAGCTGGACCCTCAATACCTTTCAAAAATCCTTTTTCTTGTTCTTCGTCAGCCCCCCTCCCACTCAGCAACTGTTTCATCTCCTTTTTACTTCTGCTCTTTGACCTCCACTGATTTACACAGAGCGTAGGAATAGCTCCTACCTCAATTCCCTGAAACTCAGCTAGCTTTAGACTCAAGTATTCGATAAAAGTTTAACAAAGGCTTGACTCCAACATATTTGGAGATTATCATGCAGGAAAGACATCTCTTATCTGAGTGACCTTGAGCAAGTTACTTAATCTCTCTGTGCCTTGGTTTCCTCATCTGAAAAGTGGGCATAATAAGAGTACTTTCGGGCTTCCCTGGTGTCGCAGTGGTTGAGAGCCCGCATGCCGATGCAGGGGACACTGGTTCGTGCCCCGGTCCTGGAGGATCCCACGTGCCACGGAGCGGCTGGGCCCGTGAGCCATGGCCGCTGAGCCTGCGCATCCGGAGCCTGTGCTCCGCAACGGGAAAGGCCACAACAGTGAGAGGTCCGCGTACCACAAAAAAAAAAGTACTTTCTGCCTAGAGTTGTGAGGATTATGTGTGCTCATTTATGTAAAGTGCTTAGAACAGCACTTTAAAAGTGTTAGCCTTTATTATTATGACTGTTGATGGTGGTCGTGGTAGTAGAACTGGTGAAAAGAAAAACAAGTCAAAATCAGATATCACTCCCAAAATCCATGAGTTGGCTTCCCCTGGGAGTCTCCTACTGGCTATCTTTCTCTAAAGCGGACTCTCCAATGGGAGTCCCTTGTCCCTGTCCTGAGTCTCTGTCCCTCCTCAGTTCCAGTCAGAGCTGGAGGGGATACTCAGCATCTTCCTAACCTCTGCAGATTTCTAGCTCTGTCCACATGTCAACACTCACTGCCTGAAACACCTGTGTTTAGACCATTTCCCTGATTTAAGTTTTTCCCAAGAATACAGCACATTCTTGCCTAATACCCTCATGACAAAGACAACATAGGTTTCCTTCTAGAACAAAGGGAGGGAAAATAGTTGAGCCTCCACTCCAAAGTGCAGAATCACTTGTAACCCTCACCGCCAAATGGCAAGGTTTTTTTTAAGATACTCACTTGGGGGGACCAGATGCTTTCACATGTGCCGTTCTTCCTCACTACCAGGCACCAGGAGACAAAGGTTAAGCCTTCTTCTCATTCCATCACTAGCACACATACATGTTTACTTCTAGTGTCCCTAGATTGTCTTGAATCTCAACAGCAAAGAAAGAAGTAATCAATACGGATGGTGGATGCAGACATGGTGGAGACCCCTTAGGAAATATTCAGCCCCCCTCACACGTGGCAAGCTCTCCATCCATCCCCTGTGTCCTTCCACCGCTTTACTTCCAGGCTGAGTGCAGACATATAAACTAGCCATTGATGACACACAAATGTGCTGCCATATTCCAGGTGAAAAACTCTGTGCTGAAAAGTGTTTTATACCTTTCTCAGTCATAACAACACTAGACAGTCACTGAGGGTCTGCTGTGGGTTATGCTGTGAACATGCTTAATCTCTAACTCTCACAAGAATAGGCATTGTTATCCTGAGTTTACAAGTGAGGAGATGCAGAGAAGTTAAGAATGTCCAAAGCCATGGTGCTGGGAAAGGGTGGTGGAGAATTCACATTGGCTCTCCAGTTAGAAACTTTTCCATTTCCCAATACATAGCATTGCCTCACCTCTCATAAATCAGGGTGGAGTCACTTCCAAACCAACTTAAACAACAAACAGAGGCTCTTAAGATGAAGTAGTGACAAAGACTGAAAACGAGGAACATTCCTTAAAGGATTTTTCTTGCAAATTTAGCCAACTTCTTAACTGATCTTTGCGATTCCTTTTGCTGTGTCTCCGTCAGGGTGGGAAGGAGACACACGTTCTCTTTCCTCTGCGCACATAAACGTTCCTTAATAAATTATGCTTTTTGACAGTCTGGGAGAAAGCCTTTCATCATCCTGCTTAGGATGAAGTCACTCACACTGCTCTGCAGGGGGAGGTATATCTATAGGTATAATCGCCATTCCTGGACTGGCGTTACCCAAATCCTTATGTTCAGCTAAGACTCCGGCTCTGCACTCTGGGGTCATGTACCTAAAGGGCTGCTTGACATGGCTGCTTAGATATTTCACACTGGTTCAGACTTACCACATCCAAGATGGACCTTTTGACTTCATTCTCCCACCTCCAGCGTGATCCTCCCCATTTTTTCTCATTTCAGCAGATGTGGCACCACCATATCCCAAGGAGACACTGAAGAGTCTTTGTCAGAGGATGACATGGCCGGCTTTGTCGACCAATAGGTACCTCACCCTGGCAACAGTGAGGGCTCAGGGTTTTTAGAGCTGAGAGGAGAGTCGAGTTGGTGGTGCTTAAGAAGGTTAATCTGGGAGACTTTGGGGACTGATTGAATTACTTTCTTTACATTAACAAAATATGACATGTAAAAGCAAGTTTACAATGTGTTTATAGAAATTTCTGTTGTTAGGTTTAGCCATGCGAAATGGTCATTTATAGGTCAACAGATGTTGAGAAGCAGCAATTTTGTACCATTCGCTGTCTATCCAAAGTATAAAAATATCTAATTTTGGTAAAAGTGTTAGAAAACAAACATATCCTACTGGTATAATTGTTAAAACTTTCTGGGAAGCAATTATATCCAGTCTTAAAACAGTAAAATTCATACAGTAATTTTACTTGAGAGAATAAGAAAATGCCAATGTAAAAGGATATTCATCGTAGTGTTGTTTATAACAAGAAAGAAAATGGAATTAGTCCAAATACAAGAGACTTTAAATAAAGGTAATTGGTTCCATAAATAGTATACAACTACTAAAGTTGTGATGTAGGATTAAAATTTAATGTCATGAAAAGATATCCACAACATATTATTGAGCATAAGGACAAAATATAAAGCAGAATGTGTGACATAATACCATTTTTATTTAAAAAATTTTGGGATTCTGTATCCTACAGTATGCAGAGCAAATTACCTAGAAGAAAATATTTCTAAATGTTAACAGAGGCTGGGTGGTAGACTTTAAGATTTTTTTTTTTTTTTTTGCAGTACGCGTGCCTCTCACTGTTGTGGCCTCTCCCGTTGCGGAGCACAGGCTCCGGACGCGCAGGCACAGCGGCCATGGCTCACGGGCCCAGCCGCTCCGTGGCACGTGGGATCTTCCAGGACTGGGGCACGAACCCGCGTCCCCTGCATTGGCAGGCGGACTCTCAACCACTGCGCCACCAGGGAAGCCCTAAGAATTTTTTAAAATACTTTTTAGTATTTTATAAGAATTTCGGGTGAGTTTATATTATTTTTATAATCAAACAAAAGCTACATACAAAAGAAAAAACCTAACCAAAAAAAAAGCGTCAAAAATATTTAGATAAATATAGGAATGATCACTTTTTAGGGAAGATCCTGGTGTTTAGAGGAACCTCCCTAATTTTTGCCATTAGCAGTGATTGATACCTTCCTGTATTTTCCTGATGACGACATTAGTAACAGAGAGTGGGTTCATCTATAGATGACATTCAGCATGTGGGGACAGTGGGTGCCCCACGGGCTTGCATTCATAAACGAAATTTGCTGAACTCATATCAGCAGGTATGTCCATTTTCTCCCAGATTCAAATTTCTGTGGGGGTTGAAAGCTGCATTGTCAAGTCTAATACCATTAAACATAAATTCTCAGTTCTGAAGAAGAAGCAGCTCTTTCATTCACGGTTTTTATTTTTCTGATTCACAACTCCTGATTTCTATTTTAGAAGAGTGTGACTCTGTAAGTCTAGTCTGGGGACTAAGTAGATCTAGGAAGAGTGAGATAACCTATTAGAATATCAGATTTTTGTTTCAAATATTCTTTTTTTTTTTCTTTTATAAATCATTTTTGTTTTACACCATTGAGGGTTTGTTTTTGTTTTTTTGGCTTGTGGGATTTTATCTCCCTGACCAGGGATCGAACTTGGGCCCTCAGCAGTGAGAGTGCAGAGTCCTAACTGCTGGACCTCCAGGGAATTCTCTTAAATATTCCTATTAACTCATATAACCAATATCTTCTCACCCAAGATTCAATGTCCTTTTTGTTGGAGAAGTGCTGTATATAGTGATGAAGGGCACAGCCTCCAAATCTCTGCTGCCCAATAGAAATATGAAAGCCACATATATAATTAAACTTCCTAGTAGCCACATTAAAGGAAAATAAAAGGAAATGGATGGGATTGATTTTAATAATATATTTTGTTTAACTCAATATACCCCCAATATTAGCATTTCAACATATAATCAATATAAAAAATTATTGAGATATTTTACATCTTTGTTAGTCTTTGTTTCATCCTGCCATTACTTTAAAAAAAATGTATAAGCAAATATTTACAATGATTTTTATTCCCCCCGCCGTTCCTTGATAAAAGTTGGCATATTAGCATGTTGTTCTGCATCTAGCTCTTGAACTTCATTTATGTGGAGATCACTCCATTGCCATCTATAGAGATCTTCATTCTTCTTTATGGCTGCATAGTACTCCATTGCATAGATGTTCCGTTTTAAGCAGTTCCTTATTAATGAGACTTAGGTTGTTTTCAGCCTCTTGCTTTTACAGATAGTTTTACAATGAATAGCAAAGGTCATTATACAAAGGTCATTTCTGGTTTTGTCCGTATATTGTAAAGACCCTTTAGAACTTTTGAGATTCTATGCCTATCATGCAAGAGATATGAAAGAAGTTCATTTTTGGCCATGACTCTCAAACTGTTTATCAATACAAGGGATAAAATGAGGACATTTAGACTTGTATTTTGCAAGTTCTCTTCTCACTGTTTCTCACCATTCAGAAACAACTCAAAGACAGTCTTTTTTTTTTACATCTTTATTGGAGTATAATTGTTTTACAATGGTGTGTTAGTTTCTGCTTCATAACAAAGTGAATCAGTTTTACATATACATATGTTCCCATATCTCTTCCCTCTTGCATCTCCCTCCCTCCCACCTTCCCTATCCCACCCCCTAGGTGGTCACAAAGCACCGAGCTGATCTCCCTGTGCTATGCGGCTGCTTCCCACTAGCTATCTATTTTACGTTTGGTAGTGTCTATATGCAAAGACAGTCTTAATAGGGTAATTTCTAAATAAACTACTGGGAGGAGTAGTTCTAGATTTGCCTCTGTGACGCTGGTAAATCAGTCCTTCTGAGCTCAGTCCCTTCTCTGCCTGGAATGGATTATACCTGTTACAGAGGGGCCACCATAATGTCATTGCAGGGGGACTGTGTGGGGACAAAGACACCTCATTGTTGAATAACCTGTGGCAGAGGAAGATAATGTTCCCACAAAATACCAAACTGGCTTGCCTGAAGGCAGATTTTGCAACCTTCTAAGAAAGTATGGTAAGTTTGTTGTGAATCCAGGGAGATGTAGTTGGGAAATTAGAGTCTTGGCCCTTCCCAAATCTGGGCAAGACTTTACGGTGGCCATCACCTTCATCCAGTGTATCTCCTGCTAGGAACTGGGAGACTCAAGAAGTCACCTCCCTGAGCATCCTCCTGACTCTTCCCGGCAGCCTCTGCTGACACTGTCTACTTTCTGACTGATGGAGCAGACTCACTTCTCATCTTCCCCACAAAATCCAGGATTCTGGGGCCACTTCAGAAGTCTAAACATATCACTAGTGCTTAGAACCCTAACAATAATAACTAAATTGTTAGTCTTCAGATAGATTCCAACTTTTCACTAAGCAGAAATTGACTTGACAAACCTCAATAGCAGCACATTTTTCTTTGCATGTTCCTGCCAATTGGAGAACATTTGAGCATTTTTGAAATTTTACACTCCCGGGCTGCTGGCACTGGTAGGGGAAGAAGTTTTGTGCTGTGTTTCTCTCTTACTGCAGTGCCCACTACCAGATACTAACCTTCTCAGAGGGTCACATCCCTGCAAAGGGAGCCAGTGGTTGCTTTTAGCCAATAAAAGGCTTCCCTTCTATCTGATTTATCTTTACGCTTCTGACTGATAAAGAATTATTGTGATCCTAGAAAAGGGTCACTTATGTGACTATTTTTAATCCTGTAGAACAGTTTCAAATAAGGATCTTAAGGAGAGAAATACTTGCCTTTATTTAGTAATTATACTTAGTAGTTTAAAGGAGATGGGCTACAAAAGCAGTGGAAGATGGAAGACAGCCAATAAATTTTAAAAGTTATTCATTGACTTTCTGATGGATGGGGCTTTTTTCTAGTGTGTCCCCAGAAAGTCCTGCGCTTACATTTAAAAACAAAGTTTCAGGCGCATCCCAGATATTCCCAGTTTTCTGTGTGTAAAGCTGACATGGCCTGGAGCATAGTGCTAGTATTAGAGCTGGCTGGAAAATTTCCATCTTCCATCTGTGGCATGATTCTAGCTAACTTCGGAGCCAAGGTGTTTCACATGGCTTGGGACCAAAAAGACATGTTTGAGTTTGTGAATCGATGTAAGCAGTCACTGGCTCTAAACCTGAAAATTCCAGAAGGTGAGGCATCCTTGAGAAAAATCTGTCTTCAGACTGATGTGTTTATTGATCCTTTCCCCAAAAGGGCTCTGAGGAAAGGGCAAACTTTTCATATTTGAAAAGGAGGACATATTACAGAAGAATCTGAGATTCAACTATGCTGCAATTTCTACTGGAATGAATTTATCCAGTAGGTATTCTCAGTGCAAGCACGATGTTAACTATTTGGCTTTATCTGGTGTGTTGTCAAAATTTGGTCAGAAAAACAAGAAACCGGGCTTCCCTGGTGGCGCAGTGGTTGAGAGGCCACCTGCCGATGCGGGGGACGCGGGTTCGTGCCCCAGTCCGGGAAGATCCCACATGCCGCGGAGCGGCTGGGCCCGTGAGCCATGGCCGCTGAGCCTGCGCGTCCGGAGCCTGTGCTCCGCAGGGGGAGAGGCCACAACAGTGAGAGGCCCGCGTACCGCAAAAAAAAAAAAGAAAGAAAAAGAAAAACAAAAAACCATACCATCACCCAATTTCCTGGCTTCCTCAATCTCCGGGGTTCTTGGGGCAATGGGTGTTGTGATGGCTCTTTCTGAATGTGCCCAGCCTGGGAAAGGACAAGCAGTTGATGCAAATGTGATAGAAAGTGTAGCACGTGTTATTTCCGTGCTGTGGTACCTGCACAACAAGGACAGTTTTACCAAAGCAAAGGGAGAAAATCTCCAAGACGGTGGCGTACTCCTCTGCGAAACCTATCAGACCTCGAAGGGAAGTTCATGGCCGTGGGGGCTTTTGAAGTCCCCATCGATGAGAAATTTCTCAAAGGACTCGGTCTCGGTCCTTAAAACTCCCCAAGCAGCTGAGCTTGTCAGATGGGCTGAGGCTGAAGATGCTTTTTGCACACATCTCCAAGAAGAGGCAAGCAGAATGGTGCAAGATCTTTGTGAAACTGGACGCGTTTGTGACCCCTCTCCTGATGTTTGAGGATATTTCTCAACTCCTGAAGAATAAGGAGCAGTCTTCTTTTTTGTTGTTTTTTTTTTGAGGTACGCGGGCCTCTCACTGTTGTGGCCTCTCCCATTGCGGAGCACAGGCTCCGGACGCGCAGGCTCAGCGGCCATGGCTCACGGGCCCAGCCGCTCCGCGGCATGTGGGATCTTCCCGGACCGGGGCACGAACCCGCGTCCCCCGCATTGGCATGCGGACTCTCAACCACTGCGCCACCAGGGAAGCCCGAGCAGTCTTCTTTTATCATGGATCAATAGAAGGTGATAGACTCAATGCCAGTTCCATTTCTTTCAAAACGTCCAGCTTCTGTCCCTTCCACATGGATTGAGTCCTAAGAGAACACTCAGAAGAAATATTCAGAAAATATGGATTTACAGAGAAAACTATAATTTGAAAAGATATATGCTCCCCAATGTTCATAGCAGCACTATTTACAACAGCCAAGACATGGAAACAATGTCCATCCACAGATGAATGGTTAAAGAAGATGGGGCACATATATACAATAGAATACTACTCAACCATACAAGGGAATGAAATAATGCCATTTGCAGCAACATAGATGGACCTAGAGAATATCATACTAAATGAAGTAAGTCAGAAAGAGAAAGACAAATACCGTATGATACCACTTATATGTGGAATCTAAATATGACACAAATGAACTTATCTACAAAATGGAAACAGACTTATAGATATAGAGAACAGACTTGGTTGCCAAGGGGGGGGCGTTGGGGGAGGGTTGGATTGGGAGTTTGGGATTTGCAGATGCAAACTATTATATACAGAATGGATAAACAACAAGGTCCTACTGTATAGCACAGGGAACTATATTCAATATCCTGTAATAAACCATAATGGAAAAGAACATAAAAAAGAATGTGTATATACTTGTAACTGAATCATTTTGTTGTACAGCAGAAATTAACACAACATTGTAAATCAACTATACTTCAATAAAATAAATTTTATAAAAGGAAATATGGATTTAGGGAAGAAAAAACAGCCCAACTTCATGCTTTGGGAGTCATTAAAAGCAGAAAGCCAAAAGCTAATCTGTAACATTTAACTGTAAAATGTACCTATTTTGTAAGTAACCCAGTGAGCTTACATTGATGTGTAAGATTGGAGGAGCTTTCATTGGAGGAGTTCATTCCTGGGTTAAGATGAAATCTCACACTTTCAGAACATTTAAAGAATGCTGGCATAGTTTTAGTTGTGAGTTTTCTGTAATTTTTATACCAAGTAAAGACTGTAGAGTTGACATATATTGTCATTATTCTAATTGTCATCCAAACCAGTGCCATATTGGATAGGTATTCTGCCTTTAGTGGCTTTAAAATATTGTTTCATGTCTGGAAATTGACACAAATTCCTACATGATTGCACTTTTAAAAAGTCACTTAACTGTATTTTCTTGGATTTGCACTAGTGTGAGAAGAGAGAAATACATGGTTTAAAATTTAATCATTACATATGTTGTGTTTCAAGGTGGAAGGCATATGGAAAGAATACTACTAGATGGTTACACTTTTACAAAATGTAAATACACATATTTTGACTCAAAATCTAGATAAGCATGTATATTGTAACACACCAAGAATTCTGTACTTTGACATATAGTGAATGAAGTATAATTTTTCCCTAAGTAGTGTGGCCCTTTTCGTTTTTCTCTCCCTTCCTTCCTTCCTCCCTCCCTCCCTCCCTCCCTCCTTCCCTCTCTCTCCCTCTTCCTCTCTTCCTTCCTGCCTTCCTTCCTTCCTTCCTTCCTTCCTTCCTTTCTTTCACACAAAATGACCTCATCTCACAAAAATGATCTCTTCTTTTTTAATCATGCTTTCTGGGAGGCAGAAAACATATTCTCTCTATTCTCATGGTATTATAACTTTCTTTCCACTCCACCTTTCTGGGCATAGTTCAAGCAAACAGACTCCGTTTCTCTCAAATTCTGTGTCTTCTAATTTTTATGTGGGAATTTCAATAAAGCCTCAGTAGACTAACTCATATAAATAAAAATAAATAAAGGTCATATGCCAGATAAATCCATTTATGTTCTGAAGGGGCTCAGACCTATACAGCAGGTGAGTGGACTTGAGACCACACCGCAGCATCCTGCAGGCCTGCCTCCTGCAGACTAACATGCTGGGAGGCCCCAGCGCTCAGTCAGGCCTTCAGCTGGTAGGTGCCTACCCCACCCCCAGGCTAGGGTATGATTCCCACATAAAACAAAGGAAAAACCCCACCAGACAAGCAAACAAAAAATCCAAACAAAAACTGAGGGTATTCCCTGCCTACCCTAGTCTCTTTTAACACTGATCAAAAATTTCTAATGTTATTAACCCCAGTCTCCTCTATTAACAAAATTTCTTACTATTTATTTCTCATCCTCTTAAAGCCAAATCCAGAGTGTGTGTGTGGTGGGAGCGGGGGGTGGGGTGCAGGGGAGGAAGAAGTAGATTGGGTAGTAGAAAGATAAATACAAAACACTTTTGTGGAATTGCACCCTGGTACAGGGAGTACAAAGGAGGAGATTGTCAATTCGCCTGGCAGGGAAAATGTGTCATCTGGGGGCTGCTCAGGATAGATTCTCAGGTTGTGTTTTAAATCGTGGGTGGTTGAGAAAAATATTTCCAGTCAAAAGGAATAGCATGGGTAGAATCCTGGAGGTTGAGACAAGGTGGCCTTCACTGAAATAGGATCATATGATACATATTGTCATTTTTTTATCACTCAACAATGTGTCATGGTGTCTTTATCCAACAGATCATGTAGATCTATCCCATTCTTTTTAATGGTTGACCATTGCTATGGTCTGAATGTTTGTGTCCACTACAAATTCATATGTTGAAGTCCTAACACCTAAGGTGATGGTACGAGGAGGTGGGGTTTTGGGGGAGGTGTGTAGGTCATGAAGGTGGAGCCCTCAGGAATGGGATTAGAGCCTTTATGAGAGAGACCCCTACAGAGCTCCTGAGCCCTTTCTGCCATGTGAAGACACAACAAGAAGTCTGCCAGCAGGAAGAGAGCACTCACTTGACCGTGCTGGCACCCTGATCTCAGACTTCCAGCCTCCAGAATTGTGAGAAGTAAATTTCTGCGGTTTATAGGCTACCCAGTCTCTGGTATTTCGTTACAGCAACCTTGAATGGACGAAGACACACATCATTGCATTGCATGGACATGCCACCAAAATTTAGGTATCGTGTTCTCTCTTGCTAGATTTTTAGGTTGTTTTCAGTTGTTATGAACAATTGCCCAATCATTCTCTTAAGAAATATCCCTTCTGGGATGCAGAATACTCATATGCTAAATATATTTTTTTATATATTGGCAGTTGTCTTCCAGAAAAATATATGAATTTATACCCCCAATGGAATATGAAAGGCCATTTCTTTGCATGCTTGCAACTCTTAATGCTTTGAATCATTTTCAGGTTTGCCAGTCATTTCAGTGATGATCTTTTTTTCTCTAAATTTGCTTTTTAAGATTACTAGTGAGACTACATTTTTTTACACATTGATTGCATGTTTGTGTTCTTCTTTTAGAGAATTTATTACCATTTTGGAAAACTGCTTATTTTTAGATCAGAATATTGTCTTTTTTATTGTTTAATGGGAATATTTTATCTGCCATATAATATGCTGCTCATATCTTTCTCAATTTGACATTTCTCTCTTAACTTTGTATATAGACTCTCTTGCTGTACCTGTTTTAAATTTTTATGAAATCAATCCTCAAAGCATAAAAATAAAAAATAACTTCCTGTTGTAGAAGATTGCCAAAATGGCCTGTTTTTCATTCCTTGTATCCATGCCCTCTGCAACTTTGCTGCTTCTCCCACCAAGAGATGACATCTATTTCCCCACTTGTGACCTGCATTGGCCAATGGAAAGCAGCAGAAGTGACAACGCACACCATTTGATCTCTGTCTTGAAACCCCATCCCTGCCATGTGAAAAATCCCAGCTGGCTCACTGGAAGATAAGAGATGTGTGGCCTAGTTGTCCTCACATGCCGGTATCCAGCCAAACCAGCAGACACGGGGGTAAGGTCATGCTGGACAGCCAGCCCCCAGCCCACTTGCCTGCTGACTACAGCCTCATGAACAAGCCCAACTGAGATCAGCCACACTGGGCCCAGTTCAGCAGAACTGCCCACATGACCTGCTTTAATTGTATAACTGTAGCTTTAAAGCACTATGATTTGGGGCAGTTTGCAATGAGGCAGTAAATAACTGATTCTCCTATATTTTCTTCTAACACTAGGTTTTGTTTTGGAATTTTTTGTTCTTAACTCTTTAATCCATATAAAGTATATGTACAGTGTGAGGTAGGTAGTTATGGGGTCTTTATTTCTTTTACTAAATGGATAGCCGATTTTCTCAACTCTGTTTATTGAAATTTCTTTCACCACCGATTTGAAATGCCATGGTTTTCATTAACTAAATTCCCATGTGCACAAGGATTTGTTTCTGGGCTCTCTAACATGTTCCACTGATTTATTTTCTTATATCTGTGCCAATAATACAACATTTAATTTCCTAATTTTAGAGTATGACTTGATATCTGGAATGCTCCTAGGAAATAACATAGGAAACCAATTATTAGAACTCAAGGGGAGGGATACTGTCTTAAATACTTTTGTATTTCCCCTAGATTCCAGCTAACTCTGTGGGCATGGAGGTGACTGCAAAATATTTTTTGAAAGAGGAAATATTTGGTCTTCTGTATTGTAAATCTGTGGCATTCAATATGCTAGAAATAAATTTGGGAGCTTGTGGTTTACAAAGATGACATTTACAGTCATTTTTTCTTTTATCCTCACAACTCTATAAGCTGTAAGTTTAGCAACCTGAGAAAAGTTCCTCATGGTGATGAAGGACGATGGAGAAGGAAGAGAAGAAGAGGAGGAGGAGGGAGAGAAAGCTAACATTTACTGAACGTTTACTCTGCGTTAGGGTCTATACTAAATACTATAAATGTCTTACCTTATTTAACTCTCATAACAACCCTATGAGGTTAGTACTATTTATAAATCCAGTTTTCAGAAGAGAAGGTAAAATTCAGAGAAGTTGAGTAACTAGATCAGAGTCACACAGTAAATGACAGAGTCAAAATTCTAAATGAATGTGAATACAGGGAAAAAACCCAAAACCACTGAAAGAAAATACACCTAAAGGTTAGCAGTTGTTCTCTCTGGACAGTAGGATCATGACAATTTCCATTTTCTTCTTATTAATTTTTCTGTTGCCCAACTTTCCTGCAAGGAACACATATTATTTTAGTAAGCATAATATAAATATAATAATGATAAAGTACCAACAAGTCTTAAAAAGATGACCCTTCTATCATTGGAATCTAGTGTGAACTCTTCAGTAAAATAGTAGATAGCTTTCTCTTCACCAGGCTGGCTGGGTCAGTTACCAAGCTAGGATATGGCGGTGAGACCCGTCCTCCATTCTGCCATATTATTAGACAGGCTGCTCTGTTATTCTCTTATGTGTGCACTTTTCACTGGACCATTCCACTCCTGCCTGGCATCCTACCTTTGGACTACCCTCTACTCATGACCTTTATAAAGACTGGAAAGAGATCAATGGAAGAATTTTATAAGAAAAAGCATTAGATAATAAACAGCTGATGAAGAAGTTTGGAAGCTATAGAAAGAATCCAGGTTTGTTCCTTATTCCTATTTCTGCTCCTCAGGCTTCCTATTGCCTAAGTGTGAACAAGTGGTGGGTGTTGATGCTATCTGACCACACTCATTTTATTGTTATTTTAGAAAAAGAAGCATGGGATTATGAGTATAGGGACAGAGGAGATGACCTAAATTTACCCAATGGTAAAGCAGGATAGGACTTCTGAAAATAGGGGGAAATAGGGAAGAAATAATAACTTAAGTGAAACAGGAAAAAAAGGAAGAAAGAACAAAAAAGTGAATAAATAAAAGTCATAAAACCAGACAGAAGGAATAAAATTAAGTTTATTGGTAGATCTATTAAATATGAATGGACAGCATTCTCCATTAAAAGACTATGACTGGCATTTTTTTATTTATAAAGACTACCCATAAAGTTTAAGGAAAGAGAAAATAAAGGAATGAATAAACATATTATGTAGCAAATACTCAATTGCCATTCCTACTTCCTTCTTATTTGTATCAAGCAAGGTGGAATTTATGGTTAAAAACTCCCAAGTCAAGAAAAATGATAGAATGTTGAGCAGCAACCCTATGGTAGCAAATGTGAACATCTGGAGAGATGCGAGCATTTCTTTTGCTTTTTTTCTTGGTAACTACCACTTACATTTTTGTTGAATAAAATACTATATTATAAAAAATAATTCAATAGTGAGATGATTCAGGAAGCCACTTTGAAATGAGTCACTTAAAGGTAAGAATGATATTGTTCTGCAGGGTCAGGATTCTGATTTGATTCAGTTCACTATGCACAGCAAAATTAAAAATGAAAGGTTAGACACTCTAAGAACAGAAATAGAGTTGATAGAGTAATACATCTTCCAAATAAGTAGAAGAGAACAAATAAAAGACTAAAGCAAACAAAAACTCAATCCAAAAAAGGCAAGAAAGGAGAAAAAAAGCATAGAGAATACAAAGTTTAAGATGGTAGAAAAAGCCCAAATTCATTCCTTCAACAATTATATGATGGAGTGCCTACTAAAAGCAAAATACTATTTTAGGAAACAGCAATATGACAGTAAACAAAACATAGAAAAAGACCTGCTCTCATGAACCTTCTATCCTAATGGGGGAAATACATAGACCAGATAAATGAATAAATCACCTGTGGCACGTCTTAAGACAGTAAGCACAAGACAAATAAGTGCAGTGGATATGTTAAAGATGGAAGAAGGCTTGTCAGGGATGGCCTTCCTGGGAAGGTAATATTCAAGACATTATGAGGGAAGTAAGTAATTGAACCATGTGGGTGTATGAAGGGAACAGCATCTCAGACAAAGGAACAGCAGGTGCAGATATCCTGAGGCTAGCATGTGCTTGTGGAGGCCACATAGAGCAGAGGGGAGAGCAGAAGTGAAGCAAGACTGGATCAGACAGGACCTTGGGGTCCACCTGGCTTTTACACTGAGTGAAATGGGTAGCTGGAGGATTTTTTGAGAAGAGGCAGATGATCTGGTTTATTTATTTATTTATTTTTAGGAGGATCACTCTAGATGCTGTGATGCAAACAGACTAAAAGGAAAAAGCGGAGACTGGTTGGGTGGCTACTGCAGCGGCAACTTGAACAAGTGAAGGCGGTGTGAAGGGCTGGGGAGTCTGGAGAGATTTTGAAGGTGGAGTCCACAAGATACGCTGATAGATTACATGTGAAAGAGATGAGTCAAGGACGTCTCCAAAGGTTTTGGCCTGAACAAATATCTCAGCAGTGATAATGAATGTAAATACAGTAAACTCGCCATTCAAAAGGCAGAGATGGTTGGCTTGGATTACAAAAGGCATCCTCAGCATATAAAATGTGAGCATACAGAAAGGTTAAATCTAAAAAGATGAAAAAAGTTAGGAGATAAATATTGAAAGACAGCGGGCATGGCTATATTAATGCCCGACAAAAGCGAAATTCCCTCTCTTAATCTCTACCTCCTCTGTCTTCCTCTGTTTGGCAATTTTGAACCCAATCTTCCCAAGGGAACTGTTTCTTTAAGGATAGGGATGTCACACCCTCATTTAGACCCAACCCCCCTTCGAACAGTCCCCAGGAAGTACTAAGTACTATGATTATGTGAAAAAAAATTTTGTAATGTTGTCTATCTGCTGATTTCTCCTCCATCATAAATAATTGATTTGGGAAGGATGGGGCTGTTCATCTCTAAGGTGACACCAAGTAAAGTTGCTGCTTCTACCAATTTCACCTCTTCCAAGGTGACACGAGCATGATTCTATACGAGAAGCTGCAACACCAAGGGATCACGGTTCGTTTCTCCTCAATAAGACTTTCCTATGTAGTGCAGGGCAAGGCTGCCAAACGCAAGGCGCTCTCTTTGGACCAGGCACGTCTGGGTTTGGTCAAAGCCACGGAGAGCAGGCCACACTTGGCTCTGGTAACCTGGGAAGTTTTTATGAAAGGAAAAAAGGAGAGAAGCCTGCAGTGTGACGCACTGACCAAGGCCCAGCCGGGAACGATGGCTCCCTCAGCTCACTAAACCCTTTGGAGCTCATCTGCCCTCGGGGATAATAATGGCACATGTCTCATATTTAGAATTAATTGCAATTATACATTTATTTTTTTGAATTTTATTTTATTTATTTAGTTTTTATACAGCAGGTTCTTATTAGCTATCTATTTTACACATACTAGTGTATATATGTCAATCCCAATCTCCCAGTTCATCCCACCAACCCCCCCACAATTATAAATTTAATTTACTTGTCACAGTTCCAAGTGCTTAATAACAGATTCGCTGTTATTATTACCAAACAAGTGTGATCTCTAAACATTTCTTTATTTATTTGTTTATTCATTCATTGATTTATTTTTGAGAAAGCAATGTCCTTGGCAAAAATTAGCATTTGTTTACAAATTGTTTTCTCCTCCATCAAAGAGATGGAAACTGAGGACTGGAAATACCTAAAAGCTTAAAACCGAGGACACAGCACCAAGCGAAGAATCCACAAAAGCGATGATAAACCCCTCTAAAATTACCATGTAAGTCAGTAAGATAAAAACGTAAAAACTTAATTTTATGCAACTTTTCTCAAATCATAATTATGTTTTAAAGTCAGGAGGCTCTGTTCAATACTGAACGTTAATGTTTATTTTAGCAACAGAAATTAGTACAGTATCGTATCACGATGAAGGCTCGTATGACCTCCATCCCTACCATCTAGACTCCCTGCATGGCTTGCACCTGGAGAGCTATGGGAGCTCCGCAGGCTCCATCTTTCCTTCCTGTTGACAGCACAGAAGCCTCTTTACTGAGGGCAAAGCCTTCCCCGCACAAGTTTCCTACTTATCCCAAATTCACCGTTTATCCATTAGACAGTGCCCATTCTCATAGCTTCGATAAGAATCATGTGGGCAGTTTGTTAAATACAGAATCCTGGGCTTCAGCTCTAGACACTGGATTTAGTAAACTGTGGTGGAGCATGAGACCATGTTGGTTGGGTCTTTTTTTTCACAGATTACCTGGGAGATTCTCATCCAAGTGATCTAATGACCACCCTCGGAGAAATACTCTGCTTTAATAATAGTGTACATCCTTGCTACTCAAAGTGGTGGAGATGGTGGGTGGTGCAGAGTGTGGGCACAGACCAGTAGCATCTGCAGTGTATGGAGCTGGTCAGAAATGCAGCATCTACTGTCCCACCTGGGAACTTCTGAATTAGAATCTGCCTAGCAACAAGATCACCAGGCGATTCATGTGTATGTTACAGTTTAAGAAGTGATGATTGGATCACACAGAGGAAATACATTGACCATATATTTTAGTAAGGGCTTTATCATTGCTTTGAGGCTTTGATTAAATTTTGAAGTTCTTATTAAGAAATATTATATGCTGCCCAGAATTCTCCAATTTGGTTACCTTCTCCAGAACATGATGAAGATTTCTTACTGAGATCATTTTATCCTTCCTTTTACAAAATCATCTTGGGCAGTTGCTGGCTCACCAGGACAAGAATGCGTTATTTTCAGGTCAGTAGAATTTACTTGATGCTATATGTTACACATCAGGTCCATGCTTTTAACTAAGGTCACACATTTGATTTGTTTGCTTAAGCCAAGGTTCGGGTCATCCCCCAAACCAGTATCTCATCTTATCTGATGAAATTAGGAAGGTGCTTCCGGCACCCGAGGGATGAAGCGTCTCATCTGCTGGGAGGGGACTGAACTGCTTGGCTAGGGGAAGGCAAAATATCTGTTTCAGGAGTGATTCATCCTGTTGGCTGAGCTGAGTCGGGGGGGTGGGGTGGGGTGGGGGTGGGGGGTGGCGGGGTGTTTAAGATAAAGCTTGGGTCCTTATCAGAAGGCATTGCTATGGTCATTAAAGATGTTTGCAGTGGAATCCAGGATACACCCATAGGGAATAAATCCACACATGAAGAAAAGATTATTTATTATAATAGTGGGCTAGAAAGGCCAACAGGCTGGCTCAGGCCCTGACTTTTTTTTGCTCATTTTTTTCTTGCTCGTTGGAAATAGACTTAGTATTTCGGGAAGAACATTTTTACTATTGGGAATAATCTGGAAGAATAAAACAGAGCAGTTCAGACAGTAAAAGGAGACTGGAAAGACAAAGTAATGAAGTTTGACATTTGTTCCAAAGGCATTAAGGATAATTTGTGTATTTTAATCAGTAGGTAGTTTTCCTAGAAATAAAACGGTATTTGGCACTTAGCTCTTCTACCCCATTTAAAATTCTCCTTGCTCTCACCAAGTGGGTTATAGGGAAAACTCACATGGCCATAGTCATGAGCAAACATAGAGGCTGCAGTGCTTCAGAGACCAGCGATGTGCGGGTCTGGCCTCCTACTCATGTAACTTGTTTGAGAGGCTCCCTCTTCTTCAGCCTGATCTCGAATATACCATTTCCGTAGTATGATATGTTGCTGCTGCGTCCATAAGACCTTATGATTTGGTGGCCTTGACAATGCCCAGCTCATGACTGGGCACCTCTCTTCACTAGGACCCTTCGAAATCTCTGCATCCAATATGAATCTGTTTTCTAAACAAATACAGCCATTGCCCTTTTTTCTTATGAAAGGAACAATAAAAAGATACACAAATTTGGCTGGGCAGAGTAAGCTGAATGTTTTTATGAGGTGGTGGGGACGATCAATAATGTAGTTTATTGAACTATGAGCTAGTCATTAGCAGGGCTGTGATGGGCAGAGCCCCAGCCCGTGGCTTGCTGGGAGTTCCAGGCAGGTCGGGAGACCAGGCTCAGGGTAATAAGTGAGGATGCAGTTGAAGGAGCCGGTGAGGGGGCGGTGGGGGAAGGAGGAACACTAACTGGAACAGAAAGGCAGACACTCTCCAGGAGGGGCTAGCCATCCAAACCCTCAAGTCCCGTGGGAGGTGGTGAACTTGAATCTGGTCCATCTGGGAACAGTCACGCAAGTGGTTGAGTCCAAGTCTCCTCTGTTTAATCCATTCACTCTTTCTTAATCGTATGGTCTTAAATAATCTGAGGCATTACGAATGTATGATTTCTAAGTCAAAATTTCTAAATAATTTTTAAGATAACTAATTCGGGAAAAAAGGACAGTCCTGAGCCTGGAGTCCCCAGACAGTTGAACAGGACTTGTGGGAAGGCACCTAAGAGCTTCTGAGGGAGGAAACGGATTTTAAAATTACTAACAGTCAGCCTCATAGCCAACCCGCACTCAAAAATAGATGACTTATTTTCCAGGCTGAAGGAAGCGATTTCTGGGATACTTTTACAGGGCCAGCAATCTCTCCCACCAAGGGGGTCACAAGTCTGGACCCATCACCGTTAGCTACTCCAAAAAACAGAACTTCAGAGGCCAGGGAGCCTGTCACTAGGGGAAGAGGCCACTCAGGGCGCACAGGGACAGTGCACCTCAACACTATTAGCTCGTTGGGGGCGGGATTTGTCCTCAAAAGTGGAGTTAGTATGCGGCAGGCGGGGGTCCTTCATGCCCATGCAGCTGCAGCCCCAGTTTACACGTGCACAGACACACACACACTCACTCACACACACACTCACACACACACAAACACACACACACACACACATCCTCCTCCCAACCCCTGCTGTGCTGCCAAAGCCATGGGTTTAGGTTTCTGTCCCCCCCCACCCCCCACTACTGTTTAGATCCCTGTGGGTTAGAGTCTTGTGCTAAACCTTCATCTATTTCACCAGAACGCTTAAGTGTGCATCAGAGTCACCTGGAAGATTTATTAAAACATAGATTGCTGGGCTCCTGCACCCTGCCCCCGAACCCCACCAATTCTGATTCAATAAGGCTGCAGTGAGGCCCTAGAATTTGCATTTCTACAAGGGTCCCAGGTGAGGAGGCTGCTGCCAATTTGCAGACCAATCACACTCTGAGAGCCAGGATACGGCTGGCTATTCACTCATTCAACAAATATTTGCTGAATATTTTTGGTTCGACTCTGTGTCACATGCTGCACTAGGTGCTGGGATCAAACAATGAAAAGAGAAATGGAGTTTACAGTCTAGCTGGACAGGTGGATGGGAAATAGTTGCATACGTAATTATTTAATTACAGTCCTGATGAGGAAAATTACTGGATATCATGTCAGCAAATAACAAGGGACCTAAGGATATCAAGGAATGCAACCCTGAGAAAGTGACATTTCAACTAAGGTCCTAGGGAAACATATTTTTCATTCATTCATTCAGAATCCCCGTTAAAGAAAATAAAATCTCTGCATTGCAAATAACCTCCATGAGATGCCCTTAAGCTTTAAAAAGTGCCCACCAATCTCTTGGTGTCAACTTTGAAGGGATTGTTGATGGGAATGTCTTTCCCCAGGAACCTGGTTTTAGTTTCCGCTGACATGTTTTTAGAAAAAGGGAGTAAAGGAGAGTCAGGGAGGTAAGCTAAGAAGGCAGTGGGGCCTCGGGCGTTGCATTGGCTGAGCCCTGCTGTGGATCTGGTGTCAGAGCCAGTGGCCAGACGTCTAGGAGGCAGCTCTAGACGTTAGTCCCAGCTTCCCTTTCCACAGGTAAGAAAGCCACATCTCAGGGGGCCACACAGCTCACCCAGCACAGCTAGTGTTGGAGCTGAGACCCCAGCCCTGACCTGCAGGCCTCTGCTGTTTGCCCCAGAAGCCTCTGCGTAGGAGGGGATGCCATCAGAGGCACGGCAGGTGCAGAAAGGCACCAGGTAGGAAACCACACCAGGGCTGAGAAAGGGGCTGGAAGGATGTGAGGGACCAGAAAGAAGGTGGAGCCAGTGAGAGGGTGGAGCCACTGAGGGGGTGGTGCCAGTGAGAGGCGGGGCCAGGAAGCGCTGTCTCAAAACGTATGGAGAATAACTAAAGAACTTTAAACAGGAGTGTGACAAGTTATTAGCTGTGAGATATGAAACAAGTTACCTAATGTTTCCAATACTCTTGTTATCTGGAGGAGAACCTGGGGAACCTGGAAATTCTTAAGTGAGATTATTAGTCACAGAATACAATAAATATACACATAAGTGATCATTACAGTGGGGAGCTCTGTATCAGCAGAATTGGGTCCCCTCACTCACTAGCAGGTCACCCTTCTGGTACCATTTCTTCACCTACATACAATAAAGGTTTGATTCAATGAAATACTGTAAGATCCTTTCCATTCCTCAAATATTCTAATCCTGAGGTGAGTTGAAAAAGAAAAGAATTTATTTTTAATTATTATTATTTTTTAACTTTTTCCTCTTCAATGGAGGAATCAGGCTGCACAGGAAAAAGATGTTTAAAAATACATTTTGTGGATAAAGTGTATTTTTTTTTCCTTTTCCTGGTTCCTTTTGACCTGTGGTGTTTTTAGTTTGACCCTTGACGTGAAAACATAACTGGAAGCACATTCATTTCTTAGGCTCTCTAAACCCCTCAAACACACCAATGCCTGGGACGCCTGTTGAGAACTGGAGGGAGGGGACTGCCCCCAGCGGTCCCATGACTTCCACACCCCTGAAAAGACAGGCCAATGTTTCTGTTCTTGAGCTAGTAGTGACATGATGTCAGCGGAACATGTAAAGTACTTTTTCAAAAATCATGTATGCCCCCGACAAAACGTGATTGGGGGGTCTTCAAAGGTTCAGAAAAGGTCCAGGTAAGAGTTTAAACTTTCACATATGTACAGGGCTAACACATGGCCCACATCGGTTCCGTTAGGGAGATAGTTGGAACTCACTTGGCAAACTAGGTTAATGACTCGCTGAGCTAAGTGACTCAGATAAAATCCCCACATCTTGCTTGTGGTCACCTTAGCAGTGCTGTTCTGAGGGCTGTGTTTGGTCTTAAAATAGTACCTTTAGACCTTTGACTGCCTCTGTCTCAGAGTTTGAATCACCTTTTGTTTCTTTTTGAGGTCTTTGTGAAATAAGGAGCAGATATAGCACGATTTTACCCATCTTTGTGGATAGTGAAATAGTCCCCAGAAGCTACTGTAAGAGTGGTGTATTGAATGACCTGATGCAGGGTGTGAGCCAAAACCCCCTTGGCCCCCGTCAACTCACTCTGTACCAGTTGTTTTACCTGCCTCTGCACAAAACCTGGCCATCATCACCTGTGGAAGAGGAGGGGAAAGGAGGGGACGAGGGGAAGGGGGAGGAGAGGAGGAGGGGTGGAGAGGGCTGAGCTGTGATGCCATCTTGATGGGGCCTTTGCTGACCCCAGAGAGTTCTGAAGCTGGGATGACTCTTCAGAGTCGCCCAGTTGAGGCCAGGGGATCAGGCCTTTATTCTCCCATGTCTATCAGCCATTGAGTACCGGCCTCCCCAGGAAGTGGGTGTGGCCTTGAGCCGGTGGCTCGCTGCAGAGTCCAGCCCTCTGGGCAGCAAATAGCTGAGCGGGGTCTGTCGGTAGCACTCCAGGAGCTGGGACTAAGCCCTTCATCCTGTGTCAGGGCATCCCAGCGTCCGCCACAGAGAGCTGGAGGAAGAGAGCACAGTCCTTAGCTGGGATAGGATTGGTACCTCTGTCAGACGTGCAGTGCCGGCTCATCTGCGGTGGCCTGTCTTTGGGTTCCCTTGAAGAGGCCCTCTGGAAGCCCTCCTTGCAGTCCTTTGCACTGACAATGCCTCTCAGTCTGGCTGCTTGTGGCTCCCGTGTAAGTCTGGCATGTGGTTGTTCACCTTTCTGTTGGGATCCCTGGCCCTTCCAGCTGCTCCTTTAGAATGGGAATCTTTTCAGGATGACTCACGGCTAGATAATGTCTCCAGAGTCCACATCCCATTCCTCAGAAAATTGTATCTTTGCCTCACTCCTGGTGACCAACCACGATGGTTTTGTCCTGGTTTTAGCACTGAAAGTCTCACATCCCAAGAGATCTTTCAGTCCTGGACAAATGGGGATGTGGGTCACCGTAGAGCAGATGGACCCAAAGCAGCCCCATCTCATGCTTCCACTACAGTGTCACACCTCTAGGTGTTTCCAGTGTGAATCAGATGCCAGTTGCCATGGCCATCAAACTCCAGCGACTGATGCCAAGCCTTCCTATTGGGCCCCATGAAGCCTCTACCCTGTGCTTGAGTCACAGGGGAGGTGCCCCCTCCCATCCCCCTTGAAGTAGAGGAACAAAACATGACAGCTAATGCCCCAAAGAAAGCCTGTCTTCTACCATCACTTCGATGTCCCCTCACATCTTCTTATCCAGCCTAGAAGTGGGTAATGGGCTACATCTTACAAAACCTGCTAGTTTATCTGCTTACGATGAAGTAAGGGAAACTCTTTGAGTACAAAGTCGTTTGGGGAGCGTGTGCCCATGGGAGACCCTTCCTTCTGGGGCTGCTAACAGAGGTTAGCAGGATAGGAAGCTTTTTCTCAACATTAGCGTCCGTTTCACCATTTTTTTTCCTTCAAGTTCTTTGGCTTTGGGCCAGGATCTTTGAGCGAGCCATATGCATAAGAATTGCCCAAAGATTCTGTTAAAAATGTAGATTAACTTCCCTTAAACATGAAAAGATGCTCGACTTCATTCACAATAAGAGAAGTACAAACTGAAACTACAGCAAGATACCATTTCTAACCTATCGAAATGGCAAATATCTGACGCTGTTGGTAACACTATAGTAGAAATAGACGCTCATATGTTGTTGGTCTTGTCCCTGTGGAGAGGTATCTGGCAATAGCTAATAAAACTACAGGGACCTTTACCCTTTGACCCAGAAACTCCACTTTTGATAATGTCCCACAGAGATACCTGTACACATAATAAAAGATGTATTCAGACAAATCATTTATTGTGGCCTTGTTTGGAATAGCAAAAGATTGGAAATAGCCCAAGTAGAAAGCAATAAAAGATTGGTTATTAAACTATGGTAGATCTACACAATGAAATATTATGTAGTATAAAAAAGAATAATGGGAATATCTGTTTACATACTACAAATATGAAGAGACCTTTAGGAGCTGGTGTCAAATTTAGAAAATTAAAAACAGATTGCGTATATATGTATATGTGTATCTATGTATATATTTAATTTTTGCAAGAAAGGTGGAAATAAAAATATATGTTAATATTTGTGTGATTAACATAAAGAAACAAGCAGGCAAAAAATAATGAGCAATACAGAGGACGAGGGGGAAAGAGGGTGATTTGGGATATGGACTGAGGGAAGCAGTCTAAATGCTTTGCTGTGTATATACTTCTATACACTGATTTTTGAACCATGTAAACTCTCAGCTATTCAATAAAACAGTTTAGTACTATGTATTTTCAAATCCCCTTCTGGCAATTCTAATTAACTGGTTCTAGGGTGGGGCTGAGAATTCTGTATTCTCATATAGATTTGGAGGTGGATGAACTAAGAAACACACATTGGGAAAGATGATCTAAATGATCTTCCTCCTACATTATTTTATTGGCATTTGTTCTTACCGTTCAGTTCCACTTAATTAATAAATATTTTCTGGCATTTCATGTTCTAGCAAAGGCCACTGGGGAGGGACCACTAGAGCTGGTTGGAGGGTCCCAAGGGAATCAGTGGACGCAGGCAGCAGTGGGGAGTGAGGTCAGAAACCCGTCCAGAAAGTGGTCAGTGGCCAGGAAGGTTGTCCACGTGGTAGACAACCCATGGGGGAAGCTATGTGCTCCCACCTGTCCTTAAAGAGTCCAAGGAAGTTCCTTAGAAGTGTCTGCATTCTTGATGTTATGGAAGCAGAAGATCAAAGGCAAGGGAGCAAAAACTAAACGTTGACAGCTGGGATGGCGTGGTGGGTTGAATTATGTCCCCTAACAATACGTGTTCAAGTCTTAACCCCTGGTACCTGTGAATGTGACCTTATTTGGAAACAGGGTCTTTGCAGATGTAATCAAGTTAAAAACTAAGTCATACTGGATTATAGCAGACCCTAAATCCAGTATGAGGGGCGTCTAAGAGGAGAGAAATTTGGATATTGAGATACAGAGACACAGAGACACGTAGGAAAGAAGGCCATGAGACAACAGAGGCAGAGATCGGAGTAATGCAGCTTCAGGCCAAGGAAGGCCAAGGATGCCTGAAAGTACCGGAAGCTGAAAGAGGCAAAGAAGGATTCTTCCCTCGGAGCACGGCCCTGCCGACACCTTGATTTTAGACTTCTAGCTTCAGGAACAGTGAGAATACATTTCTGTTGTTTTAAGCTCCCAGTTTGTGGTAATTGTTGTGGTAGCCCTAGGCGAGTAGTACAGATGGTCAGAGACAAAAGTAAAGACAAAACTAGCTTCAGGCCTGTGAGCTGGAGAATGGTGTTGCTAGAGAGGCTAAACATGGGGAAGGGTATTTGGAGGGCTGGAAAGGATGGGAAGCCCGGTTTGAACTCACCAGGTTTTAGGCATAGGTGGGCACAGCAGGGGAGGGGGCTCAGCACAGATTGACTCAACGAGGGGACGCTCACATTCTCATAAGCCGAATCTGCGCCCTTTGTGCGCATCACCATCTGCCAACCACGTGTTCACGGACACGGCTGGTTCCACAGCCCTGGGGCTCTCAGGCTGATAAAAAGGTAGAGGAAGTAAATCCCTCCCCTCAAGTAGTTCATGAAATATAATTGAGAGAGGAGGCCTGCATATGTGAAGAATAGCTAATCTTGGAAGGAATAAATCCATCTGCATAATTTAAGTTGAAAGTTTAAAGGAGGAGGGTGTTTGTTGGGCAGCTGAGTCTTTAACAACCGCCTTTCCAAAGAGAAAGCACTGGCAACATCTGTGGAGTAAATACTCCGCCCGCGGCCAATTTCAAGCTCCCAGTGTGATGTCAGTGAATACGGAGCCGGAAGGAATGCTAAGGGTCAGCCCCTGGGAATCAGCATGAGTCAGGGCAGCTGGATCCAGCACCTCCCCGAGGGGGAGAACTCGGAGAGCTGGAGAAAGGGAGGTTTCAGGAAGGAGCAGAACCTTAGGCGCTTTTAAGGGATGGCAGACGCAGGGGGAACGGGAAAAGCCTTCCACAGGAAGCATCCTGAGTAAGGGGCTGGAGAGGCCATGGAGAGAAAGGCTGTGAGCCAGATGGACCTGAGTTCACGTCTCAGCGCAGGCATTAGTTGTGTGATCTGTAAAATAGTTTACTCATCTGTAAAATAGTACCCATGACACAGGCTTGTATGACACAGGCATGTTACTTGGTACATAGCAGACGTTCAAAAATATTAAGTTAAAAAAAAATGTTAAGTTGCCCTCAGCAGTGAGCTGAATAGTTTTGTCAAAATGTTTGTGTAGGGCTGTAGAGATAGATAAAACTCCAAAGACACACGTTCATATATACATACACATGTGTATATGCACATGTATGAATATATGTATATATTATATATACACATGTATGGAGACAAACACATATAAATACACATGCATCTATACACACACGTACAAAGTTCTCCATTTACTAAGACAAAGCTGTGTGGTCAGGCCCAGGGAGGTGTTTTATTCTGATGAATGTAGGTTAGGAGACCTCTGGAATTACATCATTCGTGTTTACTTGTTCAAGGACATCGGAGGGATAAGAAGCCCTGAGGAATTTAGGAGAGAAACATCCTGCCATGCCTTTGAGGCTACAAACAACTGCAGCAGGACCGGAAAAAGCGCTCACGTGAAGATGGGTTCCTTCCAGACTTACTGACAAAAGGGATTTTAGGTCAGTGTTTATCCTTCAGGAAACAACAGGGAAACAGGAGTCATTCTGCATTCTGTCAAGGAGGTGAGCAACCCGTTCAGAAAATGGAGCAAATTCCTGACATTGAACAAAAGAAAATGTCGTTGAGTCCAGGATTGGATCGAGCAGGGGCATCTGAACCTGTCATTTTGTTCAGGTTGAGTCACTGGGTAGACAGGAAGAGCTACTCTATGGTTTACTTGTTTCTCCTTTAGCAACTTGATTCAAAATTAAATTCTTTGGCTTCAAGCTCACGTTTGCACCTTGGCTTACCCAAGAGCCTGGCCAGGTGGGTAGATTGCCCTCCACAACCCATCATTGCTGTTACAAAAACAATGATACTAGTTTTATATGTGTAGCTATTTGTACTCATCTTGTGAGTTCAAAGAATTAAAGGAACTTTTTGCATTTGTGTGGCTATTGATGTCAAAATTTGTAAAGATTGGCTTCTGCTGTAAGGGAGCCAGAACTACCAAAAGCCAAGGATAATCTGTGACCAGAATTAAAAAAAACAAAACAAATGCAGGACTAAGCCATAATGGCCATTCCCATCCAAGGTGACCAGAATGGTACCTAAGAACAACACGGAGGGTTGACAAGGAAAGCAGGGGAGAACAACAAGGTTTTGAAGGACACTTAGGAGATGAAGGGGCAAGGGTAGACCAAACAAATGGAACAATCCGAATACAGGTAGACAGCAAAGATGGCAAACTCAGAGCCTGTGGGAAGCGCAGTTATGGGTCAGGTTGGAAGCAGGCCAGGCTGCTGCCGCTGTACCCCAGCTTAGTACCTTAAGCTCCTGTGTGGGCTGGATGCAAAGTTCACACAGGATGGGTGTTGGGGCCATATGAGGACCTCATGCCGCCAGCTTTCCACCTGGGATGTAAGTCTGGTTCATGAGGGAGGAGGTAGCACCAGCTAGAACAGAAAATTTGTGTGGAGAAAAACTAGATAGAGTTTGTAGGATAGGCCTGAAGACGTGGCCAGGTCTCACAGCAGAGCATTATGGGAGGATTAGGGAGAGATTGGCAAAGCTCACAGGTTAAAAATATTGCTGCTTCTTTTGTGTTGTTATGTTGAGACTGTGTATTAGAAAAGAATTCTGTTTTCCAATGGAAATGTGTTCAGACCAGCAAGGTGGGAGAAGTGAACATTTATATACTTTAGCTGGACTTCGGTGCTCATGTATGTATTTCTGTGAACGCCTGAGGGCCTGATTTTGTTATTGATTATGGAAGGAAATGCATGAGTGTGGATCCATCGTTTGAATTTTCTCGACTTATTCATCTCAAGTGTATACCAGAGGAAGACCTCAAATAAACAAGCAAAGCAATCAAAACAAAGAAGTATCATAGACATCCGTGGTGCCAATTGGCTCAATTTCTCCATGAGGTCATCTGAATGAAAGTCTTTGAAAGTCTTTTTTGGGGAAAAACAATTCAGAGGGAGAAGAGAAAGGAACTTATATTTATTATACCTATCAAGTGCTACTCTCTTTACTACACATGTCAAACAGATTATTTCATCTAACTAGTCATTTCCTTAATTTTTTAAAAAACTTCCAGGTGAGGGAACTACAACTCAGTATATTTTAATTGAGATGGCCAGAGTGGAACTCTCTGTGAATCATCTCAGGAGCACATAGTTTTGTTTTGGAGCTGATGATGTCATCCACAAGTGGAATTTCTTCTCCCTTGGGGGAAAACTCAATTTAGGTCTTCAGGCCTTCAACTGATTAGATGAGGCCCACCACATTCTGAGGGTAATTCCTCTACTTAAAGTTAACCGATTATAGGTGTTAACCAGATCTACAGCATACCTTCAGAGAAACACGTAGATTAGTGATTAGTTGAATAATTAGGTACTCTAGCCTAGCCCAGTTGACATAAAAAACTAACCACCAAACCTCCCAAACTTGCATAACTCTGTTTTATAATACAGAGACAATCAAAGAAATTTTGGCCAGGACATCAAAAAAAGCCAAGCTCTTTTGTGATACCGAGGGTTCTCTTCAGGGTCAGGAAAGTTAGCTGGCTCCTTGCCACTCAGTGTGAGCTATGTTCCCTAGTCACATCTTGGGCATATCTTGGTGACCTGGGGCCCAGCCGAGTCCTAGGCTCCTTAGCTTGAGTTTTTTTGAGAGTTTGCAGGTCTCCTGGTATTTTACTCTCACCACCTTTTCAGGGGTTTGATTTGACTCATAAATGAATCCACAGCTCTTCAAGTTTTCTATCACAGACCCAGATGGGAGCCTCAACAGTCACAGCCCATAAGCATTAATTGGCTCTGAGGATCATCGTGCCGCTCCTACAGCGCTTTTCTTTCGTAAACACTCACTAATGAACACAATTCCGAGAGTCCTGATTTCACGGGGCCTCCTGCTCTGATGACCTTTAGCAGCTCAGAGGGGGTTGAAGCGGGTCAGTGATTTAATACAGTGAACATACGGCCCCGAGAACACTGGTCACATCAAGACTACCTTGTCTTGTCTCTGCTCGATTATAAACTTTCTAAATATTTCCTAATGATGGCTACTTCCGAGAAACATCTATGACCAGTACTTAGCGAGGAGTTCTTCCTGATTAACTGCTGTCGTTCTATGGGTGCGTTTGCCTAGAACTATATTCACGAGGCAAAAGATAGTTTATCGTTTTTCTTTTGTATTTTTTTCCTTCCTGTCTTGCTCCCTCTCTTTTTATCTCCACATTGTTTTCCCAGGCTTGGTTTGGCTCATCAATGATTCACCTCTGTAGTTATTGGAGGTGCAATAATATTCTTTCAATTCAGACTTTTCCCTAAAAATTTTTCCTGAGGTCATCACTGTCAGTGCCGCCATGTGCAATGATCTGCTGTCTTTCATCACATTGTATGTGCTCCTTGGAATTAGTAATAGCAACAACTGATGGGCTGTGATGAAGGATGGCCTGGGAGGCCACAAGTCATTGTGTCTTTGATGGGTCTCCCGGTGCTACACAGTCAGGTGTGCCTGAGGCATATGGCTCAGCACTGAACAAAACAGATTTGGGCCCCGTCCCCAAGACTTAACAGCCCAGCCAGTCTTCCTTCAATTCCCACTCCTGGTCAGGTCCTTATTGTTTAATATCTTACATTTTAAGAAGAATGACATAGAAAATTCAGGGAAAAAAAGGATTAAAAAATGGACAATTGGATGAATAAGAAAAAAAAGTGAAGTCTCTGAAGACCTATTGAGGACTATTAAAATGCAGGTTTTATAAAAAATGCCTTAGTTTGCTTTGCTCCAAATTAGAAAGTTCACGTGGAGAATATCTTCTAGATCAATAGAGGGAAAGTAAGAGTTTGAAACTTTCTGATGCTTGATGATTTCTTGTTAGAACAGAAAATTATTTGATTAACCTTCATTTATTTCTTTAAAGAGTACAGAGAATAATATTAATATAGTATTTATTCATTATTCAGCACCAGACCCTGTGTTAGTGCTTTACATACATTAAATCATCACAAAAACTCTGTGAGTTAGGTCCATTACCCCCACTTCAGAGATGAGAAACTACAACGTAAGGAGGTTAAGTAAAGCTGCAAGTAATAGATGGTAGACCTATAACATCAAAATTTTCAAATACCACAACTCTGACTAGCTTTTGTAAAAAAAAAAAAAACCATAGAGGGCTTCCCTGGCGGCGCAGTGGTAGAGAGTCCACCGGCCGATGCAGGGGACACGGGTTCATGCCCCGGTCCGGGAAGATCCCACATGCCACGGAGCAGCTGGGCCCGTGAGCCATGGCCGCTGAGCCTGTGTGTCCAGAGCCTGTGCTCCGCAGCGGGAGAAGCCACAACAGTGAGAGGCCCGCGCACCGCAAAAAGAAAAAAAAAACACAAACAACCCATAGACACAGCACTTTCTTACACATTGTTTAATATTATTTAGCCCATTCAGGCAAAGATGTTTGGCATTTTGCTAGGTTTTTTTGCATTTTGCATTGTTTATAAAATACCTAAAATTTGCTAGGTATTGTGGAAGATGCTGGTTAGGAATTTCTAGTAGGTAGAGGAGGACCTTGTCATTATAAAGTTAGGTTCATTTTCATTTTTAACACCACAGTAACCATTTATACAATTTTATTAGGATCCTCACTACAGTGGAATTTATATAGAACTGCACTTTTAATACCATTTTGTTGACGTTATTAATTTTCCTGGATGATGACACGGCAATTGTCACATGACTCTTCTCTTTCAGAGTCTTCAGGAGTTGCCTGTCGTCTGTTGCATTAAATCGGAAGCCGCTGGCCTGGTTGGCAAGCTTGCGATAACCCAACTCCATGCCTCCTGACAACCTCATCCCCCATGAGGCTTCAGCTTAACTCTTCTCTCCTGCTACCTGCTGCTCTCATGGTCTCCTTGGCTTGCTTCTGTGGTTTCCCACCTAGGTTGCCTTCTCCTTGCGTTTCATCTTACTCAAACCTTTGCTTCGAGGCTTGCTTGCAATCCTCATCCTTTCTCTGTAGCACTCCCCTCCCGTGCTAGTTTTTCCTACTCTCTCCTCTCCCTTCCTAGCCTCCCATAGTATGTATTGCCTTATTGCTCAAATTGAGCCCTCGATTATATCCTTTCTTGGACTCTAGTCTAGTGCGTTTCAAACTTTGATGGGCAGAAGAATCATCTGATTTAAAATACTAAAAATAAAATTGCCGTATAATTCAACTATTCCACTTCTAGGTATATACCCAAAAGAATTGAAAGCAGGATCTCAAAGAGATATTTATTTTCTTATTTTTTTTCAACATCTTTATTGGAGTATAATTGCTTTACAATGGTGTGTTAGTTTCTGCTGTACAACAAAGTGAATCAGCTATACATATACATATATCCCCGTAGCTCCTGCCTCTTGTGTCTCCCTCCCACTCTCCCTATCCTACCCCTCTAAGTGGACACAAAGCACCGAGCTGATCTCCCTGTGCTATGCGGCTGCTTCCCACTAGCTATCTATTTTACATTTGGTAGTGTATATAAGTCGATGCCAGTCTCTCACTTTGTCCCAGCTTACCCTTCCCTTCCCATGTCCTCAAGTCCATTCTCTATGTCTGTGTCTTTATTCCTGTCCTGCCCCTACGTTCCTCAGAACCTTTTCTTTTTTAGATTCCATATATATGTGTTAGCATACGGTATTTGTTTTTCTCTTTCTGACTTACTTCACTCTGTATGACAGTCTCTAGGTCCATCCACTTCACTACAAATAACTCAATTTCATTTCTTTTTATGGCTGAGTAATATTCCATTGTATATATGTGCCACATCTTCTTTATCCATTCATCTGTCGATGGACACTTAGGTTCCTTCCATATCCTGGCTATTGTAACTAGTGCTGCAATGAACATTGTGGTGCATGACTCTTTCTGAATTATGGTTTTCTCAGGGTATATGCCCAGTAGTGGGACTGCTGGGTCATATGGTAGTTTTATTTTTAGTTTTTTAAGGAACCTCCATACAGTTCTTTATAGTGGCTGTATCAATTTACATTCCCACCAACAGTGCAAGAGGGTTCCCTTTTCTCCACACCCTCTCCAGCATTTATTGTTTGTAGATTTTTTGATGATGGCCATTCTGACCAGTGTGAGGTGATACCTCATTGTAGTTTTGAGTTGCCTTTCTGTAATGATTAGTGATGTTGAGCATTCTTTCATGTGCTTGTTGGCAGTCTGTATATCTTCTTTGGAGAAACGTCTATTTAGGTCTTCTGCCCATTTTTGGATTGGGTTGTTTGTTTTTTTGATATTGAGCTGCATGAGCTGCTTGTAAATTTTGGAGATTAATCCTTTGTCAGTTGCTTCATTTGCAAATATTTTCTCCCATTCTGAGGGTTGTCTTTTTGTCTTATTTATGTTTTCCTTTGCTGTTTATGTTTATTTTTTCCTTTTCCTTTCCTTTCCTTTCCAAAAGCTTTTAAGTTTCATTAGGTCCCATTTGTTTATTTTTGTTTTTATTTCCATTTCTCTAGGAGGTGGGTCAAAAAGGATCTTGCTGTGATTTATGTCATAGAGTGTTCTGCCTATGTTTTCCTTTAAGAGTTTTATAGTGTCTGGCCTTATATTTAGGTCTTTAATCCATTTGGAGTTCATTTTTGTGTATGGTGTTAGGGAATGTTTTAATTTTGTTCTTTTCCATGTCGCTGTCCAGTTTTCCCAGCACCACTTATTGAAGAGGCTGTCAAAGAGATATTTATACACCCACGTTTATAGCAGCATTATTCACAATAGCCAAAAGATGAAAACCACCCAAGTGTACATAGATGAATGAATAGTTAAGCAAAATGTGGTATATCTACATCTTTGTCTATATCTACACACACACACACACACACACACACACACACACACACAGGTATATTATTCAACTTTTAAAAGGAAGGAAATTTCAACACATGCCACAACATGGATGAAACTTAAGGACATGATTGTAAGTGAAATAAGCCAGTCACAAAAAGCTGAACACGGTAGGAATCCACTTACAGGAAGTACCTGTAGAGTCAAATCCATAGCAACTAGAAGGGCGGTTGCCAGGGGCCGGAGGAGGGAGGATGGGAAGTTGCTGTTGAATGGGTACAGAGTTTAGGTTGCAAGACAAAAAGAGTTCTGGAGAGTGATTGCAGGACAATGTGAATGTACTTAACACCACTGAACTGTACACTTAAAAATGGCTAAGATGGTAAATGTTATGTATGTTTTACCACAATTTTTTTTAAAATCTGGGAAGAGAGTATAAAATATAAAATGATGGTCTCTAGGCCCAACCGCAAGATTCGTATTTTTAGTGATTTTGTCTGGGTGGGAGGGGGGGAGGGAACGTCATCTTAATTATCATTCCCAGGGGTTCGGAGGCAGGTGGTCTTCAGGACAAATTTGGAGATGCTTCTAGTTTTTGCATGTATGTAAAATATTGCCTCCAACACTGTAGATCTTAAAAAAAGGATGGGAATTAGCATTTCATGAATACCTAGATGTCAGGCACTTAACTTTCACCCAAACAGTTGTTATTATGTATAGTATCTTACGTATAAGACAACCGAGACTGAAAAACTGTGTGACTTACCCATGATCATAAAGATACAAAGCAGAAAAACTGGGAGTAAGTCCAGTGTGACAGAGACATTGTGATGTGTTTGCTGCACCATTTCCTGTTGTTGGGCACACAGGGAGACTGGGCTTTTAGCCTCAGGCGACCTTGCAGTTTGGTTCCTGCCCTGTGCCTGAACTCTGGCCTGGGCACCTCTGACCTATACGAAAGAAGTGTCCAGTCCTGGCCCTTAAAAACATCCTGCTTAGAGCCCCAGTCCTTTCTTCTCCTTTCGTAGCAAGTCTGAAGGATGTGAGCTCCAAATAACAGTCCTATGAGATGAAAGATGGGCACCAGCCCTGCCTGAGACTGAAAGCTGAGTAAGAGATGAATGTTTATTGTGGTCAAGCACTGACATTTCACAACTTATTTGTTATTGCAGTGTAGCCTCTTTTATCCTGACTAAATCCATCCCCTTGTCCTTCCCATGACAGTACTCTACCTCCCAAAGTCCAGGACATAAATTTCTTCTGTATTTCCTGCAGCATTAGGATAATGTTAAGCTTATATCACAGTTTTCTCCCCAAAAAAGTTTTTGGCATTGATGTGGTTTATGAGAACGATGAAAATTCCAGGTTGTAGAGAAAGACATAGAAAAACTCACTCCTCTGACAGCGGAAGCAGCTCCAAGAGCACCATTTAATTTTTAACTTCAATTTCCTACTCCCACCTTATGACCCCAGTTCTTTTTCTCAACTTGCTAGTGTTATTTTTCTAAACCTTCAGAAAGCCAGTGGTTTAGTTTTAGCAAACCAAAAGCAAAACAGAACACTTCAGAAAAGGTTAATGATTGTTTATAAATAAATGGTTCCTGCCAAATGATTCTGATGCTCCACGTTGAGCTCATGTAGGGCAAGTGAGATACATTCCTGAGTAACCAAAGCCCTCTGTGAAATGAGCTTGCCAAGCCGTAGCGGCCCTGATGAACACATGGCCTCACACAGGAAAACAGGAAATGGAAGTGGGAGACTTATGTTTGGGAGAGTGGAAGAAATGAAGACAAACAAAGACGGCTTCCTCAAAGCTGGAATCCTCCAGTTTACTAGTTTGCAAAACATCATCTGAGCATTGAGTTTTCTCTCTGGTATGTGTTCCTATAGCAGAGATACAGTGGTCCCCAATGTGTATTTTCTCCTTTTTCTTCAGTAATAGTAACCACCAGTACTTAGCTGGGCACACGGCCGTACTAAATAAAGACTGTGTTTTCCAGTCTCATTAGGCAGCTGTTCGTAGCCACAGAACTAAGTTCCAGTCATATCCATCTCATGGGATATGAGAAACAGTGATATCTACAAGTTCCAGGAAATGTCCTTAGAAAGGATAGGGGATTCTTCTCTTCACTACCCACTCAGCATTGTGACGCAGATATGACCAATGCTCTACCTTGGGCCGTAAGAATGAGGACCAGACCTTTGGGTTGGTGGAACACAAAGTTGGAGGTTCCCGGGGCCCAGATGATCCTAGAGCTGCCTTAAAAGTCTTGAACGGCTGCCTACACTCAGACTTTTGCATGAGGGAGATATGCACTCTATACCCTCCTATTATGTTTAAGCCACTGTGATTTGGGACCTTAAAGTTAGTGGTAAGTTGGTCTAACTAATACAGTGAGCAGTTTTCTAGCTTGGTTAAATGTCTTGTTTATTGTCTAAAATGCACACACGTGCTGCATAATGCAGACGATGGAAGGCAGGTGATACATGCAGGTCAATCTGTGGTTCACGTTTTTTTAAAAAATGGTCAAGGGCTGGGAACTTTAGTCTGGAAATCCTTCCACCAAATATTTGCGCCCGAAAAAATGTGAACACGTGTCAAACTCATAGTCTCCATGGCAGTATACAATTTATGCCTCAATCAAAATTTTTTAAAAAATTAGGGTTTGTGTTAAACTAATAATCATGTTGTAATTTTGAAACTCTAAACAAAAGTATCTTTGCTCTCAGCACTATTTTGTTGCTTTAATTATTATGAAGTCAGTGCTTGAAGATAAAAGATAAATCAGAGAGTGTCTGGCAGTTTCCAAACACAATATAAGCTCACACACACACACACACACAAACACACACGAAATTAAGTAGTTTTTAAAGATATTAGAGTCATGTTCATTCCTGGTTAAATAGTTCTAGTTCAGATGGAAGGAAAAAGAAAAGCTTTAAGTTTATGACAGATTTACTTTACAAATTCAGAAAGATACATGATATTAGCACAAAAAGTCTACTTCGGGCCCACTGTTACATGACAACAAATACACACTTTATGAAAGAATACATGTGTGCATGTAAGCCTGGATTTTTTTCCTTTCTTAACGCCAGAATCAGGTTCAATTAGATAACGAATTTAATTCAGTAACCATTCCTTGAATGCCTACATGTGTCAGGCTCTATGCAAACCTCTGGTGACATGAAGATAATGAGACATGGTCTGGACTGCTGTCCCGAGGACACAGTTCATAGGGGAGCCAAGGACATGGACGCCATTTGTGATACCCAGAATCTCTGCAAGTCCTAAACTCACAGAATGAACAAAACACTCTAGAAGGAGAAGGAAGCAGTTAATCCTATCTGGGGTGAGAGGAGGCATCTAAGGAAGTCTTGTGGAATAAATAGAATTTCTCCAGGCATAGGAAGTGGGGGAGATATTCCAGAGAAAGAATAGCAAATACAAAGGAATAGAGGGTTGAAAGTGCACGCTATATTCGGGAAATAATGGTGGCTGGGACACAGCTGTGGGGCTTCAGCAGCCAACACTCTGGCAGCCAGGAGAGTGGATATTTCTGGGTATTTCCATCCTGATAGGAGGCCGGATCACAGCACACAGCACCCACTCTACCTAATGAGACAGTTCATTTGGAAACTATTAAATGTTAGACGACACAGTTTTCTGGTTGAAAGTAGCAAGCGGAGGGAATATATTGCTTACGAACCTGTAAGGGCTCCTCAGCGCATTCAGGCTAAAGTCCAAGTCCATCGTGGCCCCTTCAGGCCCATTTGCAGTCTGGCACCAATTAACATTTCCAGTCCCATCTTCTGTCACACCCTCTCTCTCTCCATGCCCTAACTGCAGCTGCAATGCCAGGTGTAGTGTCTTTGCTAGAGCAGATTAGCACAGTCTCAGGCCTACGGTATGATGAGGAACCCCAGTAGGAGAATCTCAATGTAGCCCCTAGAGTTTTGGAGAAAGACCATGCCTCCTATAGGAGAGAATTCTACAGCTTTGGAAAGCCACGTCTTGGTGCGCTACTTGCCTCAGGTCAAGATAGAGCATTTGACCATGAGCCATCTAGTGTCCAGGTGTTTAGAGCTGCCCATCATGAATGAGGTCTGTCTGACTCGACAAGTCAAAATGTTGACTAGACCCAACAGCAAGCCATTGTTGGAGTACATTCAGGACTGGAAGTGATCAGGGCCAAAGGGTATAAATAAACTGCAGGCCAAAGTCATCAAAAACAGGAAAGTCTAAGAAACTATCATAGCCAAGAGGAAGCTAAAGAGACATGACAACTCAATGTAATGGGGTGGATGGGAACCTGGACTGATCCTATCCAGGATCAGAAGAATACACTCAGTGTAAACTAAGGCTATCTGAATAAACTGTGGACTTCAGTTAATAATAATGTGTTAATATTGGTTCATTAATTGTAACAAACATAACATAGGAATGTAAGATGTTAATAACAGGAAATTGGACACGGGATATATGGGAATTTTCTACTATCTACTCAATTTTTCTGTAAACTTAAAGCTATTCTAAAAATTGTCTATTAATTAAAAAGATATAACAATAAAAAAATTAAACTTTGACTCATTTCACACCAGACACAAAAATCAACTCAAAATGGATCATAGAACTGAAGAGAAAACCTAAAACTATAAAAGTTCCAAAACAAAAAGAGGAGGAAATCTTTATGACCAGGGGTTAGGAAAAGATTTCTTAGGATACAAAAAGCACAAATCACAGAAGAAAAAAATTGATAAATTGGACTTCATCAAAGTGAAATCTCCTGCTTTTCAAAAGACATTGTTAAGGAAATGAAATGGTAAGTGACAGACTGGGGGAAAATGCTCTCAGTACATATAACTAGCAAAGCATTTGCATCTAGAATATATAAAGAACTTTTACAACCCAACGATAAAAATAAACACTAATTTAGTGGGAAGAAATGAATGGTCTTTTCAATAAATGGTTCTAGGTTTGTTAGATATTCCTAAGGAAAAAAAAGAGGAACTTTGACCCCTAATTCACACCATATACAAAATCAACTCTAGGTAGCCACAATCCTAATGGTGAAAGGTAAAACAATAAAAGAAAAGAAAGTACAGGATATAAACCATTATATATATAATATATATAATATATATATTATATATTATATATTAATTATATATTAATTTTGATTAAATTAATCAAAATTTAAAATTTCTGTTCCTCAAAAAAAATTTATTTAATGGAAACACATCACAGACCAAGAGAAAATATTCTCAATATATACATCATCCAAAATATTTTCCATCCAGAATATATAAAGAACTCTTATTGAACTGATGCTTCACAAAAGAAGATGTATGAATGGCTAATAAGCACATGAAAAGATGCTCAACATCATTAGTCATCAGGGAAACGCACATGAAAACCGCAATGGGACCCTACTACGCGTCATTAGAATTGCTGGTGGGAATGTGAAATGGGAAGGTCAGATTGGACTACAGTTTGGTAATTTCTTATACAGTTAAACATACGCTTATCATATAACCCAGCAAATTCCACTCTTTGGTGTTGTATTAGTCAGGGTTATACTGAGAAACAGAATAGGAGACATATATATTCATCATAAGGAATTGGCTCATGCAATTATAGAGGCTAAGTCCCACCATCTGCTGTTGGCAAGCTGGAGACCCAGGAAAGCCAGTGGTATAATTCAGTCCAAGTTCAAAGGCCTGAGAACCAGGAAAGCCAATGGCGGTCCAGAGGGCAGGAGAAGATGAGATGAGATGTCAGCAGCTCAAACACTGAGGCAGAAAAAAGGTTTGAATTCCTCCTTCCTCTGCCCTTTGTTCTATTCAGGCCCTCAACAGACTGGATGATGTCCACTCCTATTGGGGAGGATAATCTGTTTTATGAGTCCACCAATTCAAATGCTAATGTCACCCAGAGACACCCTCACAGACAACAGAGAAATAATGTTGAATCTGGGCACCTTGTAGCCAGCCAACTTGACGCATAAAACTAACCATCACAAACGATTGACCTTCGCAAGTGTTTACCCAAGAGAAACGAAAAGTCCATTCCACACAAAGACTTGTACACAGATGTTCATAGCAGCTTTGATCGTAATACGCAAAGACTAGAAACAACCCAAATGTCTATCACCAGGTAAGTGGATAAACAAATTGTGACTTACCTGTGCAGTAGGCCATTACTCACCAATGAAAAGCAATGGTACAGGCAGTAACATAGAAGAATCTTAAAAACGTTAGACTGAGATAGTGAATGAAAGAAGCAAGGCATGAAATATGGCTCCATTTATCCGATATTCTAGAAAACGTGAACGTAGTCGACGCGGATAGGAAATGGACCAATGGTTACCTGGGGTAGGGGGTTGGGAGCATTAACTAGAATAGGCCACAGGGAACATTTTTGGAGTAAGAGAAATGCTGTATATGATTTTGGTGGTGACTTGCGAATGCATTAGTCAAAACTCATCACAATGTACACTTCAAATGGGTGTGTTTTTTCCTAAGTAAACCATACCTCGATTTTAAAGTTTATTTTTTAAAACAGAGTTGAAACAGTTCATACGCCTACCAACAACGTGTAGGTGTCATTTTTTTTTTTTTTTTGCGGTACGCGGGCCTCTCACTGTTGTGGCCTCTCCCGTTGCGGAGCACAGGCTCCGGACGCGCAGGCTCAGCGGCCATGGCTCACGGGCCCAGCCGCTCCGCGGCATGTGGGATCTTCCCGGACCGGGGCACGAACCCGTGTCCCCTGCATCGGCAGGCGGACTCTCAACCACTGCGCCACCAGGGAAGCCCGAAGGTGTCATTTTTTGATAGTCTCTGTATCACTAGTTATGATTGCACCTTAAATTTTTTACCATTCTGGTGGGTGAAAAGTGTAATTTCCAACTTTTGAGGTAAACTTCTGTGGATTATGCAATAGGTATCCATGAGCAAACACCACACTAGAGAGTTCTGTGCTAAAAGTCATCGCAAATGAAGCTATTGCTAATGAGACTCACTAGGGTGATCACTTACACTTTCTCATATTTTCATTTGTAAAGAATTAGCCTAATATTCCATTATTCTCTAAGAATTTCAACATTTCAGCTTCATTCTGATCTTATTGTCAATGTTTGTCTTTTATCTTTTGTCGCTATGCTTATTCTTCCCGAGTCTTAGATTCATGGCAGAACTTCAGAGCAAAATCAGGAAAGGATCACGGCAGGGTTGCTTTAGCCCAAGTACCTCCTATCAGCTCCCTCTCCCCACCCGCATTTTTTTTGACGCAGACAATTGCTGTTTCCTCAGTCTTATGAAGAGTGTTATATAAATGCAGCTTCAGGACAGGAACCACCTCCCCCAACCTGATTACTGTCGCGAAGCTACTCCTACATGGAAATGCTACAGCCATGGTTGATCTCAGAAATCACGTGCTCCAACCTGCATATGTTATAGGTTAGAAGACTGTAGTCAAGCAGCTGGTAGTGGCCGGCCAGGAGCTAGAATTTCAGACCCCTGACTCCTGGACTCTGCTCTATTCCTAGACCCTCGCTGCTTCATTGGTCAGCAGAACTGCAGCTCACGCTAGGCGTTCGGAGGCGGGTGCCCAAACGCACAGCTCTTCACATGCCAAAGCTGTCAGAAATATTGAAAATACATGATATCATGAGTTGATACAAACGGCTTTGTCTGAATAAATAAATATGCTGTGATTTTTAAGATTTAACAAACAATGAGCTAATGCCCTGGAAGGTTCCTCAGTGACAGCTGTAACCAGGACAAAAATATTTGTGTGTCTGGTACAATCATTGTATGTTTGCTTAGAATAACACTGGATTCTGAATTTATCCTGGCATAATTTTTAATAGTGTCTTCTTTCACTCTGAAAAATGTTTGAAAGAGACATTATATTACCACTGTGATTACATGGGATTTCTAGCTAATAAGCAGCCCTGTTCTATCTGCTAATTTTTTATTACTAGAAATAAGTTAGGGGGGCACTTGGGGCAAATGGCTTGTAATCAACTTCTAAATCATGCTAGACTAGAAAAAAGAGCACAATTCTCTCCTTTACTGCTTTAGAAAATAAAAAGCTGACTCAGTTGCTCAATTTGCTAGAGGATTATCTTAAAACAATGCTTTAGGACAGCCGTCCCCAACCTTTTTGGCACCAGGGGCCGGTTTCATGGAAGACAATTTCTCCACGGATGCAGGGGGTGGGGAATGGTTCAGGCTGCAACGCGAGTGAGGGGGAACGAGGGGGAGCGAGGGGGAGTGGCAGGTGAGCGCCTGCCGCTCACCTCCTGCTGTGCAGCCCACGGACCTGGGGGTTGGGGAACCCTGCTCCAGGAAACTTCTCAGATTCCAAGTGCCCATCTATCTTTTCTTCATAAGGAAATTAGAGTCCGACTCTCTAAAAATATTTTTGGTGGAATGTGGAATTAGAGCTCATCAAATTGAACTTGTATACAAATTGAAGGGCTTGGAATCCTGCTACCTATGAAATCCCAAGTTTGACAGTACACGTGTGCTGTGTATATGCATTTGTGAAATCTCATCTTGTTTTAACTTTCCACTGAGTATGGGCTAAGAGGAAGACCTGGCTTATAGCATTCTGGATGGGACATCACTCCAGGAAGCCAGGCCTGCTGGGAGATGTCCCTTCTCTGTGTGCTGTTGCAAGCCACAGAGCTCCTTCAGACAAGGAACTATGTGCCATTCTCTTCTCTGAATTTCCCATTTACCAACCTTGGTGCTTTCAACCAGAAGTTTCTCCATGGCCACTGATCCAATGAAGGACACTTTCATGCAGCACAGGCTAGTGAGGGTAAGACGGTGAATTCGCTTCTGAGGACTCTAGCATCATCAGTGCCACAGAGTGGTGGCTTCAAGAACAGAAATTTATCTCCTCACCATTCTGAGGGCTAGAAGTCCAAGATCAAGGTGTTGGCAGGGTTGGTTTCATTCTGATGCCTCTCTCCTTGGCTTGTACATGGTCACCTTCTCCCTTGTCTTCACATGGTCTTTCCTCTGCGCGTGTCTGTGTCCTAATCTCTTCTTATAAGGACACCAGTCCTACTGGATTAGGGTTCACCCTACTGACCTGACTTTAACTTAACTTAAACCTCTTTAAAGACCCTATCTCCAAACACATTCCACGGGAATGGGGGTCAGAGCTTCAACGTATGATTTTCAGGGAGATGCAACTCAGCCCCAAACAGGCAGTAACTAGGATTCTTTCATTAACTGACCTTGAGAAGCATTGCACAACGCTGTCCAGTACACTTCTCACTTGCCACCTGGGCAGGGGGTAGGGGTGGGTAGGGTTTGTGTCAAATGAGGAAAATTAATGTACCAATTCATCCACTGTACAGATGACAAGCCAGGAAGCATGACCAGTCAAATGTGTCCCACAAGGACCGCAGCATGCCCTGGGGCTCCATCCTGGGAGAGGAAATGCTCCTGTTTTCACTGACTCTACACCTTCCCACTCTCCAAGATGAGGTGCAAACACCATCTCTTCGTGAAAAGATACCCCCGAAAGCTCCCGTCTCCAGCCTCAGCCATGCCTGCCAGAGAGGTGGGAAAGTTCTCCCAGCATCTTTCATGTAACGCTTATCTCTTCTGATAGTTCTCATTACACTATATTACGATACTTATAGGTACTTTATATTTATTCAATATAATAAATGAATACCATTTATGTCTCAACTGGACCACGTCTTTTCTTTCTGTATCCCTACAACAAGACCCAGTGTCTGACACACAGTAGACAATTAATAAATGATTGAATAAATGAATAGGTAATTTGCTTTTCCCATATTCTTTCTTGGTTGAGGCTGGCAGACCACCCGGGGACACACACGTGTAGACAAAATGTGTTCACTAACAGAGTCCTACAACCAGCCCCATGATCATGTGTGAAACCGTCAGAAAAATGAGCGAACATCAAAATCTCATTATGCACCCCTTCTTAGATGTGTTATACACAAGCACTCATGTGGAGCAAGCATGCCAATTCGTTGGGTTGTTTGTCTTTCCACGACGTGAGGCACAAGAAAGGGCTATCTTAAAACTCTGCCGCTCAGACTCTGGAGCCCAACTGCCGGGGTCTGAATCCCAACTCTGCTACTTACTAGCTGTGTGGCCTTGGGCAAGTTACTTAACCTCGCTGCGTCTCAGTTTCCTCATTTGTAAAACAGAGATAATAATAATAACACCTACTCCAAAGGGCTGTCATGAGGAAGAAAAGAGTATATATAAAGTACTTCGGATAGCTTGTGGAGTGTCGTACGTGCTGTATAAGTGTTTGCTACCATCGCCGTGTTAATCCTGTCACTGTTATTATCAATAAAAGGGAATCATTTAGTTTGGTTCCACACTGTCATTGTAATTCCAATCAATCCCCCAAGCGCACCACCCTACGAGGGGCTCTCATGGCCCTGACCCTGACCTCGCTGGGCCTCTCCTGTCAGTGGTCACCGCTGTTTGGGAGGCAGGCTCCCTGGGCCACAGAGCCCACTGCACTCCTTCCCACCACCCTGTGTCCTGCAGGGCTGGGGGCAAAAATAGGGTCGTAGCCACCCCCTCCAAAAGGAGGGAGGGGAGTTTGGGAAGGGAGACTTTTTGTGTGTGTGTGGTACGCGGACCTCTCACTGTTGTGGCCTCTCCCGTTGCGGAGCACAGGCTCCGGACGCGCAGGCTCAGTGGCCATGGCTCACGGGCCCAGCCGCTCCGCGGCATGTGGGATCTTCCGGGACTGGGGCACGAACCCGCGTCCCCTGCATCAGCAGGCGGACTCTCAACCACTGCGCCACCAGGGAAGCCCGGGAAGCGAGACTTTTTGCTTTTCAATATTAAAGCACCAACAGAAAGGAATGGAATGGAGAGAGGAGCTAGAGGAGGGGAGAGAAGGGGTGAAGAAAGGAGGGGTAGGGAGGCGAGAAGCGGGAAGGAGGGATGGGGGAGGTAGGGGCCTGGATCGGGGAGATGGCAGGGAAGGGGAGGGGGAAGAGGGAAGGGGAGAGGAGAGGAGGGAGGGGCGAGGGGAGGGAAGAGGAGGGAGGGGAAGGGCGGGAAGTAGAGGGGAGGCAGGAGAGCCCGCAGGACAGGGACACTCCAGGCCTGGTCTGGGAGCAGTTCCAATGACTCCCCACATAAAAACAACCCATGACCACCAGCCTCCCCAGAGCCAGCTGTTTCCACTTCCGTAACATATGCTCACTCACGTAAATTGTTTACTAACTTCACATCCAGATTTTTTTAAATAGAGGAAAACCTGGGGTTTGTCTTCACCCACCAGAAGAGCAGAGATAAGGGGGAAAAATTCAATAACAAACAAAACGTAGAATCAGAACAAACACGACAGGAGAACTGAAGTTTCTCCAGGGCAGCCCAGCTCCCTTCACTTTCAGGGCTTCCTGAGTCAGTGAGGGGCCCGCCTCGTCCACGCAGCTGCATCTGCATCCCGCTCACAAAGCCCAGCGTCCGACTTCTAGCGAGAGAGGATAACCAAGAACAGGGGAAGAGCTGGCGTCTGCAACCATGGTGAGCGCAAGCGAAGTACCACACTTGAAAGCCCGGCCCACAGCGAGTGGACACTGGAACCTATGCTGTGTGGTGTTGAGAGCATGGGGTCCCAAGCCAGACCACCATGTTCTCTAGTCCCAGCTCTGCCACTTGGGAGCTGTGTGATCTGCGGTGAGTTACTGAACCTCTCTGTGCCTCAGTTTTATCATCTATCAAACGGGGATAAAAATGGTGTCCACCTCCTGAGATGGCTGAGGGGTAAAATGAGTTAAAGTAAAGCATTTAGAATAGTGCTGGCATTTACTAAGCCATTTTTTACCTAATTTTAAAAACTAGAGTTTTTACCTAATTTTTTAACCTAATTTTTAAAACTAAAGTTTTTACCTGATTAAAAAACTGGAATTCATTACTTCTCTTTGATATCCTTGACCTAGATTTATCGTGGGATTCTTGCTTAATATGATGTTCTCAAAGAAACATCAAAATCACAAAAGTGGTTGGAAACATTTTGTACGAGGGTCATATTTGAAGCTCCTAGCAGGATACATCCTCTTCCAAAATGTATGTAGCAGAAAAATATAAGATTTTCAAAATCAAAGAAAAGTTTCATGTTGAGTTGCATTATGTTGTTGGTCTAAACCTCTGAAACAATGTTTCTGTTCCTGAAATGAACAGAAAGTATATTTCTAGCCACAGTTCTTCAATCCTTAAGTGGCCAAGGCACTAGATATTTGTCAAAGATACTGCATTTGAGCAATAAAAGTGATACTTTGCTCCATCAAGGGTACTTTGAGGACAGTTTATTTACACCACTTCTCTATGAATCCAAAGGAGATATACCAAGGAGAGCAGGGGATGATTTTATTATTTGTCAATCTTACTCCCAACTGTATCTTTCCTTCTTTAGTAAAATTTGCCCACATCCAAATATTAATTATTTCCAACTATTAATCTAGTCTAATCGACTGGTTGCACTGTTAATTTTCTAATATTAATTCTTCTGATTTTATAATTAGTACATACACATATTAAACATGTTTTATTTGCTTCCTCTAGTTCATTCCCCTTCTGGCCACAGCCCCAGGATGGAAGTATCAAGAAGGTACTTCTCATCTCATTGGTACTGATGATGTTGTTTGTAGTTCCATCTGCTTTTGGTATGTGGCCTTTTCTTACATTTAACATTCAGGAAATGTACAAGCTTGTATTATTTGGGGGGTGTGAGGGTGAAGCAATAGTATCTTCATGGAAGTTGGCGAAAGATGCATCAGGAGTATCAGGCCTGACATCACATTAAACCAGAATCCCATGATAAATCTATGTTGAGACTATCAAAGAGAAGTAATGAATTCTAGTTTTTAAAATTTGGTAAAAATTCATGTGTACATATAACAAAAATAGTGCTTAGTAAATGCCAGGGGCTATTCTCAGTGCTTTACTTTAACTCATTTTACCCACAGCCATCTCAGGAGATGGACACTGTTTTATTTTTATCGCCCTTTGATAAATGATAAAACTGAGGCACAGAGAGGTTCAGGAACTCACTGCAGATCACACAGCTCCCAAGTGGCAGAGTTGGGACTCGAACCCAGAAGTCTGGCTTGGGGCCTCCTTGCTCTCAACACCACACAGCAGAGGTTACAGTGTCCACTCCCTGTGGGCCAGGCTTTCAAGTATGGTGCTTTCAGCAAAGGAAACCATAAACAAGATGAAAAGACAACCCTCAGAATGGGAGAAAATATTTGCAAATGAAGCAACTGACAAAGGATTAATCTCCAAAATATACAAGCAGCTCCTGCAGCTCAATATCAAAAAAACAAACAACCCAATCCAAAAATGGGCAGAAGACCTAAATAGACATTTCTCCAAAGAAGATATACAGATGGCCAACAAACACATGAAAGGATGCTCAACATCACTAATCATTAGAGAAATGCAAATCAAAACTACAATGAGCTATCACTTCACACCAGTCAGAATGGGCATCATCAAAAAATCTACCAACAATAAATGCTGGAGAGGGTGTGGAGAAAAAGCAACCCTCTTGCACTGTTGGTGGGAATGTAAACTGATACAGCCACTATGGAGAACAGTATGGAGGTTCCTTAAAAAACTAAAAATAGAACTACCATACGATCCAGCAATCCCACTCCTGGGCATATACCCTGAGAAAATCATAATTCAGAAAGAGTCATGTACCACAATGTTCATTGCAGCACTACTTACAATAGCCAGGACATGGAAGCAACCTAAGTGTCCATCAACAGATGAATGGATAAAGAAGATGTGGCACATATATGCAATGGAATATTACTCAGCCATAAAAAGGAACGAAATTGAGTCATTTGTTGAGACGTGGATGGACCTAGAGTCTGTCATACAGAGTGAAGTAAGTCAGAAAGAGAAAGACAAATACCATATGCTAACACATATATATGGAATCTAAAAGAAAAAATGGTTCTGATGAATTTAGGGGCAGGACAGGAATAAAGACGCAGATATAGAGAATGGACTTGAGGACATGAGGAAGGGGAGGGGGAAGTTAGGATGAAGTGAGAGAGTGGCATGGACATATATACACCACCAAATGTAAAATAGCTAGTGGGAAGCAGCCGCAGAGCACAGGGAAATAAGCTTGGTGCTGTGTGACCACTTAGAGGGGTGGGTTAGGGAGTGTGGGAGGGAGACGCTAGAGGGAGGAGATATGGGGATATATAGCTGATACATATAGCTGATTCACTTTATTATACAGCAGAAACTAAAACAACACTGTAAAGCAATTATACTCCAATAAAGATGTTAAAAAAAAAAAAATGTGTGGTGCTTTGCTTGCGCTCACCGTGGTTGCAGACGCCAGCTCTGCTCTTCCCCTGTCCTTGGTTAGCCTCTCTCTCTAGAAGTCGGATGCTGGGCTTTGAGAGTGGGATGCAGATGCAGCTGCGTGGACGAGGCGGGCCCCTCACTGACTCAGGAAGCCCTGAAAGTGAAGGGAGCTGGGCTGCCCTGGAGAAACTTCAGTTCTCCTGTAGCGTTCTTTCTGCTTTCATGTTTTGTTAGATGTTGAATCTCCCTCCTTATCCTCTTCTGGTGGGTGCAGACAGAGCCCAGGGCACCTATAACTTATCGTGGTCCAGCGCATCCCATAATGAATGTATTCTGTGTAGGCAACACAGTGCTCGCTTCCAAAAGCCCACACTTACGGTCCTTCTGCAGAGCCTGCCTCCCAGCTGCAGGGCCCCTCTGTGGGCACCAGCAGAGCTTGCACTCCCCTGGGCATCCTTGGCCAGTGGCTGGTAAGTAAGGGCTGTGAGAGTGCAGCTCCCAGGGCTTCAGGCAGGACAAATCCAAGATGCAAATGACACTCCGGAGTTCTACAGGATCAAACCACAGCAATGCTCCACGGGGTTTCGTCTGAAATTGCACCCTGGCTGGCTTCTCCCCCTCCCTGTTCTGCCTTCCCCACCCGCTCCTGGTTTCTCCTGGGGGCATCTTAAGAAACTGCTTCACCCCAGTCCTCATCTCGGGGTCTGCTTCTGAGGAGCCCAGGCAGGAGGAAGGAGCTTGCCTGAGTGGACAGCAGGGTGGTGTCCTATGGATGGGAGGGAAGGCAGGGTGTCTGGTGAGGCTGGGACACTTGGGAGTGGCAGGGTAAGGATCCTTCTGGGTGTTTCTGTGATATCAGTCATTAAATAAACCGTCTCCAGTAGAGGGGGGAGGAGTGCTGGATGCCGGGGAGGAAGGAGGGGTGTGAACCATTTGGCCGCAAGAGTCAGCGCATGACTGTTGCGAGGAAATTTGGTAAGACTTCTAGGCAGTGTGGGCTGATGTTCTCTGGCCACATAAACTACTCGGGTTGGGGACTGGATTAACCAAGACTGGAGTTATTTCTAGGAGAGTAGGCTGGAGGGAAAGAGGTTCAAGGGGTAGAAGAAGGGGGCTGGGTGATTATGATGATGAGGGACCTTGGCTGGATACAGAAGGAAGTGACAACATTGGAGGGGTGACCTAGAAAAGAGGGTGACGACAGTGGATTGCAGATCCTGATAAAGTTAGAGCCTTGTCAGCAGAGTGGTCCTAGGCTGTGACCATGGGAAGTGGTGGGCAGAGGGCAGGGTGCCCGGAACGGAGGTTGCGCAGGTGATGAGGTAGTCGTCATGCCAGGGTCAAAGGTGGGGCCAGGGCGTGGGAGGCTGGCGTGGGGTAGAGCGCCAGACCACCAGCTGCTAGAGCCCCTCTTCCCTCAAGCCGAGTAACTGAATGTTTAGACGTTCTATACATTTGCTTTTTTTACTTGTTTTTGCTTGTTTTTTGAGACTTTAGCAAGGAGGTTAGGAGCTATGGGTAGAACAGCACTTGAAAAGTTGCTCCCAACCTGCTTCGCCCTCACTGAACCTGTATGCGGTGCCCTGGACAGCAGCCAGGACCGCCCCCCTCCACCCAACACGTGCCTGGACGTGACAGCTTTCTCTCTACCCCAGAATTTCTCTCAGTTTTTCTGTTAAGTCTTCAGATCTATGACCTCTAATTTCCATGGTTTTCTCCCAGGTTCGTTTGAAGGGAAGGAGCTGTGAGCCTTGTTCTCAACCCGTGTAGGTTTTGAGCAATTTCTCCACGGAACTTTGAAAGCCAGGACTGTGTCTATACTCTCCCCTCATTTCCACAAAAGTTCAATATTTTAGAAGGAAACTCCTCTCCTACAGTCAAGTCGGCACTTAGTCTTAGCTGCCCAATGGCTCTGACTAATTCTTTACAACAGGGTGACACCAGGAAGGATGTAGAATCTCTTTCCTCAGCATCTCAAGGGTAAGTATCCCCCAACATACATGTGCGCACACACACACACACACACATGCAGTGCACACAGTCTTGTGAGTATCTAGCATAACCCAAGGAATGATTTCCAACGCACAAGCATTGAGCAGGGTGGCTAAACGGTAGAAGTCAAGAGAAATGGACCCTCCCCATGACTCTTTCTCTCTCTCTCTCTCTCCTGGTTTTTAGGTGAGGTGTGGTGTCTGCCATGAATCCTCTGTGAGGTGAGAACATATGTTTTCCCCAAAGTCTTGAGCACAGCAGGCAGGAGGGGGAGGGCGAGGAGATGCCAGCAGCATCCTTTTCTGGGTCAGGTGGTGGCCCTGAGACTGAGCACATCAGGGACTGCAACAGCCCACCTCAAGGGCGTCTGGTGGCACTTGGGGCTTCTCTACAGATATTCTTTCTGCCCTCCTACCCAACATGAGTGGGGGGATGAGTAGGATACCGACTGTGAAGATCTTTTCCTTCTTTTGAGCACATACCTATGTAATATGGCTGTAGCTGAAATGTTTTGTCCAAATGGCTTACGTTTTTGAGAAGCCAGGGAGCATGGCAAATCCCTCTGCACACGCAACAATTTCGGAAATGGATTTATTTAACATGAATCATAAAAGTGTTGAAAGAGTTTCTACAGTGAACTTTGCCTCTTGCCTCCAAACAGAGTAGTGGATGCCACCATGAATTAAGTTTTTCTCCCAGCAGCACCACATAGCAGAAGTTGGAAAAGATGGAGAAACACCAGTTTTCTCTTAAATGAAAAAGGTTTGGGGCTTCCCTGGTGGTGCAGTGGTTGAGAGTCTGCTTGCAAATGCAGGGGACACGGGTTCGTGCCCTGGTCCGGGAGGATCCCACATGCCACAGAGTGGCTAGGCCCGTGAGCCATGGCCACTGAGCCTGCGTCCAGAGCCTGTGCTCCGCAACGGGAGAAGCCACAACAGTTAGAGGCCCGCGTAGCGGAAAAAAAAAAAAGGTTTGCCCCATTCCTCTCTTGTCTAAACATGAAGTATGTATGATTCTTTATTTGCCTCCCACAGCCTGGACTCAGCCCTTTGCCAATATCAACAAATACTGGCAACAGTAAATATTGTATCAACTAAATGTGTTTTCCAACATTTATCCAGGTATCTGCAGAGCCAACTCTCCGTTATCCATGGTGCAGGTTAACTGGGCTCTGCCGGGCATCTCTTTGTCCCCTCAGTCGGCCCAAAGCCTCCTTCCAGTCCAACCACGTGCTGGATGTTGGATGTACATACCTTCCCAAAGAGCCAGCCACCCCTACAGAGAGGGTGGTATAAAGCGTTAGGATGCGGAGGGAAGGAAGAAGCGGGGGTACCCACCACCTTGGACTAGTTTCATTATTTCTCCTTCCTCATAGTTGCTAATTAAAATTCACATTAAAATGTGAACACACGTTCTTAACATGCTACCTCCAGTCTTGCTGAAATTACCTGGATTATAGATCATGTCCAAAGTAATTTCTTCCCAAAACCTGGTGTACAACCATAAGCTGGGAAGTTCATAATATGTGTTATATTTTATGATAACATTCAGGTAAAGCCATGCAAACTTGTCTATCATTGAAAGGTTCATTTTGAGTTGTGTTAATTGAAGGTGAGTTGATTCATTTATACACAACTCCCTCACTTCCCTTTGAGCAATTGTCAAGCGTGCTTGACGCAGCGCAAGTGACCTTCAAATACTGGGAGGGGAGGTGGGGATATTGGCCTGGACTGTCAGTGTAGATTTGGAGCATGAATTGCTCCAAAGAATCCTGATTTCTTACGCATGAACTACTGACCCTGGCACCGGGGCCAGGAGAACAGGACGGGAAGGAAGGTGAACTCCCGCTGATTCAGGGGCCCTCCCAGGCTGCCTTTTCCACGGTGTCAGCAGTATTCACCTCACTTTCCTCTCCTCCCTCTTCCGCTCCACCATAAGTCCTGTCCCTGGAAGCACTTTTCAGTTGCCAAGAATCAGGAACATTGGGAAACCATCCAAAAAGCTGGGTGGCTACTTTATTTTCCATAGCCCACACAGTAACACGTGGCCCTGCTTTTAGCATCGGGTCATAGGTGTGGACACAGCATGGCTTAAAGGAAGGAACACAGCACCAGAAAGAGAAGTCTTCAGTGACTCCAGTACCAAGCAAGCGTGTGACCTGGAAGCCAGCCTTCCTTACGGGCCTGTCTAGTTGAAGATGCAGGAATGTTCTGTAGGGCTTTCAGACGTTTTTCCTCTAGCTCCATTGCTCAGAGCGATGCTTCTCGTGTTGAAGCTGCTGGTCCGAGGGCCACATTTTCAGCAGGAAGAGAACAGGCCCCCCATAGCCACATAATTTCCAGGAGATGGAAATAGAACAAGGAGAAAATTCCCAGAAGTCAATGTGCTGCCCACTGAGGACCATAGGAAATGCCCTTGAAACCAGTAACGGATCCTGAGCTGGAGAAACAGCTCCTGTCTTTGCTTTCAAAACATTCCTAATGTTCCACTGTGTAAGAAATATGTCAAACACCTCCGTTGGAAAAACAGACTCCAAAGATGAAGCAGTGCCAGTTGCCCTTGACTCATCCAAGCAGATGCCCAGGGACCTGCTGTTACACTTCACCAGCTCTCTGATGACAGGTGTAGCTCAACTTCATGTCAAGCAGCAAGGAACTCAGTTGTGTGGGCAAACATCCCTCGTTCACGTTTGACAAAGCCTTCCTAAAGTGATAAAATGATGAAACCTTCCTAACTCCTCTCTAGCTGGACACCTCATCCCCTCAACTGCCTCTGACTCTCTCATCCTCTAACCTGGTTCCATGGATGCAGAAGATGTTTACAGAGTCCCTCTGCCAGTGCCTGTGTCATTCAAAGACACGCCCATAGGTGGCCCACAAAGAGTCCTGTGTGCAAGCATACGGCTGTCACTGATAAAGCCCATGGGTGGTGAACAGTTCTTTTCACACTTCACATCCTTGAGCTTATCCTGTGACGTGTGTGGGTAGCACCTGTTTGCCTGGCCCATCCTCATCTGAGATTCTGCCTCGTAGGACACCTGGGCAGGGTGAGGTGTCTTTTTCCCTTCTCTTAAAGCAGCAGCTTGTTCCTGAGTTCTGCGTGTCAAGCCGCTATGTCTGCTCCGCTTATTAAAATACTCATTGGAACTAACCAATAAGATCACCCATTTAAATATTTTCTGCACTCCGCTTTTAGGGTAAAGAAGCCACGCAATCTGAGGAAGCAAAAATCTCATGGCTTTTGAAAAAATAAGCAAACAACAAAACATCTTGCAGAATGAGTTGGTTCTAACACAGATTTAACCTGGTTTCTTACACTTGCTACATTAACTCAATAATCCTACCTGACGTTTAGAATAAACAGGTACACTGGGGCCCCTCATCAGACATCAGATAGCATTATTGGATTCAATATTTTACCTTAAATTAGGAAATCGGACTAAGGGTTTTTTTTTTTTTTTTGCGGTACGCGGGCCTCTCACTGTTGCGACCTCTCCCATTGCGGAGCACAGGTTCCGGACGCACAGGCTCAGCGGCCATGGCTCACGGGCCCAGCCGCTCCGCGGCAAGTGGGATCCTCCCAGACTGGGGCACGAACCCGCATCCCCTGCATCGGCAGGCGGACTCTCAACCACTGCGCCACCAGGGAAGCCCCAAACTAAGTTTTTAGAAATAAATATCAACTAACAGAATGAATGGCAAAGAAAGAGGGAATGACTGGCATTCTTAGAGAAAAACTCATTTTCTGATGAGGATGGTCAAGGTCTTATTCTCATAATCATCGTAATCATAGCCCACTTTTCACCGCACAGGGTACTTGACATCCACTATCACTGTTCTTCCCAGCACCCCAGAGACATGGGTCATCTTATTCTCCTTTTATCCATGAGAAGACTGTAGATCATCTGACAGTTAAACAGACTGGTCTTTTGGCAAGGAAGCAGGACAGACGTATTTTCAACTGAGACATGCTTGACGCCAAAACTCATGTTCTTGCTTTTATGCCAAGCAACCAAAACAAAATGTTCACTAAATCCTAACAGTCAATTTAATTCAGCAGTTACTGAGCACCTACCATGTCTTGGTTGTGATAAGGAGGACAGAAATTAATAAGTTACAGCCTTCAGTTGAGTACAAACACCTTCTTTAGGGAATCTTTCAGAAAATTTTCCTAATTGGGCCTGAGGTACTGACTTGACCCTTTATTCAATTTTTTTTAACCAACCAGCTGATTTAGCTAGCAAAATGGCAACTCCCACAAAATTAAGCATTCTATCTTTGGTTATACATTTATGACCCCCCAACTAATAAAAAACTTTGGTCATACATTTATGACCCCCCAACTAATAAAAAAACTTTAATATGATTTCTCCTAAAGAAGGAGATGGAAATGTCTTTTCTTGTCACACCATGAAGACAAGTAAACATCTTATATTAGTCATATTTGTTTTAGATTACAGTGAGGGATTATCATATGTGAGACCATTGAAAAGAAGCAAAACTAAGCATTAGTCCAAGGTTTTTTATGTGACAGGGTTGGTGTGTGGTTTCTAAAAAATTATAATTTCATATGCATAATGGCAGTTGCCGGAAAAGAATTCCGTAACAAGAGTTAGTTATGTGAGCGAAATTGCTTTATATTTCAGGTTACATGGGAGGCAGACACCGTGGCCCAGAAGAAGTTCCCAGAAGTAGTTCCCAGAAGAAATTGCTAATGTGTCTGTTTGTGAACATTTTTGGTGTTTTTAGTCTCCCGAAGCACCTGGGACTGACCTCTGTGGGAAACACAAAGTATAAACAGATCATTGTTTGTAAGTACTCCAAAGGATGTTTCTAGAATATGCTTCTGTAGGTGAATAAAGCTGGTTATTGTTGAGCCTTTCTTCACCAAAAAATAACAACGCTGATTTAGTAGGCTGTTTTGGAAAAGAGCCTAGTAAAATCTGTTGCAGAGTTAGGATTTACTCTGAAAATTTTCTCTGTTTTTAGAAGTTCGCTGATGGAGTATTTTCTTTCCTTAAGTGATATTTGTCAAACTGTTTCAAATCTGTTTTGGAATGAAATTGGAATTTAAAACTTCGTATAATAATTAAGTTTAATAAAATATAATTCAATAATACCCATGTTCTCTAATATCCAAAGTATTTGATCTATTACAAACTTACCAATAGTGACCATCTCTTAAGTCATTGTCTAATCTTTTAAGACTTCATCCAAAGAAAAAGTAATTTTAACAAGACCAGAATAAAAGTGTTTTCAATTGCATTTATGAGGCTGTATTTGACCAAAATAAAACTTTGGGTGTGACAGCAAGAAGAACCAATTTTGCAACCTATGAGTTGATTAGCCATAGAAAAATAGGGCTTTAATTGCTGCAAATCCTCAACCTGGGCCCAGGTGAATAGCAGCATGAGGTTAGGAGGTGATGGAAAGTGTCTGAATCAATGTGGAGCAGGTTGAAAGGAGATTTTATTCATTTTTCAAATTCTTAAATAATTTACTCTGTGCCAGTGCTGTTCAAAGTTCATTATAGTTATTGATGCATTTAGTCTTCCTAAGACTCTAATTAGCTAATTTAGAGATGAGGAAACTGAGGCAAAGAGAGGCTGAATAAGTTGCCCAAAGTCACACACAGTTATTGCTGGAACCAGGATCCAAACCCAGGCAGCTTGTTTCAGGAGTCTTAACCCTTCACCACTATGCTAGGCAGCCTTCCAGATACACCAGCTGTGTGTGTGTATGAACATTTACAAAACTGACCCGGTTTCTCTGCAGCTGACCTACACCTCCCCTGCCCACCTGACTGTAACTTTCAAAAAGTTCACGTCTGTGGAGGACGTTTCGTTTCTAGAAGGACACTACTGCAATGGAAATGTATTAACCGGGAAAGAAAATTCCAAGCTGTACTCAGTGACATTCAGCAGGAAATTGTTTTCTTCTAAGCTATGAGCCATCAGAGAGAGGTCAGGGCCTCCAAAAATGAAGCACAAGATAACTTTGAAGGTAAAGAGAGAAAACAAATGAGCTCACATCAGGTCCCGCTAGCAGGAGGAAGTTTGGATAGGGACTCCTGAGAAGCCTGAAAAGAACTTTGTGAAATTAGGCCTATACAAATTCACCGAAGCTTTATTTTTAATAGTGAGAAAAATAGAAACATGTATATATCCATCAATAGGGGATTGATTAGTTTATATTCATATGATGAGCTAATCCATAATCACTAAAAGATGAGATTCGATACATTAAATCGGGTGTGATCCTGTTCGGTAAATATGTATGGAAATTAGTGCTGTGAATGTATGACACATCTCAAGAGAATACACTTAAACTGAAATCAGTGATTATCTTCGAGGGATGGGATTTCTGGAAATTATACATTTTGTGCTTATATTTCAGAATTATTTACACTTGACTTAATATGCATTACCTTTGTAAGAATGAAGAATAATAAAGAAATCATTTTTTTCTTTTTTTTCTAGAGGAGGTAAGCACGTGTGTTGAGGGGCAGAAAGGGGGAAGGGGGGGGCTTCCCTGGTGGCGCAGTGGTTGAGAGTCCGCCTGCCGATGCAGGGGACACGGGTTCGTGCCCCGGTCCGGGAGGATCCCACATGCCGCGGAGCGGCTGGACCTGTGAGCCATGGCCGCTGGGCCTGCTCGTCCGGAGCCTGTGCTCCGCAACGGGAGAGGCCACAACAGTGAGAGGCCCGCGTACCGCAAAAAAAAAGAAAAAAGAAAGGGGGAAGGAGGAGGTTAGCAACATTAATAAAGGGCTGTGCTTTGGATGTTCAGAAATGGCTTTGCTCTCTCTGCCACACTCCCTTAACCCCACAAACATTGCTTTTATTCAACTGCACTTTGATGTTATCCCCTTGGCATCTGGAGGAACATAAGAAACAGGTGCACAAAATTCGTCACTGTGTCTAACGAAGAAGACATTGTTGATGATGTTGTCCATTACATCTTGGTTCCTCCCATATGAGAATTCACAGGAGACATTTTTCTCCGGTCTCATTATCATAAAAAGCTACTTCTCTCAACAGCCGGGCGCCTTACCTTAAGGATACTGTGATTCTTGTGCGCCATCTTGCATACCTCTCTGCTTCGTCTATTGGGAGGCTTAGAGATAAGATTCTCACCTGTCCAGCAGCCGTACAGCACCAGCTGGCACAGATCTGAGCATGCTATTCTGACATCCAGCTTTGCTCTGATTCTTCTGTATTTTATGTATCTTTGCAGGGTGCCTCAAAGAATCCATTTCAAAAGTAAGTCATTGTTGAATACCCAGTTAGGAACAGGTGTTACTTTTGCAAATGCACACCTTTGCAAAGGGCATCAGTTTGGACTGAGAGGAACCTAGTGTTTCATGCAGGTGTCGTAAGGACCATATCTGCTTTTATCTGTTTTACAGACTGGGATTATAGGCGGAACTTCAGTTAACAAAAGGATTCAGTTTCCTGAAAAATAGGTTTTAAAACCTCTGAAATAGAATCAGACTTGTATGCATTTTGAGGCATGAACTTGAATTATTTTATAAAACATATTTCAGGTATTAAATTGCACACAATATTCTTTCCATATCTTCACCTGTCATTATATATATATGATTTACTGATTATTTTAACCTTGACCACATGTATCCCTTCAGCCAACCCCATCTTCTTTCTCTGGTTCAGAGCCAAACTTCACAGGACCTGTCTTCACCCACCGTCTCCATTTGCCCACCCCCTGCTCACCACCCAACCATCTGGCTGTTTGTTTCCCTCATCATCCTATTAAAACCAGCCACAAAAACCTCCAGGTCACTCAGTTCCATGAACATGTTTCAGCTTTTTGACTTCTCAGCAGCGTTAAGGCAGTGGACTACACGTTGCCATAAGGCTCCTGATCGTTTTTGGAGGCTCTGGCTGACCCCCTTCCTCTGTGAGCTTGTCTTCCCTTCATGGCCATTAACATCTTGAGTTCCTCAAGGCACTGCCTACATCCACTCTTCTCGCCTGGCCCATGTCCCACAACGATCCCATGCCTGCCTGTGTTTTCAATGATAATACTCCAGGGTCTCCCAAATTTGTATCTCCAGCCTCCACCCCTCTTCTCACTCCAGACCTATGGGTCTGCCTGCTTATTCAAGAGCTCCTTTAGGGTGACTTCACACCCAACAGGACCAAAACTGTGTTAAGGATGACCTTATGATCTTCTACATCAGCCTGTTCTTCTTGCGGGGTTTCTTGCCTGACTGACTGACACTCTCTTCCATCTGGTTCTACAGGCAGAAGCCTAGGGCTGCCCTGCCCCTCACCTCCCAATTATTATTCGTCTATATGGTTCTCACAAATCTCTCTATACCCCTTGGTCTCCACAGCCACCACTTCAATCCAAGCCACCATCTCCTCTCACTGGAGTTATTTCAATGGCCTCTTAACTGGTTCTCCTTAATCTATGCTTACCTGTCTTCAGTAACATTCTTCATGCTGCAGTCAAAGTGAAAAAGCTCATCATACCCGCTCACTAACCTCCCCTTCTTGGCTTGACACGTGGCCTCCCATTGCTCTTAAAGTAAAATCTTTCACGTTGACCTAAAAGGTCCTGCGTGGCCTCACTTTACCTAAGTTTCTACTCACTTTCTTTGCTCCAGAATCTTGAGCCTTCTTTGAACATGCCACAGGACCTTTGCATATGCTGTTACTTCTGCCTGAAATGTTCACCTGCCTTCCTACCCCTTCCCTGTTAATCTTTACTCTTATTCAGATCTCAACCCAAACATTATTTTCTTAGAAAAACCTTCCCTACTCCCAGGAGATCTTTCATGTCATAACTTAATCATTTATAGGACTGATCACATTTTGTAATTATACATTTACTGATGAGATTATTGTTTAATACTTGTATTCACACCAGACCACAAGCTCCAGATTATAGGGAAAACCTCAGTTACTGTTCATTATTACACCTCCAGCAACTAGAACAGTACTTGACCTCTGTAGGTGCTTGGGAAATATTTCTGGAATGATTAATTAAAGAATTAAATCCTGCTTGTTATATACCTATTATGTATTTATCTTTGTTTCACTGGGCTCTAAATCAGATGGAATTTTTCATTAGATTCTAGGTCCAATGTTATTTTGGCATGTAATGAGTTGTTAGCAGATTTTAAAAGGAGATAAAAAATATTCCCAAACTAAAAAATTTTAACCAAAATACTGGGATGACCCTTTAAGAGGATAACAAGAATTATACCTTATACATGTAAAACAATCAAGACCATATTTAATGATCACAGCTAATTAGAAAACAAAACAATAAATAGCTCAATATGATTTATTAGAGTTTTTATTGTTAAAAAATCATTTTAGGATTTAGTAGGAATAATGATATAATCCTAGGTGATAATGTTGTGAACAAGCAAAATCTTTGTGGACTACATTGTTACCCTTAAAAAAATAATGGTTGAACTTGAAAAGTAGAAGACCAACAAAATGAGCAGATATTCAGATGAGTGATTTACTAATCGATTTCCTCTACAGCAGCATTCATGTCTTTAAAGACCCATGCCCTTCTCGCTAGGTAGGGAGGCTGAGGTGCTAAAGTGAATCTTCAAAGATCAACATTACAGAGTGATTTGCTCTTTGTGAGTGACATTATTGGCTACCCAGCACTTCTGTTCTAAGCTCTCCTTATTTTAGATTACAGTTCAATTTTATCCCCTAAATTGTGCATGCTATCTCACTTTTATTACCGACATTGGAAAGGGTGAAGTAATAAAAAAAGATTTATTCTTTACAAAGGGTCTATTGTGACTTTGCTTCTTCTTGTTCTACTCTTCCCAAGTCTCTGTCAAGACTGACAGATGAAGATGCTATACATGCAATAGGTTCTGAGTTACTCAGTGTGATTTCTTAGACGAGTTACTTTTCATTTATTTGAGAAAGTGCTGCAAGTGGAAAGGGAGGACTGAAACCACATGAAAGCCTGGGAGCTACCAGCCACTGAATCATAAAACCGGTTCAAAAGGGACTCGATCTAATACAGCATACATATCCCATAAATTGATAAATTGAACTTCATCAAAATTAAAATGTTCTGATCTTTAAGAAGACACTTTTTTAAAAAAATGGAAAAAAAAACGACAAGCCAAATATGGGGGGAAATGTTTGCAAAATCACAGATCTTCTAAAGAACTTGTGTCCAGAATAAAGAATCTTAAAACTCAATACTAAGCAAAAAGCTCAATTAAAAACAATAGCAAATGCTTTGAGTAGACACTTCATCAAAGAAGATATACAAATGACAAATAAGCGTATGAAAAGATGCTCAATATCATCAGTCATTAGGTAAATGCAAATTTAAACCACAATGAGGCACTACTATGTTAGAATGGCAAAAAATCCAATCAAACCAAGACAGAACTGACATTAACTGCTGGTGGGTATGTGAAGCAACTGGAGCTCTCATGTACTGTGGGTGCAGAATGGCACAGTCACTCAGCAGTTTCTTGTAAAGTTAAACATACACTTCCTATACAACCCAGCAATCACACTCCTACATATACATCCAAGTGAAATGAAAACTTATATTCATACAGAAATCTGTACATGATTGTCAATGGTGGCTTGCTTTTTAATTGCCAAAAACAGGAAACCACCCAAATGTCCATGAACTGGTGAGTGTATCATCAATCTGTCACACATCCATACATTGCAGTACTATTCAGCAATAAAAAAGAACAAAGGACTGAAACAGAGGCAACGTGGATGAATCTTTTGCATCCTCCATGCCCCATGTCAAAGCAGAAGTTCAAGTTCACCTAGGTTGGAAAATGCTCTTAGAACAAAAGCAACTTTGGTGCTTCTCCTTGGCCTTTCCAGGTTTCAGCTTTCAATAAGACATTGGCCTGATTATTCCTTCCTATTGTCTTGATGCTTTGATAGTTTTAAGGAGATATTTAAAAATCTTTTTATCCAGAATTTTTAGTTGTCAGCAGAAAGACTGATCCAAATAACATAGTCCACCGTATTACCAGAAGCGAAAGTTGAGTACCTGTATTGAATAACAAAGAAAGGACTTGGTATGGGTGGATTTTAGGAACCTGGATGGAGACTCAGGAGACATCTTTAGGGAAAAGAAAAGTTTCCCCAGTGATGCTCATATCTCCTCACAGAGGACGGTGTCTACTCATTGTGCTGGGTGGTGGCAAGAGAAATTGCGTGCCAAAGGAGTATCCCTCACGGAACAGCATCAGAGTAACCTACCATGTGATGAGTCCAGTTCTATACTTTCCTTTAATTCACCACCACTTCCCTCAGTCTATGTAGCGAGCAACATATGAAAATGAGACAGTGGCGCCCTGTCCATTGGCTCCAGCACTGCTACCCGAACTGTATTCATCTCACCACTTCAGACTCAGTTTCCCCCTCTCCCTTCCCCAGCTTCTCTTCAAGTGGCACTCTTGGTACTTAGCACTTTTCTCCATGTGGTTTTGGCTCCCCTCCCAGGTCTGTGCTCCTTTTGCTTCCTGGCCCCGCCTGCCCACCTGGATGAGCCCCCTCAGAGGATGGCATGCTGCTGACATCGTCAGAGCCTTTAGCAGCACCTAGATGGTCCATGCAGTCTTCACGGCCCTTTGCACTAGAACCTTCTACTCAGATCCAAATGTGAAAGTTAATTCAATCCCCACAACCTCTGTTCACTGTCAAGTGATTCATTTCTAGGATCAATGGCATTTGAAATGCTACTGGAAAGTGCAAGTTTCAATTTCTTACATTTAGTATCCTGTATGACTCATTTAAAAATGCAAATGGAAATGAATTATACGCCACTCTGACTTTAATGCCTCTTGTGTGTAGTCTTACATCACATCACGAAAAAATTAAAAAACGAGCTCTGTTATCAGGAAACGTACAATTAAAATGAATAACTTCTTTTTTCTTTTTAGCCATAACTTACCGAGAGAGATACAAAGATCAGCTTTGGGGGCATCTGAGGATAAGCAATTAGAAACATATTGTGTTGGCACTTAAATAACTGTTTCCTAATATCTAAGACGGGCTCATGCAATAAAGATACATAACTATATCATAAAGCATAAACCTGGAAGTAGATGACAAGGGGTTAGATTCGTGTCCTACGCACGCCAGGCTCTCTCCCTCTACTTGCTCTCTCATCCTTGTGAGAATCTGTCCAGGGCGTGTCTGGCACATCATAGAATGGCTCCAGAGCTCTGAGTCCCAAGGCTTCACACATCAAGTGCAAGGCATCAAGAAGCGAGGGCGGGGCTTCCCTGGTGGCGCAGTGGTTGAGAGTCTGCCTGCCGATGCAGGGAACACGGGTTCGTGCCCCGGTCCAGGAAGATCCCACGTGCCGCGGAGCGGCTGGGCCCGCTGAGCCTGCGCGTCCGGAGCCTGTGCTCCGCAACGGGAGAGGCCGCAACAGTGAGAGGCCCGCGTACCGCGAAAAAAAAAGAAGGGAAGGCGACTTATCACAGCCCTTTCTTTTTATTACGAGGGGGTAAATTTCCTTGTTGAGCACTTGGACCAGAACATGCCGTATTCATGTCCTAGGGTTGCTATCACAAAGGGCCACAAACTGAGTGGCTTAAACAAGAGCACTGTATTATCTCACGGTTCTGGAGGCCGGCAGTCTGAAATCAAGGTGTCAACAAAGTTGTCCCCTTTTTTTTATGAGGACAGTAGTCACACTGGATTAGAGCCCACCCTCCTGACCTCATTTTCACTTGATTCCCACGGTAAAGGCCCGGTCTCCAATAGGTCACATTCTGAGGAACCGGGGGTCAAGACTCCAACATATCCTTTTTCTGGGGAAACAGTTTAAGACAAACACATCCCTAAACCAAGGGCTGGAAAAGGAGAATTTCTACACTTGGTTCAGACCAATCAGATTCATGCTCTGGGGCTGAAAGCAAGGGCCAGAACAAAACTGGTTTTCCACAGATGAGGGGAGAGGGACAGTTATCGGGTGAGCACCCATTCCGTTTACTCACAAGGAAACTGAGGCCCAGGGAGGGGAGGTGATGCACGGACAGTCACAGCACCAGTTCTGACAGCCCAGGCCACGCTCTTCTCTGAGACAAGGTCTATCAGTGTAGGAACTAAAAATGCTTTCTTTTCCTGGAAGTAGGATTTCTCTTCCTCCTTCTCTTTTAAGACTCCTCTACTCAGGATGGAGTAGGAAAGAGAAAGGCCCCAGTTATGACTCAGTGGTCTTATCCACCAGCCCCAGCCCAAAGCCATATCTCATTTCCCCTTCTGCTTCTTTCCATCCCAGTGGCCCCAGAGATGCTACCATGATATAATTCCAAGTTTTAAGGTAAAACTCGCAATATATTGAGTTGTCTCCTGTATGTGCAGCACTTCTTGGAATAAATGATGACGTGCTCCTAGATGGTCCTCAAAAACCCGGTTTAATCTGTAATGTTTCTGAAGTGTAAAACTATGTGTATGTGTGTGTATATAATTATTTATATATATACACATATATATACTATGTATATAAATGTGAAAATATGTATACACATGTACACACACTTATGATGTACATAGTATAAAAGAATGTATACACATGTGCGCACATACTATATATATAAATGTGAAAGTATGTATACACATGTACACACACTTACTATGTACGTAGTATAAAAGTATGTATACACACGTGCGCACATACTATGCATATAGATGTGAAGGTATGTATACACACGTGCACACATACTACACATATAAACATGAAAGTATGTATACACACGTGCGCACATACTACGCATATAAACGTGAAAGTATGTATACACGCGTGCGCACACACTAAGCATATAACCGTAAAAGTATGTATACACGCGTGCGCACATACTATGTATATAGGTATAAATGTCCTTGGCTCTTCCTCATCACCTCCGGTCTGGCTCTGGCCTCTCATTAGTTCCAGGTGGGCCCAAGTGAAGAAAGCAGTTGACTTCCTCCCTCATGTATTGTCAATGGAGCCTGACTCATGGGTCACCAGCCCTTTCTTGTATGTCAGAAGGGAACCTGTAGGTCTCTAGCATACAATGAGAGTTTTATTTCCAGGCAAATCAATGATTTCATGTCTTAATGACTTCACACCACTCCTTCATTATTGGTTTCTCTGCCTCATTCTGTCATCATCAGTTATTTTTATTATTAAGATCTGTTTTGGGTTGTTTAAAAAGATTGTGCCCCAAGGAAGATGACATTAAGGGTGCAAGTAATTGAAAAATTAAAAACAAAAAGAGGATATCTGTCTGACATTGATATTGTCCATGTTATTTCTTTTTTTTAAATTTTTTTAAAGAAGATATTGGGTGTAGGAGTTTATTAATTAATTAATTTATTTTTGCTGTGTTGGGTCTTCGTTTCTGTGCGAGGGCTTTCTCTAGTTGTGGCAAGCGGGGGCCACTCTTCATCACAGTGCATGGGCCTCTCACTGTCATGGCCTCTCTTGTTGCGGAGCACAGGCTCCAGACGCACAGACTCAGTAGTTGTGGCTCACGGGCCTAGTTGCTCTGCGGCATGTGGGATTTTCCCAGACCAGGGCTCGAACCCGTGTCCCCGCATTGGCAAGCGGATTCTCAACCACTGCGCCACCAGGGAAGCCCTCCTGTTATTTCTTAAGCTTATCTAGAGGTGACATAAATTGATCTTTCCACATATGACTTGTCCCTTTAATGCAATTTTGTGAGGAGGGAGACTGACAGCATACAATCTCCACTCTTTTCCAAACATTCATCAGAGGTCATTTTCAAGTCATGTGAAAGACAACAGAACCAATTGGTCAATTTTAAAGGTTTTGACTTGATAAAGCTAAAACTGGTGTATGCTGGGCCTAATGCAGTCTACCTATAATTTTAAATTTAAGCTGCTATTCAGTATCAGAGTTTCACAGACCAGTTGCTGATGTCTGTGTTCAGGGACAGGAGTTCAGGCAGAGAAGTATCCACAGAACCAACCCAGAGAGAGAGGTTCTTAAATCTCTGAAAACTGACATTTTGATAAAACTCTACCCAGATAAAAGAAGCCCTGAAGCCCTTCTGGGCATTTAATTCCCTACTTCTCATTCATTCATTAAATATATACTAATTGGGCATCTGTGTTTTAGAATTTCCTAAAATTAGGAATAACTCCTTTCTCTGAACTAGACCATCTTTTGACTCTTTTACCAACAAGGAAATAGAAATTTTCAGGACTAGAAATAGAAATCTACACGGAAAGATCCATGAAGTGTTTAATCCCTTTTGAGAGTAATGCCTGCACTATGGGGGAATGGAGAAGGCTAGGGTAAGGGTGAATATAAAGAAAGGAATAGAGAGTTCTGGTTTTGCCGTGTTCAACTTGAGATGCCTGTTAGACATCCAAGGAGTAAAGTCAAGTTGGCAGTTATCGAAGGTCAAGGAAGAAGTCAGAATTACAGATGTAAGCTTGGGAACCACCAACACATAGGACATTTAAGCCCATGGCAATGGTTGAAAGGCCTTGGGAAGGCTGAGGACTGGTTCAAGAGCATTCCAACAAAGACTAGGAAAAAGAGACCAGAGAGATCAAAGGAAAATAACGTAAGTGTGGCGGCCTGGAAGTCAAGTGTTTAAGGAGATGTAATCAACTGGTTTGATGCCGTTAAGAGGTCAAGTGAATGTGGATTGAGAACTGTCCACTGGACTTGGTCAGATAAAAATGGTGCAGGACGACATTGTCAAGGGTGGTGTCTACAGAGAGGTGCAGGTGAAAACCTGATAGGGATTGAGAAGAGAATGGGAGATGAAGAGCTGGAAACATCAAGTGGATGATTCTTTTAAGAAATTCTGCTATAAATCCAGCAGCAACCACCTCTAGGAGATGGTGTCTCTTACGAGGGCATGATCCTTCAATTATTCCTTCTAATCTGAACAGCTGCTTTCTTAAACCAGCTTCCTCTTCTTCGGTTTGCCAGGATAAGACACTCTTAAACACCTCTCTTGTTGGTGGGTCTCTTCCAGGCTGGGTCCAAACTAAGCAATAAATCCTTCTGGAGACAGAAATGTGAACACAGTGGCTCTCCCTGAATAAAGCTATTTGTCCATCACCCTTCCTGGCTGCAGGGTTTCATTTTGAACCACTTCATGCTTAATGTCAGGGCCTAAGGTAAAACAGGATTGAATTTGTTTACATTGTTGTTGTAAACAAAAAAGATTTTATGTGAATTTAAATACTTTCTTTTCTAAATTCAGTTTGAGGTAGAAATTTGAGTTTAGTATTGATACAATGCCAAAGCATAAAGTTAGGCTATAGAGTTTATCTTCTTCTAGAAGGGAAACTTCTAGCTGTGCATTAGGCTTCAGGACAGGAAAGTGAAGTTCTAAACACCCTGTGAATGCTTCCCAGGTGAGTGACAGGTTTCGGAATTGCTGTCCTCCTTTGGATAAGGAAGCAATGAGCAGGTTTAGGGGGACAGGGTTCTTGGAAACCTGACAGTAACCACCACCAGAAGACCACCAAGGGGTGTCCGTGTCCCCCAAACCCACCCGCCCCACACCTTTTATACGAACACAGCTAATGAAAGACCAAAAAATGAGATGCCTTTCTCACTTTTGAGCAGTTGGTCCTGTTAGAAGAAACCTAAGTGTTATTCAGGATTGAATTGAAAATGCAGCCAAAAAGAGAAGAAAAAAAAAAAGCATGCCCATTATAGAAAGGGGGCCAGGAATATCGACCCACAGGAGGCTAGAGCTGAGGAGGGGATGCCCTCAGAAATCATCCAGCCCAGCCCCTCATTTCACAGGGGGATGCTGAGGCTGGAGCTTCCCCAGAAGGCAGCCCCCAGAGAGCAAGATGAGAAACCTGCTCTCGGGCATCTCTGTAAAAATCCTATGACCCTCATCTTTCTCTCTTTAAACATTTTTAAAATTGTAAACTATATCATATATTCCAAAGAACCTACATAACATATACGTACAGTTTCCACCTACATAACATATGTGTACTGTTCCCTCCTTCTTGTCTACATTTTTATTGTGGGACAAAAAAAAAATCCAAGATCAAAGAACTAGCCTTTTGCACATCAGTGCTCAGAAGGGAGTGGGGCTGGAAGAAGTGAGGCAGCATGATGTCATGCATATATACCCATCAGGAGGGTCTGGGTAGCATAATAACGTGGCAGCTCACACTGGCTTATCTCCCTTCACAGCGTGGCTGGTGGGTCCTAGTAGACAGGAATCAGGGCTGAGCCAGCCCCGCCCCTGTGAGCCCTGCACCCCTGGCAACTGGCTTAGCGACCGGCCAGTAGGGCAAGACTGGAGCGGCAGCAGTTCTTGTCATTGTTGTAGCTGCAGCCTCTTCCATCGACACAGTCCACAAGGTCATGGCCTGCAGGAATCCCCTAACTCTGCACAGCTTAATGCAAATATTTAAAGGCACCATGCACACGTAAATTGGTTATTTGCTCTTTGGAAAAAACTTTAGAGCCGTAGGTCCTGATTCTCAATTCATATGGTAGAAGCGCTTTTATCCAAACGTTATTGATTAAGGGACCAGGGCATCAACTGGTCATCAGTTAAAAAATAATCCAGATGAGTGGATTGCATAATCCTAAAAGCATTGCAGAAGTTGCCCTTTCATTGATTCTTAACAAGCCCTATGATTCTCATGGGTAAAATGGAGTCATTGTCTCCAGTGGGCCGGGTGCCCTGCACAGCTGCCTCTTCACCCCTGGGCTTGGCACAGCGGCTCCAAAAGCACCTTCCTGTCCCAGTGTTCTTGACTCCCGGGATATTTCCAGGTTCCATCTCTCCAGCTCACTTGCATCTTCTCTGTGGCCAAACTTTCCCTTCGAATCCACCTGGCACCGCAACCTTGCGAGCAAAGTCCCCTTCCTCACCCAGGCCCGTTTCCACTTGGCTCCAGCAGCCAGGACAAAGCCCAGACCCACCTTCAAGGGTCGGGGGAAGGATGACAATGAACGTCTCACACTCCAGACTTCAGGAGGCTCCGTCCTGTCCCCAGACACGCTCACCCAGCGTGGCCTCAGGGCTGGTCCGGCTGCTCCCTCGGGAGCCCCGCCAGGTAGCAATATACCAGGGATGAGACCCTGCTTCTAAGCAGTAGAGCAGGTCTTTCGGGGCAGTGTTCAGGGTCTAACTGCAGCTGCGGGAACTGTGGATGGAGATCAGAATCCACCAGAATGTGCCCTCCAGCTTCACCACAAGCAGCTTCATCTCTTCCACCCCCAGGGATGTGCACCACGGCCTGAGGCCCTCCTGCACTTTCTCACACTGCTGGGCTTATATTAGCCACATTCACGTCCAAGTTTGTGAATATGAGCTGCGGACAGAAAGGGGGTCTCTCATAGGAACACTCCTCGAGGAGGGCAGGCATGGTCCTGTCTGCCCCATCATCAATCTGGAATGTTCTCGATTCTTCACTCCTGTTGCCACATGACTGTGTAGTGGATTCGCTGGGGCAGAGTGTGCTCTCCCCTGGGTAGAGGTGCGTGTGGGAGCCCAGGGTTTGGGGCTGGGCGTGGCAGCCTCGTTGCCCACCGAGTACCTCCACTTATCCCCTGGTCGGCTGCTCTGGGACCCTCCTGCTCTGGCCTCTACCAAGAGTTCCTTGGGTTTTCTCTCTTTTGTGGAAGATGCCTCTGCAGGTTCCTCTGCCACTTCTAGGGCTGCTGCTTCCTTTAATCTGCTCCACTTGAGTTCTCAAAACTTGAAAGATTTGTGTCATCAATTGACCCTTTGTCTTATAGCTCAAATCACTAATTGCTCCTTATACAGACTTATCAAATAGCATCAGTGAGACAGTTTTCCAATAAAGCACTTAAATAGACCACACCTTTGTGTATAATAGCAGAGAGCAGTGAATACATTTCTATTAAAGGAGAAAGCAACAAAGGAAATAGGATTTCTAAATATATATCAGTGTAATTTCAAAACCCATTATAGCAAAGGTTTTTTCTTTTTTTAAATACAAAAGTGATACAATTCCAAAGTGTGTTAAATCCTGCCAATGTACAGACATTTGCAGACACATGTGTGGTACTCAGGCAGGCCTGGACAACTCTTCCCCAGCATAAGCATCTCACAGACAAAAGCCCATTTACACCAATTCAATATATATGTCAAAGGCAAATTCATTCCTTTGCAGGCTTAAAGAAAAAATTATTCCAGGACAGTTTAATCTTGCTCTCCAAGACAGATTCTTAGTGGATGAATTAACTCTCTTGGAGTAAATGAGACACATTTTGGAAACTGCCTTAAACTCTCACGGGTGTGCCACCTGTACGGTTGCCCAGGGCCCACACTCTGAAAGAGGCTGCTCCTGGTTTAATGCTCTGCTCTAGGAGTTTTGGAATTCTTAATAATTTTGGAACAGGGGCCTGCATTTTTCAGCTTGTACTGGGCCTCCCAAATACTGCGGCTGGCCTTGCTTTCGGGTCCTTATAAGAAGAAAGAGGTTCTAAATAGTCCTTTAGTACCCTTGTTCTCTGTCTAAATCATTTGTTAATTTACATGAATTCCTGGCATCTGCTTTGGTGACTGAAACCCTCTTCCACAGTATACTGAGCTTTCAGAAACCATCTTTCACCTCTTAATTGTGGCAGGAATGGTCATGGGAGTGGGCCTGATGTCACTGGTTTTCATGGCCAGCGGGAATATCATATTCCCTCCTCAATTCAAAACACACCCTTCAGTTTATGTTTGTCCCAAGCCTGATTTCTGCTGCTTGCCTGCTTCCCAGAAATAAATGGTGAGAATTTGCTCTTTGGGGGAAAACGGCCAGTTCAGCCAGCTTAAGTTCATTTGCATTTGTGGCAATGGTTTAAAAAGGAAACCCAAAAGGTAAAAAGAAAAAAAAAAAAAAAAGAACATGGTAGGCAGTGCAGAGCCTCAAAGGACAGTTGACTCGCAACATGGGGTATGGAGGTGGGACAGGAGACGGGCGGCTCCAAGGGAGATTGATGTCCCTCCCCTGAAGAAGAGACAGTTCACCTCCTTGTGGAAGAGTGCCCGTTAAGGATGTGGGACTGTGCTTATGAATATTTAATTTGTGCCTTTTAATGGGTTAGAGTTTATCATCTTTGTTAGTTAAAAATAATTCTGACTTCATTCCCCCCAAAAAAGGTAAGTGAAGGCAACATAGTGCTGAGACAGCATCTCGCATGGCTTCCTAATCATTTTGCTTGTTTTAATGCCCGAGTCTCAACGCTCCTCGGGTACACTTGAGGTTAAAAGGATTCTCTGAAGTGCTCTACCCTTCCTTGCCCTCCTCCCACAGTTCCTGTCCTTCACCTTTTACTGGAAGACCGTCTGAATGATGAATCACCCAAGAGAAACTGGATTAGTCCTGGGTCGTTAGCCTTCCCCACCCCAAATAGTGAGTATAATTATCGCGACAGTTCATCTCACGGATGACGGTGATGCTGGTTCTTCCTCAGCAGAGACAAACGGCAAGAGGCAATTAACCTGTTGGCCAAACTGGTAACTCGTGGGCACAGCTACCTTCTGAAAGTCACTCAAAGAGCGACACAAAACGAATGGAGAATAAGCACTTCTAGGATAAACTGCCAATGGTGAGAAATAGCGAACAAAAGACAATGTTTAACCCTCTAAACTGTCCCACCATGACCTGGTCCTAATGTGGGCTCAGCAGAGCACTAGCAGCTGACATTTATGCGGTTCCCTACTGATTATAAGGTGCCTTTCGGTACATTGTCCTATCTTCAAGTTCCTGATCTGAGAAAATGCAAAAGGGTGACTTCCCACTGGAGAGACTCATTACAGACTTGGAAAATATATAAAGAAGATAAGAGCTTTCTTCATATAAACAAAGTGTCTGAAGAGGCAGTGACGGCTTGACGGTAATACCTGCGTTACCGTGGTTGCTCCTCTTCTGCAAAGTTGCCTAATGACTGGGGTTTCCTCCATCCTCTTGGCTGCTTCCCCCTGTTTTCTGTACTGTTCTTCCACGTTCAGGTTCCAGCCCCTCAGTCTGTTCAGTGGCTGACTTCCCACCCCTCCCCACCTGGACCTTAGCGCTTGGTTCGCGTTGCTGAGTCTCCCTGTTTACAGAACATCTCTCATCCCACGCAGGACACATCTCTCACGTCCAAGCGAGGCCTTTGACCACCCGGATGACGTGGCCCCGGCCTCATCTCCCTCCTCTCTCTGCCTCACCTCCGAGCTCCGATAACACTGCCCACAGTGGGCAGCTCTCCGTACACACTGCACGTTCTCTCACCTCGAGCCTCTGCCCTCAGTGTCCTTTCTACCTGAGCTGAAGGTCAGCACGCAGTCTCCCGCAAGGGCCAGAGGGTAAATATTTGAGGATTTGCCGGCCACACAGTCTCTGTGGCAGCGACACAACACGCAAGCAGCCACAGACATAAATAAGCATGTTGGGTTCTGGCACAACCTGATTTAGAGACACAGAAAATTGCAATTTCATATCATTTTCATATGTTGTGAAATAGTCACCTTCTCTTGATTTTCCCCCCCAATCATTTAAAAATGCGAAAACTATTCTCAACTATGGGTTGTATAAAAACCAGGAGCTGGGCTTCCCTGGTGGCGCAGTGGTTGAGAACCCGCCTGCTGATGCAGGGGACACGGGTTCGTGCCCGGTCCGGGAAGATCCCACGTGCCGCGGAGCGGCTGGGCCCGTGAGCCGTTGCCGCTGAGCCTGCGCATCCGGAGCCTGTGCTCCGCAATGGGAGAGGCCACAACAGTGGGAGGCCTGCGTACCGCAAAAAAAAAAAAAAAAAAAAAACCAGGAGCTGCCTGGATTTGCCTCCCAGGATGAAGTTTGCCAATTCCTGTCCTAGACTAGATTAGCTCTTCACAGCCATGTCAGATGGTGTCTCCCTCAAGAAACTTCTGTGAACGTTGGGCATGTTTGACAAAAAAAATCCTTCATCTGTGCTCCCGTGGGACCCAGTTCATATTTTTTTCAGCTCTTCCCATAGCATTTTGAAATGACCTGCTTCTGTGCCTGACTTGCTACTAGCAACTCAGTCCCCTGGGGCAGGGTTGGAGCCTCCCTCGTCCTGGGCTCCAGGGCCCAGCCTGGTACTCCCAGCTGGGTGAGGGCTCAGTCTTTGAGAGGCCACTGAGTGGAGCTGGGCATTCTGGGGTGGTGTCTGAACCATCTCCCCTGATTTTCTTGGGCCCTGCAGGGAAACAGACCACCATAAATAAGAAAGGGGCGTGTGGATTACACTGTGGACCAGACTGTTACCTGATCTGGAGAGAAGGAAGCAGTGATTATGGGGAAAATATGCAAGATACTTGGAACATATGAGAGCTCTGGAAAGAACGGACCCTTGAAAGGTGGGGCATGTGAACGGGGGGACATTTCCCTGCTACCGAGCTCTTCTAAGGGTCGGAGGTGTCCTTCTGCCTCAGAATCACCAGCCTCACCCCAAGCCTACAGCTCAGAATGGCCAGGGGAGCAAGGGGATCTGCCTTTTAAACAGCACACCCATCCCCCAGGGGGTTGTTCTACACATTGCAGCTAGCGGACCATGTTGTCCTGCTTAAGCACAGACTATCTGGCTGCCTCTGGAGACTGATTCGGGCTGCATCCAAGCTGGGGAGTGTCTTAGTCCAGCTGCTATGACAAAATGCTATAAACTGGCTGGCTTCTAAAGATCGAGGATTTATTTCTCACAGTCTGGAGGCTAGAAGTCCAAGGTCAGGGAACCAGCATGGCCAGGTGCTGGTGAGGTCCTCTTCTGTGTTGCAGATGGCCAACTTCTCACAGTATCCTCACATGGTGGAGAGCAGAGAGGGGAAGCAAGCTATGGCACTAATCCCATTCATGAGGGCTCCACCCTCATGACCTCATTTAAACCTAATTACCTCCCAAAGGCCCCAGCTCCTAACACCATCACATTGCGGGGTAGGATTGCAACATATGAATTTTGGGGGGACACAAACATTCAGTCCATTACAGGGAAATTAGGGAAAACAGTAGTCTAGAGCCCATGTAGCTCTAGCAGAGAGCAAACACACTCCAAGTGTTTCCAGAGGTCACAGACAGCTCAGGCCATCACATGGATATAAAAAGCACTGCAGACCACAGGGCATCAATACAGGTGAGTTGAGCAGATGTGGGCAGTGGCTGAACAGCAGCTGAAGTGGAGGGCAAGACACAAGAAGGCATTGGCGGGGAGGGGATGGCGGAGGAAAGGAGAGTTTTAGTGTGCCAAGGCTGACATAACAAATACTACAGACTGAGTGGTTTCAACAGCAGATATTTATTTCCTCATAGCTCTGGAGGCTGGAAGTCCAAGATCAAAGGGTCAGCAAGTTTGATTCCTTTTGAGATCTCTCTCCTTGGTTTGTAGATGGCCACCTGTTGGTCGTGTCCTTACATGGTCTTTCCTCTGTGCACATGTACCCCTGACATCTCTTTGTGTATTCAAAATGTCTCTCCTTATGAGGACACCAGTCAGATTAGATTATGGCCATCAAGAATCTGCAGGCCAGTAGGACCCACGGGGACAATGCACCAAGTTGGTGCTAAGTACACAGTTGCTGAACTGCGCTCAAGTGACTTCAGGCCAAACCCAAGCCCTCACTGCCCAGCCTCTACCATGCTCCAACATTGCCCCTGCTCCTCCCTTGGGGCTCAACTCTTAATAGAGAAGTGTGGTTGACTTCAGGTAAGCATAACAGCCAGAATGATTGAGATATCCAGCTTCCGGAATTGTACCAACCTAATCCCAGATACTGGACTCTGCCATTTAGAACATGATCAAGCTGCTTAAACTCTCCAAGAGTGTATTTTTTCATCTGTAAACATGGCAATAATCTCCAGTATAAGATTCTTGTGAAGATTTACATGAATGATATTCTACTTAACTAAATGATCTCTTCTTCTCAAAAAGAAAATCAATCTAGTTAAGGTTATTTATGCGTTAATGAACTCAACCTGGTTGAAGTGGCAGTATTTTTATGAAAAAGCCTGGATCCCCGAATGGCTGTATGGACCAGGGCTCCCTCCGTGTCTCCTGAGAGACCCACCGAGCTGCGATGAGAATGAGAAATGAACCTTTATTGTGTTAAACCACTGCACATTCAGGTTTTTGTTACTGCAGCCAGCATTTCTTGTTGTGACAAATGCCAAGCACAAATCCTATGTAAATCTTTGCCATCCTAGAATTGAATGTAATTTTTACAACACTGAATCCATATCTATGTTCTTTCATATTTGTGTTTTCTCATAGGACATATCATTTTCTAAATAATAAGAGCACGAAAGCCCCAGAACATGGTGCTAAGGTGCAAACGCATAATGTCACAACTTATTACATGACACCTGGGCCAAAAAAACAGGAAGGTAAGGTTTAAAAATAAAAGTAAATAAGGAATTACTAAAAATGCAGTGCAGTGGTTGAGAGTTCACCTGTCAATGCAGGGGACACGGGCTCGTGCCCCAGTCCGGCCAGATCCCACATGCTGCGGAGCGGCTGGGCCCGTGAGCCATGGCCACTGAGCCTGTGCGTCCGGAACCTGTGCTCCGCAGCGGGAGAGGCCACAATGGTGAGAGGCCCGCGTACCACAAAAAAAAAAAAAAAAAAAAAAAAAAAGCAATACTATATAAAAATTGATTCAGTGTACTCAAAACTTAAAAGAACTCTACCTCTTCATAAATGTCAAAGGACCACAGGGTTCTTTTTTATCCCAAGGACTGAACCAACAACAAAAAACTTCTTTAACCATATACTTCTAGAATTAAAGGTCATCTCTGGAGACTTCAATAACAGACTTATAAATAGTTTGCAAGGTGTTGTTGGCATAATCAAGAACTGTTTCTCAATCCTTTTCTATAAAAAACTAGATCACACCCTTTTTTTGTGACTTAGACTATTACTTTTTGTCTTCTCCTTGTGGAGAGTGAGGACCATAAGAGAATCGAGGAAAGCATGGTCAGTGTGTCCACTCTATCCCACTCATCTTCCATCCTCTGGGGTCGGGTCTGCTGTCCCTTCATACCACCCGCTCCAGAGGCCGCCACCACGTCAGGGGGTGTCTCTTTCAGATTCCATGAGATCCCAAACTCAAACCCTTCTTGGGACAGCAGCAGGGCCCCAGCCAAGAGGTGGACCTCCCAGCCCCCAGGCTGTCCTGGCTTCCCATTGCCACCCAGATAGCCTCTTTCTGGCCACATTTGTGGCACTGTGACCTCAGGCTAAATAAATCTCATTTCTCTCTTCTTGCCTCTAAGTCTCTTCCATTAGTTCCCTTTATTGGCTCTGAACTTGCTCCAAATGATGTCCTACCAAACTTTTCCTCGGGAGGCCTGACTCTGTCTGGCTCTAGAGGGGGGTGCTGGCTGGGGTGGGGCGTAGACTGGGAAATGGCGTATCTCAGTGACCACAGGACAGGCTCACTAACATGGCTGGTCTTGCTGCTTCAGATCCTGGCTGTGAATAAAATGCTTCCCGCCTCTCTCTCTCTCTCTCTCTTCAAAAGACAAAGACAAATAAAGCTGAGTAAAGAGAGCAAACATTTGCTTTGTGTCTTAAGACATTTCTTTAACACCTTTCCAAAAGCTGAGCCCCTTAACACATGCAAAATAAAATGAGTGGCAATTTTAAGAGGGTTAGGGAATTGCTAAACTATAAAAGAAAAATTTCAGTACATTAAAGATAGTAGTTTTCCTCTCCATCAGTATGTGTACAGAAGAGAAGAGACTCAGGCCACTGATGTAACTGTATGAAAAATAAAGGAATGTGTGGCAAAGGAATAGTCAAAATACTTGAACTGAAAACAAAGGAGAGTGACCGTTTTTACAGCCCCGCCTTAGACGCGGAACAGTTGATTTGGACGACTAGCTCTAGCACATCTGCATTTACATGATCTGGAAGGCATAAATTACTAACACACAGGAAAATTCGCGGGGGAGGGGTGGGAGAAGTGAACTATAGCTCTCTAAGTATCTGATGAAGTTATCTGGTGAGATTCGCCGTCCTCACCTATAAGCAAGTCTTGATCCAGCATGCATGTGCCATCTAGTGGATTCACAGTAACTGCCTTGAGCTGGAAATGTCAATAGATCGGTTCAGAAAGGTGCTTTGAATTTCCCATCAACTACAAAGAAAGGGGGTTGAAAGAGTATTTCTATGGCATCCACATGTAGCTATTTCCAAATTATGTGAGCCGATTATGGAGTGAGAGCTCATGAACTTCACACAAATTCCTGATTTCATCATTTAAAAGCGTTCACTCAAATGTCAAAGTGTGTATTGTGTCTGGACACCAAAGACACCAACCAGCTCTGTAGACAGTCCCTGCCCTCCAGTTTAACTGCTGAGTAGAGGAGCTACGGACTTCTCTTTCCTTCTGTTTATAAGGTACTAAGAAGTAGAGATAGTACTAGTAGCAACTAATAAAGATACAGAAGGATCCCCAAACTCAGTAGCCATCCTTTGAATAACCAAAGGCTGATGTTCTTCACAAAGCACCAACATTGACCTGCTGAATCTCTTGCTCTGAAGTGGTGATGATGCTTGCTAATTTTTGCTCGAAATGTGAAGCCTCGCCACACCAGCTCTGGCTCTCTCTTTAGCTGGAGTCTCCTGCTCCCTGACCTGTGTTATGGAGGTCATCAGTACCCGCCTAAAGTTGTCCCCAGCCCTCAGATTTCCCCAGTTCTGCGAAGTTCTCGGATCATCCATTTACACTCTCAACTGGGAGGTTCTGTGCCAACCGCGGTGAAAGAGTCAGAAGAAACTCAAGGAAGAAAAAAAGAGGAAACTTCCAGAGTTCATTTTACAAGTTGCTGTGGAATGATTACGCATTTCATACAGATCTGTAAAAACATATGAGTGTACAGAATGGTAAACTAGCTGAGATGAGAAGGAAGTGAGGCTGGGGCAAAAGCGTCTGCATCCTTTGGAAACATTGGTAAAATTGAAATGTGTCCAATTTTTAAAACATAATCTACTCTTGAAACTAGAATATTCCAAATAGTTGATAACATTTATCTGTTTATTTGCTGTTTTTGTTGTTGCTGTTGTGGTTGAGATACAATTCACATAATGTAAAACTGACCATTTTAAAGCATTTGGTCATTCACAGGGTTGGGCAACCATCACCTCAGACTAATTTTAGAAGATTTTCATTACTCCCCAGAGAAACCCCATACCCCATACCTCCCTCACTCCCTGTCCCTCTTCCCACGCCAGCCTCTGGCAGCCAATAATCTACTTTTTAGCTCTACGGATTTGCCTATTCTATATATTTTATATAAATGGTAACATACAGTGTGTGGTCTTTGATGTTTGGCTTCTTGCGCTTAACACGTTTAAAGTTCATTCACCTTGTAGCGTTATAGTCCTTAATTCCTTTCATGGCTGAATGATAGATAGCCCATTGTATGACTATGTAACACAGCATTTATTATACATTCAGTAGTTAATGGACACTTGGGTTGTTTCTACTTTGGGCTTTACTACGAAGAATGCTGCTATGAACATTCGTGTCCACATTTTTATAGAAACATATGTTTTCAATGCTCTTGAGTGTATACATGCATACATATATACATATGTAAAGTCAAGTCTAATCTGGAGCCAGAAAGCCAGTCGCCATGCGCTTTATGAAGTCATGACTTTCAAGTAGAAAAGAGATGGAATGGTATTGTAACGTGCCACTGAGAACATCCATTTCCTTATTGGCATCCACAGATTTCTGCTGGTGATTAATACCTTCCCTTCAAAAGTGACTCACAAGGCAATAATTGTCTCGGAGAAAGGAGCAAATGAGCTGGGACCGAGGAGCGTCCTGTGAGGTCTTACGCATGCATTTCTAATGCTTTTTTTCTTGTATTCAAAAAAAGGATGCAAAATTATAAAATGTAAATACTCACTAATACAAAGTGCTGGATTCATGTGCGTTTTTATATTCTCAGTATTTGCCTACATTTTTCAAATGACCAAAATAATATTTCAAAAAACAAATCCATAGATGTTTGGACATGTTGATACATGTGAAACCACGGATGCCACAGTTCCTTTTGACATGGCTAAAGGAGGCGGGTCACAGATTTCATATTTTATCACAACAAAGTTAACATACATCAGTAAAAACATAATTAAAAAACCACTTCAGAATGGTTACCATAATGTTCATAGTTTCTTCTAGGAGAGCAATTCACCTTCCAGCACTAGAGGAGGGAGGGAATACCTAGAATCCCCCTGGCTCTGTGGACTCCTCACAGAAGCCTCAATAAAAAGCTTCTGTTTGAAGAGCTAGGCCCTTAGGAAATGAACTCATACAAATTCTTAGCGCTGCAAATTTACTGCACATGTTGGCAACTAGGAAGAAATAAAGCAAATGGTTCACAAAGATTATTTCTAAGTTACAAGATCAACGGGAGATTTCTTTTTCTACTCTTTATACATGTTCCAAATTTTCTACAGAAAAAAAAAATTATTTTAATATATTCTCTTTTGTCTTCCACTGTTTTAATATTCATCTAGAAGTTTATATGCTCTAACACAGTGATACTCTTAAACACTATTGAAGTTGCAAGCACTTTATTTTTTTTTCTTTTTACACTTTTAATTCATGATAATAATTTAAGGATGGGCAGGTACTATTAAACATTTTTTTAATCATTGATTTTAGGTGGTAGCCATATGAGCCTGGCTTGAGGGAAAGAGAAAATTCACCATTTCATTCAAACAACTGGTTAATTGAAAACTAGTGCTTAGACACTGGTGATAGGACTTAAATCAACCAATTCTTTTAAAGTAAAACATTTTGGCTAAATTAAACTATTTCTACCCCTTCCCCCTTCCCTTTCCATTAACTTTGGAATATAGATACAACTTTTATTTATTTATTTGAATTTTATTTTATTTATTTTTTTATATAGCAAGTTCTTATTAGTTATCTATTATATATACATCAGTGTATACATGTCAATCCCAATCGCCCAATTCATCCCACCACCCCCACCCCCACCACTTTCCCCACTTGGTATCCATACGTTTGTTCTCTACATCTGTGTCTCTATTTCTGCCTTGCAAACTGGTTCATCTGTACCATTTTTCTAGATTCCACATGTATGCATTAATATATGATATGTGTTTTTCTCTTTCTGACTTACTTCACCCTGTATGACAGTCTCTAGGTCCATCCACGTCTCTACAAATGACCCAATTTCATTCCTTTTTATGGCTGAGTAATATTCCATTGTATATATGTACCACATCTTCTTTATCCATTCATCTGTCAATGGGCATTTAGGTTGCTTCCATGACCTGGCTATTGTAAACAGTGCTGCAATGAATATTGGGGTGCGAGTGTCTTTCTGAATTATGGTTTTCTCTGGATATATGTCCAGGAGTGGGATTGCTGGGTCATATGGATTTCTATTTTTAGTTTTTTAAGGAACCTCCATACTGCTCTCCATACTGGCTGTATCAATTTACATTCCCACCAACAGTGCAAGAGTGTTCCCTTTTCTCCACACCCTCTCCAGCATTCGTTGTTTGTAGATTTTCTGATGATGCCCATTCTAACCAGTGTGAGGTGATACCTCATTGTAGCTTTGGTTTGCATTTCTCTAATAATTAGTGATGTTGAGAGCAGCTTTTCATGTGCCTCTTGACCATCTGTATGTCTTCTTTGGAGAGATGTCTATTTAAGTCTTCTGCCCATTTTTGGATTGGGTTGTTTTTTTAATATTGAGTTGAATAACTGTTTATATATTTTGGAGATTAATCCTTTGTCCATTGATTTGTTTGCAAATATTTTCTCCCATTCTGAGGGTTGTCTTTTCGGCTTGTTTATGGTTTCCATTGCTGTACAAAAGCTTCTAAGTTTCATTAGGTCCCATTTGTTTATTTTTGTTTTTATTTCCATTTCTTTAGGAAGTGGGCCAAAATATTTGCTGTGAATTATGTCAAAGAGTGTTCTTCCTATGATTTCCTCTAAGAGTTTTATAGTGTCCAGTCTTACATTTAGGTCTTTAATCCATTTTGAGTTTATTTCTGTGTATGGTGTTAGGGAGTGTTCTAATTTCATTCTTTTACATGTAGCTGTCCAGTTTTCCCAGCACCACTTATTGAAGAGACTGTCTTTTCTCCATTGTGTATCCTTGCCTCCTTTGTCATAGATTAGTTGACCATAGGTCTTGGGTTTATCTCTGGCTTTTCTATCCTGTATCTCTGTTTTTGTGCCAGTACCATATTGATCTGTATTTCTGTTTTTGTGCCAGTACCATATTGTCTTGATTACTGTAGCTTTGTAGTATAGTCTGAAGTCAGGGAGTCTGATTCCTCCAGCTCCATTTTTTTCCCCTGAAGATTGCTTTGGCTTTTTGGGGTCTTCTGTGTCTCCATACAAGTTTTTAGATTTTTTGTTCTAGTTCTGTAAAAAATGCCATTGGTAATTTGATGGGGATTGCATTGAATCTGTGGATTGCTTTGGGTAGTATAGTCATTTTCACAATATTCATTCTTCCAATCCAAGAACATGGTATATCTCTCCATCTGTTTGTGTCATCTTTGATTTCTTTCATCAGTGTCTTATAGTTTTCTGAGTACAGGTATTTTACCTCCTTAGGTAGGTTTTATTCCTAGGTATTTTATTCTTTTTGTTGCAGTGGTGGATGGGATTGTTTCCTTAATTTCTCTTTCTGATCTTTTGTTGTTGGTGTATAGGAATGCAAGAGATTTCTCTACATTAATTTTGTATCCTGCAATGTGACTAAATTCATTGATTAGCTCTAGTAGTTTTCTGGTAGCATCTTTAGGATTTTTTATGTATAGTATCATGTCATCTGCAAACAGTGACAGTTTTACTTCTTCTTTTCCAATTCACATTCCTTTTATACCTTTTTCTTCTCTGATAGCCATGGCTAGGACTTCCAAAACTCTGTTGAATAATAATGGTGAGAGTGGACATCCTTGTCTTGTTCCTGATCTTAGAGGAAATGCTTTCAGTTTTTCACCATTGAGAATGATGTTTGCTGTGGGTTTGTCATATATGGCCTTTATTATTATTAGGTAGTTTCCCTCTATGCCCACTTTCTGGAGAGTTTTTATCATAAATGGGTGTTGAAATTTGTTAAAAGTTTTTCTGCATCTATTGAGATGATCATACGGTTTTTATTCTTCAGTCTGTTAATATGGTGTACCACACTGATTGATTTGCCTATATTGAAGAATCCTTGCATCCCTGGGATAAATCCCAATTGATCATGGTATATGATCCTTTTAATGTGTTGTTGGATTTCTGTTTGTTAGTATTTTATTAAGGATTTTTGCATCTATATTCATCAGTGATATCGGTCTGTGATTTTCTTTTTTTGTAGTATCATTGTCCGGTTTTGGTATCAGGGTGATGGTGGTCTCGTAGAATGAGTTTGGGAGTTTTCCTCCCTCAGCTATATTTTGGAAGAGTTTGAGAAGGATGCGTGTTAGCTCTTCTCTAAATGTTTGATAGAATTCACCTATGAAGCCATCTGGTCCTGGACTTTTGTTTGTTGGAAGATTTTTAATCATGGTTTCAATATCATTGCTTTTGATCAGTCTGTTCATATTTTCTGTTTCGTCCTGGTTCAGTCTTGGAAGGTTATAGCTTTCTAAGAATTTGTCCATTTCTTCCAGGTTGTCCATTTTATTGGCATAGAGTTGCTTGTAGTAGTCTCTTATGATGCTTTGTATTTCTGCAGTGTCCATCGTACCTTCTCCTTTTTCATTTCTAATTTTATTGATTTGAGTCCTCTCCCTCTTTCCCTTGATAAGTCTGGCTAAAGGTTTCCCAATTTCGTTTATCTTCTCAAAGAACCAGCTTTCAGTTTTATTGATCTTTACTCTTGTTTTCTTTGTTTCTATTTCATTTATTTCTGCTCTGATCTTTATGATTTCTTTCCTTTTACTAACACTGGGTTTTCTTTGTTCTTCTTTCTCTAGTTCCTTTAGGTGTAAGGTTGGATTGTTTATTTGAGATTTTTCTTGTTTCTTGAGGTAGGATTGTATTGCTATAAACTTCCCTCTTAGAACTGCTTTTGCTGCATCCCATAAGTTTTGGATCGTCATGTTTTCATTGTCATTTGTCTCTAGATATTTTTTGATTTCCTCTTTGATATCTTCAGTGATCTCTTGGTTATTTAGTAACGTATTGTTTAGCCTTCATGTGTTTGTGTTTTTTATGCTTTTTTCCCTGTAATTGATTTCTAATCTCATAGCATTGCGGTTGGAAAAGATGTTTGATATGATTTCAATTTCCTTAAATTTACCAAGGCTTGATTAGTGATCCAAGATGTGGTCTATCCTGATGAATGTTCCGTGTTCACTTGAAAGTATAATCTGCTGTTTTCAGATGGAATGTCCTATAAATATCAATTAAATCTATCTGATTTATTGTGTCATTTAAAACTTTTGTTTCCTTATTTATTTTCTGTCTGGATGATTTGTCCATTGGTGTAAGTAAGATGTTAAAGTCCCCCACTACTATTGTGTTGCTGTTGATTTCCCTTTTTATAGCTGTTAACATTTGCCTTATGCATTGAGGTGCTCCTATGTTGGGTGCACATATACTTATAATTGTTATATCTTCTTCTTGGATGGATCCCTTGATCATTATGTAGTGCCCTTCCTTGCCTCCTGTAACATTCTTTATTTTAAAATCTATTTTATCTGATATGAGTATTGCTACTCCAGCTTTCTTTTGATTTCCATTTGCATGGAATATCTTTTTCCATCCCCTCACTTTCAGTCTGTATGTGTCCCTAGGTCTGAAGTGGGTCTCTTGCAGACAGCATATATATGGGTCTTGTTTTTTTTTTTTTTTTTTCTTTTTCTCTTTCAGTACGCGGGCCTCTCACCGTTGTGGCCTCTCCCGCTGCGGAGCACAGGCTCCGGACGTGCAGGCTCAGCAGCCATGGCTCACGGGCCCAGCCGCTCCGCGGCACACGGGATCCTCCCGGACCGGGGCACGAACCCGTGTCCCCTGCATCGGCAGGCGGACTCTCAATCACTGCGCCACCAGGGAAGCCCTGGGTCTTGTTTTTATATCCATTCAGCAAGCCTTGTCTTTTGGTTGGAGCATTTAATCCATTCACATTTAAGGTAATTGTCAATATGTATGTTCTTATTACTATTTTCTTAATTGTTTTGGGTTTGTTTTTGTAGGTCCTTTTCTTATCTTGTGTTTTCCACTTAGAGAAGTTCCTTTAGCATCTGTTGTAGAGCTGGTTTGGTGGTGCTGAATTCTCTTAGCTTTTGCTTGTCTGGAAAGCTTTTGATTTCTCTGTCGAATCTGAATGAGATCCTTGCCAGGTAGACTAATCTTGGTTGTAGGTTCTTCCCTTTTATCACTTTAAATATATTGTGCCACTCCCTTCTGGCTTGCAGAATTTCTGCTGACAAATCAGCTGTTAACCTTATGGGAGTTCCCTTGTGTGTTATTTGTTGTTTTTCCCTTGCTTTTAATAATTTTTCTTTGTCTTTTTTTTTTTTTTTTTTTGCCAGTTTGATTACTATGTGTCTCGACATGTTTCTCCTTTGGTTTATCCTGCCTGGGACTCTCTGTGCTTCCTGGACTTGGGTGGCTATTTCCTTTCCCATGTTAGGGAAGTTTTCGACTATAATCTCTTCAAATATTTTCTTGGGTCCTTTCTCTCTCTTCTCCTTCTGGGACCCCTATAATGTGAATGTTGGTGTTTTTAATGTTATCCCAGAGGTTTCTTAGGCTGTCTTCATTTCTTTTTATTCTTTTTTCTTTATTCTGTTCTGTGGCAATGATTTCCACCATCTGTCTTCCAGGTCATTTATCTGTTCTTCTGCCTCAGTTATTCTGCTATTGATTCTTTCTAGTGTACTTTTCTTTCAGTTATTGTATTGTTCATCTCTGTTTGTTATTTAATTCTTCGAGGTCTTTGTTAAACATTCCTTGCATCTTCTTGATCTTTGCCTCCATTCTTTTTCTGAGGTCCTGGATCATCTTCACTATCATTATTCTGAATTCTTTTTCTGGAATGTTGCCTATTTCCACTTCATTCAGTTGTTTTTCTGGGGTTTTATCTTGTTCCTTCAACTGGAACATAGTCCTCTGCCTTTTCATTTTGTCTATCTTTCTGTGAATGTGGTTTTCGTTCCATAGGCTGCAAGATTGTAGTCCTTCTTGCTTCTGCTCCATTTTCTGGTGCTTTGTTGGGAGATAGCTGAGGACTACAAGGATGCTTAGGAATCTTCTCAGGACAAGAGTCCTTGTGTTGTTCACCAGGCTCTGTTCCATGGTCCCTAAGTGTGTTAACTCCAGAATCCTTATAATAATCCTCTGTGGTAGGGATGCTATGATCCTTTCCACAAATGAGAACACTCGATGGAGAGGTCTACAAGAGCTCGTGGTTAGGAAGTGGACCTGGAACTTGGACGCAGGTTGCCGGCCTCTGGGTCCTACACTCCTGCCAGCCAGGCCCACTGCTTCTTCAGTAAGATGGGGAAGTTCATCGGCAGTTTCCATGGAAACTTTGAGGGCAGGAAGTGAAAAGCATTGGCTCTTCATTGCTTTCAGGGCTACCAAGGACATTCTAGTTTTTACTTTTAATTTTAAATGTGCTATTTTCTTTTCTAGAAATATTAGTAGGCACCAGACAAAAATTTTTTCCCTGTTTGAAAAAAATTTTTTTATTCTTCTTAAAACAAAAATATCGAAGAAAGGAAGGAGAGAGGAAGGTAGAAAGGAAGGAAGTCTCAGCCAATGAGAAGCACTGGAGGATGGGAGGAAAGGCAGAGTCATAGTACTTCTCTCTCTTTGTCTCAGACGGTGTCCTGGCTGTGGCTGCAAAGCCCTGTGGTCCCTACCTGGCAGGCCGTCTATGTTCCCAGCTTCCTCCAGGTGGCCCCTCTGTGGAGACCCCTCCCCAGCCCCCCAACTACTGGGAAACGGAGGGTAATGGCTCATCCACCATTGCCTCAATGTCTCCTTTGGTTTGTCAGTGCTCCCATCAACTTTGCAACCAATTTCTTTTTTTAAATCCCTTTATGGAAACAAATGGTCTCTGTTTACCTGGCTGGACCTGTCTAATACACCCTGTAATACCTTTCTTGGAATGCAGCAGCATGGGTGGCATCCAACCCTTCCAAGAGCAGGGAATGGGTGTAGAAATAGCCTTTCAATTCCTTTTTCAGTCCAAAAATCTATATTAAACATGGTGTTTAGTAAGCCCTGGGTTGCCAATTTGTGGACAGAAATTAAATTATAAGCTCAGAGTGCCAAAGAGTGAAGAGGTTGCACTTAGTTTAATCCCATCCTGCCACCTGCCCTCCAAATACCTACCCTTCCTCTGCCCATAATTATGTGGGTTTTGTTGTAGCTTATTTATCTCACCACTAAATCTGAGAGACCCAGGCTCTTCTTTTTATTCCAAGAGTGCAGAAGATATTTTGGTGAAGTCTCCCAATCATCCAATGATAGCATCAAATTGCAGGGCTTCCCTGCAATGGGAATCCTATCAGACAATAATTACCAAGCAACTACCATAGGCCAGGCCACGTGCCAGGTGCCCAGGGGACACCAAGCTGAACTAGGCTTGGCTCCTGCTCTCTGGGAGCTAAGAGTCTAATGGAGGCCTTGACCTGAGGAGGAAGATGGCAAGTGCCGTAGGAAGGGACACCATGGATGCTCGAAAGAGAGGGATGAGCCCAGCCTTGGCCTTGGCATATGGGAGTCTGACTGGAGAATCTGGGGGGACTTCTTCAGCAAAGTGATGGAAAGTTGGGCCTTAAAGGATGGGAGGACAAACCTGGGAGAAGGAAATGGGAAGGTTGTCTGGGTCTGAGCAGGGAGGGCAAACATGGGGGATTGAGGGGCCAGAAAATGGTCCAATTTGACTAAGCAGCAATGGTGGGACACCCCAGTGCTGGATTCTTGGCCTAGTTCTCTTTCATATACTCTGAACAAAGGCTCAGAAAAGCACTCTCTCTCTCTGTCTCTCTCTCTCTCTCTCTCTCCAGGCATCTGAGTCTGGCAGAGCTGGTCCTCGGGGAGTAGAAGACACTGTTACTGCCTCTGTGACTCACATCCCCAGCCCCTCTCTGCCCCCATCCCATGCTTCCCGCTCCCTTTCTCCAACTGCCCGTCTTCAACCCCACTTTGGGGGTTTCATTTTCTATCCCTTCAGTGGCCCTGCTGTCTGCTTGCTTGCTAAGTGATATATCCATTCCAGACTGAATCCAAGGCAGAGTGCAATGAAAACCAAATGCAAATCGACTAGAAAGAAAGGCCAGAATAAACACACACTTCAAGACTTCAAGCTAACAGTTTCCAAAGCTGAGTCTGCATCTGCGCCATCCTCCAGGGCTCTGAGGCTCAGCCCAAAGCCCATCTCTGCCTCACGAGGTCTGCCTCACGAGGACGCATGGGGAGCTGGAGGGAAGGTGTCTGGGCGTTCCTTCTTCACCTTTGAAAGGCTGGTGTCATCTCAGGGCTTACACAGGGAGCCTCTGCTGGGTCAGCATTCTCTCTGCCAATGGAGTGTCCTGTTCCCCCCCACCCCGTCCCCTCTGTCACCACAGCCCCCGTCGCCCCCAGCAGCTCTTGGGGCAGATGCTAGCCTTCTGAAGAATCTTCAGGAACCACACCTCCTACCTCCACTGGGCACGTGTGTCCGGCTCGCCCCAGCTCAGGCACGTGGAGAGCCCACTGGCTGTCAGTGTGAGTTCACTCTGGACTTTCTTCCTGGGTACAGAACTTTGGACCCATAGCTTGAGGGACTGTGCTTCCAATAACTGCTTCCTCTTTGGCGTTAGGGAGTAGCAGCCTGAGCTCAAATCCCAGCTTTGTCCTTAAGACATTTTGTAACCTTGGACAAGTTACTGCACCCCTCTGGGTCACCAAATCTTCAGCTAGTCAACAAATATTCATGTTACTGCCACTGTTCTGGGCACCACAGACATAGAGGTGAGCATGAGAGATAAGACGTCTTAGAATTTAAGTCTGGTCGTGGGAGATGATCAATAAATGAGTTTTAAAAATCCGGGGCAGGGGAACCTTAGGAGAACAACTTAGTTGAAATATCTAGTTGAAATATGAATGCCCTTTGACCCAGCAATTCTCTGCCTAGGTATATACCCTCGAGAAATTCTTAAGACATTTACACAAGGAGAAAGAATGAATATGAAAGAATTTAAATGTCAATTTGCAAGAGAATGAATAATGTGGGACTTATTCCTATGGATGGTGCAGAGTAGTGGAAAGAAATGAACAGGAGTTGCACATATCAAGGTTGACTGTCTCACAGACATACCATTGGCTTAAAAAAGCATGCCACGGAGCTTCCCTGGTGGCGCAGTGGTTGAGAGTCCGCCTGCCGATGCAGGGGACACGGGTTCGTGCCCCGGTCCGGGAAGATCCCACATGTCGCGGAGTGGCTGGGCCCGTGAGCCATGGCCGCTGAGCCTGCGCGTCCGGAGCCTGTGCTCTGCAGCGGGAGAGGCCACAACAGTGAGAGGCCCACGTACCGCAAAAAAAAAAAAAAAAAAAAAAAGCATGCCACAGGGCTTCCCTGGTGGCACAGTGGTTGAGAATCTGCCTGCCAATGCAGGGGACACGGGTTCGAGCCCTGGTCTGGGAAGATCCCACATGCCACGGAGCAACTAGGCCCGTGAGCCACAACTACTGAGCCCGCGCGTCTGGAACTTGTGCTCCACAACAAGAGAGGCCGCGATAGTGAGAGACCCGCGCACCGTGATGAAGAGTGGCCCCTGCTCACCGCAACTAGAGAAAGCCCGCGCACAGAAACAAAGACCCAACACAGCCAAAAATAAATTAATTAATTAAAAAAAAAAGCATGCCACAGAAAAATATGTAATGTGCAATACCATCTACGCAAAGTTAAAATATGCAAAATAATAGTACATATTATTGAGTGACAAGGCATTTTTTAATGCATGGGAAAATAACATCAACTTCATTACACAGGGAGGTTAGTGCTTTCTTCTGTGGAAGGAGAGAAGAGGATGGAGCTGGGGAGGGGGAAGTAGTGGGTATCAACTGTGTTGGTGATGTTCTGTATCTTAACCCAAAGTTGTGGTTACGTAGTTATTTCTTACAATATTCTTTAGATCATGTGTGTATATTTTAAATGTTGCCTTAGTTTTTTAAAACTTATTAGATAATGACAAGTGTTATGAAGAGAATAAAGAATGACCAAAGTGGTGGTATTTGGATTGGATGGTCAAAGAAAGCTGCCCAGAGAGGTAAGAGTTGAGCTGAAAATGTGACTGGCATGGAGAAGCCAGCCGCGATGATGCCTGCAGCATTTGAGGTCGAGAGAACATTTAGTGGAAAGTGTGAAGAACCGTGAAGGGTCTGAGTGAGTACCCTTCTTGCATGCTAACAAGGTAGCCTGCCAGTTTTGTGGGCGCTGGTCGAAGACCCGAGGCATCTGGGTCAGACCAAGAGATTTTACTATTCTCGGCAGCAGGCAGAGTGACATTCGTGTTCATACGGGTTCTCCGTGCTCACTGCCTGCAGGCGACGCAGAGGTAGAGTGGGTAAGACTTGCTGATGACTTTGGATGCGGGGGATAGGAGAAGGACAGAAATTTAGGATGCTTTCTAGATTTGGGGCTGCATCTAAAGGAGAATGAATTGAGGATCCTAGCAAGGGGTGAGAAAGATTCAGAATAATTACTTTGAGCATGGAAGCATCTAAGATGCTTAACAGACATCAAAGATGAGATGCCTAGTAGACATCTTAATAGATGCTTAATAGACATCCAAGAGGAGGTGCAGAGGAAGCAGTTGAGTGTAAGTGTCTGGAGTTTAGGGAAGAGGTCAAAGCTGGAGGTAGAGACCTGAGAGGCACTGGCAGAGGGCAGGTACTTAGAGCCCTGGGATAGAGGAGCTTGTTAGAGAATGCTGTTCATGTTTACCAGCAGAACCACTTGGAACACTTATTAAAAACATAGATTTCCAAGTCCCATTCAGATCTTGCATGTAAGCTTTTTTTATAATGCAGATATATTTTTTGCATAAATGCAATCTTTTCCCAATATTTATTGTGTGCCTATTATTTCAAGTACTGTGCTTGGTTGTGGTGAGAGAAGCTATATCATTGTCCTGTGGCCATAAAGAAAGGCCAGGAGAACCACTGAGATTTTGGCACTGATTTCATGAACCCTGGACCTGCTTCCAAACTTAACATTATGAGGGAAAAATACCCCCCTGTTTATTTAAGCCACTATGGTTGGGGTTTTTTGTTTCTTACTTTCTGCCAAAAGCATTCTAACCTGATACACATGTTGTATTATTATATTTATAAGTCTAGTACATTTAAATAAAATAAAACTAATCACGTCAGGGAAGGGGGCTTTGATTAATGCTTGATTAACTCAAATTGAATAACCAAACTCCCTTAAACCATCAGCCTCCTTAACAAGCATCATTTATTAAAATCTCTTAAACATTTTCAACTCCTTTTATGGACCTAATCATAGTTGATTTTCTGTTTTAGCACTTCATATAACTGACCTGGCAAGTTTACCGCCAATTAAGCCAAAATGTTCTCATATACTCAAACTGCTCTTCTAAACCTAATACGTTAAATTTATAAATACAGTGAATCTATTTTAATACTGTTAATGAGCTCAAATTTTCTTACACCTTTCAACATAAAATTAGAAGTCTAAATCAATTTCACATTTTAAATTGGAATCATACGTTTTAAAAAAACACATTTAAATTACTTAAATAAGAAACATATGCAAGATTATTCTTGACATGAGAGTATCAATATTATGGGTTTGATTTATTTCATCACCTCCATCTTCGATTCTAAACATTCTCAGACTTGGGAAGTCACTTATTCGACAAAGGAACAGATTTCCGACCTCAAGCGAGTCCAAGTTACTCGTGACCACAGCACGGTGGAACCTCAGATAAGCCGAGGGCACCAAAGAGCGAAAATCAGAAGGAAAACAAGGCACCAACCCTTTCTGTAGTTGCTGTGACAACAGGGGACACCTTCAGAGGCATTTGATTTTAGAAGCTTCATTCCAGTTTCCTCAGTTATTATTCTTTATTTTTCGTGATTAGGGTAGAAGGACGTTGGCAACTCCACCTCCACCCAGGTTAGCTAACTTCCTCTATTACTTTATTGGCTTCTATGTTTGCTTGGTCCTCTGCAGACATTGCTGACATATTTCCATGTTGCTCTAAGGACATTTTAATGCTGTTGAATTTAATCCTGAACGTTTGGCTCTGAACCATGATTCTGAAGTCATGAGAATAACACAAACCATTCCCCTTCCTTGTGACTTTTCAGGAATTCCCAAAATGAGATTATAGCATCTCACAGTTCATTAGAACTACTGTATTTAACTCACAGGATCTCTGCTGCAGGTACTGTTCATCCTGGAGCCTGTACTTGCTGGATGTTAGCTAAGGCCACCCAAAGGAGATGTTGATCTGGTCCCAACCTCAGATGTATCAGCCCTTTCAGCCCACTGCAGCACAGGGGGTCTCCTTACCATCCCCACCTCCTGTTCTCTTTATTCGCTTCTCTCTAAAAGGTAGAGAAGTTCCCCCTTTTTTGAAGGTCTGGTCTTTTGTGTGTGTGGAAGTGAGGCCACCACAGCAGAGCTGGAGCAACGTTTGTTTTAGATTTTTCGTTATTTATAGATATGTGTGGATTGAAACATTACAATTGTTCCCATTTCACCAAATTCTAAGGGAGTAGTCTGCTGATATCCGGCAAAAGAAGTTATATTCCTCGTGCCTCTGAAGAGAAATATTCATTGATAACTATATTTTCCTTAGGTTAAAGGTACTCCTAAAAATGGTTACAAAAAATTTTTTTAGTATCATATCTGTTCAAATACTCTTTAAAACTCCAATATTTAGAGAAATTCACTGTTACTCATCTTTCTAAGGTGAATAATCACTCGTAATTTGTACATTTGGCTTAAAATGGAGTATACTTTGTTGGATTTGAACTTGAGCAATAAGTCTTTTTTCCTCCAATTTCACCAACCAGAGAAGCCCCTCTTCCTCCATAGAGATAAGCAAATAACGTGGAAATAGGGACTTTCCTTCAGTACTTCTGAGATAGAAGTTTCCACTTTGTAGGCAGAGGCAGGAATGTTTAGGAAGAAGGGAATTTTAGTTTGCTTCTCTATATATTTATATTGATTTTCTTGGCCCAAATTGTTGCTCTATTTAAAAGCTGTATCAGACAAATATCAAGCAATCTCAACGTTTCCCTTTCAGAAGAGGATCTTTATGCCTTTCATCATCCTAATTCTAATTTCATCCATCTCTTCAGCCTTCCTTCCTCTCGGCACATTTTTTGTTGTATCCAAGTTTATTTCCTAAGTTCCAAGTTACTTGTTTGGGGGAAAGAGACTTTTGATGCTTACTCCCATCTCAGTCCCCTCTTTTTCCAGACACAGGAGGATAACATTTCCTGACCTTCTGATGAGGCCATGTGACTTAGCTCTGGCCATTATACTCCAATAAAGATGTTAAAAAAGAAAAAAAGTTAGCTCAAAAATCTCCAAAAAATAAAATAAAATAAAATAGATACAGAGGCCTGAGAGGAGCAAGGGCTATAACAGAGCCCTCATAGGGCGAGTTTGTGACAAAATGTTGAGATGATTTACAAATGGGGACAATATATACCTTGGGAGCAGCTGTCGTATGTCGGTTAGATATATATTTAGAGAGAGAGACAGATGGGAAAGAGGGTTTTCAGTTTTGGAATCTTCCTTTGCTGCGTTCTCAAAAGAAGGCAGTAAAGATATTAATTGCTGATCTATGATTATTGGACAAACAAGAACCATCTGATGTTTCTTTGAATGCAACCCTACACATAAGTGGGTCAAAGGGCTGGGCTGTACCCCCATCACTGAGAGATCTTCAGGGAGCAGTTGTTTTGCTGGCTCCAGCTCCCTCTGCCCCGGAAGCTTAGTGAGAGTCTAGGACTTGGTATCTGAGGGGCAGACTCTAAACCACATTTAGATGTGCCCCTTTTTTCTGACACTGATTGCCATCATAGGATCTCTCTATATGTCTCCAGTCTCTCTTCCCTGAAAATCAGTTTTCCAAGGAGCCTTTTCCTTACTATTAAATAGATCTCTGTTTCTAGACCTCCCTGTTAAATAGACTCTGAGGTCCCATCCAGAGGCTCCCAGAACCCACCAGAAACAGCCAAGTCAACCTAAATCCTCAAAACAGCTCAGGCTCAAGCTGAGATGACAGAACGCCTTTCCTTTATATTTTAAGATGATCTTGTGCATTAAGGACAAGACTCTTAAAGGGTGTCATTTTATTTTTTAATTTTTGGGGTCAAATGTGCATAGCACATAGTATTAACGATAGTGATAATAACACTAATAATAATATCAAGAGCCCAAAATTAATACCCTGTGTCACCTACCCTATGCCGGGAACTACATGTGAATCATCACGCTCGGTCTCCACAGAAGCCCTGAGGTAAGCCCTGCATTTATCCTCATTTCACAGCTGAAGAAAATGAGGCTGAGACAGATTCAGTTCTCCACAGCCACCCAGCTGGGGAGCAGCAGAAGGGAAACCTGAATCCAGGCCCATCTATGCTGTGCTGTCCAGATTAAGAATTACTGGGCTTCCCTGGTGGCGCAGTGGTTGAGAGTCCGCCTGCCGATGCAGGGGACGCAGGGTTCGTGCCCCGGTCTGGGAAGATCCCACATGCCGCAGAGCGGCTGGGCCCGTGAGCGATGGCCGCTGAGCCTGCGCGTCCAGAGCCTGTGCTCCGCAACGGGAGAGGCCACAGCAGTGAGAGGCCTGCGTACCGCAAAAAAAAAAAAAAAAAAAAAAAAAAATTACTAATCATTCCATCCCCCAAAGAGAAAGCTGGCTGGAGCACCCCCCAAATCTGTACCTTTGCAAATGTGTTCAGCATCCATGAGAAATCAGGGCTGTGTTTCTGGGTGGCACGATTAAAAGGTGATCAACCCTTTGCTCAAGGGCCCTAACCCATGTGATAGGACTTCCACTTTCCTCTCAAGTGGTTCTGTACTTGAACAACTGCACTCAGACCCCGACCAGTGTCCGGATTCCTTCTCCACCCCACACCTGGGGGCAAGGTTCTCCCGCACCCGCAGCTCCTCAGCAGGGTGCCCTAAAACTAGCAAAGAGCTCCGTGGGCTCAAACAGCTTCAAAACATTAGAAATAGACGTTCATAAATATAACTTCAGTTTCTTTGCACCGTGATGCCAAAGCGTTTATTGTTCTGCTATTGGAACTCAGAGTATCTTTTTCCTATTAAAAACAACTTGAAGTACAGTGATTAGGTTCCCAGCGCAGTCCACATAAATCTAACAGAGCCACAATGTTGTTAAAACAATGCTCGTTTACCATAAAGAGTTCAGGACAGATAACTATCACAATACTAATAATTTTTTAAAAAAGAATAGAAACAAGATATAAGAAAGTTTGTATTTAGTAAAATGTGTAGACTTGGGGAAAAGCACGTTTAGAGAAAAAAAGATTTACGATGGAAGATCTTGGAGATTCTAAAAGAGACTCTGGGTGCGTCAGAGGCCGACAACACAGGTTCTTGTAATATCCAATTATATGTACATATTTTTAAGAGTTTTATTTCTTTTTTTTGGCCATACCACGTGGCTTGCAGGATCTTAGTTCCCCAACTAGGGATCGAACCCAGGCCCTCAGCAGTGAAAAGGGCGAGTCCCAACCACTGAACCACCAGGGAATTCCCTCTAATCATATTTTAAAGAGAAAAAAATTCTTCCTTTTCTCTGATACAGATTTGTCACCAGCTCTGACTCTTATCAATGATACTATTGATGATCTTATCAATGCACTGTGTGACACACGAATGAAGTGAAAAGAGACAGGAGAGTTTTTCTGGAGGGATCTGAGTTTAAAAAAAAAAATAGAAGAGAAAAAAGACAGTGGAAGGGGATAGAGAGGTGAGTAGAGCTGCTTTTGATGAGCAATTATCTGAGCTCTGAGTGCACCTGTGTGAGCAGTGCCCCTGGAAGGGAAGACAGAGGGCGACAGGTGAAGGGCTAGAGCTGGCAGTCCCTGCCCAGCACCCTGTGACCCCATCGGCTCCATACAGTGTGACTGCCAACTGGAGAAAAAGGATAAGTGTGTTTCTTCTGGGGAGAGTAGAAAAGAAGGGGAGCACAGTTAGAACTCCCTAGTGTCTGGAAGACAGTTCCCTTTAAGAAAAAGAAAGCAAGCCCTGATTTGTGTGTTCCTGCCAGTTGCCATGGTGTAAATACTCCCACCATGGGCAATTTCAAGCTGCAAATGGTTTAACAACTGGCTCACAAAATTCCTGAATATTTAACCATCAGCTTCAACCAGCTGGTGCGAGGCAGCTGCGACACGCACTCTGGACTATGCAACTAACCATCTATATGTCCAGATGGCGGCCAGTCTACACAGCACGCGCTGTTCTGTTCTGTACTTGTGATGTTTTAATTATTTTGAAGGTTACTCATTAAAAACTGGCAGAATAGGGGCTACCCTGGTGGCGCAGTGGTTGAGAGTCCGCCTGCTGATGCAGGGGACACGGGTTCGTGCCCCGGTCCAGGAAGATCCCACATGCCACGGAGCAGCTGGGCCCGTGAGCCATGGCTGCTAAGCCTGCGTGTCCGGAGCCTGTGCTCTGCAACGGGAGAGGTCACAACAGTGAGAGGCCCGCGTACCGCAAAAAAAAAAAAAAAAAAAAAAAAAAAACATCCTTGCCTAAAAGCCACCAGAAAGCAGGGGGCAGAAAACTGTTTGATCAGTCTAAATTTAAATTTAAAAATCATCACATAGCTGAATTCTTGGGACTATATTAAATTTTCTGATGACTCTTTCCTCTTTGAGTTTTTAAAGAGTGAAAGAAAAAATCACCCGTGAGTTTTCTGGAACAATTAAAAAACCTTAAAAACCAAGGGCATGTTCTTAGCAAAAATTTAATGCATTTCCAAAGTGGATAAGAAATGGAAGAGAACATACCTATTCATCTCTTACTTTGTATGGTTCAGCTAATCACACTAGCGGAAGCAGGGCTTCTCAGACTCAAAGTGCTGTAGAAAGTGCAAAGGTTTCTTCACACACACAGAGGCCAGCCCTGTGGAGTGGAGTGCCAGGAACACCCAGGGAGAGAGCAGCCTGTACTCCCAAAAGGAACAGGAGAAAGGAGTGGGGGGCATCACCTTCCAGCACGTCCCTGCCTGTGTCCTGCCTACACAGTCACCATGATCTGATCCAGAGGTTTCCGTGCGAGGTCAGGCACCGTGGCCTCTTCGCTGGGGTACCCCACAGGGAGCAGTATTAGCAGCTTTTCATTTGCAGGGCGGTTCAGGAGCACCCTCAGACGGGGGCCACAGTTGAGAGGAGTGGTCGTGACAGTCACCAGTCCCGCGTTCTGTAACAGGAGAGGAAAAGAAAACGTTTTAAAGTCAGCAGGCAAAATCCCAGCCTGGGCATGTTCTAGTCCCTATAAGATTTGCTTGTCCCATCATTTCCCTGAAGTTGGGCGGCAAAGAAACGACCAGCTTGGGCCATGGTGTCTTGAATCTTACCTGCCCTCCTCGACCTCCCCAGACCCCACCTTCTCTTAACCAAACAGAGGGAAGCTTCTCAGAGAAGAAAATACCAGTCATTTTTCACTGATGCTTAAGAAATGGGAATGGTTATTTCATGGAAAGAAATATGGGGAATCCAACTACACCAAAGGAACGGAAAAACAAAAGGCAGTTCCTGTGGTTATATAACCAACAGTGGAAGCAGAGCGTCATCCCTAGCTGAAAATACCTATGTCCAGTGAGGGAGGACCTAGTGGCCAAGAGGTATGTAAGAGGTAGAGGAAATACTCCACCAACCTCTTCCCAGCCCCCTCGAATAATAAACATCCAATAAAAATCACATGTAAACTTCAAGACACTTTCCCATCTCCATCTCCAAGCCCTCTCCATCCCCCCATGCTTTTCCCGTCAGATGCTCATTGCTAAGCCTGGACCAGAAGGAGGTTCTGGAACTGCCTTTGGGAGTCGAGCACGCCTCCAGTCTCTGTGCAATCTGCCCAGACAAGGGCTTCCAGAAGATTCCTTCCTCCTTCACAAATCGACCTACACTCAGACTTATGCCTTACAGAAAGCTAGAGGGCAGCAAACTCCACAGTAAAGTGGGAAAAGTTGCTGATGGGAATGCACAGAAGGCACAGGTGAAGGGAACCCATGCCAAGCCTAAACTGCCTCTTCAGGAACCCTGACGGGGACAGTGCCTTGCGGTCTGACGTAGCACAGCAATTCCTTTATCTGTTACAGAGTCGGGAGGTAAATAGGATGCCAGCTCCTTTGGAACAGTTTTTCAAGTCATCTAAAAATATATTCCTCTTTTATGTCACAATGACTATTTTGCAAGTTTTCAGCAAACACATTTTTCTTTGAGATAACAAAGAAGCACATAGTTTGTTGGAATCTACTCTCCCTTGAAAGTAGGCTCATTCGCTCTTATAATCCTGTTTGTTTTATTTATTTCACGTGTTTACTGTCACTCTCCACCCTCTCCCAGGACTGCAGTCCCCACCAGAACGTACAGTTCACGAGGTGACTATTCCTGGTGACTCCTGAGATCTGCCACATAGAAGGAGCTCAGAAAATATCTGTTGAGCGAATGACTTGAATCATGTGAAAGGCAGACCTCAATCCTGCTCTGTTTCACACTTAGCAGGGCTGTAGCTACTATGTAGATGGAAATTTTTTAAGCACATGGACATCTTTCTAATGCAATACGATGTAAACTCAACTTCTGAGGACAGGAGCTCTATGATAGAGTTCCCCTTATAGCTATTGAATCATCCCACTGGCTCAGACAACAGTAAACACAGCTGAGAAGCCAGGCCCTGGAACTTTCAGGCTCTGAAGCTCTTCATGTGTATTTACTAAAACCCTTAAAGCTTCACGTGGTTACAGATGAAGGCAAACACAGCGACCGTTTTTTGACCCTTAAATAATGTTATAAGTAAATTTCCAGGAAGGATGCCAGCTTGTTTGAAACATCATCCTCACCAATCCAGGTTTCCAGAGGCAGTTTTTACATCAGAGTTCCCTTACTGAGGAATCCCTGTCCCTGAACTAGAAACTCAGCTGAAATTTGCAAATAAACCCACAGTTGGCCCCCAAGTATTAAGTCTCTCTCTTGGGCCCAGTGGGAGGGTGACATACCTGCAGGGCAGCTAGGAGGATGCCACACGCGATGGAAACACTGATCTCGTTATAATAGTGGATCTTTTTCTTGCCATTTGCAGCAAAACCGTGTACTCGTTTGAAAATGAGAATCAAAACAGGCGCTGTGTCCAAGTACTCCTTAATCCAGTTGGTCCTAAAGGGGGAAAAAAAGATATTCAGAATATTTTCTCTTAATGGTTTTTTTGTTCCCTGTTTACCACCTTATATACATTAAACATAGAAACATTTCCTTGTCTTTTATGTTTAAATTGAAAAAGAGTAGGATTTTTGTTCACGTCATGTTTACCTTTTTCTATCCCAAGTCTATCTATCCCAACAGGTATTAATAAGGGCCTAATATAGCAAGACACGGTGAAATGCTGAAAGATACAAAGATAGATCCAATAACCCAGACGGCAGTAAGCCAAATTTAGCAAACTAAAACCTGGTAAGTGTTGTTAAAGAAATATAAGACAAGGGCCTTAGGAGCCCAAAAATAAAATGTTAGCTTTGAATAAGATTGTCAGAATATTTCCAAAGTTTCTCTTGAGGTGGGGCACTGAAGACCAGCTAGAGAAGGGGCATTGGGAAGGGCAGCCCAGGGAAGAGATGAGCAAAGGGCAGAGTCAGAAGGAGAATGCTTGGCCGGACAGGGAATTTCAGAAGCCTGGTAGGCTGGACGATGGTGTGCGTGGTGGGGCACGGGTTGGGAGGCTCGCAGTTTTCATACAGATTTTGCAGGGCGCTGGACTTTGTTCAGCGGGTGATGGAAAGTTATCACAAGCTTTTGAGCAGAAGCATCACACAATAGGATCTGTTTCAGAAAGAGACGGATTGGTGTGGGCAAAGGACCAGCTCAAACGGGACCAGATAGGAGACAAGGGCAATGGCCCAGGAGAACTTGGGGAGTTGTAGAGGCAGGAGCTGACAGATCCGGCACAGGAGCGCACAAGGGAGAAGAAAAAGGTGATGGTGAGTTTGAACCGAAATTCCAGGTGGGCAGATGGTAACGTTCTTAGCCTAGTTATGGAAAAAAGGAAGGAAACTTTTGTGGGAGTGGGAGATAACTCACAGGAGGTATAAATGTTGAGTTTCCGTTTTTATTTTCCAGATAAGAGCATATCTTTCTCTGTTTCATTACCCTGCCCGTACATTTCAGCAAACGCTTCACTCTAGCTCAGATATTCAAAGGAAAGATACTCATACGATGCTATATATTGGAATTTTTCCTTAGGGTAAATGATGTCATCAATAAGCAAGAGATAGTCACCACTCATTTCATTCTTAGCTTAGTTACGCTTCCTTGTTTTAAAACACATTAAACCCACGTGTGTATTTTCTACAGCTCCTTGTACACTGCTAATTTCTATACATTACATTCTCAAAGCTACTTTACCATACTTCAACCAGCTTATTCACATGTGACTAGTATCAATTCTTTTTCTCTTTACAAAGTGGGAGAATGTTAATAGTTTACAAAAAAAATCTGGAGTCAACTAGCTTTGCCACGTTGGGCAACCGCTCACCTTCTCACAGTTCAGTGCCCTAAATGTAAAATGTGCTATTGTACACTCACCTCCAATGGTTATTGCGACAGTAAAAGCAGTCCCAATAGATCAGTGCTTAGAAGAGTACCGAGTACCATGTATGTGTTAGCTAATATTATTATTATTACTATGTATTATTTTACAGTGAATAATTCAAAACAATTGTTAAATATGAGGTGAAGAATAAGCAATTTACTAGATCAGAGGCAGGTTAGCAATTTTTAATAACCTTTGTACTTATTTTGCCTAGCATACATTGGTAGCTAGTATTTTGGGTTTGTTCAATTTTACAAGAATGTATCGTGACGTCATATTAGAGCTAATAAAAAGATAGCACCGTGCCGAGGCCTGTTAAGAAAGGACAATTAGCACCGTCCACCTGGGGTGAAGGGTCTCACGCCAGCAGCAGGAGAAGAAGGCTTGACGGGGAGGTTGGACCAGATTGTATATCAAGCCTTTAATGACAGCTATGAGTTTCAGAGTTGACTCAAACTGGCTATCAGGACATATGTTCATTTGTGATGCAATTTAACAGTTATTTAATTACCTACTATGCATCAGCACTGTGCTAGGTGCTACAATGTAAGACTTTTTTAAACTAGAGGTCTCTGGACCCTAGAGACACTATATATATATATATGTACTATACATATATGTGTGTATATATATATAGTATATATATGTGTATATATATACATATATATATGTATATGTATATCTGTGTGTGTGTGTGTGTGCACGCATATTGTCTGCAGAGAAAGTCTATAATGTTAATTGGATTCTCAAGAGTATCTTGGTGTACCACAAAAGTTTCTAAAATATGGTCTATAAAATGAGAAGAAAAGTAGGCCAATAATTAAATAACTATGTGGTAATGGCTATTTTAAATGCATGGAAGGTGTGTATTAGGTGCTTTGAGCACAGAGACAAGAGAGCAACTGATGCTGCCTTCTTTGGGGAGTGACAGGGCTGGCAGCAGGCACACACAGAGCACAGCCTCTCTCTAAGAAGAGAGACTCAACTTTGCCCATCCGTTTTTCCTCATGAATATGCAATGAGATTTACATATTCATTATTAATATCCTACACTTATTCCACAACACAGCCATAAGTTACAACGCCAATAGACATCAATTTCAATAGGGTTTAAATATCTCAGGAAAAAAATTGTCCTCTGGGGCAAATAAATGAGACAGGAGTAGGACTAAGAGGCCATCCTTCTCACCACCCAGCCCTGGCTACCGGAGAAGAAGTCCCACTTTACCCCACAAGACGGAGATCACACTGCATTTTCTTAGGCTTGTGTCACAGCGGGTATTGGATGGCTGGTGCTGGAACTGGCCGCTAAAGGCCCAGAGCTGAGAGCCAGAGGCACGAGTACCTCTACATGCTACGTGCCAAGAACTCGAGCTGGCTTCCCCTCAGGGCCTTCTGAGAGGCCAGGACAAATATCTGTGCCTCATCCCTCCTCATGCTCAGCCTGAGAAGGGGTTAGAAGGGAAAGGAGATGCCTCTGTGGGGAGGGCAGTATTTGTAAACAGGACCCTGTGACCAGCGTTTTAAAATGACAAGGCTGAGCCTGAAAAAATTGAAAGTGACTGTGTTAACTACAAAAATGACTGAGAAATTATGGAATCCATCCTAGATATTGTGTAGGGTGACTGGTCCTCAATGGGAAAAGTGGGATTAACAAACATAGTTAGTTGTAGTTTCCAGAAAAAAAATGAAACCTCGCACGTGTCTACCCGAATACGCTGAAATTTCACGGTAAAGCCAGTTACACTGAATTCCAATCCGCTTCTTCCCTGGAGATAAGGAAGCCTGCAAAATTACTAATGCCTAATGAATATTATACCTCTACTAAATTTGTACTTTTATTAAACATGTACTAAGATGAAAGCCTGCTGAGTGAGATCATGTACGAGACTATTTATAGGAAAATGTAATTTACGTCACTCAAGATCCTGAGAAGTATTTCACAATTTACTAATAATTATATGGGTCATAGCCTATTTATTTACCCGATTCATGTGGCCCTTACTATGTGCCATCACTGTTCTAAGTGCTTACAAATTCATCTAATTTTCATAATGCAGTAGATACTAGACTTATTCCCATTTTACGGATGAGGAAACTGAGGCACAGATAGGTTAATAAGCGGCAGACCTCATATTTGAACCCAAGCACTCTAGCTTCTCAGGCCCTACTCCTAGCCTCTATCTTATTTAATCCTGATACCAAGTTTTTAACATGATCGTTTTGGGTGAGAAAACAGAAGTGTGGTGGTTGATTTTATGTGTCAACTTGACTGGGCCACAAGGCACCCAGATAGCTGGTTAAACATTATTCTGGGTGTGTCTGTGAGGATGTTTCTGGATGAGATTAACATGTGAATTGGCAGACTGAGTAAAGCAAATTGCCCTCCTCAACGTAGGTGGGCCTCATCTAAACCGTTGAAGCCCTGAATAGAAGAAAACAGGTGGAATAAGGGAGAATTTTCTCCGTCTGCCTGACTGCCTTTAAGCTGCGACATCAGTCTTCTCCTGCCTTTGGACTCAGACTTGGACTGCAACTTACACATTGGTTTTCCTGGTTCCTAGGCCTTTGGACTCAGATTGGAACTATTCCATCGACTCTGCTGGGTCTTGGGACTTCTCAGCCTCCATAATCACTTGAGCCCATTACTTATAGTAAATCTCTTTCTCTCTCTGTTTCTCTCTATCTCTCTCTGTCTCTCTTTCTCTGTCTCTCTCTCTCTCCATTGATTCTGTTTCTCTGGAGAAACCAGACTAGTGCACTTAGAGGGAGTAAGCAAATTCCTAAGGTCTTGCAACTGGAAAACCAGAGCTAAGACGTGAACCCAGATGGGATTCCAGTCGGCATCCCTCACCCCTGCGCAATACGTGTGCTCAAGGCAATTCAGCGGTGAGGCCTGAGTTAATTTCCATTATTTCTTCCACAGGTAAAATGAAACTTTTTAACACCTAAAACAAAACCAGAAAACTGAAGTCATAATTATTTCATTTTAGGAAGCCAAACCAAACAAGCCTAATTCTACCCACTTTTGTACCTCAGTTTCTTCAGGTCTGAAACCCATTGAGGTCCCATCCTCTTCAAGTAGTTTATTTCCTCTTCCTCCTCAACGATCTCCCGAATCTTATGCTTCACGTCTGGGTCCTTCACAACCACAAAGGTCCAGGGCTCTGTGTGGGCCCCACTTGGGGCTGTTCCTATCACCCATTAAATTAAAATCAGAAATTAAAACTGCAAGAAAAATCTGAGTCTGTTAATTAAGAATAAACGTAACTCATAGTTGCTCAAAATGAAGTTAGATCACCTGACACACAAAATGCCTGGCGGTAGCCTCTGGGATGTTGCTGCCAGGCCCGTTTTGTTCAGCATCTCTGTCAGGGTCTCCAAACCAACTAACCGAGATCGAAGCCAGTAGTTCCTAGGTTTGGGGAATTTATCACTGCTTCTCTGACCATGTGAGAGAAAACATCCCTAGGCACTACTCTGTGACCAATAAGGGAACACAGATGGGAAGCTCTGATAGCCAAAAGCCTCCAAAATGCTGTTTGTTTTGATACTCTTGAAAAATGATCAAGTCAGGAAGTTTATTGGAAATGGCAAAATTTAAATGGCAAATGGTTTCAAAAGGATCTCCAAAAGGCAATTGAACTATAAATTGTTTAGTGCCTATATCAAAGTTCTGAGTGTGGCACTGTGGGGTTTGTGGCCCTGTAGTGAACACATGAGAACTCTTGGCCCTGGGCACTCAGACACACAGCAGAGTGTCTTCCAGCTCTTACAGGTTTTGGGAAACCTCAGCCCACCCTTGGATCAGTCCCAATATCCCAGACAAAGCTTCATAGTGCATCATGGGACCCAAGGAGCTTAAGTTCCCTTTAAGATTCCAGCCAGCAGCACTTCCCTCGTGGTCCCGTGGGTAAGTCCCTGTGCTCCCAATGCACGGGGCCTGGGTTCAATCCCTAGTAGGGGAACTAGATCCGACATGCATGCTGCAACTAAGAGTTCGCATGCCACAACTAAAGATCCCACATGCCACAACTAAGACCTGGCACAGCCAAAATAAATAAATAAATATTTTTTTAAAAAAGATTCCAGCCATGGGCTGGCCCAGCTTCTGATCTGGGTGTCACCTCTCTGTCCTAGAAATGGACAGAAGTAGACCACGGTTTCTAGAAGTTTCTAGAAGTAGACCACGGTGACCCACTGGTGGTATATTTCAGAAGCAAGTATTTCTTTCTTCCTAGTGAGTAGTTCAATGGCATAAACTCTACAGGAGGGGTCTCAGGCCTGCCAGCCTTGATGAGTTTACCATCCACAAGTCCCCGTGGTAGAGAGGGCATGATTAAACTGTGAAATGCAAGTCAAATCTAAACATAAAGCCCAAATTTCTGAACAGAGGGATTCCAGTTCACTTTGTACACGTCGTCTGTTCACTAAATATTGGTGTCAACAAACACAAGAAATAAATTGCCCCTTAATGTTTTCAATTATGCCAAACCTCTCTGAATGTCATATGCACACACCCACATATTTAGATACAGATCTATACACAGAAGAAATTTAGTAACTGCTATTAGGTAGATAAAGGACTCACCAATCTAGTGTATTTGTGTTCTTAACTGAAGTGAACTGTTTTATTCTTACTTCCTTTTAATTTGGGCAATGGGTTTATAATAGTCATGCAATAATTTCTGCAAATGAACTTGAATGTGATTTATATAGGAATAAGAATCCAATCAGAGGAGACTCTCAAATAGGGGGCTTTCTCATATCTCCTCTCCCTTTTTCTATAATTCTCATCTATTCCTCTGGGAATAGATATTAATTTACATTGAAAATGCATTTGGGGGACTTCCCTGGTGGTCCAGTGGTTAAGAATCCGCCTTCCAATGCAGGGGACGTGGGTTTGATCCCTGGTCAGGGAACTAAGATCCCATATGCTGTGGGGCAACTAAGCCCGTGTGCTGCAACTACTGAGCCCCGGTGCCACAACTGAGCCCGCTCGCGGCAACAAAATATCTTGCTCGCCACAATGAAGATCCCGCGAGCCGCAACTAAGACCCGAAGCAGACAAATAAATAAATAAATAAAAAGCAAAAGAGGGGGAAAAATGTTTGCCTTGCTTTGATTTATTTTGTGAATTCACATGAATATATTTTGCTAGTTCATTAGAATACAGTACTAGAGCATCATGGTGTGTAATATAAGAAATTCGGTTCCCAAAAGAGAAATGTATAAATGTGTGTGTGTGTGTGTGTGTGTGTGTGTGTGTGTGTGTGTGTTTTAAGGTGAGGTGAAAGTAAGGATGTTTCTTTTCTGATGTATAATAATGTGTTCAGAAATTTTCATTCTTCAAAAATTTTATAATGTTGAATAATTTCAGAAGTTTTGAACTGTTGTCACATCTGCTCCCAAGAAGTTTGTAATAGTTAAAAGTTTGTAGAGGGCTTCCCTGGTGACACAGTGGTTGAGAGTCCGCCTGCCGATGCAGGGGACACGGGTTCGTGCCCCGGTCCGGGAAGATCCCACATGCTGCAGAGCGGCTGGGCCCGTGAGCCATGGCCGCTGAGCCTGCGCATCCGGAGCCTGTGCTCCGCAACGGGAGAGGCCACAACAGTGAGAGGCCCGCGTACCGCAAAAAAAAAAAAAAAGTTTGTAGAAAGTGGAAATCATCTTGTGCTTGGCAGTCAGTCAACACCTGGGTAAGACTTTACAGGTAAACGTATCATTCCAGGCTTTATTCACTGTGTTTGAACTTCAACATTGCTCCACTATTGTCACTTGTAGCGGATGTTCTCAAAGACCCACTGTGCACTTACAGACCTGCTGCTTTGATGACATTATCAATCACTTCCATTGGGACTTGCTTATTACTTATGAATCTAACAGACCGTCTCTTATTGAGAAGTTCATAAAATTCCCGGGATCTCGTAAGCATTTCCTTCTCAGGATACCGGGTGTGGGAGAATGGGATGTGTTCCACCTCTTCCTCTGACACTTGCCAGTCGTCAGCGTCTGCCAGTAAGAACAAGGAAGACAGCAAATTAGAGGATCTCTCTTGGTCATGAAGGGGAGTGCAATATGCCCCTCCCCCAAAATATGTCTCTTTAGCATAAGAATTATTTTGAGTTAACTATTTTTAGGAAACGCAGACACAGGAGAAGTTCTGAAAACCCGAGTAGAAGTCACCCTATTGTAAGAGACATTTATAAAGGAAATCTCTATTTGGAAGTGTTTCCCTCTCTGTACCAGGAAGAGAAGGATGATTCTAAATCACAAGAAACTCTTGTCAACAGAGAAGGTGTGGATTTAAATCTCTGTAACAATCTTACCCTTGTTTGCTCTGCTTTTCCTGACAACCTCCCCTAACTGGGTCTCCCCAGTCCCCAATGCCTTTCTTCTGTCTTTATCTGAAGATGGATTAAGGTGGTGGCTAAGGCTGTTTGGGGGAGTTACTCAGTTTTCCTGGGTCTCTCCCATGTACACAAGAGATATACATGTTATTAAACTTCTGTTTGTTTTTCTCTTGTTAACGTGTTTTTATTATGGGGGAGTGGTGGTCTCAGCCAGAGAAAGTTATTTTTACTCCCTTATAGTCATAAGGTGGTCACTGGGGAGAAGGAAATAAAGTTCTCAAAATCTCTGTAAGGTTATGAGCTCAAAAACATCAAGCAAGAATGAGAAAAATAGGTCTACAGAATCCTTAAACTCTGATCTTGACTGTCCTTCAAAGCCCAGACTTGTTATAAATCAAGAAAAAGAAAATTTTTATGTACATAAAGATGAAAAACGTAAATTTCTGTTAATGGTGAACTAACTTATTTGAAACAATCTCCGTTGGCTGAAAACCACTAAGATCTTTTTTTTTTTTTTTTGGCCAGATCTTAGTTCTCCGAACTCGTGCCCCCTGCAGTGGAAACATGGAGTCTTAACCACTGGACCACCAGGGAAGTCCCCTGAAAACCACTAAGATCTTGAAATAAATAATTTTTTATAAAGCCGTTTTAAATTCTTTGAGTTACTGACAGCATAGTAAGAAATTCCCAGGCCAAAAGTGAAGGGAAAATATGATCCTGCAGAAGTAGATAAGCACAGACGCTGCATTTGCCCTGATAACATCTGCCAATCCCAATATATTTGAATTTTTATTTTTATATTTTCAGGGATCAAGCTGGACAGAAATCAAAGCCCAGGTCCATATACGATGGGAAGTCTAACAAGCTGGGACCCCAAGACTACATCCTTAGAAAAACTAAGAACCATAAATAAATCAGGGACTTTCCTGGTGGTCCAGTGGTTAAGATGGCACTTACATTGCAGGGGACAAGGGTTCCATCCCTGGTCAGGGAACTAAGATCACTCATGCAGCATGGCACGGCCATAAATAAATAAATCAGCCCCCAAGAGTTTATAACATTTTGATGGGTCGTGCCTCAAACCTGAACTTGGAATAGTGTGGTCCTGCCTGAAAATACCCCCATTACCCAGCAGAAGCAAATGCCAATATATAAATAATTTTAAGTACAATTATCAGCAACACATACAAGACAACCAGACATACAAAAAGAGTATCTTGAGCAAGAAACAGCAGAATAGGTTTTTAAAAATAGAGTCAGACACCAAATTCTCCAAATATTGGAATTATCAGACTCAAGAGATAAAACAACTATGATTACTAGGTTTAGAGGGGGGAAAAAAAAGACAGGCATATATAAATCTGTAGGGTACAGGAAAAGATGAAAAGTGACATAGAAAATATTTTCAAATAGAACTTTTAGAACTGAAAAATAAAATAATAGAATTAAGAACTTGGTGGGTGGGTTCAATAGCAGGTTAGACATACCTAAAGGAAGAATTAATGAACTGAAGACAACTCAGAAGAAAATATCTAGAATAGAGCAAGGAAAGACCAAAAGACAGAAAACATAAAAGAACGATGAAGAAAAAATAAAGCAGAGCGAGAATGTTCTAATATATGTGATGATAGTGACAGCAGGAGATGGGAAAGAGGATGTGGCAGAGACCATATTTGAAAGAGAATATCTGATATGAAAACCTGATGAAAAATGCCAGATCTACAGATTCAAGAGGCCCAGTAAATCCCACGCAGTATAACAGAAAAGAAGCCCACACCTTTTATAATCAAATATAAAATCTTAAAATCGGCCAGAGGAAAAAAAAAAGATTCCCTTAGGAAGAGGCCCGGATGGCTTCATGAGGGAGTTTTACCAAACACTCACAGAACAATTATTGCTAACTTTTCTCCAACTCTTCCCAAGAATAGAAATAGAGGACACATCCGCCACCCACTCATTCTATAAGACTAGCGCACACTTGCTACCAAGCCTGACTAGGACATTAAAAGAAAGAAAAGCTACAGGCTCAACTTTCTCATAAATATAGATGCAGAAAGTCCTAACCAAAATATTAGTAAACAGAATTCAACAATATATAAAAAAACAATACACTTCAGCCAAGTTGGGATTACCCCAGGAATGCAAGGTTAACTTAACATGAGAAAAGCAATGTTGTTTGTTACATTCACAAGCTAATAATCGCTGTAATGCGGAAAAGGTGTCTGATAAAATTTGGCATTCATCTCTTAGTAAATTGGGGTAGAAAGGAACTTTCTTAACCTGATAAAGTCTAACTATGGGGGAAAACACCAAAACAATCCAGAACCAACTACATAGTTAGTGGTGAAACATTGAAACTCTTCCATCAGATATTGAACATTAATGAATATTGCCTTCTAATTATGAAAGACTAATTTTTGAAGCTTTTAGAAAAGAGTATAGGAGACTATATTCATGACCCTGTAGAGAAGAAGGATTTCTTAAACAAGATACAAAAATATTAACCATAAGAAAAAAATCTGTTCAATTTACCTACAGCAAAGTTATCTTTACACCTGCCTGCTTCTGCCACTTCTGGTTCCCCCCATTTCCTTCCTGTTCAGAGAGCTGTGGAAACCCATTATCTGTAGCTCAAGATCTTACAGAAGATGAAGATGCAATGGAGGATTCAATAGCTGAAGCTCTGCCTCTGAATACGCGTGTTTCTTCATTCCTTTCAAACCCATGAGTAGACAATGCTTTTGATCTGAACTACAAAGATTTAAATGTGAACTACAAAGATTTCAACTGAAAGAAATTCTAAGATGCAGTATTCAAAAAGTTAAAAAGTGTTAAAAATAGGAATGCTTTGAATGGAGTATATATACACATATTTATATATATACTCCTTGCTTATCTTGAATTAACCTTGGATTTCTGATTGTTGTTGGACTTCATCAACTCCCAGAATCTAGGAGGCAAAAGATACCAAAGAGGCTACAAAAGATACCAAAGTCCACTACAGAAAGTGGACCTCGGTACCTCAAACCAGAATGAGTTGAGGTGAGTTGGACTTTTCAGGGAATTTTAATCACATAAATAAGGTTTCACCAGGAAGTCTGCCCAAGAAATAGACACTGAAAATATCAGTGGACTCTAATGAGTAGATGGTTCTTCTACACAGAGGCTGAAGACCTTCCTGAATCTGCTCTGATGTTTTTCAGCCAGACGGGGACCCGTGCAGAGAAGCCATATCACCAGTAGGAGGCAACTCCTACTTAGATAAGAACAGATAATCAGAGTCCGCGATGATAAAATGGCTGAAAATGCCCAGCACTTGACTTTCATTAAAGTAACAAATTTAGATTGTTTTAAACTATTAAGGTTTATTTGTGTGCATGTGTATGCCTTACCTGAATTATTACTGTACTACCTAAACTGTGTCTTTAGAAAACTGAATGTAATGCTATCACATATCTTCATCATTCACAAACACCCAAAAGCCAATGAATATTTGCCTGATATAATGTATATCCCATGCCTTCCACTGTGTGATAGGAAATAATTAGTCGTTACTTCCTTCTTTGAGTAGATACAAATCCACTTTGACGCCATAGATTAACTGATGTTTTGGTTATGATTCTGATTCTTGTGACATTTACTAAAGGATTTTCACTTCCAGTAATGGTTATTTACATAATTTACCAAACCTCCAAAGTAAAGAAAGCTAAAATCCTTAGTAAAATACATATAGAATATTTTCTTCTAAGTACTGAAGAGCTAATCTGTGACTGTAGAACATCACAGTCAAAATCTGGGTGAAGGTTAGTACCCACAGGGGTAGATCGGCACTCAAATGTCCAGAGAATATTCTCCAATTACCTAGATACCGCCATGAGGCTAAGCTGAGATAAAAGGATGGTGACCAAAGTCAAACCCCCAGGGCCATCCAGGGCCTGAAGATTTATGTTACAATAGTAAGAGCAAAATGTAAGTAATCCAGCCCTGGTGTCTCAGAGCCTAAGGTAATATCCTGTGAGTGATCCAGGGAACCGTAAGCCTTGAGCTCAGATTAAAGTTGCCCCAGAGTGTTAGGACGTTGCTCTTCTGATAGGTGAAAATGTGAATATTCCCTGGAATAAGTAACAGTATCCTAGACCTCAAAAAAAATTTATATGTAATTTTCCAATAGAATGACCAGCAAAGAAGTAATTCCCATAAAATTCAAAATAATAGTTACTTCTATAGGGTATGGAAGAGGTTGTTACTGGGAAGGAACATATAGGGGTTTATGGAGTACTGGAAATTTATATTTCTTGATCTAAGTGATAACTATATAGATTTTTGCTTAAAATTATTTGTTAAGCCATTCATCTATCTTTTATACACTTTTCTAGTAAGCATATTACATTTCACAATTAAGGGTTTTGTTTTTTTTTAATGAGAAGGCCATAGAAACGAATTACCAAAAACACCCACAAGGGTAGTTCAACTGACTACAACTATTATATTGATTTAAGGACATCTGAAAAAAAAAAGAAAAGACACTTGACACTTTCTTAATGAGATAAGAGGATGAGAGATGAACCATTTGGGGAAGGTGGGACAAAAGTAGAAATAGGAATGAATGGGCACAATTAACTTCTCCTGACCAGGCAGCAATCCTTCATGAAGCCAGAACTACCTAGGTTTCTTAACTCCTTAATCAGTGGGTTTTCCCCCAATACAGTAATCCGTAATCCTCCCTTATCAGAGGTTTTTCTTTCTCAGATTTCAGTGTCCCATGTCCAGCTGTGTTCTGAATATATGAAACGGGAAATTCAAGAAACAAACAATTCATAAGTTTTAAATTGTGCACCATTCTGAGTAAGATGATGAAATCTCATGGCTGTCCTGCTCCATCCTCCCACCCACGTGAATCATCCCTTTGTCCACGTATCCACCCAATTAGTCACGTAGTAGCCTCTCGGTTGTCCACTGTCAGGATACTGCTTGTGTTCAAGTAACCCTGATTTTACTTAATAATGACCCCAAAGCACATGAGTAGTGATGCTGGCAATTTGGATATTCTCTTACTGTGTCTGATTTATATTCAAGTTTATCATAGGTACATACGTAGAGGAAAACACTTAGGGTTTCAGGCATCCACTTGGGGTCTTGGAACGTATTCCCTGAGGATAAGGGAGGACTGCAGTAAATGCCTACTCCAGTAGGCAAGAGGGAACGCTTGTGAAAAGGGAACTTCAAAGACACTGAGAACCCAACTACAATACCAAAAGGGACCACGGTTAGCTCATAGCTAGTACTGAGAAACTTCTTTTTTTATGCTTTACTAGCCGGGGCAGTAGGGACCCACACTGTGTACATTTTTTTTAACTTTTATTTTATATTGGAGTACAGCCAATTAACAATGTTGTGCTAGTTCCAGGTGCACAGCAAAGGGCCTCAGCCATACACACGTGTATCCACCCCCCTTCAAATGCTCTTCCCATCCAGGTTGCCACGTAACGTGGAGCAGAGCTCCCCATGCCACACCACACAGCAGGTCCCTGCTGGCTTGAGGAAGTAAGTGTGATGGGAGAGTGGCAACAGCTATCAGCTTTCTAGCAATCCACTCTGAACCGAGCCCAGATGTCATCAGTATCAACCCCGAACCTTATCAAACGTGTCAGCAAAGACTTCAGCACCAGTGATACTCCCACGCCATTTGTCATGAAGTCCGGCAACCTCCGCAGTCAGTAAGTGGAAAATGAGCCAATGCATGCAAGGTCTCTTTAACTTCGGGTCCCTTCAGCATCTGTGTAAACTAAAGGCAGCCGAGCGGCATGACGGCAGTTTCTGCAGCAGCTGAAGTCCAGGGTAGGCGCTCCGACTCTAGCGGAATGAAGGGGCTGCTCCCTGAGCTTTATCAGCACAGCCTTATCTCTGAGCACAGCAGACAAATGGTCCCAACCACCACTGGGCTGGATTGTCCAGAAGGGCTATCCAAGCAGAGCACTGGGGCGCTGCTCTTCCCGGAGCCTCTCCCAGGGCAGAAAGTCTACACTTGGCCTGGGGAAAGGGGACAGGCTGAGCCAGCTGGGAAAGAAGCTCCAGGGGATCTCAGGGCAGTGAACCGATAAAAAAGGCACAGCTCTCTCCTTCCTCTTGAACTCCTGACTGCCCCCAAGGCATAAGCCCTCACCAGAGAGAAGAGAACAGCCTCTGTTCCGCAGCTGTCCCGCCTCCACCCTAGACCAGCCAAGCAACGCTGGGGGATTCATTCAAGCTGTGGAGCCCACATATCCTAAAATAAACGCACGCTACAGTGGTCTGCTTTTAATGTAAGTCCTGTGCTGCCACACATGGGGTTTGCTATTGACACCAAGACCAACACGCCTTCTATCATTGCTTTAATGCCAAGGAATCCTAAATTGCTCCGTAATTAGGTTTAATGACCAAGTAATTCTAGGCCACGGCTATCCTTTAATGTTTAGCTTAGAGGCATTTTTTCTGGCTGCATCTCTACGGGAATTGCTTTTGTGTTTTTGCAGTTCTACTTCAAAATCTTTGCAAATGGGCCAAATGTTTTCCAGCTATGAAACTACAAGGCCAATTTGTGTCATGTCACCCTTGTTCCCTCCCTGCAATTTCTGGGGAGGCTTAAGCACCAGTATTAATAAGGCTCAGGGTGACACGGCTCTCACAGTAGACAGATTCTGATGGTGGCAATGAGAGCAGCTTCAAGGCTCAACACCGGCTCAGAGAACTCCTCCTTCCCACTGTCTCGGCCATCGCTCTGCTTTCTACATGGGCCTCTCAGCCATTCAACTCCCTGACTGCAATATAGACTCACTACCTCACTAGCAGCAGCAGGGAGGGTTGGGGGCTGGGGAGTCTGCGGATGTCCAGATGGAAAGGCCTTGAAGAAAGCAACGCTATCCCAGGTGAAGTTGACAGAACTTGTTTTCTGAGCCCCTTTACCTCTCGTGGTGTCCCCGGTGTCCCCAGTGTTCTGTACTGAGCTTCACTCTCCCCAGCAGAACCCACCCAGACTTGATCCCAAGGACAACATCTCCATTCAAGTCCTTTCCTTTCCCTAACCTTCTCTCATCTGAATTTGAATTTACCTGTCCTTTGTCCTAGAACCGTAATGTCTTACAGGAGCCCTGGTAGACCCACCTTTTAGAATTAGCCGTGCAGAAGTATGCACACGTAGGTGTGCCAAAGAATGATGAAAGGCAAAGATGAAGCTGAATTTTTTGCTTCCTGGGGCAAAGGAAAACTGTGCTGGTCATGAGTGCTGCCCTTACATAGTGTTTTTGTCTGTGGTGTGCTGCTAAACCAGCACTCTGAGAAGAGGGAAAAAAGAGCCCTGGTTTATAGCACTTGCCAATTTCCATAGAGTAAACACTCCCATGATGGCCCGATCTCAAGCTATTGGCAATTGAACAAATGGCCCACAAATTTCCTGAACATTTATCATTGGCTCTCACTAGCCCCATAGGCTAGCTCTTGCACACCACTTGGTTGGGAAGCATGGAGTTCAGGCATTGGTGGACTTCCAGGCATGTAAGAGGGTTGATATCATCTGCAGGAACAGTGTTACTTGGTTGAGACTGTTGTTGACTGGTTGGCCCTCAGAGGGGCTGGTCCTGGAGTGAATCCATCTCTGATTGGTTGACTTGTTAAGCTTTTACTGAGATGTGTTGTCATTGATCCAATGAACAGGTTCGAAACAGCTGCCTATGGGTGTATAAAAATCTGTCCTTGCCCAAGTCCGAGGGAACATTTTATTCTCAGGTGTTGCCCACACCAGATAAAAATGTTAACAAAGGCTTTTTTAGTGGTCACTGGGACAATCAAAATTTCAGTTAGAATAATAGCTTCTGGATGGCTAGAGAAGCTGAGTGAAGAAAATCCCCACTAACATTAAAATGGACACATCTTAATAAGATGTGTTTCCTGTATCTTTTTCTCCTGTTTCCAGTTCCATGAGCTTTCATGAATCTGGGCCTGACTAGAGAATTTTTGTTCAGTATTTCCCATTCATTTTAGGGAAACGATCTGAGGTTTCCACTTTGAGATTAAATACCAGTCATTTCTCCTCCTCAGACCTCTGCTACAGATAAACAGGGAACTGAAATGCGTTAACAGGATGCCATGTGTGACTGGTCCCCAGAGGAAGTCTGTGTCTGACTTCTAATCCACATGTCTTCTCTGTACCCCCGACCCTTCCCCCCACCCCGTCCCCCCAAACAGGCTGATTCCTTGATCTATGAATGTCGAATAGGAATTCTTTGTGAATCAGAGACGGCGGAAGCCAGATTGGTACCCATATATTCTTTAACTCACACTAGAATGGCCCACAATACTTATTTTACTGTTTTGTCCCTGATTTTTAATTTTCAAAATGGTTTGAATCTGGTATCTATTTGCTGTTATCAAAACCACCTCATGTTTCCTTGGTAATGGAATCCCTTCTCTTCTCCAATTATACATCCTCTCTTAGACTGTGTCCACCCACCCAATGGTTAAGAGCAGGGACTTGGGTGGCAGAGGAGACTGAGTTTAAACATTAGTCCTTACCTACCACCTGTGTGACTGTGTGACCTCAGTAAGTATCACTTATGTAAACAACAAAAATCCCAACAAGAGACTGTGAACTCTGCACTCTGGGAAGATTTGCTCACGGCTGCCGAGCGGCCACTATGTGTTCAATTCATTTCTCTGTGTGAGCAAGAGATAGTGGAGAGGCAGAGGACTGAAAGTGAATCATTAGGTGGAGAAGCAGAAGGGGGCCATACAGCTTTGTTCTCTGTTCCCAACCTTCAGGCTCAGCCCCAGGTCCCCGGTTCCCCACCAGCCTTATCACCCCCTCTGTATCCCTCAAACTCTTGGGTCTTCAAATCCAGCGGCCTTTGCTCCATACACACTACCTCTGATCTCTCAGGGAATGTTTAACCCTGCTGGCCATCTCCTGCCCCCTCTGTTCTGGGTCATTCTTTTGGAAAAGCAGCCTAGCGAATTGCCTGTAGGCCTGGACTCTGGAGCCAGCCTGCCTGGGTCCTGACTCTACCACTAATTGCCTGGGCAGGTGACTTAGCCGATTTGAGCCTCAGTTTCCTTATCTGTAATATGGATATGATAATAGTGCCTGCCTCACTGTATTGTTATGAAGACTAAATGATTCACCATATGTAAAAGTGACATTGGATACCAGAAGCACTATGTGAGGGCTTGTTATTACTACCCTGGCCCTCCTTTCCCACGCCTTGTTTTCTGAGTCCATTCCTTCCAGCAGTTCCTCTTATCTGAAGGTGCCCCTAGCAATACCCCGCAGTGAATTCATTAGTTTTCTGAGTCCATTCCTTCCAGCAGTTCCTCTTATCTGAAGGTGCCCCTAGCAATACCCCGCAGTGAATTCATTAGTTTTCCAAGTTCCAAGCATCACCCCTAGGCTGGTGACTCTCCAGTCAGTGTCTATGGCCTGGATCCCTCACCTAGAAACCTCCCTGCCTTTCTGCTTCAATGGGTCACTATCTTCTCAAATCCAACACGTCCTGCACTACATTCAACAGCTCCCCCTTTAAACCGGATCCCCTTCCCGCACCCATTGATGACAGTTGTTATTCTGATTCCTCCAGTCTCCAAATCGTGCCCACTTCTCCCTCTGTTCATGTCTAATTTATTACTAGACCCTGTTCTTCCTTGACCGTCCCTCTAGTTCACCCCTTCCTCTGCATTGCACTGGCGCCACTGCCCAGCCCATCATTACTGGAATAGATCCTTACTCAGCTTCACAGTGGGTCTCGTGCTCATTCAACGGAAGTGCTTCTCAACTGGCATAATTGGCATTCGGGGTTAGTGGGGGAGAGTAAGAGGCTGCCCTGCCAGGAGGCTGCCTGAATTTGGATCCTCCTGGGCAGTACATTCAGCACTGCTGGCTCCCAGCACTGAGTGCCAACTCTATACCCCATCCCCCAATCCTGAGGTTAGGACAACTTAGAACACACACACACACACACACACACACACACACACTTCTAGTGGCCTCTGTTAGAGGGAGGGAGGGTGGAGGCATTACTACCCCAGCTGAGAGTCACTGAGCCTCTTCCAAGTCGAATCCATCCCACAAAACCACCTCAGGTAAACCTCAAACACAGATTACTCAAAGCTCCTCCAGAACGTCTCCCTTCCTGCCTGCCTCCTTCATCACCCCTTCTTTCTCAGGTCAGCCATGCCCCGGCCCACCCTCAACACCCCACTTCATTTTCACCCCTCCCCTGGTCAGTACAGTCCTTCCATCTTCTTGACATCTTTCCCTGGGGTTCCGGACTCAGGCGCTTCCTGTTCCTCTTAGCCTCCTAACCTTTGTATTCATATCCTAGTAATGCCCCAGACCTGGTTCAGCCTTTTTCTAGCTGCCCCACCAAACCCCCAAGCCTTCTCAAAACACCTTACAATCAGTTCCACCCAGTTCGTCTCTGTTTTACTCTCTGTCGTTTGCCTGTTTATGGCCTTGTCTACTGAATTGGACACTCAGATTGGAGGACAGCAGCCACTCTTATCTGTGACCCACAGGGCTGGTGCAATGAAGGGTAGCGAGCCCCTACGCAGATGCCCCTTTTTTATTCCAAAGTTCTTGATCAAAACCTGACCACTTAACCCGCAGCCCCCGCAGCCTGTGATGTGCCCCTTCAGAAAGATTTTAGCAGCCTCGGAGGACTGGAGCCAGGGAAGATGTCGCCCCCTCAACAGCTTTTTACTGAGGACCCAGGAATAAAGGGAGCTTGCCAGCAGGTGACAAGCTGACCGCCAGAGAGAAATGATGTCTCTGTCACACCCTGATTTGTTTACATGGCAGAAGCTGATGATGAAACTGACCTGCCTGTGTTTCTTCCTCTCCATAAGCCCCACCATCCACTTGCCCTCATCATAAAAATACAGAAGTTGGAAACCAAGCAACATGGCCAGTGTCGTTACCGTCTTCCAGCTGGTGGACGTCAGTGCTGTCTTTCAAGTCTTCATCCACCCAGGGGCGAGCCTCGACCCTGGCTCTAGGCTCCCCCTTCCTTCTCTGGGTTCCTCCATCAGCATTTTGAAAGATCCACACCATCAAAAGGCAGACAACTGCTACCAAGACTGAAGTCAGAAGAAACATGGCGCTGAGGCTGATTCTGAATGGGGCCAATACTTCCGAGGCCGGTATTTAAACAAACAGGGACAGGAGTGGGGAATGCTGGGAGATGGAGTGAAGGAAGGAGAGGGGGGCCGGGGGAAGGAACAGAGTGAACTCGCTGACTCTGCAAGGACTTTGCAAAGGAGAAAAGATCGCAGCCGTGTGTCCCGGGTGTGCTGTGGCTCTGGGAATGCACTGGTGCGTGAACTTTTTTAAACTGTGCGCTCCATCAATATCTTCTTAGACAGTAATTGCCAGGATTTGAGGAAAACACTTTAATGCACTAGATCTTACCAGCAGTGGTGGAAAGGGTTTACTCCTCCTCCTGTGGATTCTCTCTGAGAGCAGTGTGTCTTCAGCTGGCCTGAAGCTAGGAATCACCTGGAGTTGGCCCCTTCTCAACCAATCTCCATGCCCCTTTTGAGCGATTACCAAATCTCCCGGGATCTTGTCCTGGGGTTTTGGAGACGGGGAAGGATTGCCTATCTCAGGCCTCTCGCTCACATTTTGCCTTATATGTATCTACATTATTTGAATTTTTTTCAACCAGCATGAACTATTGTTTTCTACTTTTTATTGTGATAAAATATAATAATATCAATATAAAATTTACCATCTTAGCCCATTTTAAGGGTCCAGTTCAATGGCACTAAGTACATTCACAATGTTGTACACCCGTCACCACTCTTCCCCAAACTGCTTCATCATCCCAAACAGAAACCCTCTAATCATTACGCAGTAACTACCCCCTTCCTTTTCCCACAGGCCCTGGTAACCTCTAACCCACTTCCTGTCGCTATGATTCTGACTATTCTAGGAGCCCCTAAGTGCAATCATAGACTATTTGTCTTTTTGTGAGTGGCTTGTTTCACTTAGCAGGAGGTCTTCAAGGTTCCTCTAGGTTTTAACAGGTATCAGAACTTCATTTTCATGGCTTAGCAGGGGCTATTTATTTTTCTGATTAAAAATAGATGCTAAATAAATACCTTGTGATATTTTTTAAAGATCGTTACAATGCAGCGCCATGAGTGCTACGACAGATGAGCACTCTGGGTCCCTCATTCTGTCTGAGGCAGGACAAGACCCCACAGAGGACAGAAAGCTTTTACTGTCTTGACAAACCCAGTGTGACCTGGGACAGTGCTACTCAAGCAGCTTGTGCCAAAATCTAATCAATGCATTCTTCCTTTCCTTGACAAACTCTCTCCAAATAAATACATAAACACAGATGAAAAAGTCAGCTGGCCTAGGCAGCATGTAGTGTAGGGACATGGTTGCTTTGCCTGAATTTCCATCCTAGTGTGTGCTCTGTGCCTCACTGTGACTGGTTAACAAGAGTGGATGGACCGCCAGTCTGCAGACCACGTGGTAAATAACATTAGTCTAGAAAACCCATCTTCCCAAGACACACCCATGACTTTTAACTTCCATTGCTGATGGTGAATCTGATTATCCCTGTCCCTGTGTCCTTCTTGCTTTCATAACATCCGACAAGTGTATTTGCAGGGGAAGTCAAATGAGGTGAAAGAGAACTTTCCAGGAAAGAGACTTCCTGGGGCGTTGAGGGAGGGAACACAGTTTCTAATGATTCGCACGAGCAACCTTCATCAAGCATTTCTCTCAAGTGCTCATTTAGCAAGTGTTATATCAAGTATTCAAGCTAAAGGCTTGAAATAGGATGTGCCTATGTCTGCAGCAAAATCTTATCTCAGTGCAAGTGTGACGTTGGGGGAAAATTTCCAAAATATTTTTAAACCTAATTGGCCTCACCTATACACAATTCATACTCACTAATAACATCAACACCATCAAAGGCTATTTATTTTATATAGATCTAATGCCCAGAGGGCTGTGTGATGCAGAAGTTTATGTTACTATGTGTAAGCACTGTGTTGATTCCTTATCTACTTTATCCCATTTAATCCACAGGACGAGGCACTTTAAAAGAAACTCCACCGCTCTAGCAATTCCACTACTGGGTATACATACAAAAGAATTGAAAGCAGGGTCTCAAAGAGATATTCTCACACTTATGTTCATAGCACCGTTTTTCACCATAGCCAAGAGATGGGAGCAACCCAAGTGTCCATGGACAGATGAATGAATAAACAAAATACGGTATATAGAGACACTGGAATATTATTCAGCCTTAAAAAAAAAAGAGGGAAATTCTGACACATGATGCAGCATAGATGAATTTTGAAGACATCTGCTAAGTGAAAAAAGCCAGTCACAAAGAGATAAAACTTGTACAATCCACATATATGAGGTATCTAGTGCAGTCAGATTCATAAAGACAGAAAGTAAAACGGTTGTTGACTGTGGCTGGGAGGGGGGGAAAAGGAGAGTTATTGTCTAATGGGTGCGGACTTTCAGTTTTGCAAGATGAAAAGAGTTCTGGAGATGGATGGTGGTGGTGGATGGCGGTGACGGTGGCACAACAGTGGGAATGTACTTAGCACTACTGAACCCACTTAAAAATAGCAAAGACGGTAAATTTTATATTGTGTATATTTTACCCAAAAATATGTTTTAATTAAAAAAACCTCCACTGCCCTGAAGAAAATGAACAGCTTATACACTGTAGCTAAGGCACGGTGAGTGAGTTAGAACAAGGTCCTCAAAGTGTGGTCCTGGATGCCCACCATCAGCGTCCCCAGGTGATTTGTTAGAAATACAGATTCTCGGGCCCTACCCCTGACCCACTGAATCAGAAACTCTGGGGGTGGGCCCAGCACTCTGTGTTTCAAGAAACCCTCCAGGTGACTCTGACGTTTGCCGAAGTCTGAGAACCACTGGCCTCAAGAAAGGCTCTCTCCTCACACTCCCTACTTTACCCCAAATTTAGATTCTCTACGCTCAAGTCCTCTCCCCATCCAAAAGAGCAAAGTATTATAAACGTCAAATGTTTACTTAAATGTGGAATCTAGAAAAAGGATACAAATGAACTTATTTATAAAACAAAAACAGACTCACAGACATAGAAAACCAACTTATGGTTAACAAAGGGGAAAGATAGTGCGGGATAAATTAGAAATTTGGGAGTAACATACACACACTATTATACATAAAATAGATAACCAACAAGGACCTACTATATAGCACAGGGAACTGTACTCAATATTTTGCAATAACCTACATGGAAAAAGAATCTGAAAAAGAAATATATAGATGTGTGTATATGTGATATATATGAATCATTTTGCTGTACACCTGAAACTAATACAACATTGTAAATCAACTATACTTCAATTTAAAAATAAAGAAGAAGAAGAACCATTGCAGCCGTTCAGATGAGAGTTAACTGAGGGCTCATCAGGGGAGAAAACTGTAGGACTGGGAAGAGGAAATGGTGGCATAAAGGTTGGAGGTGGTGGAAGTGACAAGGTCCAGGCATGGGGGGTTCTAGAGCAGGAATCAAAAATTACATCCCTCCTTCTCCAAGCATATTCCAATCTGTATTTTGTTTCACTCTTTACTTTCTCTGGGGAAAAGAGTTTGGGATTTCACAGGGTTCGTGTTATTTAACCCAATGAGCATTTAAGTGGAGAGACTGGAGGGAGAGACTCTTCTAGAAAGAGCTCTTAGGAAAAAAGCTGAAAAGAAAATACGGGTCTCACAAAGCTGGGGATTGTTCCGCAGCGTGATTCATCAAGTGAGACTGTCTCTGCCCCTATCAAAACATGACTTCTGTGACTGGGGGATTTCCTGAGTGTTTCTTTTCCTCACCCAAGCAATATCCAAACAGCACTGCTCAGTCATGGATTGGGGCCCACAGAAGAAAAATTACAGGAATTCTCCAACCATTGTATTATATTATCTTCAGAAAACAATGCCTTTTTATGAATGAGCTTAGCCACAAACAAAATGGCATCCATTCTAGACAAGAAGACAAAAACGCTGTGGTGATATTAGTCAGAAACATTTTTAATAGAAAAATGCCATGTTCCAGAGCAACGTTATTTAGCATTTATCAATACTGTATTTGCTTCCTATAAGATTCATTATTGCTTTTCCGCACCTTAAAAAAATTATCATCTGAACCAGTGGTGGTTTCTCAATATTATTTCTCCTCTAAGAATAAATTACAAGGCAGAATTTTGACAAAACAAGGTGGCTCTTAAGAAAGGCATTTAAGGGGATGCCTGGTGTGTTCATTTTCAAGGTCTGCTGTAACAAAGTCCCACAAACTGGGTGGCTTAAAACTGTATTGTCTCACAGTTCTGGACGCCAGAAGTCTGAAAGCAAGGTGTCAGCAGGGCCGGGCTCCCGCTGAAGGCTCTAAGGAAGAATCCGTTCCAGGCCTTTCTCTTCACTCCTGGTAGAGGCCAACACACGGCATTCTCTCTGTGTGTCTTCACCTCCTCCTCCCCCGAGGGTCTCTGTCTGTGTGTTTCTCCTCTTTTTAAAAGGACACCAATCATTTTAGATGTGGGCCCACCCTAATGGCCCGAAATTTATGTATTTCCAAATAAAGTCACATTTGCACGTTCCAGGTGGACGTGAACATATCTCTTTGGGGACCCAGTTCAACCCATAACACCTGATAAAATGGAAGTGAAGATACTTTCGCCTGTTTCCTGTGAGTATCACCAGTTAACTGTGAAATATGAATCAAATCATAGTGAGTCTCCAGGGTTTTAGTCTTTCTGGTTGTAAAGTGGGCAGAGCAGGAGAAACTGCATTCATTTCTCTCTCTCCTTGAAGGCAAAGGTGTTCCCTCAACCACTCCGTCTGTGATCAGTTTCCTGTTGGGGGTGAAGGCTCGTCAATGACTCACCTGTCCAGCTGGGACACTGAGATTGCTCAATACAGATGTTGGAAGACAAGAACCTTTTTTTTTTTTTTTTTTTTGTATGTCTAGATCTAACCTTGGACTCTGGAAAGGCCAGAGGTCCAAAGGTTATGTATTTTAATTTTCCTTATATTTAATGTTTTTTATTAGATAGTAATGTTAATTACTGTAACTATCAACAGCTGCTGGTCAACTCTTTCTCCCATCACATTACTCTGACTTCCACCTCTACCCCTTTTTCCACTGGGAGAACCACGGGGAGAGAGGACAGGATCTCTCCTACTAATTACATTGGATCCGCCCAATAATCCAGGATAATCACCCTATTTTAATATTTCAAGCATAAAAGAAGATTTCTGCAGGCAAAGAAAGGCATTCAAAGCTTTTCTGCAAAATAATGATTTAAAATCTCTTTAATTCTGCATGCTAAGCCAGTGTGGGCTGTTTCTCTACTCATTAATAGATTAAGAGAGCTATGGTACTCTTGTTTTATGAATAATTAAACTAAGCCTAAAGCCGACTGCATAATATTCTTTTTTAAAAACTGTGGTAAAATATACATAACATTTACCATTTTAACCATTTGGAAGCATACAGTTCAATGCTGTTAAGGACGTTCACATTTAAAAATATATAAATTTATTTATTTATTTATTTATTTTTGGCTGTGTTGGGTCTTCGTTGCTGCACGCAGGCTTCCTCTAGTTGAGGCGAGCGGGGGCTACTCTTTGTTGCAGTGCACGGGCTTCTCCTTGCGGTGGCTTCTCTTGTTGCGGAGTACAGGCTCTAGGCGCGTGAGCTTCAGTAGTTGTGGCACGTGGGCTCAGTAGCTGTGGCTCGCGGGCTCTAGAGCGCAGGCTCAGTAGTTGTGGCGCACGGGCTTAGTTGCTCTGCAGCATGAGGGATCTTCCAGACCAGGGCTCGAACCCATGTTCCCTGCATTGACAGGCAGATTCTTAACTGCTGCACCACCAGGGAAGTTCCGGGGGCTGATTTTTTAATGAAACATTGTATAATACAAGTAGCTAATTTTTCTGAAACTTGTTTTTTTTTTTCCCCTAGTTAGCATTACAATTACTCTTAAATTCTTGTATTTTCATTTTAAATGTTTCTCTAAAAAACAAATAAATTTATTTATTAACTAAATAGTGGCAATGATTCTTTACAGAAAAAAGAATACAACGTACACTAGCAAATGTGAATAAGAAAAACACAATTTAACAAAATAAGAACTAAGTTCATATCTAAAACAATTACAAAGGGACATTTTAAATTACTTCAAGCTTTGTGCTTTGTGACCATGTAGAGGGGTGGGATAGGGACAGTGGGAGGGAGAAGCAAGAGGGAGGGGATATGGGGATATGTATACATATAGCTGATTCACTTTGTTATACAGTGGAAACTAACCCAACATTGTAAAGCAATTATACTCCCTTAAAGATGTTTAAAAAAATTACTTCAAGCTTTATATGATTCAGTGTGGATACATTTTTAAACTTGAGAAAATGGTCAATTTCTGGGGAAAAAACAAGCAAGATTCTAAAGCTGACTAAAAATATCACTGACTGTGATAAAAAATTAAAAACATTGTCAAAGACTGCTATGTTTAAAAAAAGATGTATCCTACCTCAGATGGTGACCTTTTCAAACACTTAAAGAACAATATTACCCAGGCTAAATAAAAAGTCTCAGAGTATATGTAAGCATGAAAATCTGTTCAATTTATTGAGCAAAGTATTAATAACCCTACTAGCAAAGCTCAACAAAGATAGCAGACCAAAAAAAAATCAATCAAATTAATCAATATATTTTAAATATATCCTCATTAAATACAGTCAAATAAGATTTATCCAAGTGATGCAGAATAATTAAATATGAAGATGCCTAAATATATTCTATTACAAAAATTGGTCAAATTTCAAAATTACATAATAGTCTTCAAAGATTTCCAAAAGCTATCTGATATTACTTAATACCCAACCTGATTTTTAGGAACTTCTTTAGACGTCCTAAAATATTTCTTTAACATGGTCTAAAAAATCCACCTTAAACTGAATCAACAATATTCCTAATAATAAACACCAGAGGCAATATCATTAAAATCAGAAATCAACATTAAAAAAAAAGAAGGAAAAAGAGAGCTCACTCTAGAGCATTCTTGTTCTGGAAACTCTGGTCAAGATATTAAGAATGAAACATGTTAATAGACTCTCTAGATCATCAAAACATGGGTGCCACATTCTCCAATTGAATTTTACCAATAACAAAACTAATAGTTTTGTTCCCATTTATCTAACTCCTGAGTCTATCTCTGAACTCCAAGCAGCAGAGAGAGAGGTGATTAATTATCACACTCAAACCCCAAGAGTAGGCATATTTTTCCTTCCAGTTTTATTGAGATATAACTGACATACAGTACTATAGAGACCATATAAAGACCAGAGCATGGCTAGTTCGGTCCCAGAGGTAGAGAGCGGCTAAGGGCGTGGCTGCCTCTGAGGGTTTGGACTTTGAGGCAGCTCCAATCACAGCCGAGGCAAAAGGCTCTTGTTTTACTTGATAAAAACCCTGCTGTTGGGGCAAGGCAGAACCAACCACAAGATGGCAGGCACGCACTTAGAGAGGGTCTCAGCTTCAGCTGAGAGCAATGCCTGGGCTCGGCAGGGCTACGCCCCCTATGCAGCCTCCTCAAAATGCAGAAGCACTTCCTCTCCCGGGCAGCAGTTTCCATGGTCTCCGGGCAACTGAAATGGAGGAACAATGGTGTCAGAGCCTGAAAGGCACGAGAGCCGTGTTGAGGGCGATACTCAAGAAACTGGAGAACTCCACCAGCGAGGCTTCCACAGGGCTGAGGGCATCATTTCACAAGTATGTTCCACAGGTGATGAATTCCACAGTATCCTCTTCAATCAAAACGTTCTCTGGACACTTAAGTTGGGGAAACGTTGTATCCTCTCTTCGTATGAGTTAAATTGTGTCCTCCCCCAAGAGGTTTGCTGAAGTCCTAACCCCAGTGCCTCAGGATGTGACCAGATTTTGAAATAGGATCATTGCAGATGTAATTAAGTAAATTCAGATGAAGTCATTCTGGAGTAGGGTTGCCTTCAAATCCAATGTGGCTGATGTCCTTATAAAAGGGAGGGAGACTTAGAAACATAGACATACAGGGAGACAGCCATGTGACAATGCAGGCAGAGATTAGAGTGATGTGTCTACAAGACAAGGAGCAAACACCAGAAACTGGAAGACACAGGAGGGACTCTCGCCTATATGTTTCAGAGGAAGCACAGCTCTGCCCCCATCTTGATTTCAGATTTCTTGCCTTTTCACTGCAGACCAGAAATTTCCATTGTCTTAAGCCACCTAGTTTGTGGTACTTTGTTACAACAGCCCTAAGAAACTAGTACACCAGGCATCTCCTTAAATGCTAAGCCACCAGTACCTTTCAGAAAGGAATATACCCCTCCAGGGTCACAATGTACGTAAGGCAACCTGAAGACCTAAGACATCCACGGTTTGAGACACAGTAACCTAGAATATCACTTAAAAGACACTATTCTAAGAAAAATATGTTCCGATTCCAATCTTTATCTTCCTTTTAGTCTGGATACTTTATTTGCTGTATCACTTATGTCATTCCACATTCAGGTGTCTGTCCAGAAAGGAAGAGGTTAAACACTCAGATCAAATTTCAGAGAAAACTCCAGAAAGCTCAGGGGTTTGCATTCACAGCATCAGACCAAGCTTCCTCACCATTTCAAGTTTCATTTGACAGTAATGATTTCCTCCCTTCTCCTTTGTCGCCTGCCAGAGAGGCTGCCCACCCCATCTGCCTGTTGGCACAAAAGAACTCACAAGAGAAGGCCCTCAGTGGATGCTGCTTGTGTTTTCACCTCACACCCTTAATCTGGGTGGGAAGAAGGGCAGGAGAGAAGGCTTGTCTCTTTTCCAGAGAGCGTATCCTTGTGAATGACAACAGAATGAGAACAAGAAGCCGTAACCCTCAATCCCAGTGGAATAAAATTAAATCAGAGGGTAAAGTGTTTCAACAAGACTGATAGAATCAAACTGTCTTTTAACTAAGATGCTTCCGGCTCATCCCTCCATCTGTTTAATAGAGCATCGACATCAATTACCACTGCTCTGCAGTAAAACAAGGAATAACAGAGAGATGCTAAAAGCATGATGGCCCCAGGAGAGGAGGAGAGCATTGCTGAGCAGAAGTGTAGTACCAGGGGCTCCTGGGGGGGATGGTGGTGGCTGCCTCACCCAAACAAAGCCATTTCCTCACACGGACTTGGGATGGAGCTGGTATGATGTGGACTTATTTCCTCCTTTCTCCTTGGTGGGGGCGGGGGAGGGGCGTGCAGGGTGTGTGTGTGTTACCATAGTTACCACAGAACTCAAGACACTGTGCAGGAAGCTGAATCTCATTACTGACAGGGAAAGGTGTGTTTTTAGGGTCAAAAATACTGGCAGGAAAGTTACTGAAGGAAACGTGGAGATGACTTCAGAGAGTAACATAAAATCCAAAGTAACCGCAACATCCGGAATTCGGACTCTGTGACACCCTCTCACCGCTCACACTCTAAAATGACAGGTTTCCTAAGACAGAATTACAGGTTGAGTCAATAGTCGTGGTTCCACAGGATATAACAGAGCTTCCGGCCGTATTGTAATTAGGCAGCTTGCCAGCAGCTCGCAGCTGAGCCCAGCTTAAATCTGCATTTAGGCAGCACAAATCGCTTAAAGAGGTTTGGAGCCACTTGAGAGATTTTGCTGATTCTCCAGCGATTTTTCAGCCTATCTGTATTTATAGGAAAGAAATTAAATCTCCCTGGAAAGTATTATCCTGTATTCCTCATTTCCACATCGGAGAATGCCTTCATGGAGGTCAGTGGGAGGGAAAGGTGGCTAGCCCCACTTCCTACCAGCCAGGGTCACGAAACCTCAGGGATCCCCTGGGTAACCCCAGCCTCTCGCTTTCCGGTTAACACGTGGCTCACAAGGGTTGCACCACTAGTTACCTGCAGATCTAAAACATTAACCAGATGTCCTGAATGTTCTCCCCACGAGCCTGGAGTTAAATTCCTGCTCAACCACTTACAGAGTGTTTGACCTTGGACAAGTCACTTAAACGTCTCCAATCCCCTTTTCCTTATCTATCAAATGAGAACCACAAACCATTTTCTTTGTGCCTCACAGGTGGTTGTGAAGCTCAAGTGAAATATGTAAAAAAAGTGCTCCTAATTGGCAGACATATTTGCAAAGGGAAGATATTATAGGACTTCCCCTCTGTGGGTGGGACTTCTTCTGCTGACATGAATGACAGGATGGCAGCCCCCAGGGCCCTTGAGTCCCTGTCAGGAAGATGCTAACAAAAACACACCACAACCTTGGGCCTTTAATATTTTTTTAAATACTTAATGTGCAGAGTTCGACATGGGTTAGGAATATCAGACTGCCAGGAGAGCAGACACACAGAATAAGTTCCAGCAGATTTATTGTCAAACCCTCTGGAAAGAAACATGGTACCACTTCCCCTTTCCCACTTCCTTCAAGCTCCCCGGGCTCTTCCGGTCTGTCCCGACCACTCACCAGCAGCTACCAAAGGGTAAAAGAGAAAGTACCAGGAGCACATAAGAGCATCTCCCGCACCATTATTCCCATTGCTTATTCTTTTAGCCAGACTTGCATGTTAACCTAAAATGAAAGAGCAAGGACAGTTCTGTAAGATATTAACTACCTTCCTTCTACTTCAGTTTCCTCTCTGTAAAATAGTTCCAATAGTAGTTTCCATTTTCAAAACATGTTGTGAAATAATGAGGAAGCATCATTATTTGTGTCATCTTTTACTCCAATGGCTGAGTCAAGATTAAATGTACTTAAAAACGGGGGGTAGGGGGTGCGGTGGTCATCTACCACAAGGCCTACCATAATAGACAATCAAAAAATATTTATTGAAGGAATAAATGAATGGATAATATTTATGACTTTTAAAATATTTAGTATGACATAGCAAAAATAAACTCAAAATGCATTAAAGACCTAAATATGAGACCAGATACCATAAAACTTCTACGGAAAACACAGGCAGAACACTCTGACATGAATCATAGGAATAGTTTTTGGATCTCTCTCCTAAAGCAAAAGAAATAAAAGCCAAAATAAACAAATGGGACCTAGTTAAACTTAAAAGCTTTTGCACAGCAAAGGAAACCAGCAAAATGAAAAGACAACCTACTGAAGGGGAGAAAATATTTGCAAATATATGACCAACAAGGGGTTAATATCCAACATATAATAAACAGCTCATACACCTCAACATCAAAAAAACAAACAACCCAATTAAAAAATGGGCAGAAGAACTGAATAGACATTTTCCCAAAGAGGAAATAGAGATGGCCAACAGGCACATGAAAAGATGCTCAACATCCCTAATCATCAGGGAAATGCAAGTCAAAACCACAATGAGGCTTCCCTGGTGGCGCAGTGGTTGAGAGTCCACCTGCCGATGCAGGGCACACGGGTTCGTGGCCCGGTCCGGGAAGATCCCACGTGCTGCGGTGCGGCTGGGCCCGTGAGCCATGGCCGCTGGGCCTGTGCGTCCGGAGCCTGTGCTCCGCAACGGGAGAGGCCACAACAGTGAGAGGCCCACGTACCGCAAAAAACAAAACAAACAAAAAAAACAGCAAAAAACCCCACAATGAGCTATCACCTCATCCCTGTCAGAATAGCCATCATCAAAAAGAACACATAAACAAATGTTGGCGAGGATGTGGAGAAAAGGAGACCCTCTTGCACTGTTGGTGGGAATGTAAATCAGTACAGCCACTGTGGAAAACAGTATGGAGGTTTCTCAAAAATCTTAAAATGGAACTACCATATGACCCAACAATTCCACTCCTGGGCATATATCCAAAAGAAACAAAAACACTAACTTGAAAAGATACATGCACCCCAATGTTCATAGAAGCATTATTTACAATTGCCAAGATATGGAAGCAACTTAAGTGCCCATCAACAGATGAATGGATAAAAAAGATGTGGTTATATTATACAATGGAATACTACTCAGCCATAAAAAAGAATAAAATTTTGCCATTTGCAGCAACATGATGGACTTGGAGGGCATTATGCTAAATGAAATAAGTTAGAAAGAGAAAGACAAATACTGTATAAAATCACTTATATGTGGAATCTAAAAAATACAACACACTAGTGAATATAAAAAAAAGTGGACTCACAGATATAGAGAACAAACTAGTGGTTACCAGTGGGCAGAGGGAAGGAGGGAGGGGCCATATAGGGTAGGGGAGTAAAAGATACAAACTACTAGGTATAAAATAAGGTACAAGGATATATTTTACAACATGGAGAATATAGCCAATATTTTATAAAACTATAAATAACTATAAATGGAGTATAACCTTTAAAAGTTGTGGATCACTGTATCATACACCTATAACTTATTTAATATTTTATGCCAACTATACTTAAATTTAAAAAATCAATGAGAAAAAAATTTAGTAGTGAAACCATTTATTTTAAAAAATTTTACTTGAAACTCCAATAACTTGCACAGTTGATTCAGCTTCTTTCATTTCCTTGCAGAAATTCTAAGGCCCCTCCCAGGAGCTCAAGAACAGATAGAAAACCACAGCTATAGAACTTTATATTGATAGAATCATCAACATTTTTATTCTTATATTTTGACCTTTCCTCCATAAGGAGATGCCTAATTTTAAGGAAAAATTGTCAGTTGGATTTGTTCAAAGAATAATATTATTTTGTTTATACTTCAGACATTTTCATCAAGTTAGACTCTAAATTCCCTCATAATAATTACCACATAATTACGCACAAATTCTATGTTCTGTTTAACATTCCTTGAAGTCATTTCATTTAGTTGAGCTTGTTAGTGGACATGATTGTCAGAAAAACCAAAAAGCAAAAGGGCCCCATCCTGTGCCCAGTTTTACTAAGATTCTACAATACTGTATTGATCTAAACAAGAAGCAACCCTGTTTTTCCTAGGGGTTCCAAATGCAGCCAGGAGACTTGGGTACGGCTTCTTAATATGGATGAAAATATTTGTATATTTTTTGTGTCTGAGTAGGAAGCTGAAATACATTCTTATGCTATTTACTGCAAGGAGCTATGCAATAATCTCTTTTTTTCTGGAAGGGAATTTACAGGGCCCCTTATCCATGGCTCAGTCAAAGCCACAGCAGTCAACCCTGGACATTTAAAGGAATTCCAAATTCCAAATTCCTCTACAGACTATGATTTTCTTGACAAAGTATGTTAATTTAATGGAAAAGAACAACATAATCTCTTTGGACCCTTCCAGACGGCTGTTGCAAATGAGGTCGTAAAGAGAGAAGAGTTGAGTTCAGTAGAAATGGAGCTGCTGGCAGCTGACTAAGCTCACTCAGTAACTAAGAGGTTTGTTCCTACACGCCAGCTTTAAAGCACCCTCGACTCCTAGCCTCAGTCAATCTAAAAGTTGCTACATATCATAGGCTTTCCAGATCACAGGCAAATAATTTTAACTCTGGAGGTTACATCTGAGATAAAGGTCCACTGTATTATTATTATTTTTTTTAATCATCTGAGACCCCATTCAAGGGCAGTCGTTCTTTTTTTTTTTTTTTTCTGCGGTACGCAGGTCTCTCACTGTCGCGGCCTCTCCCGTTGCGGAGCACAGGCTCCGGACGCGCAGGCTCAGCGGCCATGGCTCACGGGCGCAGCCGCTCCGCGGCATGTGGGATCTTCCCGGACCGGGGCACGAACCCGCGTCCCCTGCATCGGCAGGCGGACTCTCAACCACTGCGCCACCAGGGAAGCCCAAGGGCAGTCATTCTTACTAAATTCATCATAAGGCGTCATCCATCGGTCAGTCAGTAACTGCCTATTGGGCCATTCCAACAGCACAGTTGCTAATTCCCGAGCAAGTAAAATGTCCCTCTCAGAATGTGGCTCCAAAGTTCCAGAACCCTCTTTAAAGGTCAGTGTCACAAAATTCTGCTCTTTATGCCACAAATGTTTATTGGCATTCCACCAGTGTTCCCTTTCTTGAATTCTACTTCAAATGGAAAATTTGAAAACTGTATAATTAAGTGATAATAAAAATAAGACATATTGTATATACCATAGACACAGGGGTTTTGATTCATAAATGAGAAAGAATAAATATAAATGAGAATTCTCTACCGCTTTCTGAGTTGAGGCAAACTCTGACATTGAATGAGAAAACACCACTGTAACTGGAGTAGGGATTATATGCAAGCTAATAAAATCCTCCAACTTCCCCAGCATCACCAGGAATATAAATGTATTCACTTATCTGGAATGATTCAGGAACTCTTTCTCATTGAATTTTTTAAATAAAAAGTTTAATTAATCTTCTTATTCATTAAAATTTGTAGCACACGCTCCGCTGAAAGAATTTGAGACAATGTCCAGAACAATATAAGTACAGAGAAACAAGATATTAAACACAGAAAAAAAGCAGATTGTACTTAAAGTAATATATATTCAATACTTGCAATTCCCAGAATGAGGCAAGTTGGTGCCCCTTGATAAAAATACTGGTTTGTGAGTTTTCTTAACTGCTAAACCAAGTAGAAAAGCCTACAAAAATATTCCAAGTCGTTTCTATCTAGAGGTAGAGTTTTACACATTCATCACATTTTTGAAAATAGGTGAAAGATGCATGTGACACAAAATTCAAAAGGAAAAAGGGTCAAGTGAAAATGTCCCCTCCTCCAAGACAACCATAGCCAACCAGTTCTGCCCAGTGTCCCAGAGGCATTCTACAATTCTATAAGCATGTAAATATGAAGTTCCTCCCTCCCCCACCTCTTTTCCTCTATTTTATTTTGGTAGCATTTGCAGCAACTGATTCCCAGTTAATCTGCAGATTTCACACACTCCACTCTGCCTTCCCTGGAACTGGGTCTAGTGGCCGGGGGCTTCCCACAGTGCATTTGGGGAGGGGTCCGGACAGACACTGGACCACTGATCCAGCTGTTGGTCCACCCAGGTCACCGCTGAGCTGTCCCTCATCTTATTCACAGGGGACGACGTAATCTGCAGGCTCTGCGGCCGTTTCTACTGCTCCCTGGCCTCGCTGCGAGACTGTCCAAGGCCCTACCTGCCTGGATCAGTCTCTCTCTCCCACCTCTGGGTTCTGCAGGGAGATCAGATCCCTCTAGACAGAACCCTCAACACCCACCATCCTGTCCCCTTCCCTCATCTCCCTCTTCCTTCCTTGGCCCCAAGGAATTCTTTTCTAGTTTGAGGGAAGGAGACTTGCTTTGTCACAGATTTCTCTAAGCATTTTTCCTGAGCTCAGAGTCCCTTGAATTCCTCAAACATTTTTAGGGAAACAAAAGCCAGAAGGAGACTTGTCTGTTATTTTCTCTTTTTTTTTTAAGGAAAGTCAGTTTAATTAGTCTTACATCTGTCCACTCCCTCTTGGGTCATCAATGCTTACGTTCTCCAGGCACACTCAATAAGCTAAGGTGTCAAAGGGAGTTCCCATGAGAACTAGCCCAACAGTTACCTGCCTTACTTGCCTGTCACTGACTAGACTCTCCAGGTAATTATAAATGCAATAGAATTCTTGAGACACAAGAACTTCCTCTTTGACTCAGAAGAGTAAGAAAACATGTACAATATAAGTGTGTAAAGCAATAAATTCTAATCAATGTTGCAAAAGATGCTGTTATTGTAAGAACAATCGGCTCAAACTAACTTTCTAAAGACACTTTTCTAGGATATTGCCTGTTATTTTTTGCTTTCTGCCTTGTCACATTCCTCTCCTGAAGGCTGAGGAGAGATCTAGTCACTTGAAAGGGAGCAGAGGAGCATAGCGTATTATCCATTCACTCCTCAGTACGGTCTGCAGAGCCCTCATCCTCCAGCTTCTACCCCACTCCACAGGCCTGCACCACCTGCCCTCACCTTGCACTGCAGCCACACTGGTCCTTCCACTGTCCTTTGTACTAACTGGACCGCTCGTTCCACAGGGCCTTTGCACATGCTGTTTACTTTATCTGGAAGACTCTTAACCTCTTCTCTAGTAACTAATCCCTTTCAGTGCGAGTGTCACTTCCTCGGCAGCCTTTCTGGGCCTATTTGTCCCTTTTTAAAGTCTTTCATGGCACAGTGTACCCCTCCTGGAAGTCATTGTCCTTGATACTTAATAGTCATGTACCTACTTCCCCATCTAGGCTGTAAGGTCCATAAACCCTGAGACCATCTGGCTTTAGTATCACTCTTGCCTAGCACAGTCAAATCTGGCACTCAAATAAATGCTGAACTGAATGAATAAGTAAATTTAGGAAGGAACAAATCAAATCAATAAATAAATGCTGAATGAATGAATGAATGAATGAGCTATACTGCCTCCCCTCAGGTCTCTGCTCTTCTCTCTGTGAACCCGTACAATTTAGCTTTTATCTTTATCATCTATCAATGAGATACATATTTTCCACTAAGTGGTATTATAACCTTCTATATCACATTTCTTTAAGCTTCTCATCTTAGCTACCCTTAAGTGGTCATGCTCAGGGGCTTCTTGCTAAATGTTGTATTCACTATTGCATTCATTCATGGGTGCTACAGTTAGCCAACCCCTTTCAAATAATTTCCTTCTTTTCTTTTCTTAAGCTTTGATTTTAAGAGTGAATTATGCATCCACATCTGATATCTTGAATACTTTTTGACCTTGCTTTATCCTGTAGCCTTAAGGGTCATGGGAATGAGAAATCTGAATTGCATGCAATTTTCAGCTAAAGGAAACTAACTTTTGCATCGAGTCTTGCAGCTCCGGAGGTTAAACACAGTGAATGACCAGCTTGGTTGAATGACTGGCGAGCCTGGGAGTCACACTAGTGCAATGAACTAGTTCACTCACCCAGCTGATGTGCACCTTGTCTGCAGCCACCCATCAGGAAGTTCTCCAGTCCTCCAACCGGTTATCTGATCCATAAACATCAATACTTCTCAGAGACCAAAATTACATTAATGAACTAGAATTTAAGAGACCTTTGGATAACTTCTAGAAGTGATGTTAGGCTGGATATTTAAAGGAGAGGTGGTGACCCCAAAATTTATACAGGAGAGAGTGAGGGGAAGCAATCCAGTTGGAAGACAAGGCTTGATACTGCTTTTACACTGAAGACGTCAGCTGCCTACATCATGCAATGGGGAAGTGGGTTGATGAGGATTGTGACAGGGAAGGCTACAGGGCTCCCCCCCATTCCCCAGCTCTTGGCACCAATGGGCTTTGACTTCTTGTTGTCTCTACTTATCTGTGAAAACAAACTACTGATTTTTTTCTGTCCTGCTACCCGCCACCCTCCCAGAATAGCGGTCACTGTTGATAATGTCATTGCTACCTTGAACCTTCAGAGTTAAGACAATCTCTTTAACTCACTCTACAGTGCCTAGCACCAGAAACCAAAGGTGCTCAGGAAATATATTGTGATTGTGACCATATATAGTCATATACAAAGGTTTCACAATGGGGTCTATATGCATCTTTTTTCACACATATTGGAGCAATACATGTTACTTTTGTGCCATTTCAGATTTCATGCTTTCAGAAATAGTTATCTTTTGACAGTTCATATTTTATTAGGTTTAATCTCCCTCCCTCTACCATTATTCTGGGGTACCAAAACATGACTGAAAAACATTTTTAAAAGACTCTCCTCTCCACTTTAGAAATCAACTCACTAAAACCTCTGAAGACAAACAGTAATATTTTCCACAGATTCTAAAACAGCTGTGGAAATAATACTAGTAATAAGTTGCCAGGGTTCCAAAGTGGGAAAGATTTTCCATTTGACAGCAAAGAGATAATTCTCTGAGACCTTTAGTAACTTTTCATGATGGCCTTAGATTTGTAGATACAGTTCGCAAGAAGCACTGATCCTGCAATTCAGGTAAATAGCCACTAAGTGGGCCAAGGGGACTAATCAGGACCAAGGCAAGGCTGCCACAAATCTTCCACGAAATGCTGAAACGCACTTTTCATTTCCCACTATAGAACCTCCTTTGAAGACAGTTGACCCTACATGGTTTTAGTAGATGCTACCTAAACAATGACAGTTCCTATCCCAAAGTGTTACACAAGATCAAGTGTAATATGAACTTGGAAGTGTGATTGTACTCCTATCCTCCCAGCTAGAGAGGAAATCCCGAGGCAGGACCACCTCTTGTCATCCTTGTGTCCCCAGTGGCATCGATGGTGCTGAAATGACTTTGCCTGCCCTGAAAGGTACTTGGTAAATGCTTGTTGAGCTGAGGTCTTCATCATCAAGAGGAACCACGTCGTAGCCATAAAATCCTGACTTGGTCATGTCCAACCCATCCAACTTCTCTCCTGGGTCCATCCCTTGGAGCAGTGTCTTTCTGGACTGACTGGAGTGGCAGGTCCCCTCCAGGCCTTGGAAGCTGCCCCTGGGAGCCTTAGGGGAATGAGAAGCCTATGAACTTGGCAGTCAGAAGACCTGCGCTGGGCTCCGTAGGTGTGTGACATAGGTGCAGGCAGAGGCAGGGGCTGTGTCTGTACCTCCCTGGCTTTCATTCTGAAAATCTACTCCCGCAACTTAGACACACAGAAGGAAATGTTACTGTTTTCTGTATTTAGCCCATGACTATTGCTCTCCAGATCTCCAGAACTATTTACTTGGAGGAAGAAACCACTGAAACTCCAGCTCAGTCCAAGTATAATCTGGTGCATTGGCACAGAGCCTTGCTACTCAGAGTTTGGTCTGAGTGTGGTCTGAGCCCAGGGACACTGGCCTCAGCTGAGAGCGTATTCAGTCGCAGGTCCCACCCAGGGCCAAAGAAGCAGAGTCCACATTCCATAAGATCCCCAGGACACCCTCAGCATGTTCACTTTTGAGAGACACTGACATAGGTCTTCTGGGGACAGTGTTCAGCCTCTCCTAGGTAAAAATGCTGGTCTCTTAGGTAGTCCCCTCCCCTGCCTCTCTCCCTTTACCCTGGGGGCATCCAGGCATGGGCAACTTCAGGTATGAGGTCTCTCACAGGGGGCCCTGTCCTACCAGGCCTCATCCCACATCACAGTACAACAGACGCTCAGGACCCTGCAAGACTCCTGCTGGCCCAGTTTACGGCCACTCCTCAGCCCTGACACTGGTCCCCTTGCCCCAGCTTCAGAACCTCCTCTGGCAGGACCTACAGGTGACTCTCAGCTACTTGTGGATCTTGCCTAGGCCACCAGAACCTCAGGCCACCTTGGTAAAATTATTTCTGGAAGCCCCCATCCCCCTGACGACACCTAACTCTCTTTGGCTTCCCCCTGCTGGGTATAGGGGTGACCTGCAAGTCAGTCTCTCCCAGGCTCCCAGATGAGTCAGAGGGCAAGATCACCTGACTTTTCCAGCCTCCTTAACTCATCCAAAATATTTTCACCTTGGCCAGAGCTCAGAGAGGGGAAATCAGGAGACACACATGGAAAGCTCCCTGCTTCACGGGCCTAATCCTCCCAGTGCGTTAGATGGCGTGCAGGTGGAGACACACATATTCATCATTTTATTGGGGCTCACGCAGAGCCTCACACATAGTAGATGAATACTACTGCACTTCACGCGTCCCTGCTGGTAGGACCCTCACTTCTCTGGGCTCTGTTTCCTTAGATTTGGAGCACGAACAGCAACAAGCACAGCACACCCTGCGTCACAGGGTTGTGAGATGGTGAACGTCCAAGTTCTTGGTACAATGTCAGCTGCTGAACAAGTGTGACCACCTCTCAGCATTTAGTGCTTGTAGTTGAGAAAGCAGTTTTGCTTTTAACCTCTCACTTGATCTTTACACCAATCTTCTGAGTTGGGCAGAACAAGTATAGTCGATTCTTGTTATTTGTGGGAGCTGTGTTCTATCAAGTCGCCACAGACACCAAATTAGCAGATACTGAACCCCTGTTCTTAAAGGAAATACTGGCTCAGATTCCCATGAGCCTCTGGTCACATCATTTTCATCTACCAATCATTATATAAACGTGTTTTAAGTTTGCTTTTGCTTAAAGACATCTTATTTAATGTGTGTTGTTGATTTGTTAACATGGAACTCATGTCCATCATCACCATAACTTATGCCCAGATGAAGCGTATCTAAGATACGTATTTTCACCATCATACGCCTTGCAGCCTTCTTGCGCTCAGAAACACCAGGCGGCACTCAGCCCCAGGCTTGGGGCCATCTTAAACAGCAAAACCACCAAAAAACTCCCCAAATTCAAAAAATTTAGCACTAAGTAGATATTGTGAAAATATTTCATAGCATGAGAGAAGGAACAGGAAGGCAGAGAGAGCCTTGCCTGACAACATTCAGCAATGTGTGCAGCAAGGGGCTCAAACTTTTCGCTGCCATTATGTGACTGCAGAAGCGCCACAGGTAGTGATTTGAGGGATACAAATAAATTTTAGCAAGTAGCCAAACTCATAAATATGGAGTCTGTGAGTAATGAGGGTCGACTGCACTCTTAGCCTCATTTCACAGCTCCAAAAACCAAAATGTGAAGTGACTTGTCAGAGGTCATGGCATCCATGAGTGGCGAGACCAGGGCTGAACTAAGACTTTTGGTTCAACTGCAGCTCTTCTCCAGTAACTACTTAGTAACTACTTCCCATCAGCTGCCAGTGGCCGCTCACCAGGTCGGGATGCCTGAGTTACCTTAAGTTCAAACTCCTGATCCAAGCTTCCAAGAAAATAACTTCCAGGGTCATCTGAATATCTGAATTCCATATATGGCAGGTGGAGACAAACCAGAGGAAGCCACAGAGATTTTTTTTTTTTTCCTCTTGGACTCCACACAAAAATACAGGCTGAAGTTATTATACAGACGGTCCCTGACTTGCAATGTTTCCACTTAGGATTTTTCAAATTTATGACAGTGCAAAAGCGATACGCATTCAGTAGAAACCGTCCTTTGAGCTTTGAATTTGGGTCTCTTCCCGGGCTAGTGATTGTCTCGTGATGCTGGGCAGTGGCAGCCACAGCTGTCAGCCAGGCCGTCACGAGGGTCAACAACCAATTCGCTTAGATCCACTCTGTACCCACACAACCATTTTGTTTTTCACTTTTTTTTTTTTTTTGCCGTACGCGGGCCTCTCTCTGTTGTGGCCTCTCCCGTTGCGGAGCACAGGCTCCGGACGCGCAGGCTCAGCGGCCATGGCTCACGGGCCCAGCCGCTCCGCGGCACGTGGGATCTTCCCGGACCGGGGCACGGACCCATGTCCCCTGCATCGGCAGGCGGACTCCCAACCACTTTGCCACCAGGGAAGCCCTGTTTTTCACTTTTGATAGAGTATTTAGCAAATTACATGAGAGAATCAACACTTCACTATGAAGTAGGCTTTGTGTTAGCTAGTTCTGCCCGCCTGTTGGCTAATGCAAGTGTTCTGAGCACATTTAAGGTGGGCGCGGCTAAGCCATATGATGTGCAGTAAGTTAGGTGTGTTAAAGGGGGCTGCGGCTCGCTGACCCTCTGGACACTTAAAATGTGAAAAGAAATAATCTAGCAGTGAGGGTGTCCTTAAAACAGAGGCTGGGCAAGGCAGGGTGTTTCCAGTCTCCGCAATCTCAGAGAAAAGCCAACAAGCAAAGCATCATGCAGGTGCTAATGGGAAAGTCTGAGTGTGGCCTTCATCTCGTCATTGGCTTGTCCTCTCAGCGGATCCGCCATCGTGAGGCCACGGGGCTTGGGCAGAGGCTGTGCCCGCAGCTGAAGCAGGCGGACTGGTGGGCTCCGTGTGGCTCTGAGGGGCTCCCGGCCTGTCTGCTCCTCTCTTCCCCATTTTGTCCCGCTCCTTTCACCAGCCAGCATGCTTCCCTCCGGTCTGTCTCTGATCCTTTTGTTTTGAGTGTCTTGATCGTACCATATAGATGGCTCCCCGTGGGAACACAACTTACACACTGCTAGGAGCATCACCGAGAAGCCTCGTTCCCCATTTACATTCAGAGGGTCCCCATGGCTGGGTAAAAGGAGATCCGTTTGAAGGAACCCAAGATATGGACGAGACTGGTCCACTCTCACTGTTAGTCATGCATTGGCTTGAGATTCATTGTGGAGCTGACTGTATTCAGCCTGCTTCTCCGCCATGCAGCCCTGGCCAGAGACAGCCGAGGTCTGGAGATGACGCAAAGGGACGATTATACCCAAGACCTCAGGACAGCACATAACAAAGCATCAGCAGAACCCTAGAGCCTACGAAAGCTCAGGTTCACTGTGAGAGGGAAGCTGGCTGACGGCAGCCTGGGGAGGCTACCTGCTCTGTTGTTCTGTGATGGTGGCTGGGTTTAGGCTTAGAGGCAGTCATAGAAAGCATTACATCGGCTACTATACTAGCGTTTCTTAGTCTCTGCTTTCCGCTTTGTCTGTGTTTGAGATCAATGAGTTGATTAACCATTATCCTTGTACCATTATATTTAAGGAGATTTCACATGCCAGACTCTGGGCTTAGTGCTGTGTGTGTGAGGTCAATAACCCCGTGAGGTGGACACTTTCATCGCCCCCATTTCACAGATGAGGAAACTGAAGCTCAGAGAAGTCGAGAAGCAGTACCAGGCCCTGGGGCAGATCCACGGGTCACCTGGATCCCTGGGTCAGTCACCTCCACATTCTCGGCTCTTCCTCAGAGCCAGGCATCTTCTGGTCCTTCTGAAAGGCTTGAAGGAAAATAAACATACAGCAGGTCCTGAGCAGCTCCTGGGGAGATCCGCAATGTCAGTGACCTGAAATGGAGAAGAGGCAGCTCCAGATGCGGAATGGATTTGTTTCAAATAATGATATTTTCATCTTCAACAGAATCACATACGGGGTGAAGACAGAGCAGGAGTGATGATGGGAAGGAACTTACACTCTTTTACCAATAGTTTCCTCTCAGGGGGATGGAGGAATACAAATAGGTACTATTTTACTAATTCTTAAAATGAAATTAAGAGGGGGCTTCCCTGGTAGCGCAGTGGTTAGGAATTCACCTGCCAATGCAGGGAACACGGGTTCGAGCCCTGGTCCAGGAACATGCCGTGGAGCGACTAAGCCCATGCACCACAACTGCTGAGTCTGTGCTCTAGAGCCCGCGAGCCACAACTACTGGAACCTGCACTCCTAGAGCCCATGCTCTGCAACAAGAGAAGCCCCTGCAATGAGAAGCCCTTGCACTGCAGCAAAGAGTAGCCCCCACTGGCCGCAACTAGAGAAAGCCTGCACACAGCAACAGAGACCCAACGCAGCCAAAAATAAACAAATAAATTTAAAAATAAATTTATTTTAAAAATGCAATTAAGAAAATATTTTTAAGAACAGAGTCAAATCTGCAGTGTGAAATGCATCCTGATAAACCTGGGGATGACCCAGACAGTACAGAAAGAAGCCCCCTCATTCAGTCACACGAAGAGGATGGTGACCTCTGAGGCCTCAGCGTGGGACCTCTGCCAGACCTCCTCCTCGACGCAGCGACAGCGCTGGGGCCGTGCTGGGCTTCAGCCTCCGCTGCCACGTCTCCTGGTCTTTGATCAAGGAGATGGCAAATGCAATAGAAAAACCTGGGAGGTACACTGATGGTGGGACTGTAAATTGGTGCAGTCACTATGGAGAACAATAAGGAAGTTCCTCAAAAAACTAAAAATAGAACTACCATATGACCCAGCAATCCCACTCCTGGGCATATATCCAGACAAAACTATAATTTGAAAAGATACATGCACCCCTACGTTCACAGCAGCATTATTTACAATCACCAAGACATGGAAACAACCTAAGTGCCCACTGACAGATGAATGGATAAAACATTACTCAGCCATAAAAAGAGAATGAAATAATGCCATTTGTAGCAGCATGGATGGACCTAGAGATGGTCATATTAAGCGAAGTAAGTCAGAAAGAGAAAGGCAAATAGCACACGATATCATTTATATGTGGAATCTAAAATATGACACAAATGAACTATTCTATGAAACAGAAACAGACTCCCAGACATAGAGAACAGACTTGCAGTTGCCAAGGGCAGGGGGGAGGGTTGGGTTGGGAGTTTGGGATTAGCAGATGCGAACTATTATATAAAGAATGGATAAAAGACAAAGTCCTACTGTATAGCACAGGGAACTATATTCAATATCCTGGGATAAAACATAATGGAAAAGAATATGAAAAAGAATGTATGTATATGTATAAGCGAATCACTTTTCTGTACAGCAGAAACTAATACAGCATTCTAAACCAATTATACTTCAATAAAAACATTAAAAATAAATAAATAAAATAAAATAGTAGTTTGTAAATAGTATTGCTAGATTTAGTAAATAAAAATACAGGAAAGAAAGAAAGAAAGGAGGGAAGGAAGAAGGAAAGAAGGAAAGAAAGAAAGAGAAAGAAAGAAAGAAGGAAAAAGAAGAAAAGGAAGGAAGGAAGGAAGTTAAGAAGAAGCCCAGGAGGTTTGGTAGAGGAATCGCCCATCATCTCTGGTCCCCGCCCCAGCTGCTGAAGGGTCAGGAAAGGGGGGACAAGTTAAGGAGCTGCCACTTGTCCCAGAGCTCCTCAGCAGGAGGTCTCATTTGCCAGCTTTGATTCTTGTTCAAAGGACAGCTTGGAGGACGCTGCTCCCTCAGAGCTCACAGCTCTTACCCTTTTTCCTTCTCAGCTGGCTTGACCGGAACCGAAATCTACAAGGCTTGTCCTGTAACACACATAACCTGCACCAGCCTTCATGTCTTACTGTGATTAGATTGCCTGTCCATTTATCCACCCTCCCTGGGGGTCTTGGAAGTTTCCAGCTGGCCAGAACTGTGTGTCTTTTATCTGTGTGTCTCTGACATGATGCCTGACCCACAGCTGTACCAATTAATGGGTGTTTAATGAAGTAAGGGATTAGTGCTACAGTCTAGATTGCCTGAGAAACAGGAGCAAGTTAACAGGTCCCTGCCTGCCCGCCCACTTCTGATGGAGCTGAGGCTGCAGGAAGCAGAGCGGACATCCTCAGGAGACAGAAAGCGGGAAACTTGTGGAGAAATGGAAAGGCAAATTTCTTCCACTTCTCAGTCCTGTCCAGAGAGGTTCCCACATAGGAGGGTGTCCCCATGGCAGACATGACCAGTAAGCCTGGCAGAAGGGCCTGTGTGTCAATGGCCTGTGTCACTTTGGCTGATTCCCTCAGTTCAAAGTGATAAAAGAGCAATGAAAGTTCCATTGCCTTCTGTGTTGGCTACTTTTTTTAAAAAATTTACATTTATATTTTAAATGATATGAATGTACCCCAAGGCCTTGTGTTGAAAAGGAGTGTTTGAAAGGGACCTGTAAACAGGAAGCACCGAATGTCACGGTGCTGCCCAGGGGACTTGAAGTCTTCAGGGTGTTTGCTTAACCCAGGAGCCCTCTGCAGCCATAGGTTCAGGACTGAACCCAAACATTGTCACCAGTCACGAAGCCCTGTGTGTGCAAGTGGCTGAGGACACTGAAACGGAAACTCCCAGGTGCGTGAGCTATAACACAAGCACACTCTGTATTCAGTGCAACATCTTCTCTTACTATTTGAATTATTTACTCTCAGTATATATAGAGAGATGGACTTGATACTCTTAAGGATACAAAATATAACACATAAAAAGAAACAGTATCTTAAACATTTACCAAAAAAGTGACTTGATAAATAAGAGAAAATACAACTTTCTATACCTCAAAAAGGATTGGATACAGACTTTCTTTTTTAAATTACAGACGTTTATACCTTTGTATTCTTAAAGTATTATTTGTATTCAGTATAAGCAACTATTCTTTTTAAAATATGAGGTTTTTTCCCTACATATATGACTCTGCTTTCCTTTCCTGTCAAATAAATTCAGCCCCTGGGTTGCCCTGGCTCATTCTGGGCATTAGGACGCAGACCTGCCCTTGACCTTCATCTTTGATATGTTTACTGGGCACCAGGCCCGGCAGTCGGTTCTAAGGGGACAACTGTTGACAAAGTATCTGCCTTCCTGGCATTTATGTCCCCAAGGAACAAAGAAACAAGTGAGCCAGCATATGGAGCCGTGCCGATGGTGACAGGCGCTGCAAGGCAAAGGGCAGGGGGCTGTGACAGAGAGGACGGTCAGAGAGGATGGCCTGGGACCCAAGACCTGAAGGAGGAGAACAGGCAGTGGCAGGAAGAGCCAAGAACAAGCAAACCAGATGGAAGCAGCAGCAGGTGCCAAAGCTCCCAGGGCCAGCGGGGCCCGGCCAGGCAGCAGGGCGAGAGTGCTCGTGTCTGCGAGGAAGCTGAGAAGTTGCTCAGGCGGGAGCTTGAGTGCAATCTGGAAGGATGGGAAGCCACTGGGAAGATTTCCGCAAGGAGATAGCATGACTGATTTACAGTTTTGAAGATTATTCTCTAGATTGTGGTGGTGGTTGCATGAATCTACACACACACACACACACACACACGTGCAAGTAAAACTGGTGAAATCAACTCTGTGGATTGCACCGATGTCAATTTTCTGATTTTGATACTGTGTTCAATAGTTGTAGAAGATGGTAAGATGTGACCATTGGGGGAAACTGGGTGATGGGTACATGGGCTGTCCCTGTACTTTTTTTTTTTTTGTAATTTCCTGTGAATCTATAGTTATTTCAAAATAAAAATTTAAAAAGATTATTCTGTCTCCAGCATAGAGAAGGGATGGGAGGATTTGCAGCAGATGCAGAAAGACATGTTGGGGCTTGGAACAGAGATGGAGGTAGAAAGAAATAGAAGGATTTGAAATGTATTTTAAAAGTAGAAAAAACAGTAGCTCTCAACAGATTAGATGTTACCCAGGCCAGGGATGGCGGCCAGGGTTTGGATTGAGAATAACTCAGTTATTGGCTTCAACAACTAGGTGGATGGTGGTGATATTCTATATATTTAATTTTGGGGGAAAAAAAAATCCCAACCAGCTATCACTTCAAAATAACAAATGTAAATAAACATCTTGGAAAAAATGTGTCATTAGTAATACTGGGGACAAAATTTTTTAAAAGGAGTAGATTTTAGACAGTCCCAAGACTTGAACTGAAGCTAGAAACTTTGGGCTTTGCGGTACACAGTTCTCTCACTGCTGTGGCCCCTCCCGTCGCGGAGCACAGGCTCTGGACGTGCAGGCTCAGTGGCCATGGCTCACGGGCCTAGCCACTCCGCGGCATGTGGGATCTTTCTGGACCGGGGCACGAACCCGTGTCTCCTGCATCGGCAGGCGGACTCTCAACCACCGCGCCACCAGGGAAGCCCAAAACTTTTGGCTTTAAATCAAGGTTTTGCTATGAAATGTGGGACCCTGGACAAGTCATTTCATTCCCTCAGAGTCTCAGTTTCCTTATCTGTTTAAAAAACAACAACAACAAAAAAGGACTAAACAGAAGCTCTCTGAAATTCTGGCTTTAAAATTCTGTAAAACGTGAGCTATTAATATTGAAGCTATTGAAGGTGACTTCAATAAGGTGACTTATTGAAGGTGACTGTTTTTACTGACCTCAGGCAGGTGAGTAACACAGGAGTGTGAGTTTTCTCTGGACACCAATTCTCGGAACATCAGTTGCTGTTAATTCTGTACCTGTGCCAACTTTGCATTCCAGGAAGAGCCCCCATAGGGCTCCTAGTCCTCGAAAATCAGCATCTTTGCAAGATATTGCAACCAACACATGGGTGGTAATAAAATACATGGGAATGCTCCTCTATCTCACATAAACCGTCCAAGCTCTACCTGGTCTGCAGCAGGATCAGCTGAGAAACACAGAGAAGCCACTGCTGACTGGGCTGAAACCGTATCTGGGCCTGATGAATGTGGTAGGTGAATGCCTGGCTCACCGCCCGGACACTCCGCTGCATTCGGCCTCCTTGGCTGCTGTGTTAGACCATGTCCTTCCCTCTTGTCCTAAACTATCAGCAGGGTCATTTCCCTGGAGGCTCTATTTTGAGTCAGATTTGACTGACACACTGCACTTATTAAACTGTAGGCGTCCCCTAACTACGTAAATATCTCTTAGGAAGCACAGCGAAAGCAATCTTTGCGAAGGTGTGGCCTCCAGGACAGTAGCATGAGCACCGTGTCCCTACAGAAGCCTTAGAGAAATCAAAACTCTGCCCAAGTAGGAGAGATGCCCTTCATCTCTCCCTTCAATGGACACTTACTGAGGGCCTACTATGTGACGTGCACTGCGAGTGAGGGGACCAGGGAGCAGCTGCCGGCTTTAGGGGTCTTGAGGAAGCCACTTGTCGTAGACAGAGAGAGACACTCAAAAACTCGGGCCCGGCAGCTCCTTCCCCTTCAACATCACTTTTCAGATTACATGAAATTCAATTTTCCAGATGGAAGTCTTTGAACGATATTAACAATGTAAGAGGCATCACCCTCACGTCTAGTGGATAGAAAATCAAAGTTTGAAAGAACTAACCCAGCATCATCATAGTTCAAACAGCCAACGTCTCGCCCTGTGTCTTTTCCGGCCTTACTGCCCTCTGCTCTCTCATCACTGCAGCTCGCTCACAGCCCTTCCTGGTGTTTGTCTGCAAGCCTTTTCAGGCAAATCCACTGCTAACTATATGACTTCTACCATTCCAATGCAAATTCCAGACAGAGAGGCTCTGATTAATCATTTTGTCCCTCTCGGGTAATGGTTTAATTCCAAGCCCCCTCACAAGTTGACAAAACAGACTGTATGCCCTTGAGGCAGGCATCCTCCCCGAATCCGGTTGTCCCTGAGCGGTGGGATGGGCAGGGGGGCAGTGGGGGAGGCGTGGGTTCCTGTGGTGTCCAGGCACACAGTGAAGGAGCTCGTGGTGAGTGAGCTGTAAGCCAAAGTTTGAAGATCCGTGTGTGAAAGAGATGTGGCCCAGAGATTCCAACAGCCACGTCTCCATCCCTCTCCCAGCAAACGTGACAACAGGCCAAACCACAAGTGCCATTAAGGGGATACCTAAGCTCTCTCCGGGGACACAAACACTTTCCAGGTCCTATCACTCTGCCAACATCAGAGACAATGGGGCTAATCTGAGTTGCAACTACTTCAAGCTCTAAAAACGGCTGTTTCTTGGCTGAGTATGTATGGCTGAGTTGCTTTGCTGTGCACATGAAACTATCACAATATTGTTAAGCAGCCATACTCCAATATAAAATAAAAAGGTTTTTTTTAAAGGCTGTTTCAAAAAATAGTATCATGGGGCTTCCCTGGTGGCGCAGTGGTTAAGAATCTGCCTGCCAATGCAGGCGACACAGGTTCGAGCTTTGGGCCAGGAAGATCCCACATGCCGCGGAGCAACTAAGCCCGTGCACCACAACTATTGAGCCTGCACTCTAAAGCCCACAAGCCACAGCTACTGAGCCCGCGTGCCACAACTAATGAACCCCGCACATCTAGACCCCGTGCTCCACAACAGGAGAAACCACTGCAACGGGAAGCCAACGCGCCGCAATGAACAGTAGCCCCGCTCGCCGCAACTAGAGAAAGCCCGCGCGCAGCAACAAAACCCAACGCGGCCAAAAATAAAAATAAATTTTAAACAATATATCATGGAAATCATCTAGGCTGGGCCTCATACATGTCACTCCAAAAAAAAGAAAAAGAAAACCACGTCACTCTCTTCCTTTCCTCGTCACCCTCCTTCTGCAGGTGCTCTTAAATGTGAAGCAAAGTCCCTGATGAGAACAGAGGGAACTAACAGAATTACTCACTACATTAATGGATCAAGCCAGGGACAGCCAGGGATTTAAAACTCCCATGAGTGTTTTCTTCCTGAGCTAGTAATTTCCCATTTATCTGCAGTTTGCTGAGGTCAAGTCTGTCGTCAGCATTAATGTCCATTTGAAAGATTTTGAGATGTTATATTTAACAAAAGCAACTAATCCTTCACCAGTAAAGGAAAAGAGAGTTGGCTTTTCTCCATCTCTTAAAAAAATGAATCAGGCAAAAAAAAAAAAAAAAATGAATCAGGCAAATTTCTGTAAAAACTTTTTTAATTAAAGTATAATTGACTTACAATATTATATTAGTCTCAGGTATACAGCATAGTGATTCACTATTTTTATACACTATAAAATGATCATCACCAGGCAAATATCTATTAAGACCTCCCAGAAATGAACCTTTACAGTCCATACTGTTAAACACAAGTGCTAAAGATGCAGAAGAAGCCTATGGAATGTGGGAAGAATCTACTGTCATATCCACACGCATTCGTTCACCGTGGGCCTGCCTTTAGCTAGGGTGGAGAGGGCATCAGACACGGCCACTGATCTCAAGGGGCCTCGTAATGCCACTGCTGATGACAGCCAGCTCTTACGAGGCACCTACTCTGTGCTAGTGCTTTACATACATTGCCCCTGATCTTATAACCATCTTCTAAGGCAGGTGACAGACTTGGGGAACAGACCAATCATATAAATGATGACTAAAAATATAAAGAAAAGTTTCAAATACATGGTAAAGAAAGCCAGGTTATTAAAGTTTTGAGAAAGGAAGTCAACTAGGGCTGTCTTGTGAGGCTTCCAGAAAGTACAATAGCAGGAGAAAGAGAGGATGATGGATCTGTGAGAGGGAGAGAGGGAGGCAATGTTGAGAGGGCACAGGCTAGCTTGGGGGCAGCGGGCGGGGAGGGAATTTTTCCACTGGGTTTACTAGACCTCCCGCATTTCTTTGTGCATAGCTCTGGGCTAAAGGGACTTCCCAAATACACTGCAGTTGGCTCCGAGCCTGCAGAGCCCCCTTTCCCAGGCAGAGCTTGCCTTCCTTCCCAGGAAGCCTTCTGCAGCAGCCTTGGGTCATGACATCACTCCCTTTCTTACCGCCTACAGCATTTACGGTGGTAGAGCCCAAATTATCATGTGGTGGTTTTTACACTCATGTGTCACTCTCCAATTCTTCATCACGTACATTTTTAGTGGCTCTGACAAGATGACAAACTCTTAGAGGTCAGAGCCACATTTTACACTTGCCACCTCTGCTCCCTGACTCTGCATTTGCCCAGGATTCAACCCTTGGTCTTCTGATCTTCTCCATCTATAGTATCCCTTCAACATGTCTTCCAATCTCATTTTAATCTACCGTTTATTTGCAGATGACTCATAAACTTTTATCTCCATTCCTTCCCTCTCACCCAAGTTCTACTCCTGAACCTCCAATTGTCCACAGGATACTTCCATGGCTGTGTCTTGTCATCATTTCAAATAGGATATATCAAAAATAGAATAATCTATATTCATTGCAGACCAAATTTTACAACTTCCTCACCTTTCTCAAATATATCACAATTCACTGAAACATACAATCCTTCTACAAAAATTCAAATGATAAATGTAATGTTCCTTTAATTGAATTCCAGGACTCTGAGTCCAGGTCTATGTGGTCAGTCTCAATCCACTTGTGACAGCAGTTGCAACAGCACAAATGCCTAGAGCATCTCTCTTGTGTAGCTGTCATATCCAACAGCCTCCACTCCTGCCCACAGATCTGAGAGGCTAGAAGTGAGCCCAAATGTTCAATACATTTTTACCATTATTAAGTAACATTAGCAGCCTAAGTGATGCCACAAAAAGAATTAAGATCCAAAATTTATGACTTTGCCCTCAGGAGAGCCTTCTCAAAGTTTCACTCAGAGCTTATTCTTACTTTACATTCAGTCGTAGCAAACATGATTATCTGGTTTATAGCTCCGTGGTAGAGGGATAAAAATACAAGGGAGAAGTGTCCCCGCCAAGTTGAGGAGCAGAAGGCAGGCTCTCCATGTGACGAGATGATTTTAAAGCCGTGAGAGAGGCTCCAAAGGATGGCAGTCTAAACAATTTTAGAAAAAGGCAGAAAACTTTGCCGCATTCTGAGAGCAACTCTACTTTATAGAAGAGAGCAAGTTATTATATGGAATGACAGCAAACATTTGTCTAACATTTTACATTTTGCAAATTTCGTCTGCTTCCTCAGCCATCTTTTGAAGGAAACAAGTCAAGTATTTTTCTGCTTTTGTATTTAAGGAGACAGAGACAGAGAGATGGCGTGGCTTATCCAAGACCACAGAGGGAGGAAACGGCAGAGCCAGGAGACTCACTTGTGCCATCTTACACTCTCAGCATCTTCTTGGGGTCAAGTACAGTGGGAAGAGGTTGGTTAAATTTTTCTTCCCAGTTTTCCCGCCTCTGTCTTCTCCTTTCTCACGACAGCTCTGGGGGCCTTGCTTTCCCCATCTGACTACCCCGCATACCTAAAGTTATGGGAATTTCTCCTGGCTGCTTCCTGTACCAGTCAGTACCCCTATTCCCCAAACTCACGACCACCAAATCAATCTACCAAAAACACCTTTTCTCTACCTATCAACTCCTCAAAAGCTGGCTGCCCCTCTTCTACTGAATCACACCTGAGTTCCTGAACCCCTGGCTCCCGTGGCCCTCTGGGATCTACCTCCCCTCCACTGGGCCACCTTTATGTCCCCTCTGTTCTACCCACACCCCACCCCAGGTGGGAGGAACTCACTGCTCCAGGATCGTAGCCACATTTTAAGACCCCATGTAATTGCCACCTCTTCCCAGAAGTCTTCCTTGATTGCATTAATTTCTCTCTCTTTTCATTTATAGTATTTTTCTTCCCTCGCTACTTTCCAATCTTGCACTTTTTGAATTTACAAACAAAAAATTTAAATTTAATGATTTAAATTAATCAGTAAAAGTATATAGGTCGGGCTTCCCTGGTGGGGCAGTGGTTGAGAGTCCGCCTGCCAATGCAGGGGACACGGGTTTGTGTCCCGGTCCGGGAAGATCCCACTTGCTGCGGAGCAGCTAGGCTCGTGAGCCATGGCCGCTGAGCCTGTGCATCTGGAGCCTGTGCTCTGCAAGGGGAGAGGCCACAGCAGTGAGAGGCCCACGTACCGCAAATTGGTTCCAACTGTGACATGTAACTCTGAGACCTCAGGCAAGGTGCTCCCTCTCTGACTTGGAGCTTTTTTATCTGAGTGTGAAATGGCAGCTAAGGCCAACGTTCTAATTGCCCTTTTTGTTAATCCACAGATGGAGGGCTTGGGGGCTGGAGACATTTCGCAGAGTGTAAAAGTGTGGTCTTGGAAGCAAAGCTCTGAGCTTCACAGGATCCCATCACAAGGCAGGCTGTGCTGCTATTAGACTCCTTCGCATTCGACAAAGCAGGGCAGGGAGTCTCTGGGGATTTCAAGGCTCCATATCCTAGGAGTCTGATGAGGATGGAGCCTCTGCAGAGTCACGAGGCCATAACAGAAAAAATGGTCTCGTTCTGGAATTCAGTGTGGAAGAGGCAGCACATAGAGCAGAGAGGAGTGAACCTGAGGCAGTGGAACATTCTCCCATATTCTTTTAGGGGGAGAGGCAGAGGAGAGTAGGGTTACCAGAAGAAATAATCAGTAGCATTCATTATGTTCTCTTTGAATATAATTTTACAAAGAGAAGGAGGAAGAGGAGAAAGAGGAGAAAACAAATCCTAGGAATAGCATTTCCCACATCACGGGGGCCAGATGCAGATGGTGAGAAGGAACAATGGAGGGACCCAAGTTTTCAAAAAGGCCGAAAGAAGAGGCCAAATTGGGATTAAGGGAAATAAGTTCAGGCTAGTAGAATATGCCACCCCAAAATATGACTGTAGGGGTTCAGGACATGACCCTCCCAAACACACCAATTTGGCATGTTGATGATTTGGAGCTGTGGGTGTTGAACAACAGCAAATGCAGGGACAGGCTTTCTCTGAAATCCCCTTCTCCACCCAAAGACGCTCAGTTGAAAACACTCTCCTCTCAGGGAGTTTCATCAGCCACGAAGACTGACACATCACAGGAGACGAGGCTAGAAGTCAGCACCACCGCCGGCCTTTGTCCCAAACTACCACACCTCCCATCAAGTCTTCTAAGGGCCCATTCATCCTTCCTAAAAATCACTCCCCACTAAGAAACCTATATCCCCTGTGCCCTTCCCTATTAAGATCATATTTAAGTCTAAATGCTAAGCCACCGTGGGGAGTTACTCCCTGGGCTTCCCATGTACAGGCGGTTACGTTAATAAACTTCTATTTGTTTTTCTCTTGTTATTCTGTCTTTTATCACAGGAGTTTCAACCAAGAACTCAGAAGGGTTGAGGGAAAATTCCTTTTCCTCCCTTATATAAGAATGAGTGTGGACAGTGTATTAGTCAGAGTTCTCCAGAGAAACAGAACCTACAGGGTGTGTGTGTGTGTGTATTCAGTGTGGACGTCGGCTCACACAGATATGGAGGCCCACAAGTCCCAAGATCTGTTGTCTGCAGGCTGGAGACCCGGGAAAGCTGGTGTGTCATTCAGTCTGAGTCTGAAGGCCCAAGAACTGGGAGCTCTGATGTCCAAGGGCAGACGGTGGTCATCCCAGCCCAGGAAGAAAGAGAGCATCTGCCCTTCCTCCACTTTTTTGTTCCATTCAGGCCTGACGTATTGCGAGATGCCCACCCACACTGGTGAGGGTGGAGCTCTTTACTTTATCTACTGAATCAAACACTCATTTCTTCTAGAAACACCCTCACAGACACATCCAGAAATAACGTTTTACCAGCTCTCTGAGCATCTAGCCTAGTCAAGTTGACACATAAGATTAACCATCACAGACAGCCTTGAGGAAGTAGATCTAGGCTGAGAGAAACTCATACATCTCTTTCCCTAATAAACACTTCACACTTGCTGGCTTCAATGTTTTCTTTAACCAAGAAAGCTCTTTACTCAACAAATGAAGAGTAGAGATTTTAAAGGAAATTGATGGTCTAAGGGACTCATGTTGATACCGAGCAGAGCCCTGTGGGGCTCCTGGGCACAAAATCTTTCTGTGTCCCTTCTTTCTTCGATTACAGCCTTCATTCAGCCTCCATGACCTTCCCTGAGTTCCAATGGGCAGATTCAAGCAGTTGTTACTTAGGGAAGGGAGAGGATGTGAGACCAGGGAGACACAAACAGTCAAGAGTAGCCTTGGGGTAAAGTCCTGTTTCCCCATCAACGGATGCACACAACAATATATCTGAGCTATTTTGCAGATGCTGAAACCCTGTCCAGGTGGGAGAAGTTAACCATTAATGAAGGTACGCTGCCCACAGGCATGTAGACCCCAGACCAGCTGGACCTGAAGCTTGACGATGCTGACTCACTGCCTACTTACCTCACCACCAACCCATCAGAAGAATCCAAGACTGTTACTGCCTTGATCCTTATCGCATAGCCCTGACCACAAGCCCCAACTATAAGACCGCTCCCTATTCCCCACGGAGGGGGGCACAGTTCTTGAGGCGCTAGCCTGCTGTGTTCCCTCTTTGCCTTGCAAAGAAATAAAGCCACTCTTTCTTTCTCCTCCGTAACTCTGTTTCCGTATTTCTGTTCGGCATCGGTGTTCACAGAGCCAAGATTTTGGCATCAATGTGGGTAATAAAATCAGAGTGTTCACAAAGGCCCAGTGGCCCAACCCTGCCTGTAACTCCCCTGAGTGAATTTCTGGAGGTGGGGGGTGTCCAAACCCCCCGGGAGTTTGGAATTAAAAGTGCATGCCTGGGCTTCCCTGGTGGCGCAGTGGTTGAGAGTCCGCCTGCCGATGCAAGGGACACGGGTTCGTGCTCCGGTCCGGGAAGATCCCACATGCCGCGGAGCGGCTGGGCCCGTGAGCCATGGCCGCTGAGCCTGCGCGTCCGGAGCCTGTGCTCCGCAACGGGAGAGGCCACAATAGTGAGAGGCCCGCGTACCGGGGGTGGGGGGGGGGCAGTGCATGCCACAGAGAATCTGAGATCCACTCAGAGGCTAGTCTCTGAGCTGGTGGTAGATTCTGAACTGGATACCTTGGATGCTATCTTCGAAGCAAGTCCCCAGCAATCTATAGTTTCCTAGAAGGAAATAAATCTATAGCTTTACTCATAAATTCTGTGCAGGAGTAGTCAAGTCTTGGAAGGAGTTATATCTTCCAGTGTTCCGTGTTACTTTGCATTTAAAGAAGACGCTAATGGTCTGCTTAACCTACACGTAAACATTGACTGCCATTGACCGGAAACCTTACCAATTAACACATATTTTGTACGTGTATTATATAATGTATTCTTACAATAAAATAAGCTAGAGAAAAGAAAATGTTATTAAGGAAATCATAAGGAAGAGAAAAATACATTTACAGTACTGTACTGTATTTATCCGTACTATAAATTTATATCATCTGTTTATGAGTTATCCATCAGTACCTACATCTATATTGTCTTATGATACAAAACACTGTAGATGTTATAAGTGTTACTAACACTAGACGTCAAAAATGAAAAGATAATGTGAAAAAGAAATTCGTATTTATTTACAGTTATGACCATTCATGCATTGACAATGAAGAAGCAGCACTATGATTGTTTTACGGTGGCCTAGCGAAATCCATACAGCTGCTTCACAGTAGACTGGCCTATACTAGAATGAATGAATTGTCATAAAATTTTCATGCCATACAGTATTACAGTCATATTTATAATATAGTATTAGAAACATTGTTACATTTTTTTGAAAACCACTTACCTGTGATGATGGGTTGATTTGCAGTTTCTCCAATTATGACAGAGAGAGAGGCATACTGTACGGCAGTATAATTCTTTGAAAGCAAAGTAATAAAACCGTACAAAAACTGACACATTATTAATTTATTAAGTATCACTCACCTTATGCCTATGTAAGGATAGACTATTATCTACATATATTTTATCCATTCATGACATACCTAACTTTTTCTTAATTTTTTTGATACTTCTAGGCTACACAGTTAGTCTGCGAGTTTTTTCAAATTGTGGCAAGTCTCTGCAAAATTTTCCAATGTATTTATTGAAAAATATCTGTGTATAAGTGGACTCACATAGTTCAAAGTCATGTTTTTCAAGGGTCAACCGTATTGAAAAGAGCGGTCCCCGGGGACCATTGCTCCAGATCAGGGGTCAGAAAACTTCCCTGTAAGTCCAGACAGCAAATGCTTCAGGCTTTGCGGGCCACTGGGTCTCCTGTTGCACCTGCCCAGCTCTTCTGTGGTGGCCTGAAAGCAGCCGTGGACCATTCATAAACTAGTGGCTGCTGCCGTGTCTCAATAAAACTATTTACAAAAATGGGCTGCTCTCCTGTGGACCACAGTTTGCTGACCCTTTCTGCAGAGTGTCTTATTCTAGAAACCTTTGACATTTTTTCTATCAGTCTGGTTTGTCTAATTTTAAAAAGAGAAATCTATTTTTAACTGTTTCAACTGAAATGTATTATGATAGGAATGTTCCAGAAATAGCCTGGCTCCCTACGTGCCATGTTGTAAGCATACACCACACAGGTGGCACAGCGAAGGGGAAAGTGGGTCCCCACAGGCTCCAGCTGGCCTGCCACAGGCAATCCCAGCTCAGAGACCTGCTCGTGATCCGCCCCCAGCTCTGCTTGTTCGCTGGGCCCAACGTGCTTCCCATTTCCTGTTGTTTTCCACCCTCGACACAAGGCCCTGCTGCTGGAAACTGTGCTTAGCACCTCGCATCCTTGGGATATTACCAGTCAACACCAGTAAAGCCACAGGCTAAATTTAGCACAGCCCTGCCTGTCGAATCAGTCAGAACTGTCACCCTGTAATTGCAGTTGGCATCACTTCCTAACTGCTTGATTCCTGCTGGTTTTCCCTGTGTCAGAGTGAAACTCAGCCTCTCACTCGCAGTAAGTCTGTGTGGCTGGCTTTGATCTTTGTCCCTGGAGGGGCTGAAGCCACTGGTTTATGCTCTGCTGATCCCCCGCCGCCCAGGAGCAGACCCCAATGCTCTGACCGACACAGCTGCACCAGGGAAGAGTGTGATGAACTGATGGGCCGAAGGGGCAATAAATGATCATAGCCATCCTCCTGTAGAGAGCAGAGTGGAAGACTAAATCAGGACCACACATTATCTCAATAAGCATTTTTTAAGGCATGTCAGCTTGAGGGTGAGAAGTGAGTCATGGCCAAGATCTAGGGACAAATGCCAACATCTAAAGCCGTCACCACCCTGGGACTTCCCTGACAGTCCAGTGGTTAAGACGCCACGCTTCCACTGCAGGGGCGTGGGTTTCATCCCTGGTTGGGGAACTAAGATCCCACATGCTGCACAATGTGGCCAGAAGTTAAAAAAATATAATAATAATAAAATAAAGCCATCACCACCCTGCAGGTACAACTGCGGGGCCCGCCAGCTGGAGCCGCATATACTGACTTCTTTCCTTCCCTGTCCAGCTACCCGGAGCCCTGACAGGTGAACAGCACAGAAAAGCAAGCGCTGCTTGTGAGCAGCTCTCCATTGTGAGTGCTTGGCTCTGTACAGCCTCTATTGTCCCGGTTCAGCCCTCAAGAAGCAAGTCGCTAATTCATATGCTTCACCGTCCAGACTGATTGGACATGAACACGTCTTAATGTGATTCTGAAAAGGCGACACTAATATGTTGGTGATGTCCATCAACTCAGCCTCATCAGAGAAGAGCCCGGAGTCTCTGCTTCACCCATGTGAAGGCTTAAAAGACCTGGGGAGGTAAAAATATGGATTATTCTAGGAACGACAGAGTCCATCAGGGTGCTCTGAGGGTGCCCGCAGGGAACGGAAGAACATACACATGGACTGTCTGCCCCCCGGAGGTCACAGACAGGCTAGTTTCTGGGAGTCCAGGACAGCTGCACAAAGCTGCTAGAGGCCCTGAGGCAGAGGCTTTGGGCACAAATCATTTTCTCCTTCATAAGGGTTTGTCAGTATTAGCAGGCTTCCACTGTGTCCCGTGGCCCAACGCGGGCTAAGGCTGGGGATGTCACCGGGCACGTGTAGGGAAACCCATTAGCCACCGCCGAAACAATCCCTCTCCGTCTCCTTGCCCTCGGGCCTGCTGATAAAAGGATGCTTCTAGCTGGGTAGCAGCTGGGAGTGGGTGAGTGCTGCACTTCCACTGGGTCTATTGGGATGAGGCAGCTCATTGTCTTGTAAAACATTGAATCTCCCCAGTAAAGCAATAGAGCACTGGCCTGCGGGTCAGAAAAAGGGGTCCAGGAGCAGATTTGCCACTCATAACTCAGTGGCCTTGAGGACATCATTTAACCTCCTAGAATCCTGGTTTCTGTTAAGATGGCATTGTTGGAGGAGAGTCATCCTAAATTCTATACTAGGGAAGACTCTGCTAACATTTTATGACCGGTGCGTCCATGGTATTTTTACTCTGGAACACACAGGTATGTGTCTGCTGCATAAAAGCTGGAATGTGCTGGAGTTTGTAGAAAAGAAAAAGGAACTGTTTAATCCAGCTCTTTTCTCATGAGTAGTTTTCACTCAACTCTCTTTCTGACAGTGACTTACACCTGGTTCAGCCTCACTCGTCCCGTAATTAGCTGGGAATGGTAGAGAAGCAGGTCAGTCTCAAGTTCTGATCGCTGGTGCTGAGGCCCTTTCATCACACTCGACATCCTCTCCATCAGACTGACAAGCCTCTTGCCCAGGTGTGTGCTCAGTCTTCTAAATGAGACCTCTTTGGGCTCAAGAAGACAGCAACTCGGTAACAATGCTCTTCGGGATCGTCTAATCTAAATTCACCTCATCTTCCCTCTCACAGCTGCCTGCATTTCCCCTGCTCACCCAGTGGACCAATTCACCAGCCTACTTCCTTCTTTGTTTAGATTCACCATGCTGAGCCCTGCACTGGCCCTTGAAAGATCTGCAGAGAGTCACCTTGGCTTAGAAGGCCTTCTTTCAGTATCAAAGCCCCATTGCTGTCCCCTCTCGCCAACAGTCATTGCAGGGAGCCATCTCACAATCAGATCCTCAGCCCCAAGGAAGCCCAGGCCAACATCTGGACTGCAACCTCCCAACAGACCCTGAGACAGAAGCGCCCATAGAAAGCACCTTTGGATCCCTGACCCACAGAGACTGTGAGATAAGAAACATTTGTCACTCTAAACCACTTAGTTTGGGGATCATTTGTTACGTAGCCATAGATAACAGATACACTAGTTAAACTTTTAAGAGACTTAGAGTCCAAATCCTAGATCTTGGCTCTTGCCTGTTGCCTAGGGATATTAATGATAATATCCACCCCCGCAGCAGGGTATGAAATACTTCTATTATGGAGAAGAGCAGATATTCAGAGTGACAGCCATGGGGGAGATGTGGGTACGGGATGGAATAGCATAGTTGGTGCTCTCCACCAGTTTTCACTTTCTTTTTAAAAAGGTTAAATTCCATAGCAGTTGTCAGGGAACCTCACAGAGTCCCCTGACAAATATATTCTTGTTCTTGAGGTGTTGGATTTCTAGCATCTATTTGAAAATTTCTGGCATTAGCAACTGATATGAAAACTTGATCTAAGATAGCAGTCCCGATCCTCCTTCCCTCCAAGGATCACAGCGATTCCTTCCTGGCCTCCCTGTCTGCTGCCCAGTAAGCAGATCAAAATGTGCATTCAGCAGAGAGAAGAAAAGCACAGACACATCAAAGCCGGCCTTCTCTCAACATGTCAGTGGGCAGATGCTCAGAAATTCCTCTCTTCAGGATCTCCACGAGAAAAAGAAAATAATTTCTTTTTCTCTCACACAACCATAAAGTGTGAATTGTGTTGAATTGTGACAGAAGGATTCAAGAAAGACGACAGCAAAAGCAACATTGAGCGTGAGGGAAGACTCTTCCCAGCGTGGTGGGTGACATTCTGGATGTGACAGCTGAAGGTCCCGTGCTAGCACTGCTATCCTGTCCCCGTCGGCCACAGGGCCCAGGGCTCTGTTCCAAGACAACACAGAGCAGGTTGTGTGGCCTCTTTGGTGTCACTGGCATCAAGAGAGAGTAGAAAGACATTCTCCTGCAAAATGTGTCTCCCAGTGCTTCTGGGGGACTGCAAAAACCCAAAGAGAGAAAGGGGCAGGGGAGGGAGAGTAAGAGAACAGCTTAATAACTGGCAACAGCAAGTTAGCTCTCATTCCAAACCACTTTAGATCTCCTGCAGGCCCAAGGAGGGTGGAGGGCTGCCAGTACAAATGACCTAACTGGGGGGTCTGGAGGGACCTGGGATGGTCTATATCATTCACACATGTCCTTGTGGACCCCAAGAAATTTTTTCATTGAGCCCCAGACTTGATCCCAAAGGTGACAGCTATAAACAGATCAGCCCTCACACCAAGGTGCGAGCCCAAGAAAAAGGTGAGAAACAGTGAAGTCATAAAAACCTGAAAAGTAAAAGCAATCATTTCAGAAAGCAGCCAGCTGGTAGATCTTCCCCTGGAATTTCCTATATGTACCAAGTGAACACCCATGAAACATCACACAGGTGAGTACATAAAAAATTGTCCGTGGTCCCGAAGATCCCCTCGAGCTCCCTACCTCCCAGCCATCACCCTGTTACACCCCACTCCTTGAGGCAACCACCATCTTGACTTCTAACAGTAATGTTTAGTTTTACCTGTCTTCAAACTGGATACAACATACGATAATTGGACATATTTCCTTTGATTCTGACTTCTTTTTCATATTATGTTTGTGAGATTTATTTACCTTTTGGGGTAAAGCAGTAATTGATTTATTTTAACTGCCATTCAGGATTCCACTATATGAACGTGTCATCATTTATTCATTCTACTGATGATGGTTGGTAATTTCTAGATAATGATGCTATAATCACTCTTTACATATCTCTTTGTGTTCATGGGCACCATTTCTGTAGGGTATATACCTAGGAGTGTGTATTTTCAAATTTAGTAAATAAAACTCTCTTGTAAAGGTGAATATATATTTAAATTCAGAATAATATTTAATGGTGGTGGGTAAGTCACTTATACTCTAATATAAAGATTGAAAGACAAAGTATTAAAAATAACTATAACTACAATAATGCTTTAATAGACACACAATAAAAAAAAGATGTAAATTGTGACATCAAATCATAAAATGTGGGAGAGGAGTGTAAAAATGTAGAGCTTTTATATGCTTTTGAGCATACTGACTGTTATAACCATAAGATGTTTTATGTAAGCCTCATGGTAACCACAAAGCAAGAACCTACAGCAGGTACACAGAGGATATCTGCACAGAGAAAGGAATCAAAGCATACCACTGCAGAATATCATCAAAGCACAAAGGAAGAGAGCAAGAGAGGAGGAAAGGAACTACAAAAGAGCCAGAAAGCAATTAACAAGATAACAATAGTATTTCCACACCTATCAATAATTTGTTTAAATGTAAATGGACTAAATTCATCAATTAAAAGACATAGAGTAGCTGAATGGATTTAAAAAAAGACCCAACTGTATGCTGCCTAAAAGAGACCCATTTTAGCTTTAAGGACACATATAGGCTCAAAGTGAAGGATGGAAAAGATACTCCATGCAAGTGGAAACTAAAAAAATGTAGTGGTAGCTATACTTACATTTTTTAAAAAATAGACTTTAAGACAAAAACTGTAATCAGAGACAAAAAGATCAACATATAATGATAAAGGGGTCAATTCCCCAAGAGGATGTAACCATTGTAAATATTTATGCACCAATATTGGAGCACATAAACATATAAAGCAAATATTAACAGATCTGAGGGGGCAATAAACAGCAATACAACAACAGTAGGAGACTTTGATACCGTATTTGCAACAATGGATAGATCATCCAGACAGAAAATCAATATGGAAACACTGAATTTAAACTACATATTTGAACAGATGAACCTAACAAGCATAGGCAGAATATACCATCCAACAGGAGTATAATACACATTCTTCTCAAGAGCATATGGAACATTCTCCAGGATAGATCATATGTTAGGCCACAAAGCAAATCTTAATACATTTAAGAAGATTGAAATCATGTCAAGAATATTTTCCAATCACAATGGTATGAAGTTAGAAATCAAATATGTATGAGGCCAACATTACCCTGATACCAAAACCAGACAGGGACACTACAGTGTCCATCAGGACACTGATGAACATAAATGCAAAAATCATGAACAACATATTAGCAAACAGAATTCAACAGTATATTAAAAGGCTACATACATCCTTTTGGGATGAAAGAATAGTTCAACAACCACAAATCAATAAGTGTGACATACCACATTAACAAAACAAACAATAAAAATCATATTATTTCAATAGATACAGAAAAAGCATTTGACAAAATTCAACATCTTTTCATGATTAAAGACTCTCAAAAAATTGAGTATAGTGGGAACATAGCTCAACATAAGAAGGTCATATATGACAAGCCTACAGCTAACATCATACTCAGTGGTGAAAAGCTGAAATCTTTTCCTGCAAGATTAGGAATAAGACAAATTTGCCCACTCTCACCAGAGCACTGGAAGTCCTAGCTAGAGCAATCAGGCAAGAAAGAGAAACAAAAGCCATCCAAATCAGAAAGGAAGAAGGAAAATTGTCTCTGTTTGCAGGTGACATGATATTATATAGAAAACTCTGAAGACTCCATAAAAAAAACTGTTAGAACTAATAAATGACTTCACTAAGTTGTAGGATACAAAAATCAATATACAAAAATCAGTAGCATTTCTATACACTAACTACAAAGTATTGGAAAGAGAAATTGAGAAAACAATCCCATTCACAATAGCATCAAAAAGAATAAAATACTTTGGAATAAATTTAATCAAGAAGATGAAAAATCTGTACACTGAAAACTATAAGACATTGATGAAAAAAATTGAAGACACAAATAAATGGAAAGATATTCCACGGTCATGGATTGGAAGATTTAATGTTGTTAAAATGTCCATACTACCTAGATCTACAGATTCAGTGCTGTTTTTATCAAAATTCCAGTGGTATTTTTTTATAGAAATAGAAAAAACTCCTAAAATTCATATAGAACCTCAAAAGATTGCAAATAGCCAAAGCAATATTGAGAAAGAAAACAAAGCTGAAGGCATCACACTTTCTGATTTCAAACTATATTACAAAGCTATAGGAATCAAAACAGTATGATATTGACATAGAAACAGACATAAAAATCAATGGAACAGAGTAGAGAGTCCAGAAATAAACCCATGCACATATGGCTAATTAATTTTCAACAAAGGAGCCAAGAATAAACAATGAGGAAGACATAAATGGTGTTGGTAAAACTAGATATCCACATGCAAAAGAATGAAACTGGACCCTTATCTTATACCATATACAAAAAGCAACTCAAAATGGATTAAAGACTTGAATTTAGGGCCTGAAACCATAAATATCCTAGAGTAAAACATAAGAGGTAAGGTCCCTGACATTGGTCTTGGAAATGATTTTTTGGATTTGACACAAAAACCAAAGGCAACAAAAGCAAAACAACTACATCAAACTAAAAATCTTCTGCACAGCAAAGAAAACCATCAGCAAAATGAAAAGTCAGCCTATGAAATGAGAGAAAATATTTGCAAACCACATATTCCCTAAGGGGTTGTTATCCAAAATAGACAAGGAACTCATACAACTCAATAGCAAAAAGCCAAATAGCCCAATTTAAAAATGGGCAAAGGATCTTAATAAATATTTTTTTCAATGAAGACATACAAATGGCTAACAAGTACATGAAAATGTGCTCAGACTCACTAATCATCAAGAAAATGCCCATCAAAATCACAATGATATCACCTCATACCTGTTAGCATGTCTATTATCAAAAGATAAATAACGAATGTTGGCAAGGATATGGAGCATGGTGCAGACGGTGTGCACTGTTGGTGGGAATGTAAACTGGTGCAGCCATTATGGAAAACAGTATAGCATTTCCTCAAGAAATTAAATTTAGAACTATCTTAGGATCCAGCAATCCCACTTCTGGATATATATCCAAAGGAAATGAAATCATTATCTTAAAGAGATACCTGTAATTCCATTTTCATTGCAACACTATTCACAATAACCAAGACGTGAAGACAACCTAAGTGTCTGCTGACAGATGAATGGATTAAGAAAATGTGGTATACTGAGAAAACCATAATTCAGAAAGAGTCATGTACCACAATGTTCATTGCAGCACTATTTACAATAGCCAGGACATGGAAGCAACCTAAGTGTCCATCAACAGATGAATGGATAAAGAAGATGTGGCACATATATACAATGGAATATTACTCAGCCATGAAATAGAATGAAACTGAGTTATTTGTAGTGAGGTGGATGGACTTAGAGTCTGTCATACAGAGTGAAGTAAGTCAGAAAGAGAAAAACAAATACCGTATGCTAACACATATATATGGAATCTAAAAAAAAAAAAATGGCTCTGAAGAATCTAGGGGCAGGACAGGAATAAAGACGCAGATGTAGAGAATGGACTTGAGGACACGGGGAGGGGGAAGGGTAAGCTGGGACGAGTGAGAGAGTGGCATGGACATATATACACTACCAAATGTAAAATATATAGCTAGTGGGAAGCAGCCACATAGCACAGGGAGATCAGCTCGGTGCTTTGTGACCACCTAGAGGTGTGGGATAGGGAGTGTGGGAGGGAGATGCAAGAGGGAGGAGATATGGGGATATATGTATACGTATAGCTGATTCACTTTGTTGTACAGCAGAAACTAACACACCATTGTAAAGCAATTGTACTCCAATAAAGATGCTTTAAAAAAATTTTAATTAAAAAATTAAAAATAAATAAAAATTTTAAAACTGTACTGATGAACCTAGTGGCAGGGCAGGAATAAAGACGCAGATGCAGAGGACAGACTTGAAGAGACGGTGGGGGGAAGGGTAAGCTGGGACAAAGTGAGAGAGTAGCATGGACTTATATATACTACCAAATGTAAAATAGATAGCTAGTGGGAAGCAGCCACATAGCACAGGGAGATCAGTTCGGTGCTTTGTGTCCACCTAGAGGGGTGGGATAGGGAGGGTGGGAAGGAGGCTTAAGAGGGAGGGGATGTGGAGATATATGTATACATATGGCTGATTCACTTTGTTATAAAGCAGAAACTAACACAACACTGTAAAGCAATTATACTCCAATAAAGATGTGAAAAAAAAAGAAAATGTGGTGCATGTGTACAATGTGATATTACTCAGCCATAAAAAAGAAGGAAGTCCTGCCAATTGCCACAACGTGGGAGAACCTGGAGTACATAATGTAAGTGAAATTAGCAGACAGAGAAAGACAAATATTGCATGGTATTATGTATGTAAAATCTCAAAAGAAAAAAATTTTTAAAAAGTAGAACTCATAGAGACACAGAGCAGAATGGTGGTTACTGTGGGCTGAAAGTGGGGAAAATAAGCTGAGGCTGGTAAGAGGGCAAACCTCCAGTTATAAGATAAATAAGGTCTGAGGGTCTAATGTATAACGTGGCCACTCCAGTGGATAACACTGCATTGTATAATTAAAATTTGCTAAGAGAGTAGAACTCAAGTATTCTCACCAAAAAAATTTAAAAGATTAGTATGTGAGATGATAGATGTGTTAATTCACTCGATGGTGGGAATCCTTTCACAATATGTATGTATATCAAATCACTATGTTTTACACTTTAAACATATTACAATTTTATTGGTCAATTATACTTCAGTGAACCTGAAAAAATAAAATAAAGTATAGAAATAACAATATCATGATTTTAGTATTTATTTGGGGCCCAGCAATATTTCCATAGTCTCACCTCTGTATGTGCTTGGCTCGCTCACCAGTTTGATCACATACCCGCTACATCTCCCTACACATTTAGAAATGATTCTGCCATTTCACCAGTGGATTACCAGGACTGACCAGCGGCCTTCCATGTTATTACTACTTTCTCTTTTCCTTGGAAAAGCACCTGGATGTTCTGAGGTAATTTTAAAGAATCAACATTTAGTTTTTATAAAGAGATAAGTTAGTTCTTCACAAGGTTGAGCTTTCATAAATTTAGACATGGTACTGTCAGCCTTTTGGAGAAAAAACCAGAGAAGTGTGCTTTACATAAGTCAGCATTACATAACTTTTCTTGAAGCTCAAGACTTAGAGTGATGAGAGAAAACCTTAGAAAAACCATTTCCAGACTTGCAAAATTGACAGCCACCACCAACACCATCACCCCAAAAGAAAACAACAAACTAGAGAAGTTCTCTGTTCTCATCAGAATGAACAAAGATGGGGATTTGGCTCAATTGCCTGAGGCTAACCTCTGACCCTGCCTGGGCATCCTGGCATGTATGGGTCCTGGGATGAAGTTGGTCCACTTTGGGGAGGAAGTGAGTGGCATCTTTGTTTTTACTCTAGCTTCATTTAAAAAGAGTTTTCACAAGACTCAGAAACCAAAGGTGCATGTAAAGGATACATGCTCACTCTTTTTTTTCAATGGTTCAGACCTAGCAGGAGAAAGAAATTATAATGTAAAACCAGAAAAAAAAAAAAAAAAGAGAGAGAGAGAGATTTTTAAAAGTTGCTGGGTCACACTACTAGGAATAAAAACTAGAAGACTTAATGCAAGAATCCCTCAACAATAGCTTAGGGTCCCCGTCCAATCCCACAGACTCACTCACTCAGTTCCAAGTTGGATGCTTCCCACAGGGCCTCCTGTCCTTTGTTTGCTATTTCTTCTCAGGAGAGGCCCAGCACTCAGCTGCATCACTTCTCTCCCCAGGAAGGTTCTACTCTTCTCCCCAATCCAAAAACTCAAAGCTTTAAGGAAATGAAGAACTTCTCTTTCCCATGAGATAATCCTGGGGAGATCTGACCTGACACACAAAAGTACAATAAACTCCCTTTTCCATAAAACTTGAAGCAACCAGGAGTATTGAATCCCATTTTACCCCTTCAGTATTCCACCAGCAGAAATACACTGGGTGAGGGCATATCTGGATTCCTCCAGCTACACAAGTGCACCTGTGCTATGATTCCAACTCTTCCATTTCACAGAAAATATTTTATAATGTAATCCAACTGTTCGCTATTGAGATATTACATTCCAAGCTTTTCTCCTGGAGCTCACCCTTGCCTTTAATATCCAAGCAAAATGGCACAGTGTAATTGAAAAGGCCAGATGCCACGTAGCCCCAAGGAAATATAGCTGCTTCTGATTACTCAACAAAATGAATGTTTTTTTGAGGACCTATTATGTTAAAAACTCAATGCTAGGAGCCTATAAAATACATAGAGATTAAAAAGTGTTGGTCCCATCCTCAAGATCTTTTATAATCCAGTGAATTTTCTTTTGCTCTCACACCAGGTCTCAAAACACCACCACACCAGGGGCAGGTGGCAGTCCATTTCCTGTAAAGGCTGAGACTGCAAGGCCCAGACAGGGAAAGTGACCATGAACTGCCAGGGATGAATCTTAGACGAGAAGCTAACGCCTGATTCTTGGGATGGCCTGCAGTAGGAATAATCATACAAAGCAGTGGATCCATTATTTGCTGTTTCTGCAGGCATTCAGGACCACATCACCTCTCTTCTCCTAGCTGTGAGCTTTTGTCATCACATTTTGCCCACAGTAGGAGCTGGCAAACCCATTACGTGCAACCAAATGCTTCAGTGAAATGGGATTTGGTTCCTTAGGGCTCAGCTTCCCCATGAGAAATGATCCCCCCCCAGCATCCCTCTGAGTTCTCTGCTGTTGCCAGGCAACCCCCCTGCCTCCCGGAGCTTCAGGGCCCTGACTGTGGGAACGACTTCCTTTGTCCGCATGTGTGCCTTCCTGCCTTTTAAATGTCCTCTGGTGGCTGAGATCACCCCACATGTGAGACCAGCATCTATATCCTGACTTGTGCTACCCTAGAAATGTCTATTTCTGAGCCTTTTTTCCCCAGGAACCCAAAGTCCTCCTCTGTATGTCATGAATGTTATACAATCTATATGCAGACAGCATATATGAACACATTACACATGCAAATTGAGTTAGTTCCTTGGAAGTTCTCTGTTTCTTCCTTGCCAGCTGCCAGATTTGGCAGGCCAGCTGACACCCAGCCAGGCCATTTTATTCATCATGGCACAAAACCAGGGTTTGACCCCTCTCTTTCTGAGAATCACAGAATACAAAGGCTGGGAAGACCTGTGGGGTGGCCCTCAGTTCTCCCTTGACAACTCTGGCTCTTTCTTGGGGGCTAAATTAAGCTTTTTGCCCCAGCTATTGTAAACCTGTCTTCCTTATGATGGAGTACTTGTGGCTTTATTCTTTGGGGAGCACGGAGACACTGTCTAAAGAACAGCTGGATGTATCAGAAAGAGGGCAGTCTCGGCCTCTGGGGGGAATGTCCATCAGGACCCGAGGTTTCTATGTGGCAGGAATGTGTGTGGCATGATAGAAATGTTTCCATTTCATAGAAAACTTACGATGCAATCCAAGTGTCTGCTTGGGATGTCAGTCGCCAAGTCTTTCTTCTGAGAGGTCACTCTTTCCTTTAACATCCAAAAAAAAGAAAAGAAAAAAAACCACCTTGAGTCCATGCCACCTTCTTTATGAAGCCCAGTACCCCCATGTCTCCTGGAAGTCTCAGAGGGATTACATTGCTTGCAGTGTTGTCTCTTTCTCTTTCTCTCTCTCCCCCCACTCCCTTCCCTTCCCCCTTCACTTTCTTTCTCCCTCTCTCTCTCTCTCTCTCCTCTTCCTTTTCCACTGAATGCTCTGTTCTCATGCAATATCACTCCACCTTATGCTGTCCCTCTTCCTTCATTCCCCAAAGCACCACCAATACAAGAAGACAGTTTAGTGAAGGCTGGGATCATAGAGAGAGAATTACAGCACAGATCATATGACATCAAATTGAGCTTTCGACACCACAGCCCTCATCTCCCCAGCCACACCCGCCATAGAGACTTTCTCATAGGCGCTCCTTCTTTTCAGGGCTCCTGACTGCCTACGTTCACAGGAATCCTATGGATTTCTACTTATCTTCATGTTCCTACCAAGTACGTCCCCTCTCCCAGGCTATGAGACCCTAACCCAGAAATCCTGCTACTTGTAACATAGAAAATGTTGGTTCTTTTTTTAAGATTTTTGCAACCAGGCAAGTAATGTATTTCCTTCTGGATTAAAAATATTCTAACCAGTTCTTTACCCAACCTAAAAATGAGATGTATTTTTATTCCTACAGATATTCATTATTAGAAAATCTCAAGAAAACAATCATGGGGCTTCCCTGGTGGCGCAGTGGTTGAGAGTCCACCTGCCGATGCAGGGGACACGGGTTCGTGCCCCGGTCCGGGAAGATCCCACGTGCCGCGGAGCGGCTGGGCCCGTGAGCCATGGCTGCTGAGCCTGCGTGTCCGGAGCCTGTGCTACACAATGGGAGAGGCCACAGCAGTGAGAGGCCCGCGTACCACAAAAAAAAAAAAAAAAAATCATGAAGTCATGTGCAAGCTTTGGTGTCCTGAAGATAAATGACAGCCCTTCCCTAGAACAGAGGTTTGTAGACATCATTGTTGTATTTGTTTTTACTAACTTTTTATTTCCAATGACACTGTCATAATGCTTAATGGGATAACTAAAATTCCCAAGAAAGCAAGTCACTTCACTTCTCTCATGAGGTAGGGTTTCCCTCAACTGAAAAATGAGGGATTGCAGAGCAGCTGATCCCTAAGATTTCTTCTGGCCAATACCATGCTGTGTCTTCCCTTCCCTGTAGACTTAGAGGCTGGGGAGGAAGGGTAGGGAGTAAACCCAGTGGATTCTAACATACCTGTTAATGGTACTTTGGAATGATTCTAAAAGAATCAACTGGAGAGTTTGTTAACTAAAAAAATACAAGCTCCCAAGGCCCATTCCTGAAGATTCTAAGCTAGAAAATCAGGCATGAGGTCCAGTACCTACATTTTAAAAAACAAAACAAACACCTCCAAAGGTGATTTTGATGAGTAACAAAGTTTAGAAACCACTGGATTTTTGTGACAATCCATGATAATAACCAAAATGCAGGTTAAAACAATCGACTGGATATCAAAGAGGAAAAGTAATATTCAGTTATTTCAATAGCTGTAGTCGATGTCTAGGGCACAAGACAACACAAACTGGCTTTTTCCAAAGATGATATAAAAAACCAAGAGGCTCCCCAAAGGATGTGTTGATTAAATGCTCATTAAAATGGAAGTCCAGCAAGCCCAAAGGGCAGAGCCACAGTATCCCCAAATACATAGCTGAGACTAGCAACCAGGGGTTGGCAAGGTCTCTTTAATATATAAGAGCTGGTGCCTCAAAATAAGCCATTTTAGGGTAATTAAGTACATCTTTGCAAGTAAAGTATTCCTTCTGGAATAATACAACCAATACTTTCCCATTCCAAAAAAAAGGCAATACATATTTTATCCCTCCTTATAGTATTACAAGAAAAATCTCTTCAGTGAAACTAAGAAGTTTGAAGCATAAAGTGTGCAGTATAAAATCACTTGCAAGTCTCTACCTTTATATTAGACACAGCAAATATTCATAGTTTCTTTAGATCTCAGTTATCCTGAAAATAATAGAAATTCTCTCATTAATGTGGAAAAGGGATCATTAGAAAACAAAGAATTGAAAACTGCTTTTGAAAAGTCAAACTTTTTGTTTCAAAATAGATTTTTCTAGTTTTTATATTCGTTGTCATTGCTATGTTGTAAATTGCACCAAAATTTGGTGACTTAAAATAATACACATTTACAGTCTCACAGTTCCTGTGAATCACAAATATGGAAGTAACTTAACTGGGTGGTTCTCGCTTGGAGTCTCTCATGGGGTCGCAGTCAAGTCCAGGGCTACAGTCATCTGAAGGCTCAACTAGGGCTGAAAGATCTTCTTTCAAGTTGGCTCACTCACATGCCTGACAAGTTAGTGCTGACTGTTGACAAAGCTTGTCACCCCTTGCACCAACCTCCCCATGGGACGGCTTAGTGCCCTTACAACATGGCAGCTGGCTTCTTCCAAAATGAGTGATCCAAAAGAGAACAAGACAGCAGCAGCAAGGTCTTTTATGAACCAGCATTCAAAGTCATGCTCAGTCATTTCCATAATATCCTGTTGGCTGCACAGGTCAGTCTTATTCAGTATGAGAAGGGACACACAAGGGCGTAGGTATCAGGAACAAGAACCATGGTGGACAGGGAAGGCATCGTGGAGACTGGCTTCCACACTGCTTGAAATGAACACCAGACCTCAGTAAACACACATTTAATTGGATCTTAAATACCATTGACTGTAAGATACATCTTTATTTTATGTAGCAGTAAGAAAGAAAAAATGGCCAAGATTGGGAGACTCTCCAAGTAAAGCTAGTCCACCAAAGCTACACCTTCTGTTTTGGGGTAAATGAGAATAAATTCACCCCACAAAAAGAAACAGCAGAAGACTTGCAAGTCTCAACTTGCACTGAGTGAAGGTGGGGAAAAAATATTCCCTGAGGAATTTGAACCCAAGCAGATAGGACCCCCAGACTGAGAGAGCTTTAAATATCAATAGAATCTAAGATCCCCTCTTAAGAAACTTGATTTCAATCCAGGTTGAATGCAACTGAAGAGACATTCAAATTTTAGAGGATGTTAAAATGTGGGAAAATGTGCATCTTAAAATCAAGAAAACACAGTAAGTTATCTCAGTGAGGATTTGGGTAAAATGTACAGAAACGGTTTAGAGTCAGCCTTCTTTAGGGCAAAATTACATAAATGGAGTCTTATTTTTGAAAAAAGAACAGAATCTTGGTCCATCTGCTGTGTTCTGTTGGCCAATACTTTGTCCTTTCTCATATCATTTTCTTAGACTCAGCTAATTACAGAAGCAGAAAATGAAGAGAAGCAGAAAGTTCATGAAGGGAATCAATGTAGAATCAATAGAAATAGAGTGAACTTTGAATTAGACGCACATAGGTGCAGGTCTTTATAGTTGTGTGATCATGAACAAATTGCTTTCCCTCTCTGAGTCTCCAGTCATATGACTTCAGGTAAGGTCCAGGCAATGATTTACTTTACAGAGATGTAAGAATTAACTATCACTTGTGTGAAACACGGTGCTTAGCATATTTGCTCAACAATGATAGCTATTATTATGATTACTACATATTTATCAGTCTCTAAGACTATACTCCTTTTCTGAGATTTTTTTTTTTTAAACCTCAACCAAGAGAAAGCCTAATACCCAGGGAAGACTACCTTCCTCCTGCTGTTCATTCAGTAATAACTGTCAAAAACAGAACATAGGTCCTGGACCCATGTGTTATTCTAGCTGTACCAGCTAGGCAGCCCTGTTTCCTTACCAAGGAGCTGTACAGAGAATAGAACTGATTCTCAGCAATGGCTTCCTCAAACCATCAAGAGGAGTCCCACTAAGCCTCCATCCTGGAGGACTCGGGCAACTCTCACTGATAGGAGAATTGGAGGGAATGGTTCTTCATTCTGCAAACATTTATTTACTAAGTGTCTTCTAAATTCCACTCTGAACCGGGTTTCGGGGATGTAGAGATTCATAGAACATGGCCAGTGGCCTTGAGCGGCTGATAGTCCTGTGGAAGAAACAACAGGGTGCATGAATCATCACAGCGAAGTGAAAGTCCCACAAGAGCTGTAGGTGGAGGTGGAGGCGGCACCTAGGACACCTTGACTCTGCCTGGGGAGATCAGGGAAGGCTTCAAAGAGGAAGTGATGCTTGGATGAGCCTTAAAGGATGAGCAGTATTTTGCCAGACTGATCGTATTAAGGTCTTAGGGGTTCACTATATAATATCCATTTATTTTTTCCCTTCTCCCTTCTTCAGTTGAGAAACAAGACACAAGAGGTAGACAAATGGAGGTCAAAACGTCAGCTTTATTGCTGAGAAAGCCAATAGGAGAACATGGCTTTAGACATGTGGTCAAAAAAGCATGTCCAAAAAAGAGTAACTTTATAGTGGAGAAACCTGACAGTTGCTGTCTCAGCCAGGTGATCAAGGTCAATATTGACAGTTGTAAATCACGTTGATACCAAGTGCCCTTGATATGATATGATGAGAATAACACTTTACCTCCGAGGTCTTCCTCCCCAAAACCTGTAACTCCAGTCTAATCATCAGAAAAACTTCAGACAAATTCCAAATGAGGAATTTTCTACAAAATACCTGACGAGGGCTTCCCTGGTGGCGCAGTGGTTGAGAGTCTGCCTGCCGATGCAGGGGACACGGGTTCGTGCCCCGGTCCGGGAAGATCCCACATGCCGCGGGGCGGCTGGGCCCATGAGCCGTGGCCGCTGAGCCTGCGCGTCCGGAGCCTGTGCTCCACAACGGGAGAGGCCACAACAGTGAGAGGCCCGCGTACAGCAAAAAAAAAAAAAACCTGACAAGTACTCTTCAAAACCTTCAAGGTCATCAAAAATAAGGAAACTCTGAAAAACTGTCATAGCCAAGAGGAGCCTACGGAGATGTGACCAAAAAATGCAATGTGGTGTCCTGGATGGGCTCAGAACAGAACAAGGACATTAGGTAAAAGCTAAGGAAATCTAAATAAACGATGGACTTCAGTTAATAAGAATATATCAATCTGGCTTCATTAATTGTAACAAATGTATCATACTAATGTAAGATGTTAATAATAGGGGTAACAGTACAGAGTATATGGACCTCTCTAAACCATCTTCTTAGATTTTCTGTAAATTTAAAATTTGTCAAACCCAAGTATCAAAGAGAAAAACAGGTGGGCCATGCCAATATACCCCAGCCCTTCATCCAAGTGGAGACAGTGGGTCAGCTACTTGGGAACTGCGGAGCAGACCCCCTGACCCAACATTGCTGCCCAGGACCGCAAAGAGAGGAAACTGAATCCCCAAGATCTGAAGGCATTTATTTGATTGGCCCCATCCAACCATGGGCCACTGGCTGTGACCCCAAAGCTGGTCACTAAGGCGGCCTCCATGGAGGGTCAAGAAAAGGTTGCAAGAGGCCAGATATGTTTCCAGAGAGGCTCAAGGCAAAGCACTCAGCACGTGGATGCTTGGGCTTGGCTGTCTGAACTCAAAGCCTGGATTTGCCACTTTCTCCCTGTGTGACTTTTAGCAGGTTGCTTAACATCTCTGAGTCTCAGTTTTGTGATCTGTAAGATGGAGATGGCAATAGAATCTACCTCAGTGGGCTGGAGAGGATTAAATTAGATCCTACAGCAAAGTGGGTGGAGCAGTCCCTGGAACACAGTAAGTGCTCGATGAGTGTAAGCTGTTATTATTACTCTCATAGAAACAGAGAGCCAGGGAAAGAGGTGCCCTCCCTGACCTAGCAGTCAGCGTGGGAGAGGACGCTGTGGCCCAAGAAGCAGCCCTTGCTCAGGCAGGGAGGCGAACGGAATTGAGGGGGGCACGTCAATGCTGTGGCCACAACCCAGGGTACCTGTGGGAAGATGGGCAAGATCAGACTGGAGTGGAGATTGGCTCAGCTGCGAAGCCAAAGAATGCCAGGATTCTGAACTTCTCCAGGGAGAGACAGAAAATATTAAAGCTGTGGTATGCAGACTTTTTCTGTAAAAGGCCAGGTAGTAAATATTTTAGGCTTTGCGGGTCAAGAGTCAAAATCAAGGATATTGTGCACCTGTTACATAACTATAAATACAGGCCTACCTCGTTTTATTGGGCTTCGCTTTACCGCATTTTTTACAAATTGAAGGTCTGTGGCAACCCTCCACCGAGCAAGTCGGCACCATTTTTCCCATGGCATTTGCTCACTTTGTGTCTGTCACGTTTTCATAATTCTCATGGTATTTCAAACTTTTTCATTAGTATTAGATCTGTTATGGTGATCTGCCATTAGTGATCTTTGATGTTACTATTGTAATTCTTTGGGCATTTTTTAGCATTAAGGTATTTTTAAACTGAGCTGTGTACATTGATTTTTTTTATACATAAAGCGCTTCCATGCTTAATAGACTACAGTATAACGTAAACATTTATATGCACTTGGAAACCAAAATCTTATGTGCCTCACTGGAGTTCAGTACTTGCTTCACTGCCTTTGTCTCAACCCTAAACGTCTCTGAGGTCTGCCTGTAAATTACAACTCCTAGGTGAGCCTACTGCAGTTGGATGGCTTAATTCCACCCCATCTCAAATGCACCCCACCCCACTTTAGTGTAAGCATAGGTTTAAAAATGAAAACAACCGAGGTAAATTGTGGGATTCTCTGGTCTACAGTTGTTAGCAAATCCATCCTCAGCAACACTGTGTTAGAACCCAGAGCTTCAGAGTCACTCACTTCTACCCTCTTGTTCTCTGTCATTTGAAGTCTCTGGAACAGCTGGTAATAAGAAATAAAAGGAAATGCCCTAGTACAGCAGTAGGGGCAGCTCCCCAAATGCTGTCGAGTTACAAACGCAGATTACGGCGAACAGAGCAGCAGAGCGAGGCGATGAGGGCATCATTTGGGCTCTTGGCAACTTCTCTGCAGCTATGGCAGGAAACAGCCATAGACAACTTTAGATCAATGGGCGTGGCTGTGTTCCAATACAACTTTATTAACAGACTGAAATTTGAACTTCAGATCATTTTTACATGCCACAAAATGTCATTCTTCTCTTGGTTTTTTTCCCAACCTTTTAAAAGTGGAAAAACTATTCTTAGCTCCAAGACCCTGCAAATATAGGATGAATTCAGCTTTCGGGCCATAGTTTGGCCACTCCTGTTTAAAAGAAGGTTCTAAATAAAGACTTAATCCTATCAAGTCATTAGCAAACTACAGACCTAAAGCGTCTTCTCTCCGTTTCCCGGGGCTGATGGTAACAGCCTCTCTGCTTGGAGGGGTCTCTGCATCAGAGACTTAGTGAAGCAGCTTGATTTACTCGGTTCATCCTTGTTCCTTGTTTGCAGCCTCTCACCCCTCCCTTCCAGAGCAGTTGCTGTCTCAGATGGCAGGAGGATGAAACTCAGAAAAATCCTTGTCACTCTAAAATGAGGTGATTCTGGGCTCCTACCACCATTAAGATAAAGCTTCTTTGAGCCTCATGGCTGTTGCCAGGATTGAATGAGCTCAGTTCAGTCGCTATAATTCACTTCTGGAGCAGCCATGCAAGGTGTTACACTAGATGGAAGCTCTAAGCTCCCGGCCTCCTGGAAAGGGGCTTAGGATGCGCTTGAGGAAAGCGACATGTAAACAACCAAGGGTGTGGTTCAATCTAGTAGCAACACCTCCACAATTAAGATAGTCTCTGGGGCTTCCCTGGTGGCGCAGTGGTTGAGAGTCCGCCTGCCGATGCAGGGGACACGGGTTCGTGCCCCGGTCCGGGAGGATCCCACGTGCCGCGGAGCGGCTGGGCCCGTGAGCCATGGCCGCTGGGCCTGCGAGTCCGGAGCCTGTGCTCCGCAACGGGAGAGGCCACAGCGGTGAGAGGCCTGAGTACCGAAAAAAAAAAAAAAAAAAAAGTCTCTGATTTTGTAATCTAGTGGCTTGCATATTGAAACAGGAGATTTGAAATAGTAACAATAACCGTAGGTGCTGCCATTCACACATTGGTGCAGAATAAGGAACAGATGCTGGATGAACAGGAGTTAACAAAGAAAAGGAGAAGGGAACCAGAGCACGTGCTCCTTAATCAGTCCTGAGGCTGCACAACTGACCCATTTTTCAGCTCATTTTACAGAGAAAGAGACGAGGCCACAAAGGCCAGTGGCTCGTCCAAGCCCACTGGCCAGGTAGAGGTACAGCGAAGGCTGGACCTCAGAGTCCCAGGCTGGGAAGCACACGTCAGACGTAGACTTCTATTAGCAAACTGGCTGAGATCACAGGATTTCTATCAGTTTATACCGACGGTTTCATGTTCCTCCACTTTAGGAAGTGGGCGTTAGGGTGGGTGCCCAGGACAGTCTTGTATCTATTTTTGTCCTGTAAATAACAGTAACCTTTTCACTCTCAGCAGAGTGTCTGGCTGAACAGCAAATGATACGGTCACCCTAGTATTTGGCTGGACAGATAGCCAGTGTCTGCCAGGCCTCAGAGACTGATCAGAGGGGAAGCGTTCCCCGACTCAGCTGTAGGATGGCAGGCCCTCTTGGGATGGCCTGAAGCCTGTGTTCATAATGTTCTGTTTTTCTTCACCCAGCCCTAAGCCTAGGTATCACTTCAAGTTCAAAGAGTCTTTGGTCCTGTACACTCTGTAGTCATTTTCTTCATGCCCACAAACCGACAAGTTCAGGTGCAGGAGCAGGTCGGCGCACACAGCACCTTGCAGCACATCTGCCCCGCCCCTCGGAACAGCCCCAGCCCCTCCTGACTCTCCCGGGAGAGCAGCCACACCAACGCTCCAGAAAACCTTCTCAGCCTGGAAGGTGCGCCTTTGAAGTTGGGTGCCCTCTGGGAAACAGAAAGGTTAGAAATGCTTACCTGGTGTTGAAAAACAAGTACCTAAGTCTGGACAGAAGGCAGTCGGAGGTAAACACCAAATGGGCCAGAGAAACACAGTGCGAGTCTAATCATCCTGACGTGCAGTTCATAAAGGAAGCGGGGGGGGGGGGGGGGACACTATTTTGAGCAGGTTTCCCAAAATGTGACCTGAGGGCCCCCTGACGGGCACGGTAGAATGACGATTCCTGACCTCCCGCGGGGAATCTGAGGATGAGGTGGGAGGTTGCACCTACAGAGAAGACGCTGGGGTTTAGAAACGTGTTTCAATAAATATACTCGGACCATTCTTCTCTCTTCCTGCCATTCACGCTGCCTGTGGTGGCGTCACAGGCCTTTTTTCCCAGAACTGAAGGTGAGATCTCCAAAGACGGATTCTGCTGAGAGAAAGAACCAGTCAGTCAAAGAGGGGCAAAGAGACCAAGAGGCGAGGAATCAATCGTGTGAACATCCGTCTCTAGAAGAGTTTCCAGCTGCTCTGTGCTGAAGGCCCTCTGCCCTCTCCTCCCCAGATAATGCAACGTGACCGGGCTCATGAATTCAGAATACGCCCCGTTCTGTGGGGTGGGTTACAGGTCCGATCCCTCCGAGGCCAGCTTCTCCGTTTGCTGCACTCTGCCATCAAATATCTCTTCCTATACATCTTGCGAGGTGAAAAAGATGGGGAAGCACTATAATTACTGCACAACAAACATGTTCATTAGCCTTCTAACGATTGCGCACTCAGATCTGATATGCGTGGCTGGACGTGTGGTATGGATTCCCCCCACCAACAAATTCTCCCACACCAGCAGGGTGTTACACAATTCAACTCAATTCTGACCCTACCTACCAGGAGACAGAGTCAGATCTCACAGGTTAAGAGCTCAGTCCTATAGGAATGCCCCCGCACCCTGCTTCAGATGCCAATCACAAGCCCAGGTTGTCACCTGTGCTTCTGACTGACCACCTATAGACCAGAGGTTCCAAGAAGCCCCCTCCTTGGCTTCAATGCATTTGTTAAAGTGGCTCACAGAACTCAGAAACATTTTACTTACTAGATCACTGGCTTATTATGAAAGGATGTAACTCAGGAACAGCCAGATGGAAGAGAGGCTTAGGGCAAGGCATGGGGAAGGGGCTCAGCGCTTCCGCGCCCTCTCCAGGTGCTCTACTCTCCCCAAAGTTCCTCGTGTTCACCCACCTGAAAGCTCTCTGAACCCGTCCTTTTGCGTTTTTACGGAGGCTTCATTATATAGGCATGATCGATTAAATCATTGACCATTGTTGATTGACTCAACCTCTAGTCTCCTCCTCTCCTCCCAGATCAGGGGGCAGGACTGAAAGTTGAACCCTGTAATCACCCCCTTGGTTCCCCTGGCAACCACCTCCCCTCCTTAGGTGACCTAGGGGCTTTCCAAAAGTCGCTTCATTAACATAACAAAAGACACCTTTATCATTCTCATCACTTTGAATAAACTCCAAGGGTTTTAGCAGCTCTGTGCCAGGAACTGGGACTAAGACCAAATTCACATCTTATTTTAATTATAAATCACAATATCACACCTTCTCTTCACAGGTTAATTTGGGGTGTGGGGAGAGCTTTCAGCTTGCTTGCAATTGAGTGGGAAGAGGATGCAACATTGTCAGATCCACGTGTTTCTGTCAAAGTCAGACAATCAATACAGGACTGGCTTATCACCAGGAACAGGTGGAAGATTATGCTTCCTTTCAGAGAAGGCTGAAGCTTGCAGCACTAATCTGATCTGAAAACCTCCCATCCAGGCCCTCTCCTCTCCCCTGGCTTGCTTTCTTTCTTTCCCAGTTAATTTCTCCCAGCCCTCGCCATGTCTTCTGGATGCTTCTGATGTGTCAGCAATGAAAAGGAGAAGCTGGGGGCGGAATCCGGGTTGAGGGAAGGAGACAGAAGGAAAGTGCTGAGGTGATGGTTTCGCCACAGCTGGGTCATTTCACTTCAGGTCATTCTCCTTGAAAGATCAAGAAGGCCATTCATCCCTGCAACCCAGATGGACATGTGTTTCTCCTGAGAGAATCATTTTACAACTGATTTGCCCTTTTAAGCTACCCAAGTGCAACTCTAGAAGGTGTGTGAAGCTATATTTAACTTCAAACCCAAATCTGAACTTCTGCTGCTGTGAGGGCTGGTTGCTCCCTCAGGAACCGGCCAGACTGGCCTTTGCTCTCACCCACCCCTCACTCACCGGGCCAGGCCTGCTGGGAGACCTCTAAGAAGGATCATGCTCTGACAGCTGCTCTACAGACACTCCTTTTCCAGAGCGAGGGCTGCAGCAGACTAGACGGACACTCCCCAGCCTGTTGGGTTCCACGGCCGACAGAGAAGGACAGCCATCTGCTGACTTTCTACGTGCTTGAGTAGCCGAGTCAGAACATATGTCCAGGGAGTTGTGGAGATACTGCCCATGTCGTGCAGCCTTTGTCCACACACTTTCTAGAACAAAAGCCCTTATTAATTCAATGCACCCCTCACATATCCCCCCTCCCCAGACATCTGTCAGCCCCTTGACAATTCTACCGAGCAGTTTTCTTGTTGTCCGAAGAAGGTCTTTCTTCATATCTTCCAGATAGTGGGGGCCTAATGTCATCTATCACCGGGGGCCTGAAAAAATGGGCCATGAGCACACCAATTTTTTAAGTTAACTATAAAAAAAGACTTCTCTGACAGAGCGGCGAATATTGCAATGGGAAGTGGTGATGTCTCCCTGGTTATGTCCCTACAAGAGGAGCGAGCCCCAGCCACATGATGAAGACCTTGCTCAGCTATACGTAGGTAGATATGCACAGACTAACTTGTTTTCTTGGATTGCTTTTAAAATCCTGTGACTTCGAAAAAAAAAAAAAAAGACGGGAAAAGTGCCAAAATGTGTGGCAAACAGTGTGTGGTACAATTATAGATGAGGGCTCCCTTTCTTCCTATTGGATGTATTTTCTAACGTGCCAGCACAAGCTTTTATTACCTTTGTAATCAGAAAGACTGGGGGAGACGCTGTCCTGGCGCTTGGACAGCTATAGGCTGTACTATGCAAATGAATTAACCTAGGGGCAGATGCTTCATGGGGGTGGGGGAGGGCGGGCAGGTGCATCATTTCCATGACTCATGCAGTCGGAATCCAGTGTCAAGTATTCCACGTGGGCAGAGCTGCCCTCCTTCAGGAACATGCCCAAACCCACCCAGCCCTGGGGTTAGATGTGGAAGCAGAGACTGGTGAGGTATCTCCTAGCCACATTTATAAAACCAGTTAAATTCAGGCTTCCAGAAACTTCCTTATGAATTTGAGAAGCTCAACTATAATGAGAGCTACCATTAGCCATCCAATCTTGGCTAAGGGGTCCAGGAACAAAATTAGAAGAGAAAGAAAGGGAGATGAATAGGCTGCCTCTGACCCATCTGATTCTGTGTCTCTGGCCCATAAAACTGACCATTGTCAGCAATTCTCTTGGAGCTTGCCCCAGCCTGGTTTAGCAAATCATTTCTCCAAACTGCAGAGAGCTTAAGCACAAATTGGGATCAGGGAAGAGGGTAAGTGTTTAGACCTTTCTAGGAAAGTATGTTAAAAATAGGAAGCAATGAGAATTTCCCCTCTCGCCAACTCCCGGCATTGATTTTTAATGGCATACGCTGGACAAAGGAATATTCAGATACTTCCTCAGTGCTGTGGAGATGATAGCTTGGTAGCTCTTTATCTATTCCAACCTTCTTCTAAGAGCTTTCATATATTGCAGTCACTTTGAAGGATTAAAAATGGAATTTACCAGACCCTTGGCCGGTTTGTCCTGCAATCATGTTCTCCTGAAAATCATTCCTGGGGACCCAGCCTAAATTCCCACGCCTTTAGCCCTTCCAACAATTTTCTAAGCAAAGTAACTACAGTGGACTTTGTTATCTGCAACTGAACCCTGACTTTCAGCAAAGATGTGCTGAAAGTCCCATATGCCAGGCCCTGTGCTACCTGATGAGAGCATAGACATTAAGTCACCTGTATTGAGCACCTCCTATGTGCCACCGATCACTCTGCTATTCTTTCCCTTCAAGACCTTATTGATGATAAAATTACATTTGGATAAACAAAAATAATTACGAATGGTACGTTATGATACAACCAGTTAGTGGATAACAGGAGATCTAGAGTTATGGAGGAGCAGAGAAGACAGAGACCAAGAGTTAGGTAAGCTTTCAAAAATGGGGTTCCGTGCCCCCTAAATGTAACACTGCTATTAACTGCTCTTAGGCTTCTCCAAAAGCCTGCTTCCTTTTCTGGTTGTCTGCCTGCGTGCTAGGCTCAACACTTTCACTCCAGCCAGGCTGGTCTTCTCATGATCTCTCACCTCACCGTCGTTTCTCATTTTAACCCTCGTACCTTGAGTGTTCCTCTTTGCCCATCAAAACTCCTCACTCATCTCTACTTTCTCTGAATTCCTATAGCACTTGGGGGCCACGCTCACTGCTTTGAGCTCAGTCTTCCTCGTGTGGGGTCTGTATAGTTTGTGATGGTCACCCATCTGCTTATCCCGCTATGGATAAGCAAGGGACTAGGCACTAAGCACGTGGCAGTCGCTAGATACATTTGATATGTGAACAGCCTCCGCTGTGTGAGTCACCTGTTTATCCACATGGCCCTCACCCTTGCTGTCCGGAAGTGAGATCAGCACAAATAGGAATTCAAGGAAGCAGAGGGCGGGGTACACTCAGTTTAAGAGTGAAGAGAGGACAAGAAAGACAGGGAAAAGGGAGGGTATTACACAAGAAAGCAAATGAAAGAGGGAAGGGAAAAAATACTTTGCCCTTGAGCTAGACAATACTTTTCTGTCTTCCTTGAGTAGCATCGCCATCCTAGCTGGCACCTGTTTGACTTCCTGAGTGCCTGTTCAGATGACATGAATCATGTTGAATTCTCCTGATGCTCATATGAGTCTGACAATAGAGGCCAAGTTCTTAATAATGACCCCAGCCTGCCATTCACAATCCCCATCAGCTGAGGTGGTGCAAACCACTGGCATTTCCTAAGTACTTACTGTATTTCCATCGTCCCGGTACCAAACACAAAATCCTATCCATCCTTTCCTGTCCACCACACTGCTGGGAAAGCCGATCTGCCTCTCTTTCTCTACTGAGCTCAGAAAAGTAAAATACTTCTGGGAACAAACTAGGATTTGGAAGCCTTTGTAATATTTATTTCCACATATTTATCTCCAGATGAGAGTGTAAGCATTCATTCATCTGTATTGAGCACCTCTTATGTGCCACGGATCACTCTGATATCCTTTCCCTTCAAGACCTTATTGATAATTACATTTGGCTAAACAAAACAATAGTTACCACCAGCCAGTGCTATAACAGGAGTTTACCTGGGAGCAAACCGGGTTTGGAAGGCTTTGCAATATTTATTTAATCTAGTCACCTTCCACATGTCCCCATATAGGGTCGTACATTTGACCAATGAAAAGGCTCGTCGGCAGCTGCGCTGAATGTTCTCTGAGCATATTGATAAACACAAAAGCGTCACATGGAGGGACTTGGCCCTCAAATGGATCCAAGGTTTTTTTAAACTTGGAACTCAACGGCCCTCGCTTAGAACACAGAGCCTCCCGCTCATGCTGCTGATTCTTCCCCAGGGACTCTCCTAGACACCATTTATTCATCTAGATGCTCCCAAGAGAGAAATTACTCCCCTTGTGTGGGGCACTCAGGGCAGGCGCGGTAACTCTCTGACGCCCCTGGACACTCATTCATCACAGGCCGCTGACCGTCCCCCCTCAGAGCGGAAGGATGTGGTGCAGTTGCGTCCATGGGCCAAGGGTGAGGTGGGAACCCTCCGCACAGGCACGCTGGGCCCCGCCCCCGTCCGAGCCCTCGGCAGGCCTCCCTTCACACAGCCCCGACACTGCCACGGCGGCCTCACAACCTCTCGAGGCAGATATTTCCCTCATGCGTCTAACGATGAAAAGGAGCAAACAAAACAAACAACAGCAAAACCCAGGCCCAGGTGGTGTGAACACCTTGGCCAAGGTCACGCTGCAAGATCGATTCCGAATCCTCAAACTCTTCAATGGCTGCTTGCGCCGATAAAGTCCAAACTGCTCAGCACATGTGCAAAGCCCCTTGTGAATGGCTGCCGGCTTCACCCCTCCTGGCCTCGCGCTGCAGCCTCCAGCCCTGCTGAAATCACTGACCTCCGAGACTCCTGGTGCCCGTTCTCAGCCAGATGCTTGAGCCGTGCCATTACCGCTGCTGGGATATCCTTCTCCAGCCGCCAACCCACCACCTAGGACGCCCCCTCCCGGCTCATTCCCACTCCTCCTTCGGGTCCCAGCACCTCATTCATCCTGTCAGTCAGTCAGCCCACAGGCATTCTGCTAGTTCTTTCCCTACGTGATGGTACTTGGCACTGAGGGTACAGCAAGGAACCAACAGACCTGGTCCCTGCCACCCAGAGTTCATAGCCCAGTGAAGGGACATAAGTAAACAGGCAGTGATAAGATGCTGGGAGGAGATGGTGTGACAGGATAAGAACAGGGTGTGTATTCAGGGTTCTCTGGAGAAACAGAGCTAGTGGGCAAGAGACTGTGTGTGTGTGTGTGTGTGTAGACAGAGATATAGAAATTTATTATAAATAATTGGCTCGTGTGATCACAAAGGTGGGCAAGTCTCAAGCCCTGCGGGTAAGTCGTCAAGCTGAGACCCGGGAGAGCCAATGGTTTAGCTCCAGTCCATGTCCAAAAGCTTGAGTACTAGGACAACCAGTGGTGGAGTTCCAGGCCAAAGGCCAGCAGGCTGAAGATGCAGGAAAAAACAAAGTTTCAATTCTAGTCCAAAAGCAGAAAAAGAGCTGACATCCCAGCACCAAGGCAGGAGGAATTCGCCCTCATTTGGGGGAGGGGCAGCTTTTTTGTTCCCTTCAGGCCTTCAGCTGACTGGCTGCGGCTCACCCACAGCAGGGAGGGCAATCTGCTTTAGATGGTCTACCCTTTCAACGTGAATCGCATCCAAAACACCTTCACAGAAACACCCAGGATAATGTTTGACCTAATTTTCCTGTGGCCCAGCCAACCTGACACATAAAATTAACCATCACAGGGCGCCATGGGGACACACAGCCAGACCCCCAACTCTGGAAGTGCTTCCATGATCCCCACCAAGACTCCATTCAGGGTCCCTCTCTCTGTTCCCACAGCCCCCATCACACTCCTTATCATAATTCCTGTGGGCTTGCCAGTCTCTCCCTCTAGACCATAAACTCCTTGATGTTTTTAAAATGCTGTTAAGACCTTGCTCTGAAGTCAGACGAACTAGGCTAACTTCCTGACTCTCTTACTTTTAGCTGTATACCTGGGCAAGGTTTCTAACCACTCTGAGCCTCAGTCTTCTTTTGTTTTTTTTTTTTGTTTTTTGTGGTACGCGGGCCTCTCACTGTTGTGGCCTCTCCCGTTGCGGAGCACAGGCTCCGGATGCGCAGGCTCAGCAGCCATGGCTCACAGGCCCAGCCGCTCCGCGGCATGTGGGATCTTCCCGGACCGGGGCACGAACCCGTGTCCCCTGCATCGGCAGGCGGACTCTCAACCACTGCGCCACCAGGGAAGCCCTCCTTTTTTAAAATTAATTAATTAATTAATTAATTTTTGGCTGCACTGGGTCTTTGCTGCTGTGTGCGGGCTTTGTCTAGTTGTGGCGAGCAGGGGCTACTCTTCTTTGTGGTGCACAGGCTTCTCATTGCGGTGGCTTCTCTTGCTGTGGAACACGGGCTTTAGGCATGCAGGCTCAGTAGTTGTGGCACATGGGCTCAGTAGTTGTGGCGCACGGGCTTAGTTGCTCCGCAGCATGTGGGATCTTCCCGGACCAGGGCTCTATCCCATGTCCCCTGCATTGGCAGGCGGATTCTTAACCACTGTGCTACCAGGGAAGCCCAAGCCTCAGTCTTCTTATCTGTAAAACAGGATAGTATTACCAGCCTCACAGGAATGTTGAGAGGATTAAATGAAGTAATACATGGAATAGGCTGCGTGCCAGCTGGCACATGGTAGGTCTCCGGAAAACAGCAACTCTTACTATCATCCTCTGTTGAACTTCCAGCCCATGACAGACCTGCACGGCGCCACCTGACTCCCTTTCCTGTCCCGCCAGCAGTTGTGTCTGTGCCCACGAGCATCTCAGGGCCTTGTTCTCACAGAAGGCTGCTAGCATCCCCCTGGATAGGTGCAGCGGGAGGGGAAGTGTCTGGTCTTGTGGGAAGGAAGGTGATGATAGTATGGATATTTGTGAAAGTCTGTAAGCGCCTGGAGCAGCTGTACGGAGAACTATTCCCAACAGCTGATGAACGGTTGTCTTTAGTCACCAGCGCTGCCAGGCTTGACCTTCAGTTAACAGCAGGACCGACTTCAATTGGACAATTGATTTTTGGTCAATCACCTTCAAAAGGTGGAGGCCTCAGGACAACTGGTTATCCGGTATTTGATTTCCACTTCAAGGAGAAACGGTACCCAGGGGAATGAATCAACATTGTGCAATTTCACCTTTCCCCATCATTAAGAGGTCTCCTGTCTTTCTGGGAGATTTGGAACAAGTCCTTTGTGTATTTTTTTTTTTAATTGAAGTATAGTTGATTTACAATGTTGTGTTAACTTCTGCTCTGCAGCAAAGTGATGCAGTTATACATATATATACATTCTTTTTTAATATTCTTTTCCATTATGGTTTATCATAGGATACTGAATATATTCCTCTGTGCTATTAGGAGGACCTTGTTGTTTATCCATTCCATATATAAGAGCTTACATGTGCTAACCCCAATTTCCCACTCCAGTCCTCCCCCTCCCCCTCCCCCTTGGCAACCACCAGTCTGTTCTCTATGTCCCTGAGTCTGTTTCTGTTTCATAGACAGGTTCATTTGTGTCATATTTTAGATTCCACATATAAGTCATATCCTGTGGTATTTGTCTTTCTCTTTGTGACTTACTTCACTACCACTGCACCCCCAGGGAAGCCCCCGCCATAGCTTTTTATTTCTAAATCATTCTAACCCATCTTTCAGCACTACAACCACCAACTAAATGACTGTTTATAGTGAGATACTAAAGTATAACAACAGTGAATGTTAACAGCACAATGGCCCCCAACAGCACTCTGGCTGGGGTTCCTCAGCACATACCACAGAGCTGTTTGGAATTGGGTATTTTTACTCATCAGCTAAAGGGCACTGCCTGAGGCCACAGCATAAGCTGTTTACAGTTCACTGGGCCCAGTATGAAAGCTGGGTGTCATGGGTTTGTGTCCCCTCCAAAAGACATTGAAATCCTAACCCCAGTACCTGTGAATATGATCTTATTTGGAAATAGGGTCTTCGCAGATGATCAAGTTAAGATGAAGTCATTAGGACAGACCCTAACCCAGTATAACTGGTGTCCTTACAAGAAGGGGAAAATTGGACATAGGGACAGACACACATAGAAAGAAGACAATGACCATGTAAAGACACAGGGAGAAGCCAGCCTTCTACAAGCCAAGGAACACCTGAGGCTAAGCTACAAGAACCTAGGAAAGAGACATGGAACAGATTCTCCCTGCAGCCCTCAGAAGAAACCAACCCCGCCAACACCTTGACCTTGAAGTTCTGACCTAATGAACAATGAGAGTATAAATTTCTGTTTAAGCCACGCAGTTTGTAGCACTTCGTCTTAGCAGTATATTAGCAAACTAATACACTAAGCTATCCTTGATTATTTTAATTTGGAGGGACTCTCTCCCATAAGGTAATATCTTTTAAATTATTAAATAGCATACTGCTTCCAGTGTGCACAATTAGCAGTGGTAACCTAGGAATCTACGAAATGTTCGAGAAAGAAGAATTTGTAGAACTCTGGCCTTCCTACAAGTGAAGAATGTGGGGCTCAAAGCAAAAGAGTCTAGGATAGATGTGTAAATAATAATGGGAATAATAGCTAATATTTATTGGCTATTTCTATGTGCCAGGCACTGAGTTGAGCCCTTCACATATATTAACTCATTTAACTTGCACAACAAACTTACGTAGTAAATACAATTATCACCCCCATTTTTCAAATGAGGAAGACGGCCAGACAGGTTTAGTTACTTGCCTAAGGTGGTACAGCTAGTAAATGGGAATGCTGTGATTCGATCCTTGGCAGTCAGGCACCAGAGCACATCTCTTATGGCTAGAAAGACCTGGAAGCCACCAATTTTATAAGATAAAATTAATTCCGTGATCAGCGCCTCTGAGATATTAAGGAAGGCTCACATATATCCCTTCAGCCCATATTCACTGATGGCCTCTCATGACCAGGCATCATTCTGGGCACTGGGGAAGCAAAGCTGAACTTGACGCAGACCCTGCCTTCAGGGGACACAGCGTCCACGGAACATAGGCCAGTGCATAAATCCTTAATCTCATTTTCATCCCTCTGTGCTAACTCTTATTTCTGCTTACCACAAAATTGAGACTTATACTAGGCGGATTTCTATGATATAGTTGTGATGGTTAGTTTTATGTGTTAACTTGGTTAGACTGTGGTACCCAGTGATTTCATCAAATAGTCATCTAGGTGTTGCTGAGAAGGTATTTTGTAGATGTGAGTAATTTCTCAAAGCAGTTGAGAGTAAATAAGGAGATTAAGCTCGATAGTGTGGCTGGGCCTCATTCAATCAGTTCAAGACTTTAGGAACAAAAACTGAAGTTTCCCAGAGAAGAGAAATTCTGCCGCAAAACTGAAGCATTAACTCTCATCTGAGCTCTGGCCTGCCAGTCTGCCCAAAAGGTTTTAAACTTGCCAGCTGCTACAATCACATAAAATAATCCTTAAGATAATAATAATATGATAATATTAATAAATAATAATATATTGATAATACATAATTCTGCAATTAAAAAAATAAATTTTATATACACACATATACACATACACGTTTGTATTGATATATGCATATGTGTATATGCATGTGTGTATTCTATTGGTTCTGTTTCTCTGGCGAACGCTGAGGGAACAATAGTTTTGTTTAAAAATCTCAAGATTAAGAGTTGAAGATTTGGGTATGAGTCCCAGATCCATCACATACCAGCTCTGGAAACTTCAGAAGTTTCTGGAAGACATAAAAATTACCTTCAGAAATTCTCTTCAAGCTTTCAATTCCTTATTTATAAAGTGACAATAAAATTTTTTTGAATAATAATATTTGCCTCACCTCTTTCATAGAGTTGATGTGATGAGCATCAAATAATACAGATGAAAATACTTTTTAAACAAAATGCCACACCAGTATCAGTTATTAAATTCCAAGGGCATATTTCTTACAGGTGATAGGTGACTATTTCTTTTCCTTTCCAACTTTGCACAACTGGCCTCAAAGCGGGACAATAAAAAGACGGTGCTCGGCGTCAGAGGGAATGAATGAAGACGAGCCAGCTGGAGGTCACGGCAAGTCAGGGCCAGGAGGTGATCAATACATGCCGCGGGGCACCGGGGAGGACAGAGGCAGGCAGGCAGGACCTGTGTGCGCTCTGTTGGCATGGAGACAGAGGAGAGAAGGTATTTTCCATCAACCCTGCAATCTCCTTAGGAGACACGTTATAACAGGGAAGAGCCAATCCTGACTCCATGTTGGACCTGTTTCTTTTGTTCACTAAACGGATACTGTCTATACAGAATGGCCTGCCTCGGGGAACCCCGCCCCTCTGCCTGAATGTTAAACCAAAGTGCCTTTGTTCAGGGAAGTATCCTGACCCTGTCCACCTGTGGATGGCCGCAAGAAAGAAGAAATTAACACATCCCCACCCCCTGGCTGGCCGTTCCGGGGGATATTTGCAAGACTTGTGGCCTTTTTACTTTACTTCCCCACCTCCTCCCCCTCTCTGTTCTATAAAAGAAACTGGCATCCAAACCCAGATGAGATGATTTTTTGGAGACGTCAGTCTGCCATCTCCTCGGTCCAGCTTTCCGAATAAAGTCATATTCCTTGCCTCCGCACCTCGTCTCCCGATTTACTGGCCGGTCATGCGGTGAGCAGAGTGAGCTTGGACACTGTAATAGCGTGACCACGAAAACCAGCAGGCAGAGTGCCTGCTCCGCGCCGGGCAGTGAAACTACTGGCCGAAGCCTTGGGATCTTGGGTCAGGATGTCCCTGAGCTCCAGCTGAGCAGCCCCCTGTGATTTGAGAGGTGGGGAGGGAACCCCTAGACCCACCAGTGGGCCAGAAATAGGCCTTCAGAGATGCACAGCCTTTGGCTGGGTTAGGAGCGGTGTCCCGTGGAGGGGTGCCTCCTTGTAGGTTGCACGTGGGAAGGGCGTGCGATGTGGGGCGCAGAGTGCCAGGGAACCCAGTGAGTGTGCCATGTGCAGAAGGGTGTGGACAAGTCAGCCACCAAACCACCCAGCAGCACCCCTGTCACTGGGACGCCCTGCAGTTACCTCCCGGTCTACACAGCACGGAGGCCAGGCTGCTGGTTTAGCTGAGTTCCTCCAGGAGCCCCCTAGTGAGTCCGCGTGCTTCCGCCCCTGCATTACAGAGCGCTCAGCAGTCACCATCTCGGGTGTTTGAGGAGCAGCCTCCAACCAAGCCCTTCTCTCTACTCCTCTTTAAGCCAATGGCACCAAAAGCCAAACGACACCACACCTGTAGGGCCACAGGGCCACTGAGCATTTCCCTGGTCTTCCAGGTTTTATCCCGGCCAACCAATTAATTCTGAGAACAAAATGCTTTCTTCTCAAATCCAACAGAGTCAACCCAATCCTCTAATATCATAGTCCGAACTTAAAACGTGTCGTGTGACTGGTGTGAGCTTGTTTGAAGCCCTGCAGCCTGTGGTCTGGAATTTCTCCATTTTCTCAAAGCTCCTTACCATACATTTTTCATCACAAATATTGATTTCACACTCAGCCCTCAAGACGGGTCATATTTTTCTTTTGTATTTTCAAGACTGTTCTGTGTTAATGTTATCTTTGTCTTCCAGGATTACCGCCATTCCCCATATGTTTTCTTCCCTAGATAATCATAAAAATTAAAAGCCCTCATTAGTATGCATCATTAAGGATGCCAAGTATTTATGGCTATGCGTCCAGTGAACACTGCCTGGCCCACCCTGTGTCCCCAAGCAGCATCTGTTCTGGAGCAAGAGGCAGGAAGCGTTTCCACGCTGTACTGCCTGCTCGGGCCACACACCAGTTTCCAGAAGTGGGATAAGCCTCATTCTATAAGAATTTTATGGAGAAGAGTGACTCTGGCACTCTGCTCCTCAAAGGTAATTGATAAACATTTGAGTTCAGGACTTCCCTGGTGGCGCAGTGGTTAAGAATCGCCTGTCAATGCAGAGGACACGAGTTCAAGCCCTGGTCCTGTAAGATCCCACGTGCCGTGGAGCAACTCAGCCTGTGCGCCACAACTACTGACCCTGCACTCTAGAGCCCGCGAGCCACAACTACTGAAGCCTGCGTGCCACAGCTACTGAGCCTGCGCGCCTAGAGCCCGTGCTCCGCAACAAGAGAAGCCACCGTAACGAGAGGCCCGCGCACCACAACGAAGAGTAGCCCCCGCTCGCCACAACTAGAGAAAGTCCGCGCACAGCAACAAAGACCCATTCAGCCAAAAATAAATAAATGAATAAATTAAAAAAAAAATCTGAGTTCAAGCAAGAGGTTCCCATAAAAATGATAAAACATGCAAGCAGCATATTGGATGGAAGGAAAGAAGGGAGGAAGGGAGGGAGGGAGGGAGTCATGGACTATCAGGGAGAAAGGGGAGGTGACAGATTGTGTGACTCTCCAAAATCATCTTAGGAGCATTTGACAGTATCTAATAGGCTTAGAGACACAGGTAGCCTCATCCCGGTGGTACTCAGAGCAGGACCATGCACTAGCTAGTTGCCCAAATCTGCCAGTGTACTGTGTACAGCCCTCAAATTAAGAATGGTTCTTATATTTTTACAGGATTGTGAAGAAGTTGGGTTGGAGGGTGGGGTGTAGGGAGAGAATTGACAGAGGCTGTTAAAAGCTTTGTGGCCACAAGGCTGAAAATTTTTATGATCTGGCCCTTTACAGGAAAAGTTTGCTCTGGAGTTTCCCAAACTTGCCTGATCATTTTAAGACTCACCTGTGAAGACAGTCACACGCATAGATCCCCTGTAATGACAAGTGCCTCACAGCATTGTTCATAATCACTAAAAGTCGGGGCCTAAACATCCATCCAGGAGAGAATGGACACCTCCTGTAGAATAAGTGACGTGGCCAAATTATCATACAGGAAATTCTCACATGTAAAAACCAGATTGCAGACAGATACATGGAATACGATGCTATTTACATGAAGTTGTGTTTTTTTTGTTTTGCTTTGTTTTTTTTGCAGTACGCGGGCCTCTCACCGCTGAGGCCTCTCCCGTTGCAGAGCACAGGCTCCAGATGCGCAGGCTCAGCGGCCATGGCTCACGGGCCCAGCCGCTCTGCGGCATGTGGGATCTTCCAGGACCGGGGCACGAACCCGTGTCCCCTGCATCGGCAGGCGGACTCTCAACCAATGCGCCACCAGGGAAGCCCTACATGAAGTTTTTAATGTAGTACTGTTTATGGATCCTACATAAGTAGTGAAAATATGAAGACATGCATGGCAAGGATACACACCAAATTCAGGTTCATATTTACAGCTGCAGAGAGAGAGGGATGGGTCAGTGAGGCGTATAAAAAGGACTTCAGTTTTATCTGTTTCCCTTCTTAAGCTTATGACTAGTAGATAAATAGGTGATGAATAGATATTTACATGGATCTAGATAGATATATTTCTTTTTTTTTTAATTTATTTATTTGTCTGCTTCAGGGCCTAGTTACAGCACACGGGCTCTTCGCTGCGGCGTGAGGGCTTAGTTGCCCCGAAGCATATGGGATCTTTGTTTCCCAGCGAGGGATTGAACCTGAGTCCCCTGCACTGGAAGGCGGATTCCTAACCACTGGACCACCAGGGGATTCCCCAGATATAGATATTTTGATATTGTTCCTTAGATTTTTTTGTACACTAGAAATATTTTGTTGTAATAATTTCTTTTTAAAATTACTGCTCAGTAATTTACAGCTCTTAATAGATATTCCAAGAAGCTTAAGTATTTTAGGGTCAACATGTGGATCACATGAAAGAAAATGCACAGTCTCTGTTCCCTTTTTAGATTAATTTATCAAGTGATGAAGATTTAAAATATCAAGTGATGAAGATTTAAAATATCAAGTGACTTTTTCTAATCATTTTAGGGCGTGATGTCAGCTGGGCTGATGCTTGATTAAGGAGGCTCCTCCATTTCTTCCCCTGGAATTCCTTTTACACTTTGGTTTTTCTGGTTGAAGTAGGGAACATAACTTCTGTGAGCTTCTTTCTGAAAGCAGCAAAGAATGCTGGTCAGCATCTTTATTAAATACATGGACAGGTGGAGACTGATTTGGGGAAGCGCCAGGAGTGAAAGTCAGTGGGGTAGGGATAGGCAGGGGGTGGCGGTTTAACAGGCTGTGGTCTCAGCCGGGCTTACAACAAAGACACACTGGGAGAGAAAAAGAATGCAGCCTAAGGCGGCCAGGGAAGAAATCGTACAGATGATGCTTCCAGACAGAATGAAACAGATTGGAGCTGCCAGAGTATGGTGCGACCTGCAAATAAAACCTCGGGGCTAGGAGAAAGGATTCTGCTAATTGGAGTGTATAATTTAAGAGGTGAACACAGTACAAAGCCCTAGAGGGAATGACTGCAGGTTTAATTAAAGATGATTTTCCATAGCCTTGTCCTTGATTTAAAAAAACATCGGCCCCCAGAAATGCTGGAAAAAAACATGTGTGCCTTGTTAGACGAATTTCTCCTTCTTTGAAACTTAGCTATGGACGTCCATTGTCCTACCCATAATTTTCCCCCATGGGGATGGCTACTGGATTTAGGGTACTTACTCAGTGGCCACCTCCACCCCCAGCCAAGTATGACCCCAAGAGGGAGAAATGATACAAACACATTTCAATACTAAGGAGTAGAAAGTGTCACACACAGACAACAAAATCAAATCAAAAGTTCTTTCAGGTCCTCCAAGCTTCTAACTATGGAATTGGAGAGCTTGAGAACTGTGGGGTACAGACACTTGTCCCTCACAGGCAGATGCTCCAGTCTTGCTTCTAGAGAGTCTGATGGTGGCCTTGAAGACTTAAGGTGTGCTGTCAACTCCACTGAACTCCCCCTGGTTTCACACCTGTGGTGGAGCAGAATCAGATCAATGATGGGAACAGATCAAGAAGGAAGAGGGAGGAAAAAAAGCAAGGGCCTTAAGGATAGAGATCATCATTTTCAAAACTGAAAATGAGCAAGAGAAGTATTCTAAGTAACTACACGCAGTATCTCTCTAGTTATATAATAGTAGGGTGCTGTATGTTTATATATGCTAACATACATATAAACTCTAATCCTGTTGCTTTCCAACTTTACAGATAAAGAAAGCAAGGGGCAGACACTTAAGGCAGCACCTGAAATCACATAGGTAGTAAGCAGCAGAGCTGGGGCTGATTCCAAGCCCAATGCTACTGGTTGATTGACTGATTGGCACCATGTCTTTGCAGTTACTCAAGCTTCCGATCTGATGAATACACTTACCATACTCACTTGCTTCTGGTCGATGGTCTGGTTTTTTTTGGCCGCGCCTCACAGCTTGCAGGATCTTAGTTCTCTGACCAGGGATCGAATGTGGGCCCTTAGCAGTGAGAGTGCGGAGCCCTAACCACCGGACCACCAGGGAATTCCCCTGCTTCTGGTCGATGTTTATGCTGTGCCCGACCTTTTACATTTATTGTTCATTTGCACCTTTCTACTCCACAAGATAGTTAAGGCAAATATTCTTAATTTTAAGAGGAGGAAACAGAAGCCCAGACAGAATCAGTTGCCCAAAGACCCCAGGCTGGGCTGTGACAGACCCAAGTGCTTTTTTCACGCTGCCAACCCCCTAGAGCCCACTTGAGGCCCACTGTGGACCTTATCACAGTGAAGGCCGCGCCTGCCCCACCACCCCCTTGCAAACTTCAGTCTCATGGCCCCTCGGCTATTGTTCTGAGCTAGACCTTTCTCTATGATGTTTGTATTGCATGAACTTTTCTGTGGAGGAAATATGCAGATCGAGGTACCAGAATCACAGGCTGCTTCATCGAGCACCAAGGGAGGGCCTGCCTCGATGCGTATTTAGTTTTGCTATTTAAAAATTTTTAATTATGAGAGATGCCCTTACTTTGTTTGGGGAGGCTTACATCACAAGATGGGAGCCAAAAGATGTGATGGCCCCTACACAGCCCTCACACACCCAGACCCTCCCCCTCAATAAGGAATCTGACAAAAGCAGAGATGATTAAAGTTTAAGATCCCTACCAAGAGTATGTGCTGGTTAACTTGAAGGAGAACAAATGTCTGATGGTTGGGTCTCTGATGAATCTGGTGGAGGGCTGTGATGCGGAGGAGGGCGGGGGCCCAGGGGCCCACCTCTGGCTGCTGAAAACTCTTCCAGTCGGTGCTGCTAACCCCCTTATAATAACCTAAGCTTGCTTCCTACAGGAGTCTTTCTTATGAAATAAGTGGCACTAAGGGAACTATATTCAATATCATGTGATAACTCATAATGGAAAAGAATTTTAAAAAGAATGTGTATATATATCTATGTATGACGGAATCACTTTGCTGTACAGCAGAAATTAACACAAAATCGTAAATCAACTATATTTCAATTAAAAAAAACAAATAAAATTAGCGGCACTATAGCTTGGCCTCAGGGCCACCATTTAAAATTAAAGGGGGAGGGCTTCCCTGGTGGCGCAGTGGTTGGGAGTCCGCCTGCCGATGCAGGGGGCGCGGGTTCGTGCCCCGATCCGGGAGGATCCCGCGTGCCGCGGAGCGGCTGGGCCCGTGAGCGGCTGGGCCCGTGAGCCGTGGCTGCTGGGCCTGCGCGTCCGGAGTGTGTGCTCCGCAACGGGAGAGGCCACAACACTGAGAGGCCCGCGTACCGCAAAAAAACAAAACAAAAAAACAAATGAAAGGGGGAGACCAGAGGCGGCAGCAGCATTATTATTATTATTTTTTGCGGTACGCGGGCCTCTCACTGTTGTGGCCTCTCCCGTTGCAAAGCACAGGCTCTGGACGCGCAGGCTCAGCGGCCATGGCTCACGGGCCTAGCTGCTCCGCGGCATGTGGGATCTTCGCGGACCGGGGCACGAACCCGTGTCCACTGTCTCGGCAGGCGGACTCTCAACCACTGCGCCACCAGGGAAGCCCAACAGCAACGTTATGTTAAAAACCTGAAATGCACAGCGTGGTGGGCAAGCTCCATCCACTTTCCTGAGGAGACAATCCCACCTGACAACTACAGGTAATTGAAAAGCTCTCGCGTCATGAGAACCTACTGTATAGCACAGGGAACTCTACGCAGTGCTCTGTGGTGACCTAAATGGGAAGGAAGTCCAAAAAACAGGGGATATATGTATACATATAACTGATTCACTTTGCTGTACAGTATAAAATGACACAGCAGTGTAAAGCAGCTATACTCCAATAAAACAAAAACAGAAACAAAAAATAAATAAATAAATAAAAGCTCTTGCAAAGCTTTGGGTGGAAAACCAATGCAGTTTCCAGACTCAACCAATCCCATATAAAGATCTGAAGAGTTAGTCATAAAACATCCATGGCAGACATCAACATTTACTTTCCCAATTACTCATAAATAACCCCCAAGGACTTTTCACTGAAACTCTGACAACAGAAAAATAATGACCCCCTTAGTAATGAAGTTAGTATTTGAGGGAGTTGACTGGATTAATTATTGGTTATCAGTTTAAAACCTCTTCATTTCTGCTCGTTTTTCCCCAGACGATCATCACTGAACTAACATTCAGTTTGATATCTGTTGTTGGCAATAAAGTGGGAGTTTCAACGCTTAAAGGGTTTCTGCCTTCAGGGTCTGCAGCTCATTAGAAATATTGCTTTGTCTGGTTCATCCTATACATGGATGAGTCATTCTTGATATCAGGGAGGTGGAAGGGTGGGAGACTGCTTAAGTAAGGGCAATTTCTGTTCCGAACATTAAATGTGCAGCCTGCTTGTAGAGTGGCTTTATGAAGTATCTTCCACGTTTCCTCCACATAAAGATCATAAATTACGAAGCAGCACCTTGGATTAAATGAGATTCATGATAAAACACGAGCAAAAAGAGCAATTAAGAGCTTCCTCCTCCTGGGCTTCCCTGGTGGCGCAGTGGTTGAGAATCCACCTGCTAACGCAGGAGACACGGGTTTGAGCCCTGGTCTGGGAAGATCCCACATGCCACGGAGCAACTAGGCCCATGAGCCACAACTTCTGAGCCTGCGCGTCTGGAGCCTGTGGTCTGCAACAAGAGAAGCCACGACAGTAAGAGGCCTGCGCATGGCGATGAAGAATGGCCCCCGCTCTCCGCAACTGGAGAAAGCCCTCACACAGAAACAAAGACCCAACACAGCCAAAAATAAATAAATAAATAAATTTATTTAAAAGCTCAGGAAAAAAAAAGAGCTTCCTCCTAGAAGTTATAAAATATTTTATGGAATTTAAATTCCCGGCCCAAATATAACACAATAACTTTCTTTCTTTGCACACCTAGGAAACAACAGAAGAATGTACAGAAAAGTGGTTTGTTGAGGTCCAGGGCATCATTCTTATCCTTTCTTCCCGTGGTTTTTTTTCCCAGGGACAGGATGATAAAGTGTGGACTTTTCTTCCACTCCTTGCTCTGCATTGCACACCAGTGTTCACATGCTTGTCTTTCACGTGTTTGCTTGTTTGATGACCTAAACAAGATGCTAGAAGGGACGGGAGAGGAAGGAGGAGGAAAGGTACTTCTCCAGGTGTTCTGTCAGCCCCGGGTGTGCACAGATTAGCCAAAGGGCTTTGGCCGTTGAAGCAGACCTGTGGCCTGTTGAAGCTAAATCTACACCAAAGGCTTGTGACCCTCAGAACCTATGGGCGGAACTCACCACACAAAGCAGAAGAGGACAGGGACGTGGAACCCACCTCCCGAACGAGCCTGTGTGTGAGTGAGACGGGACCAGCCCCACTGGCTTCCCTTAGTTCCCCGACCAGGGATCGAACCCGCGCGCCCTGCATTGGACGCGTGGAGTCTCAACCACTGGACCACCAAGGAAGTCCCCGGAACCTGCATCTTTTATAATGGGCAGTAAGCTCATGTGCTTTTTGCTTTAGAGGGAGAAACAATCTCTATCCTCCAAGGCTGTTTGCTGCACATACAAACATATTGAAAACATTTGTCCATAACTAAGGCAATGTCTGCCCACAAACATGCAGAAACATGAGAGACCTGTGTAGAACTGTCTCCTTACAAGGATAACACTGAATTTATATATGTGTGTGTGTGTGTGTGTATAAATGTGAGCAAGTCAACAGCACTAACATTAAAAGTGCCCTTTTTTAAATCCCCATGTTTGATAGGACTTCCTACCTCTAGAATCCACCAAAACAAGATGAACCCCAACCAGCAAGGTCATTTAATACACCCTACTTGAAGAGCCTAACGCCAAAGGTAATATGTAGCAGAGATAAATCTGGCCTTATTTATTCAATGGAGCCAATAAAAGCACCAGAAAAACAGATTTCCAGGACCTAATTTGCAGTCGTTCTCGTATCAGTACTCTACTAAGTTGCCCGCCTGGTGTGCTGTTGTGGGAACATCCACACAGCCGAGAGGTGAACAGTCCAGTCTTACACAAACAATTCATCCCCAGGCAAGCAACACCACAGTGGCATCAGAACCCTTAAGAAGTGAAGCATTTCCAGCCCTTGTGTCTGAGTCGGGGGGGAAGGGAACTCCATGAAGTCTGGACTGTTCTTTCTTACTCACAGAAGACCGTGAGAAGCCACCTGATTTTCACAGGCAAGTCACAAACACATAGCTAGTTCCGTCCCGAATCCCAAAGGGAATGGCACTAGCTCCCAGTAGTAACTCTCCAGGATCCTTTGGGTTGAAATAAATTCAAGGAAGAAGAAAAGAGCAATGTGGAAAATCACCGGTCCCCCCTGTCTGTGTCCAGTTTGAAACTGGCTTTCCCAAAGTTCCAATTACCAAATACACTGAGTTCTTCTGTGTTTTCGGACAGACCACAGACAAGGAGTCCTCCCCACCCACAGTACTTCCCCGCCAAGCCACCTTAAGCCATTTGAGCCATCAAAGGGTCCTGAGGCTAGTGCCCAAAGCAGGGGTGAAAGGAGGGGGATGACAGGGGTGGGAGGAAGCTCCCACAAAGTGCCTACACTCAGGGAAGGTCCCTAAGAAGCAGAGGGAAACCCCAGCACCTTTGACTCAGAAGCAAAAATGAGGTGGGAGCAGGGGAGTGTCGATCAGCAGTCACACGAACAGGTGGCTCTGGGCCTGGGCGTCTCAACGAGCAACACCCGAGGGGCAGCGAAAAGAACGACAAGCTCAATCCCAGTGGGCTGGGAGTGGAGCAATGCCCAGAGCAGCACTAAGCCACAGGGCAAACATCTAGCTCCCACTCTGACCGTGGAAAGGGACAAGCTCATCTCCCAGATGCTCCCCAACCTGCATCTCCAGGTGTGGGCCTCGTGCTTCGCTGGCTGTCTCTTGGCTGTGGCCCCTTCTCTGTACCCCTCCATGAAATGGTAGTCATGACTCAAACAGGGCTCATGTTCCCAACCATTTAGTCTTCTTGGAAAGAGCCAGATACAACCACGTACTCCCCTACTGTTGATAAACTGATTCTGCGCAGCACACAGTCCTTCGTGGGGACTCCAGGTCGTAAATGAAAATCAAATATCTGTGTGTTGCAAGAATTGGAAACCACATTACCCTGGGCTTCTCTTTCTCCTAATTTTGTTCTCTCAGGAAACTGATGAAAGGGCGCTCCATGCCAAGCGGCTAAGGCCAAGCCCAGGAGCTTTTTGTTAGGGGAGAAGGCATAAGAGCCCAGAAACAGAGGGGCCGCGGTACAGAGCCTGGCTGCCCTACAGCTCGGGAGCCCTTCGTTCTCAGGACTGAGAACCGGCAGGTGGCCGAGGACCCCTCTGACCGCAGAGCCTCCCCACGCGCCCCCGCCAGCTCAGGGGCCCGGCTCACTGTAGATGGAGTTCCCAGCTTTCACTCCTGTGCATGGCACTGAAAGTAACCCCTGTAAGAGGCAGATAAGCCTAATGGTCAAAGGGTTTGAATCTCAGCTCTGTAACTGTGTGACCTCAGGTAAGCTGCTTAACCTTTCTGAGTTGATTTTCTAATCTGTAAAGTGAGGATAATGCAACGCACCTCATGAGATTAATGTCGAGATTTAATGAGATAAGGCAGGTAAGCACTTAGCACAATGATCAAGAAATGGGAACTATTATTATGATTGTTGTAAATGGACGCCACTCCGTAAAGTTTAAACTTAGATTCACCAGTGTTCGAGCGATCACTGGGCCAGAAGTTGGATACTTTGGAGTCATTTTCCTAGTCCTGTGCTTTAATTCCCCTCCAGTAGAAAACACAAGGAGAAATAGATAATGTGCTCACGTCACAGCTGCCACCTGCCGTGACAGCACAAGCAGGATGCCATGTGATCAGATGTGTGCATCAGACTACACAAGAATGACCCAGTGGCCCAGGGCCGCTCAACCTGGGGACCTTAAAAAATGCCTGAGCTCTGCTCCTACAAATTCTCATTAAGTTGGTTAGGACTGGGGTCTAGGCATCAGCTGTTTTTAAAGCTTCCCAGGTGATTCAAACGTACACTCAGGTCTAAGAATCACTCTCCTAGCTGGGAAGGAAACAGTTGAGTTTTCTTGAAGAATCTTTTATCATATTTATTCAATTGGCAAACACCAGGGGCTTAATTTATAAGACCCAGTTCTAACCTCAAGGATCCTAGAGTCGAACAGAAGAGATAACAGGTGAATAGCCAGTAGTGATACCGTGGAGACATGCCACGAAGCTGTGCACACACTTAGGAGGGGTCCAGTCCAGCTCTCCAGAGAGAGCCTGTTGGTGGAGAGTGTGTTCCAGACCCAGGCAATAGTTTTAGCAAAGCTTTGGAGGAAAAAAATACAGAGAACCTTCCAGACACCCCAAGCTTGTGGCTTGAGCGCTCAGGGGAGTCAGGGGATGCCAGTCCCTGAGCAAGGGCAGGGAGGAAAGGCAGGCAATGCGTGATGTGGTAGGATCAGAGGCCTCTGGAGGACAAGTTCATTCTTATTTCCTCTGAAGACCGTAACTTGGGCTGGTCAAGCCTAACAGAAGTCCTGCGAATTCTGATTTTTCTGTACTCACAGGGTGCACGGGTTTCTAACAATAATTGGAATATCTGAGTAATCTGAAATCTTGAGGATTTACACCAGATGGGCAAAAGGGAGTTTTAGTGAAATGCAAGGGGCATGGCCTGAGACAGGGCTGGACTAGAAGGCAGGCAGGGCCAAGGGCACAGAGTCACCTTCTGTTTCCTTCTCAAGCCGGGGATGTGCCCCGGCCCCTTTGCTTTCACTGCCTGATCTGGAGACACCTCAGGTGAGGTCTAGGATCAAATGACCAAAGACCTGAAAATGAAAAGCTGATATAAATGCTTGGGACCCTTGTCTGCAGAGCATCTGACAAAGTGAAATCATCACGTCAGTGTTGTTTTTTCCAAGGCAAACACGTAAGCAGAATTGTAAGCAGCTTCATTTATTTGCGTAAATAGCTTGTAAATAAATCATTGGTAAACATTACAAAATTAAATACATTTTCAAAAGCTTGCCAGTGTACATAAAATTCACAAACATAGTTCTTTTAAAAAATAAAATATGTTCAGAGCACCCTTGATATAAAATGCCTGACCCCTGTCCTCTGACAGGGTCACCTAGAGACACCTTACAGTATGGGGGGTTTCTGTGGGGAGGCAGTGGGGACCTCCTGGAGGAAAGCAAGAGTTTCTCCTCTGACCTTTGACCCCGCCCACATCCATCTGCATTTTGATCCTTCTCCAAGCAGTGGGGACCTCCTGGAGGAAAGCAAGAGTTTCTCCTCTGATCTTTGACCCCGCCCACAGCCATCTGCATTTTGATCCTTCTCCAAGGATCTGGTATAGAACTGAGAGGGGCAGGGTAGGCATCCCAGGCTCCGCTCCAAGCAAAGGGATCAGGGTGCACAACTAGGGCCAGAGTCCTCACCACACGCCACTGAGAGAAGCCAGAAATGAAATCTCCACCATGCTTCCAAACCAGCAAATGCTCCTGTATCCACCTTCTTGAGAGGAGGTGAGGCTTTCTCTCTTTTACACCTGCTCATCACTCAGCTCACCCCACCCTGGTCTGATGCTGCCCGGGCACCGAAGTGACCAGAACTACTTCTAAGGAGGAAGAAACTTAATCTGCTCACTTCCTTACGACCTGCTTTCATGGAGAGAGAATAATACCTAGTATTTGGTTGAAAGCAGAGGATGAATCGCTACACGGCGCTTCCTCGTTCCACTGCAAAACACCACTCAGGTAGCGTGGGCATTTCTCTAGAAATCTGAATAAACATTCAAAGAAAGGGTTCAGAAAACTCGAATAATACCACAAAGGAGGCAATAAGTACATAACCTGGCAAAGCATCCGATTAACAAAATGATACAAAGTCCATAAATTAAGCCCTTGACCAACTCCACACGGTTGTAGTGTAGCTCATTAAAATAACGGATACACTGAATGCTTTCACTTTGATGCATAAAGTGAATGTTGTAGGTCTCCAGCGCTCACGTGAAGAATACCTAGTGGCCTCGTGACAACGTACGTGCCGTGACCTCCAATGAAAGGGCGACCGCCAGTGTATTCCATCAATGTGAAATAAAACTCACATCAACATGTTAACTTAGTTGCCTGAAGATATATACAAGCACGAGAAATTCAACTTCTGAGTCAAATGTACAACTTCAGAAAAAAGTCTAAGAAAACCATCATCCCTGTATAGGTAGGTCCTAAACATCTGGTTTCTCCAAGAAGATGCCTGGCCCAGCCCAGCCCTGCGTGTCTGCCTGGTTTGTCAATCCCTGGTGGGCTGAAACCAGAGTGGTGATGTCTTTGCTATTAAAATATTACACCATCAAAACCTTTAAAAACAACAACAAAAAAAGTAACATTCCTGAATAAATGTCGAATAGATACCACCCCTCCCTACCCCCAAAAAAGTTGCTCATAAGGACAACTATTCTTTAATAAAAGTCTTCGTGAAGTCGAAATCCCTTCTTGGGTCTCCAGGAGAGCTCCACCTCGTCCGGAATTATACAGTCTTCTTCTGTGGGGGGCTCAGTTTCCTCATGCCTCTTATCCGGGAGAGCAGCTCCTTGATAAATTCCTAAGAGATCAGGAGAAGTTATTATGAGGGGGTCACGCTATTAAAATTTGGGTTTAAAATCTGCTTGAAGTCATTGATGTCAACTGCAGTTAACCTTAGTTGATGAGCTTAGCTGGGTGTGTTAACTCAACTGGTACAATATAGGACATTTTTTAACAAATGAAGATGCTTAACCTTCACACCATCCTGCTTTCTCACTGTTGGACTCTTTAGAGAGAAAACCAAGCTGCCTTTACTCACTGACGTTAACCACTTGGCCCCTGGAGGCCTTTGTGGCTTAGATCAATGCCTCCCAACCTTTACTAAATCTTTAATCCGTGCATACAAATCGCCTGGGGAGCACGAGGACTCTGAATGAGTAGGTCTGGTTACGGCTGAAGCTTTTGCATTTCCAACTGGCTGCCAGGGTTAGTCTCTGGACCACACCTGAAATAGCAAGACTAGACCAGTGGTCTTCAAATCTGAGTGCACATCAGAATCACTGGTTGGGGGGGGGGGGTGGACCTTATTATATAAACCAAAGAGTGCTGGGCCCACTCCCAGAGTTACTGACTCATTAGGTCTGGGGTGCGGCCTGAGAATTTGCATTTCTAACTAGCTCCCAGGTGACACCTATGCTTCTGGTCTCAGAATATTCCTGAGAACCACTGGTCTAGATCACAGTAAGAGTCTCTTGACTTTATTTGACTACAAATCACAGTTTGAAAAGAAAAACAGACACGTTTACATTTACAGCCCAGTACGTACGTACAAAAACATACCTGAAGTAAGAATTTAAAGAATAAATACTTACTATATGCCATGCACCCTATCGTTCCTGTTTAAAAGGTAATGCTGGGGGAGACCCACTAAAATGATGTCGTGACTATTCATGGATGAAAACCCAAAGATTAAATAAAGGACAACCTGGAATGCTTCCCACTTGAAACCCTCAGCAATCTTTCATTGTTGCCTCATGTATTAAAGTTTTTGCCTACCAAATGTCACATTTATTAGATAACATTACTTTGTCCTCCTTTCTTATATTTGTTGAAGCAAAGCTGACAGCCAGTCAGACTTTCTGATCAGCAAAGGACAGCCAGTGCACGACAGAACTGTGCACAGTAGGGGCATCCCAGAGCAAAAACACTAAGGAGGCTTTCTCTCCGTCACGGCCTCCGAAAACCAGCTCTCAGACAATCTCGCCTACCAATTACAACCCCTAGTCATAGGGATAGACCCCTAGTCTATCCATGGTTATAGCAACCTAGACTAAATGATCCCTGTGCTTCTCTCCAGCACTAAAACACAATATGCTTAAATAGTTAATATTTTATTAGCCACCACGATTTCTTTTTTTAATAATCTTTTTGCTATTCTAAAAATAACATGTGCTTTTTCTAGAAAACCTAGAAAATACAAACCAGCAACAATTACTCTTCAGAATGAACCACTATTAACGTATTTTCTTCTATGGAAATTATTTTTACCTAATTAAGATCATACTGTATAAATATATCTTTTTTTCACTTAGCATTATGTCAAGGCTTTTTCCCACAACATTAGTCTTTTTAAAAATTAATTTTAATGGTTATACGGTCCTTTATTATATGGATGTTCTACAGTCGGCTCAATTCCTCCATCACTGGATATTTGGTTGGTTCCTGGCTTTTCAAAATTATAAATAATGCCACAGTTAACATCTTTGTGTATAAATCTCTCTCTGCAATTTGGATTATTCCCTTTGGAGAGCTATCCAGTAGTAGGTCAAAGGACACAAACATTTTAATCACCACTGTTTCTGAACTTGGACACAATGGAATACACGGGAGGTAAAATGACACCCTATTTTAGTTTTCTGAACACTACTTTTATCTAATTTAAGAACTTTCTAAGATGAAATAATGTCAAATTTCCCCACTTATATTTTCCCCACTTATATTCAATTTTCATTTTGTAAAGTTAAATGCATTTCCTGTTGCCCCCTTTACCATGTGGTTTAAACAATACATAGGATACTGAGCATACAGTTTTAATTTCATTGTTTTTGCAATCTGTTACTCAAATGACTGTGAAAATTTCAGCACTGGAGTGTAGTTTTCCTTTCCCTTCTTTTTTTTTTTTTTGAAGCAAAGGTCAAAACCACAAACCTTATCATTTATCTTAACTCTGGTCATATTTCTGCACTATTTTAATAACATATTTTTCATAAAGACCATTATAAAAATAAAGACTAAAATCACATAAGGAATAATGTACCCTAAACTACAGACCTTTCTTCTTCAAGAGAAAAGCGATTTGGTAATTTAAATCAAATTCAAATTTTCTCCAAAAATTGGTTATGCTGTACATAAATCTCAGTGATTAAAAAGTTTAAATAATGCATCTTATATTTATGATACATTGACATTAATGAAAAACTAATTTTAAGTTTTATAATAATGCAATTTATATGTCTATAACTTAATATAACTGTATTGTACATATTTTAAACCATTCAATAAATTTGCATAATGAGATGCTCAGCTAAGTTAAAAAATAGCAAGACCAACATTGATTCTTCAGAGAGAAACCTGATAACACCACTTGCACAGAAGGATTCTGTTGATCACAGATGATTCTCAAAGAAGATTCAAGGATCTCTAATCAAAAATAATGGGCTTCCCTGGTGGCGCAGTGGTTGAGAGTCCGCCTGCCGATGCAGGGGACGCGGGTTCGTGCCCCGGTCCGGGAAGATCCCACATGCCGCGGAGCGGCTGGGCCCATGAGCCATGGCCGCTGAGCCTGCGCGTCCGGAGCCTGTGCTCCGCAACGGGAGAGGCCACAACAGTGAGCGGCCTGTGTACCGCAAAAAAAAAAAAAAAAAAAAAACTGACTGATGGGTCTTGGCTTATATTACTCAAAAATACTTTATATAAGTAACAACATATCTCATTCACTTCCAAAACAGATCACCGGGACTTGGGTTGGGGACACTACTTTAGTCAAAGAAGGACTGCCCCTTTGAAGAAATGACTTCTGAGTTGCAACTTGAATTAATAAAGAGAGCCAGCTTGAAGAAGATCTGGAGTCTGGGTCATGGCACGTGTGCAGAGTCACTGCAGAGGAACAAGCAAGGAAGTGGGTGTTCCTCGTGCAGAAAGGCCAAGGTGAGCGTGACGGGCGCCATGCTGGAGGTGCGAGGGCTAGCTCACCAGGGCCTTGTAGGCCACAGTAAGGCCACGAGGGAGTATCCTTGGTGTAATGGAAGACCACTGGAGGCTTTAAGCAGAGAAGCAACATCGTCTGGTTTAGGGTTTTAAAAGATCCCTTTGGCTGCTATGTGGAGAATGAGTTTTATGAAGACACGAGTGAAAGAGAGATCAGTTTGGAGCTCTTGCAATGGTCCAGGCAAGGGATGCCAGTGGCTTAGAGTAAGTCCATGGAAGCCAAAATGGAAATAAATGGGTAGATCTGAGATCCATTTCAGAGGCAGAGCCTAGACCTTGCTGCTGGACTGAAAGTGGGAGTAGGTGCAGGGAGCAGGCACAGGAGCAAAGGAAATGAAGGTCACTGATCCTTAGCAGAACACTGGCAGAGGGTGGTGATGATTACTGAGATGGAGGTAACTGGAGGAAGAAAACAACAAGTTTACAGACTTGAGTTGCCTAGTAGGTACCTGAGGGTAAGTGTCAAGAAGTCAGATAAATGTAACTTCAGGTCTCAGCTCATGGCTGAAGACATAAATATGGGCATCACCAGCATCTAGATCAGTGGCTTTCACCTAAAAACAAAAACAAACAAAAACCCCTAAAAATCTCTATGTGATCTATCCATGGTTATAGCAACCTAGTACACAGAGATGCAAGAAGGAAACAAAAGTTTTCTGTAAAAACGTAACTTTTACTACATGTGAGATATTTTCTATTCTATTTCATCTTTTGAAAAAAACTACAGGTCAAGACCACTTAATGGTTACCACCTATAGTTTGTAAACACAATGATCTAGACCCAGGCTATTCAATACAGCAGCCCCTAACCACAGGTGGCTATTTCAATTTAAACTAATTAAAATAAATAAAAATTAAAATTCACTTCCTTGGTCACAGTAGCCACATTTCAAATACTCAATAACCATATACATCTAGTGGCTACCACATTGGACAATGCAGATATAGGATTTTTCCATCATCTCGGAAAATTCTATCGAACAGCACAAGATGACAATACTTGGAATCACAAAACCAGCTGAGAAAACTTTGGAGGAAAGTGTACATAGAGAGGAAGAAAAGGCCACAAGCAAGGCCAGAGGCCCTCTAACAAGTGGGATCTGGCAAAAGAGTTGCAGCCAGCAAAGGACACCTTAAAAAGAAGAACCAATGAGACAGGGGAGAACTCAAGAAAGTGTACTGTTTTAGTTTATTTTTAAAATGTTTAAAAAATTTTTTAAATTGAAGTATAGTTGATTTACAATATTGTGAAGAAAGTGTGCAGTTAAAGCCAACAGGAGGAATTGCTGATGAGAGGTTGAATCAGTCAAAGACAGAGCTATTGGATTAGGCAAGAAAGGGGCCACTGTGTCCTGGAGGACAAGTTTCAGTAGAATGGTTGGGATAGAAGCTCTCAACACTAAAAGGATTCCAGGGACTTTTCTGTAAACAGCTTTATTAAAATATAATTGTTATGCCATAAATTAGACATATTTAAAGTATAAAATTACTATGAGCATACCATCTGTACAGTGAACGTAATGGACCCATCCAATACCTCCAGCAGTTTCTTCATTTCCCTTGGTAATCCCTCCCTCCTCTCCCTATTCCTCCTACCCCAGGAGAACACTGATGTTTTCTGTCACTATAGATTAGTTTGCATTTTTCCTGAGTTTTCTATAAACAGAAATGTAACACTATATACTTTTTAGTCTGGCTTCTTTAGCTCAGCATAATTATTTTGAGGTTCAGTGATACTGTTGCATGTATTAACAGTTCATTTCTTTTGTACTGCCAAGTGGCATGCCACTTTAGAGAAGTATCACAATTTGTTTACCCATTCACCTGTGGATGGAAATTTGAGTTATTCCCAGTTTGGGGCTATTACAGATAAAGTTGCTAAAACATCACGTACAAGTCTTTGTATGAAATATGCTTCCATTTATTTTGGGTAAATACCTAGGAGTGGAATGGCTGGGTCATTGATCTATTTATGTGTCTGTCCTTACACCAATACCACCGTCTTGATAAGTATAGATTTTTATAAGAAGTCCTAAAATCAGGTAATGTTAATCAGCCAAAGTTATTAATCTTTTTCAAAACTATTCTAGGTCCTTTAAATTTCCTTAATAATTTTAGAGTTATTTAGCTTGTAAATGCCTACCAATAAAAACCTGCTGGGTTCTCACTGAGACTGCATTAAATCTATAGATCAATTTGGAGAGAACTGACATCTTAACAATAATGAATCTTCTCACCCATGAAAATGGTATATCTCTACACCCATCTAAGTCTGGTTTAAGCAACATTTTGTGGTTTTCAGTGTACAAATATTACACATCTCCTGTCAGATTTATTCCTAAGTATTCAATATTTCATATTTACATTACTGTGACTGGTATGCACTTATTTCAATTTTACATTGTTTGCTGCTAGTATATAGAAATACAATAGATTTTTAAATATTTATCTTGTATCCTGCAAGCTTGCTGAACTCACATATTAGTTCTAGTAACTTTTTTGTACACTATTGGATTTTCTACATAGACAATCATGTTGTCTGTGAACAAAGACAGCCTAAGTGAGTATCAGCAGAAGAGAGGATAAGTGTATTATAGTATATTAATACATAAGAATGTTATTGCTTTTTTCAGGAAAGACCATTGCCCTGCATTTGCAGTACTTGCATTCTCTTGGGATTCCAAAAAACTTGATTTGGGGAGAGAAGAGAAGCCTCACCTAACTTCTTTGCAGTTAACACTTAATGCTTTGGGGTCCTTTACTTCGCAAGGAGAGTTGGTAAAGTGAGTAATACACTATTTTTGGAAGATAAGCCTGGACAGTTTGAAAATGTTAAGTTTGGGCACAATTATTTAACCCTGGAACTGCACGTTAAAAGCCAGCAGAGTAATAGAATGTTCTGTTGCTCAGGTGCCCACTGAAATTTTTTTTTTCCTTTTTTTGTGGTACGCGGGCCTCTCACTGTTGCGGCCTCTCCCGCTGCGGAGCACAGGCTCCGGACACGCAGGCTCAGCGGCCATGGCTCACGGGGCCAGCCGCTCCGCGGCATGTGGGATCCTCCAGGACCGGGGCACGAACCCGCGTCCCCTGCATCGGCAGGCGGACTCTCAACCACTGCACCACCAGAGAAGCCCTCGCCACTGAAATTTATAAGGAATTCCAGAAGACACTTGAGTGTGGGCAGGTCTGCTAAGATAGTATAGTCTCAGGACCTGGGAGGCCCAGTGACCCTTTCAGGTTTCCTATGAGGTGAAGACTTGTCATGATGACACTAAGATATTGGCCTTTTTTACCATTCTCAAATAAACAGAGGATTTTCTAACGAGTGGAAAGCAGATGCCCATGAGAACCTAGATGTCTTACTAAAGAGATCCATGTCGGTTTCTAACGTATTCATGAATTATAATAAAGATGACTAGACACACTTTTTAAAATGTTACTGCACAGGAATGCAATAAAAATGAATAAACTAGAGCTTCCTGTATCAACATGGACAAATCTCACAAATCTCACGTTGGGCACAATAAGCAGGCTGAGAAAACTTGCAAAGTATCATTTATGTAGTTAAAAAGCATGCAAGATAATTCATGTGCACACTTGTCACTCCTACTTGGTTGCAAGGATCCAACTCCTCTTTGTTTTCCTAGCGTGGAGCTTAATACACAGGAGGTGTTCAGCAAAGGTTTGCAAAGTAAAGATATGTGTGTATGAAGCAATTAATTCATACGGCTGAGGCGTTAAAGTGAAGTAGCAGAGAGAGGCAACCCAAGAATCTTTGTATATCAGTGGGGGAGGGTGGAATGGTACAAAGTATCAACTGGCTCCAGCTACCATGGAGGAAGGTTCTAGAGGGTCTCCTTTCAGCCCTGGAACATTAGGCCACCTGGGAGAGTTAGGGAAAAGGAGAAGCACTTGGAGAAGAGCGGAGCCTAGGATGCTGGGGGTGGAGGGGTCAGGGAGGCATGTGCGCGCGCACACACGTACAGAAGCGATCAAAGAAGCAATAGAAAGAAAAGAAACATTTCCAGTGACCCTGGAAACCTGACTTTATATGACATGCAGCCACCTGATTTACAGAGAGACTCCTAAGAGAGAAAGAAGCCAAAGTACACTTCTGAAGGGACCTGGCAGCATCATGAGAACACAAGGTCCCTCCTCGCTCTGGAGTTTTGGCCGTGTGGCGCTGGCACAGGGCATGGCCTCGCGGTGGCCATGAGCTCTTGTCCCGGATCCCTCCTGGGTCCCGTGGCTTTCAGCTGCCACCCCCTCCTGCCTGCTGGGGTCTGCGCCAGAGGCGGCAGATGGATGCGCATTTTGTAATTAACACCATAGGCAGGCGTCTGGGACCCTTCCCTAGTCGCTCAAAGCGAAGTGATTCATCCGTGACACTCAGTGATGACACTGCTCTGCTTTAAGGAAGGTGGGTCCAACGGAAAGGGGGAAAAGGAGAAACCAGGGTATCACTGCAAGTCGCTGCTCTGTGCATGATTCAACTGCACTCATGTTCTTTCAAGCATTTCAAGTCATTGGAAAAGATAAACAAGACAAATGGATATTATGCGGTAGCCCTTTGATTGGAAGTATTTCCTGACAAAAGGACTTTCCAAAGAAATGCTTAAAACCGCAGCTCGGTGAATGGTGCCACCCACCACAGTGATCGTGTAGATCATGCGAGCTCCGAACAAGGGCACCCCGCAGAACGCTGGATGCTCTACCTACTTGCCAGAAAAATACCACCCACCCCTTCCACGGAGTACCAACCGGGGTGAGGAGAAACAGCAGGGGAGGGTTCTGAAGCCTGGGATCATGGGGGTCAGCGGCTTCCCCGTGTGCTGCCTCCTCTTTGTCACCCCAATCAATGCACTAGTCATTTCCTAAAAATGCACGTTCACAGGGCCCATCTGCCCCAGGTCCTGAGCCTCACTGCCAAACAACGGCAAATCAAGTCACCTCGCGCACGTTCTACATAGCTACCTGACGCTTCTTCCCAAAAGCCTGACATTCAACAGATGACATGGGAATCAGGCAAGCAGTGATCGGGTGGAGAAAGAAGAATTTCTTTTTTTTTAAATTGAGATGTAATTGACATATAGCATTATACTAGTTTCAGGAGTACGACGCAATGATTCAACACATGTATATACTGCGCAATAACCATGACGGTAAGTCTAGTTAACATCCATCACCACAAAGATTTACAATTTTTTTCTTACGCTGAACACTTGTAAGATCTACTCTCTTACCAGCTTTCACACATACAATACAGTATTGTGAACTAGAGTCACCAGGCTCTATGAGAAGAACTTCTAGATCCAACAAAGATTAGATACGTGAGAACAATGGAAGGGTAGGTAGTACGTACCTCTTTTCAAACGTGATGGCAACACCTGAAAACTGTTCCAAATGGCAGAATGTCCTCACCCGAAGAACTGGCTAAGCATTTAAAAATCACACTGTAAGCTTTCATTGGCTTGGATATCGGGGTCACACAGGAGGCCAAAAGGGGCACGCAGTGAATCAGCCCTGAGGAACACAGCTTCGGGGGCGACCCCATCCCTGTGTGATGCTGGGATTTGCTCCCCACAGCCACTGGCATTATTCAGTACCACAAATGCCATCATCACTCATCACTGAAACACTTCACTTCCCCTGCTTTCTTGGGGGGAAGGGAGAGGGTTTACCTTCAGAGAGGTTCGTTTGCGGACAGGGCACACAGAACTGATCCTGTTTCTCATTATCTGAAAAGAGGTTTGTGAATCTGCTTTGGGTGAGGGTTTGTGCCTGCTGTGCTTATAATGACTTCTGCCAACATGAATTCCTGAAGGTCTTAACAGCATCCTGGTTTCCCCGCCTTCAACTTAAAACCACTGACACTATTCTATTTATTTTCTTGACTATCCACTATTAAAGATTAATTTGTTCTGCTGGTGAGAGCAGTCCCATTCATCTATTCTAGAGATTCAGACCACTGCTCTTAGATTAATTTATTTTGTACCCAAATTCTAACCTTGGTTTATATGCAGCAGAACATTCATTTGCCCTCACCAGATTCAACCTTACTGGCATTTAATTCTTCCTTCACTTACTAATGGGTTTCTCACAATCCGTACACTTGCAATTCCCTCAACGTAAGGTCCACATAAGTAATCCAACCACAGTAAATTATCAATGGAGTAAATTCAGCAAAATTATAATCTCCCACTTTATAATCACTAAAGAAACTACTTTCATCATGGGTCCCATTATCAATGAAGAACAATATTATTTACTACAAATACATGAATCTTGTCTAAATGAAAGAAACCCATTTCTGAACTGTTTGAGACTTGCTTCTTTGATTGTGACTCCCTTTGCTAAAGATATAGAAATCCAAAAGTAATGTGTCAAATTGTCTTTAACTCATATTTTTTTCTTCTGTCCATTTAAGTCTAAACACAAAAGAATGTAAAGCTGTTTTTAATATAGGGTTGATCAGCTTTTAAAACATGATCATTCATTCTGAATTTAATGGAAAAAGAAAAGGCCATAAAATCACAATCAATCACTGGAAAATGCCAACCATTTGAAGGTCCACTGCCCTTTAAAGCCTGTACCTCCTCCACCAAGTCTTTTATAAAATAACAATCATTAATATCTTGCAGGGGGAGGTCAGAGGGGGGAAGCCTCCCAAAAGGCAAGATGCATGTGGCTCTTCCTAGAATGGCATCTCTTTCCTCTTTCCTAATGTTTTCTTGCAATTACTGTTATCATCGTCATTATCATTATCCTCATGGTCATCCTGCTTCTAAGAGTGTAGTAAAGAATTTAACCTTGCCGTAAAGGAGGTCTGGTCTTTGCCCTAGAATCCCAGGTGGCAAGCTCTAAATCCTTGGAATGCCTCCCTGATAAAAGTGCCTTTGTTTACCCGGGGACCTTGGGCCATGCAAGAGAGTCTAACAGTGTGATTTTGGGGGCGGGGGGTGGGGGGACGACACACTTCAGGTCATGTGGTATCAGCTCTGTATCCCCAGGGTCTGGAGACTGAGGTTAGCTACATGCACAGTCAACCATGTCTACGTGTCCAGGTCCCAATAAAAACACTGGACTCCCAGGCTCAGGTGAGCTTCCCTCATTGGCTACTCTGTACATAACACACACATCACAGCTGAGGGAATCAACACTGTCCGTGACACCACTGGGCGAGAACAGCCTGAGGCTCTGCATTTGCATTTCCTGGATTCTGTCCCACGTATCTCTCCCCCTGGCTGATTTTAACCTGTAGTCTTTCACTGTAATAAAACTTAACTGTGAGTATGACAACTTTAAGTGAGTTCTGTGGGTCCTTCTAGCAAATTGTCAAACATGAATATGGTGTGGGGACCTTGGAACTTGCAGTTGGTGTCAGAAGTGAGGATGGTCTTGGGGACCATTCCCTAACACTGCAGAGTGCTGAATAAGACCAGGAAATAAATGCAGAGTTTTGCTCCATGATTACATGTCTTTGGCAAGCTTTCCTAATATTTCAGGGTTGATTTTCCTCAATAAAGACAATCAGAATCAGATTTATAAATACTCCAAAGTAGAGCTTGTGCTCACCTAGTAAGAATTAAGAGAAAGGCAGTGAGAAGTAGACAGAGCACAGGATGTCGATTCAAAATGTGTCCAAATGCCAGCTCCAGCACATCCTGGCTCTTTTCCCCTGGTCAGAGGAGGCCTAATGAACGTGTGTGAGCAACTGACATACTGGGACTAAAATCCTTTGGGCCACAGGTGAAGCTTCCCATGTTTCTGGCTAATAAATCCCAACTCTTTATTATTTACCTGTCTAATTATACTAAGACATAATTAGGCTCTCATCGCCAATGGCTCCAACCACTAGAATGTCATTCTCATTGATTTGGGTCTTTCTTTGTAATTTCCCAATTCTCACTTTCCAGAAACATCGTTCTGAAGGTGACAGCTTTCAAAGGGTAGGTTTCCCTGCATGTAGCCTGCCTCTTCTGCTTTTCCTAGCAGAGTACAGATCCCCTAAAATCACTCTCCATTAAGCAACTGGTTCCTAACTTAGAGAATCATGCGATAAGCTGACACCCTGGCATTTCTGTCCTTTTATTCCTATTTTAATATTCTTTGAGCATTGAAATTCTCACCATAGTTGGCTGTGTCCTTCTAAGAGACTCTTTTTAACAATCACATATTCACTACCCTAAGTCCCTAGATTAGTTACGGGCACGCAGATTTCAATAAACATTTGTTGAGCAAATGAATAAAGAGAACATAGCAAAACGCCAAGCGATGCCTCCTCCAGTCACTCACCCAGCCTCTCTCCCAGTTTATATTTTCTCTCTGCTGCAGTCGGCTCAGTGATCAGGGGCTGGGAGTACTTCCATGTACACATAAACTGAACAATATTTTAAACGACAGGTTAAGGTGTTAAATGGGAAAAAAAAAAAGATGTTAAATGGATAGAGGACTGACGTGAGTAGTATGAGTTGCCAATGGCCATCACCAAAGCCTGTCAGAAAAGTAAGATGCAGTGACTGTGACACCAAAGCAAAGAAGGAGAATCTGCCTTCCTACCACCAACACAGGACGAACAATAGAGCAGGCAGCCTTTTTGAAAGCTCTGGTCAATTCCTATGTGCAAACAATAATTAGACGTCCTTCTTCTGTACCGTCACATGGCATGACATTTCCATGACCCAGCTGACTACTGGAATTCAAAGATGCCTTTCACCACCTACTCACAGACTGAGTCATCCTGAGTGAACCCCTGATGCATATCAACTTACAGGCTTTGATCGCTAAGATGATAGGTAGTACCTCGACCTCCATATAACAGAAAGGAAATAAATCAGAAAGAAAACTCCGATGTTTATCAGAGAGCAATGGCACAGCCCCCTTTAACTATAAAAAGAGGCTTCTAGAAGTCCACAGATAGAACTGGCAACTCCCTTAACAGATGGTAAGAGAGATGCCCTCAAGCCCATACTACATGCATTTTTCTGTCCACCATCCCAGTACAATGGAAGCGCTCCTCCGTGATCCTGAGATTTGGAAACCATGCAAAGTAAGAGTGAGAAATAAGAAAAGAAGCTCCTCTCTAGCCTGGCTAGCTGGCCTCGACATCCTTCTCCCTGATTTCTACAATGTCCACTAGGATCCTTCAAATCCAAGTAATAACCAAAACAAAATTACTCCTTTTCTTCATGCTTTCTCTAGAAACATCCTTCTTCTACCTTTAAATCAGCTCTATTTTAATACCAATTACATCAGAAATGGCATTTGCTCAAGGGGAAAAAATTAAAACACCATTCTTACTAGTTAATCACTAATCTGTTAGTGTGGTGACCACAATTATACTGCTGTGTTTTCTAAAGGGTCTAAGTCAGGAAAGATTTAAATGTCAAGGATCCACAGTTTGGAATATGAATCAACATGGGGACACATGAATATGAATCAACATGGGGTCCCTTTCTTATTAGCCAGGGACCCACACAGGATGAAACCATGGAGCCACAGTCTGTGACAGAAAGTGACATGCCGAAACAATATCACTTCTGTGAAATCAGCAGCTTCTTTAAAGTCTGCTCTTCAAATTGAATATCATTACCAGTGAATTTGGGCATTTTGCGTATTTAATATGTAATGGAGTAGCACGAGCCTTACATGGAACCAGATTCAACTAGCACGTGTCAAGCTCCATGTTACTTGCTTTCCTATGTACCCTGACTTCTCCACTTATTTACTATGTCACCTGACGCAAATTATGCAGCCTTCTGTGTCTCACATTCTCTAGCTGACGATCATAGTGCCAACCTCACAGCTCCGTTGCGAAGGTGAAATGAGTTAATACATGTGATTAGATCAGTGCCTGGCATGTGCTCAGTAATGACTGAGCTGTTATTATCATTGTTGTTGTTGTTATGGCTAAGAGAATTATCATTGCAAACAGCCCTTACTAAAACCCAGGGAGGTGGTTATGATTACCTCCATTTTTATAAAGGAGGAAATGGAGGCTCGGAAAGGTTGAGAAAATTGCTTAAAGTCACACGCGTTTGCTGCCGGTGCTGGTGTAAGACTCTTGACTCAAAGCCCAGCCTTCTTTCCACCCGTCACTCCCCATCCCAGCCTCTGCAATGAGACTATAAATAGACGTGTCTGATTCCGCAAAGATGGCTTCCTTACATTTCTAACTTCAAAGTGGAATAATAATTGTATGTAAAATTCTTTTGATCAAAAAAATAGCACCTCCAGAGAAGACAACTTGAAAAAGAACATCATTAATTTGTTAGGCATTTAGCTGAGATAAGACAAAGTCCTTTAATGTCCTAAAGGTCTTGCCGAGTCAAGCAGCTTAGGAAGACTGGCAGGATAGAAAGAAAGAGCACAAGATCAGGTGTCAGAAACTCGGGGATGAGTCCTGGCCTCTCTGCTCACTGCCATGAGGTCTTAGACAAGGTATGCAAGTTCTCTACTTCAAGTGATGGTTGTGAGGATTAAATAAGATAATGCTTGTTCCCGCAATCTGAACTCTAGAGCTCTGGGGAAACACAAGCTATTATGTTTATCATCACAATCCCAGGGCCAGTAAAATCTGTTTCTTATGCACGTAAGCTCAAAGGCAAAACTACCTAAACTTTTCTGAAATGATTCTTTAATAGATCAATGACCTTGACTGAAATTCCCCAGCATTTGACACCATTTCCATTCCTAGAAACCATGAGCTAAACAAGGAACACGAGAGGCTCACTCGTAAATTCCAGCGCTTTTTTCTTCTTTCTCCCTTTGGAACTCTGAGAGCATTCAAATACCATATCCTTTCATCTCATAAGCCTCCTTACAGAGACCGGATGAGGAACGCTTTTGTTCCAGGAGGACAAGACCTTGCATTTCATCTAACTGTTGTGAATGAGTGTAAATATTTTTCTCCCTAGACACTGCAAAACCTCGAGGGAGAGGGGGACTCATGCATATCCAACCTTTCTCACCTAAACACCAAGACATGAACTTCTCCACCCAGAAGAACTGAAGAAAAAGGGAATGATAAAGTGAGTAAATGGCACGTCTATACCCATCAGTCCAGATCTACTCTCAGCTGCAATCCCCCACCCCCTCATCACGTGTTAATTCATCAGCATAATCCGTCACTTTTCCTGACTACGATCCCACTAAGCTTGTCTAACCCTTCACAACAATTTGCTACTGCTCTCCTAATACCTAATTGTTTTAACTCTTACCTTAATTTCCCAACTAACTATAAATAAAGGAGTTCTAGTCCCCAAAGAATTCAATGGTGAGGTCTTCTGCCACCTTCCCATCCTTGCTTCCAAAAAGGCTGAAACCGGATGATCAACCCTCAGATAGGAGTTAACAGGATCAAACTCAAAAAAAAAAAAAAAAAAAAAACTCCAGAAAAAAAGACGTCCAAATAGTGACAGTATGAGGAATCCCCCTGCTCCATACACACACACACTGAAAAAAATCTGATTTGCAACCTGGTCACTCCCTGGTGAGACCCACCAATGGACACGCTGTGCTCACACAGATTCCAATCAGTGTACTGGGTCCTAACATTCAAACATGGGTACACGCCCCAGAATCACTAAAGACAGACAAAAACAGACAGAAAAAAAGGTGATTCTGAGAAAATGCAGAGGGCAGAATAATCTTGAAAACAAAAACAAAGAAAATAAAACATTTGACTGATAGTCTCAAAGGAAAAAAAAAAGAAATGAGTGCAGCCATAATATAAGAAGAAATACTAAAATGAAATAGTAGACAGTGATTTAAAAAAAGAGTTCTTATATATTAAAAATAAGATAGCTGAAATTTTTAAATATCAGTAAAAAGGCTAGAAGATAAAGTCAGGGAAATCTTTCAGAAAGTAGAACAAAAGATCAAGGAGATGAAAAACAGAAGGGAAAAGATAAGAAATTAGAGGTCCCATCCAGAAGGTGAAACATCTAAATAACAGGAGAGCCAAAAATATAGAATACTGAGGGCAAAAGTAATAAATGATAAAAGGCAAGTTCTGAAGAACTGAAAGGCATAAATCTTCAGACTGAAAGAGTTTACAAGGGTGGGAGGAATTGGGAAATTGAGATTGACACATATACACTATTGATACTATGTATAAAATAGACAACTAATGAGAACATACTGTATTGCACAGGGAACTCTATTTAATGCACTGTGGTGACCTAAACAGGAAGGAAGTACAAAAGAGAGGGGATATATGTATATGTATAGCTGTTTCATTTTGCTGTTTCATTTTGCTATACATTTTGCTGTATATGTATTGCTGTTTCATTTTGCTGTAGAAATTAACACAACATTGTAAAGCAACTATATTCCAATAAAATTTAATTTAAAAAATAAATAAAAGAGCTTACAAAGTACCCAGCATATGAATAGAAAAGGACACACACTAGAGCGTATCACTGTAAAATTTCAAAATATGTAGATAATCCTAAAAGTTAACTGAAGGGAAAAGAATAGGTCACCTACAAAGGTCTGAGAATGGAAAAGGCATCAGACGTCTTAACAACAGAAGTAATACAACAGTAGAATAATGCCTTTAAAACTGATTTTTAAAAATGAATTTTATTCTAGAATTCTACACCATCCAACCTATTGATGAAGATACATTTTCATATATGCAAGGATGGAAAAATTTACCTTTTATGCATCCTTTCTCAAAAAGCTACTGGATGATGTACTCCAACTAAAATGAGGAAGACTGGGATTTAAGAAACAAAGCATCTGAACAGAACTTTCAGGACAGTAGCTACTCAGGAAACCCAGAGAAGTTTCTCCAGATTGTTGCATAGGGGCTCCAGGAAGAAAGCCTGGCATGGAGGAATAGTAATTATACGTTGGAGCGTACAAAAAAAAAATTACAAGTTGGACAAAGATTCTGGAGAGTTTAACAAAAAATATCAATAGGCACTAGACAAAAATAAATGACAAGGTAGTTATCAACTCCAGGAAAAACAAATGACTATACAAGAAAGGAGCAGTGGTCATACTTCACTGTTTGACTTAGCAGTGAAAAAATTTGTTTAAATCATAATATTATGCACCTTGACTACTGATTTAAACTAATACTCTTATGTAACTTTATTGAGGGGATGGAGGGAAATGAATTGTGTGGAGTGTGAGGGATCTATCATATTTCCTCTTAAGTCAAGAAGTGAAAAAATAAGTAGTAAATGTATATTTAGGAATAAAAGAGTAAATAGCAGAGAAACAGCCAAAAGTGTTGTTGTATAAAAATATATAAATATAGTATGTAAATATAAAATCTACACCTCTAGGGAAGGGGACTAAGGAGTGGGAAAGACACTCCTACTTTTTCTTCATAAGCCTAATAGTATTTTCGGCTTTCAAAATTATGACTATGTATTACATTGATTAAAAAATATATTTTTTAATAACTAAAATTAAAATTAAAAAATCTCTATGAATACAGAATGTAATCAATATAAAGGAAAACTGGAGATTGTTAAGAATAAAGCTCAAATAAGTAACTGACCTCAAACCAAATTACCCTAAAACCCCACACTCATTTAAATGTTACACACTCTTAAAAGCATGCTTTCCTCTCACTTTGTAATTATACCACTTCAAAAAAACAGAAGTCCTACCATCATTGCTTTGATATTGCAAACAGACTACAAAACATCTGATGGATCTTCTAATTTCTCTGATTTATCACAGGAACAAACTGAAAGTACCTCTTTTACCAATATATTCATAACTGATCAAATTCTTAATTTGCACACTGTTCAAGCTTTTGGTCATTAGAGTATACATTAAATGCTTTGCTCTAATCAAACTAACATCTATTGTTTTTTACATTAATACTTACACACTTGACAAATATCCAAACAAACCATAAAATTTATCCTTCCAATCAAGGCAATCGCTCAATTATGAATGAAAGAATCAGCTTTAAGCTTTAAAAAAATACATACCTATACGCTAATAGAATGTATTCTCCAGTTATAAATCTAAAACTTTTACTGAAATGATTCCAAACCCTCTCACAATTTCCTCTGAAGTTTGGCTTTTATATAAAAGCAGGCAACACACCCAATTCCATTAGTTTTAAGTCTTCCAGAACCAGACGTGCTGAGGTTTACAAATAAGCAAGTTAGTATTATTCAAACCCGTGACGGTTTCCCTGGTGGCTCAGTGGTTAAGAATCCGCCTGCCAATGCAGGGGACACGGTTCGATCCCTGGTCTGGGAAGATCCCACATCCCCCCCGGAGCAACTAAGCCTGTGCGCCACAACTACTGAGCCTGTGCTCTAGAGCCCGTGTGCCACAACTACTGAAGCCCACGTGCCTAGAGCCCATGCTCTGCAACAAGAGAAGCCACAACAATGAGAAGCCCGCACACCGCAACCAAGAGTAGCGCCCGCTCACTGCAACTGGAGAAAACCCACGTGCAGCAAGGAAGACCCAACGCAGCCAAAAATTACTTAATTACTTAATTAATTAAAAACAAACAAATAAACACATGCCCTTCACTTATGGATAATAATGGCTACTTAGTATACACATAATCACCCCGATTTAATAAAAACAAATTCAAACTTGGCATTTAGGAAAAGTAATTTGTTTACCTCTGTTGGTTTGTAGCAGTCTACGAGAGCTTCCTAGAAGGAAACACACAGAAGTTTTATTTTAAAATTCAGTATCATTTTAAAAGTGAAGTCAAAAATCACTTCATCTTTATAGTATTATTCTTAACATGGTAAATCAATTTTTCATATTGACTACTTAGAACCACACTTTATTTCAGCATTTGTTGGTCCTCTGAAGATACAAAAAGTTGTACCCTTCCTTTGCAGGAATGCCTTGCACTCTTCAGAATACACACACACACACACACACACACACACACACAGAAGCACACACACATACCCATCCTTCTGGCTGCCAATGTGGTTAATAATGAACTGGATACACTTAAGTTGAGACAGCCTGTAAGAGATGGTGACAATCACACTGGACGTGGAGAGTGAGAGCCTGGCTGTGATTTAACCACAGAGTAGCCTGTCACACCTCAGCAGGCTTTGGTTGTCCTCCCCTGGGAACCAAAGGGGGTGACCTGATGGCAGCCAAAGCCCCTTTCAAGTTCTTTCTTTTAAGAAAAATATTTTATGTCATTACATTTTTTATAAAACTGGTGCCTGTTTTTTTGTTTTTGTGTTTTTTGTATTGTAACTTTCAGAACTAGGATGCTATCTTCTCCCAGCTAAATTTACCAACAAGAGATAAACATTAAACTGAGACTGTTCACCACTCAAGAGACACTAGCAATTGTTAACACATTAAACACATTCATATGTGCCCTTTACTTGCCTTTAGTGATCATTTGCCATCAGTGATAACTGACAGCCATTAACAGTAGATATCAGTGAACATTAAGAACAATGGCAGGTCAAAGGTTAATTGGCTTTAGAAACTCCCAAATGCAGATTTAAAAATGATAGATTTGACTTCCTTCGGGGAAGGGAAATAAATAATTTATTGCTCTGGACAAAGGAGACATGGGGCATCTCAACATCCATTGTATCAGGCGAGCATACTCCAAGAAAGGTTATTTTATTAAACAGAATTATACAGTAAATAATCTTATCTAGAAATTAATTCCATGAATGATATAATCCACAACTGCAAGACCAGAAGCCTGAGCTTAGATACTCCAGTTCTAGCTCAGCCCCTCTCCTCATATAACTGTGGGACGTCACTTCCTTCTCTGGCAAATGGATCTTTGGAGAGAAGAAAGAAAGAACCATCCTTCTTGGAAAGAAAGAACCATCTTTCTCCCAAGAAGTTAAGGCTGGAGAAACTCATATCTGTAAGGTGCTTTAAGAACTGACTATAGTCAAGACCGGCCTTATCACCAGAGATGCAGTTTGTGGGGGTGAATACTCAGCATCCCATTGCTTTCTCTCTGCAAGCGGCCATTGCCCGAGTGTCGCCCCGGGGCAGAATCAGTGCAAGCCAGCTCAGGAGACCCAAGTGGATTCAAGCATCCATCAAAGGTTCTAGATTTTGAGTGCCGCTTACTCGTAATTTTAAAGCTCTCTCTTCTTCACTGTCTGCATCAAGAAGATCGTCAATGTCAATTTCCACATCCGGCATTTCTTCTTCCTGGGGGGCAAATGTGAAAGCATTCTATTTAGTGAGATACTACATTGTATCGAACCTATTTAGTTCAGTTATATAGATGCGTTGACAATTACGGGGTGGGGGGAAGAAGAGACTAGGAGGAGGGGGAGGAAAAGAAGAAGGAATGGGAAGTAGGAGATAGAGAGAAAGGTGGAAACAGTAGAAAAAAGGAAGAAGAGGTGGGAAGGGGAAGGAGGGAAAAGGAACCGAGGGAGGAGTAGGGAGCAAAGGAGACATAAGAGTCACAAGCGTAGAAAGTAACGCTATTTCAAAAATGACGATTTTCTACTTTCTGGCAAAAAAACTGCACATCTGAGTATGTAATGGGGGATTGGCAGATTATAGGAAGAGTAGTGAGACTTGCAGTTTCCTGCCCAACATCTACCCTTCCCTGATCTTTTTTTGGGGGGAGAGGGGAGGTCCGCATCTCCCTTCCTAGCTCTGGGTCTGGGAAAACCTGAGTGTGCCACGCATTTCTGAGGCAGGGCTCTTGGGTCAGTATCACCCCAATCCCAGTTACAGACTCAACCGAGACTAATGGGGGTTCTGGGAACAGAAGCTCTTTCAATAGAAGCGTCCCTGCTGGAGAGCCAGCTGAGGAAGCCTGTAACCTAGAAACTGCCGGCAACAATCATGCAACCACGAAGCGAGAGCCTGACTCACGGTGGGCAGAGTGGGGAGAAATATGGAAAGAGGGTTCTGGATAACGTCACCGAGTCAAACCACTTCTGAAGCCCACCGACATTCTAGTAAAGCCCCATTATTATGAGTCAAGTTTCATATTCCTGCAGCCAAAGACATCCAGTCCATAACAGAGGGCAGGAAAGTCCAGCTGCAATGCGGTGACAGACCTCACTGATTTGGAATCTGCAGCTCCAACCCACAGTAGGTCTTGGCTACCTCGCATTCTGTCTGTTACCTGATCTTCCCCACACCTCTGAGAACGTTGAGAGAAAATCGCATTTAGGACAGGGCTGTAATTTTGCATTTCCCCTTCCCACGAGGAGTCACCTGCAGGCCAACTCGTCCCAGCCACAGGGATGGCCGAGGAGTGTCTGCAGAAGCCATGGAGAAACCTGTGTGGGGGACACCTGTGCGGACCCCTGGGCTTAGCCGCTCTGTGCCAGCTGTGTTGTCTGGTCTTCAGGGGCAAGGCTGACCTTCTGAGAACGTCCTTTCTAGTAAAATGCATTTACTAATAGTGCTCAACCATTCTCTTTCCTGCTCCAACACAAAAGTGACGACCCAAGTGTTTTGAGAAAACTGAGGAATATTATACACCACTGTGAATAATAATAAGAAATATATATATTGGTCTCTGCCTCCAGTTCCTGACACAGAGTTCCTAAAACCCTTGTAAATAGAGGTGCTGACTTGTTTCTTTACTACGGTGAGATATGCAGTCCATACTGGAAAGCTCAGATAAAGCAGAAGGAAAACTGAACCCAAAGCAGAGGGGCAAGTCTAACATCTTAGCCTTATTAAGGTTAAAATCTCTTTTAAAAGTTTTAATAATAATACTAACAAAAAATGGGAAAAAGAAAAGCATATCTCCTGGGCTTCCCTGGTGGTGCAGCTGTTGAGAGTCCGCCTGCCGATGCAGGGGACGCGGGTTCGGGCCCCGGTACGGGAGGATCCCACATGCCGCGGAGCGGCTGGGCCCGTGAGCCATGGCCGCTGAGCCTGCGCGTCCGGAGCCTGTGCTCCGCAACGGGAGAGGCCACAACAGTGAGAGGCCCACGTACCGCAAAAAAAAAAAAAAAAAGAAAAGAAAAGCATATCTCCTTAGAAAATTCAAATGACCTTAGAACTAGGAAAGAACACTTCTTACTGGAGAGTAGGGATAGGAGTAAAACTAAAACAGAATCACCTGGCTTCCGAGGATATCAGGAAAACGGTACAGGGGTGGAGGTGTATCTGCCTATGGGAATATTTGACAGTATGTACCAGGCCCTGAGACTCAATCTACGTATGGCAATGGACACAGCATCACTGCCCTCCGCTTAGATCCGGCTGAGCTGCTGTGGCTTTCCCCTCCTTCACTAGAAGCCATCCATCCCACACTTTCATCCAGCCAGTCTGTCTCTCAGACCGGCACAGAGCTGCTGTTTCAAATGAGATGCCATTTTTAAGCCCCCTCCAGGGCAGAGCAGGGAGATGGGTACAGATGTGGCCTCCATCACAGGAGAGGATGCTGGAGGATCCCAAGGCTGTACTCCATTCAGGAAGGATGCTGCGCAGTGCTTCCCTGTATGGGTACCAGCCTCCCTGGCGACTGCGTCGCCTCCACCCTAGCATTCTCTTGCCCCAGTGTGGCCTATGCCCGACTTCCGATTTTGTGTATATTTGGAATTGTGGCTGAAAGTAAGACTGCAGGGGGAGAGGGGAGTCATTTGGGGAGCCACCAATAGTGGTACAGCTCTCAAGGGTCTGCCAGACTTTCCACAGTGAAAGGACCAGTGGGAACTGAAACACCAGCAAAGAAACTCACTGGATTGTAGAACAACTGGCAGCCCATGAACACAGACTGCAGCTGGGAAGCTGCAGTGTGGATAAATCCCACATGGACCACGTGGACCCTCCCCAGGCCAAAGAAGGCTGAAGCCACAGCCATCCAGCCTCTGGAGCAGCGCCGGGCACACGTTGTGTGTGTATTCCAGCAAATGTGGCTCAAGATTAATTCACCTACGTCTACGGCTTGGCATGGCTTTAATAACCACCGTGTGAGGTCAAAATACCCAGAACCGATTTCAGCTGACTCTGTTCAAGAAAAGCCAAGCAAAAGCGATAAACCCACAAGTATCAATCTGTGTAACAGTCTATACAGCCTCCCCCTAAGTTCCCCCACTCCTCCCCCAAAACCGTCATTTGGATTCAGCATTTATACGTGGTTTGGGCACCAAGTATGTATTTATGTCACGGTTTAATGAAATCAAGCAGAGGAAGCAGGTTGTAGAAACTGTTCAAGTAATCACAGCTAAGGGGAGCTCTGTGTCTGCTATTCTGAAAGGAAATAAAAGAATAAGCGAACAATGCCCCCAGCAGAACAGCACAGCCACGGGTTTCCCTGCAAACACCCGTTCAGCTTTGAAGCCCGGCCAAGTTTGGTCAAACAGGCTTTTACTTGCATAGTAGAGTCGCACCCACGCAGCAGCATCTGCAATTAGGTGTCCTCTCAGCACGACTGCACTGGGCTCTCCCGCAGGCGCTGACCGCATCTGACCCATTTTTCCCAACCCTTGAGGTCCGGGCTGTATTTCAGTTTAAATTCGCTAAGATGAACTACAGTTAAGAATCCAGTTCCTCAGTCACCTTAGCCACATTTCAGGGCTCAGTTGCCACACGTGGCGAGTGACTGCTGCACCAGACAGTGCAGACACGGGGCCTTTCACACCGCTGGACGGGACGGCCCTTGAGTCCACTCACCCTCTGGCCCAGACAAAGCAAAGCCTCCTCCCCTCTCAAAGGAGCTTGACAGGAATAAAGAAAACAGCTAGCATCGCAAGGTCACTACCAGGCCCCAAGGGCATGTGGCTGGGAAACCCTGGGCTAGGCTCGATGCGAAACAAGTATTCACTGGCTGAGTAATTACAACAAATCACTAGACATCGGCATTTTCTCCCAACCTATGAGCTTCTCATTACCCCCACCCGCTTCTCTCAGAGGCCAGGAGGAGGTCAGGCTCAGCCAGGAGCGTGGAGCAGGGTGGGTTCTGAAGGTCGGCGATACTGAAACCAAAGCCCCGCTGAGGACATAGAGATGGGGGCCATGGAGGTACACGTAGGCAGAAAAGACCGATCTAGTATCAAGCATAGAATCCTGTGTATATTTGGTATTAAATATTTTTAATGAGTGTAGCAATAGTCCAAATTCAATTGTTCTCTTGAGCTCTATCTTCTGTATAAAGCAGTATCACTGAATAACTTTGGTGACAGATCAAATCGCTTACCAGGGAGTGACTACACCCACAGCCTACTCTGGGGGATTTCCCCACGTTAAAAATAGATCTGCAAACGGGGCTCTGGTGACAAAAACGGAACAACCTCTTAGGAGTGGCTGGGGTAAGTCACCAGCTAACAGCATCCTATATTCGCCTTCCTGTTGATACCCACAGAACGAGGCCCTTGACCCTGTCTGTGCATCTCTCTGGTTGTACGTCGTTGAGCATCCACCATACACGAGCACTGTATCAACACTGTGAGGCACAGCCGAAGCATAGAAACAAATGATATCCAACGGCACCAAAAGACAGAGACAAACCCAAAGTGCTTTATGATTAAGGAGGGGGAAAACTTCCTCCTGGGGCAGGCGGGGAGGCTTTCACAGAGGAGAGAGCATGTAAGCTGGCCTTGTGGAACGGCAGGATTTGGATAGGTTTAGACGGGGAGAGAGGGCACGCAAAAGAGGCAGAATGATATACACAGAAGGCAAAATACAAGGGCTGTTCTAAGTACAGGGTGTAGAAAGGTCCTTGGCCTGGGGCTCAGACAGCTCTGGGCTATGAATATTAATGACTATGAAAGCCAGAATGAGAGCTGAGGCAGGTGGGGGGCTATAAGGAGTAGTGAGGAGTGCGGCAAACAAGAGAAAGCATGCCCCAAGGAAAGGCAGCAAAGAGCAAAACAAAACAACCCTCCATTTCCAACTATTGTAACCTTTTAGGAACACGTGCTCTATGCTGCCAGATTTTCCAACTTTTCAGAAAACCTGAAAATACAGATTTTTAATGCTAAAATATCTTTTCTTTTTTTAAGTTGGTTTACAACTCTTTAAAATATTGTGAAAGACAAACAAAATCCATCAGCCTTCATGCTGCCAGTTTCTCCTCAGCCTGCAGAGACTGTAGCCAATGAGGGCTCCAGAGCAAGGGCGGGAAATGCTGGGAGAGCTGGCCCAGCAGCAGGGCCCCGGGAACGAGGAGGGGTCAGGGGAGGCTGCTGAGACGTGGCCATCCCGTGGGAGGTATCAGGGCCTGGATGCCAGCGGTGGCAAGAATGGAAAGATTTTAAACAGGAAGGGAAAAGGGGTGGAATTTGGAGATGAACTGGATGTTGGAGGAGGGAGAAGGCAAAGGTAGAAGGAAGGTGCAGGTTTTGAGCCCGTGAGGTTTTGAAGAAACATGCAGTGACAGAGAGCATGCCTGGGACCTCGAAGACACTCATAAACCAACAGGCAGTTCAGAGGGAAGCCACCTCCAGCAGCCACCGACCCTATGCAGAAGGGGGACCCCGCGCTGTCACTGCACAGGGACACACGGTAGCGCCGAGGGCCAGAGGCACAGCCCCGCGCAGGCAGGACCTCAGCCGGGCCTGCGACCACCCGGGGCTCAGGCACCAGGATGCAACAAGTATTGTGCTCCCGAAACAGACGGCCTGCGGTGAAAACACACATGCACGCTCACACACACTTCCAGAAAAAAAAACTCGCCAGAAAATTCACACCACGAACCCCGTCAAGTGTGGCGTCAGCTGTTAAAAAAATACAAATGCTCGCTGATCTCCACAACAGCGAAGGGGGCAGGAATGCTAAAACAGCTTGAAAACGGATGATGGTTTCCACGCTCCACAACACACAGCTTAAGGGCTCCCCGAAAGTGACAGCGGCTCCCAGTTCTCTGCATCTCTGTTCCAAGATATGGACGTGAAGGACCGTGAGATTAGAGTGCGGTGGACACCGTGGCAGTGAGGGAGAAACGTGGGCAGCAGGGGTCGGGGTCGGGGGGCACTGGCCTATTCTGACAGCCCACACTCCCCAGGGCTCCCCTCCACAGGTCTACAGGGAAACTGGTGTAGGAAAAACCTAAGAAGAACAGAGGCACGCCGCCTCCCAGGGACCATGTGAGTATTACTATTTTCTCTGTGAAAATATTTACATTTCATGCTTTCATTTTAATGACAACCCAAAAACATTTCCATAAGCAAGCACACTTATTCTAAGAATCGTCTGGATGACCATTCTATAGTCAGATCAGCCCTGTGTTTATCATCAAGCAGAATCAGGTTAATGACCTAATGAGAAAAACGCCGGAAGAGTAGATTTAATGCATAACTGACGTACTTATTCACACTAAGTGAAGCCCGAAGCCATCGCTCAAAGGACTCTGTGCTACCCCCAACTGTACCTAATTCCTCTCACAGAAAGAATGACATCAGCCGTCCCAGGTGATTCACGTTGGACATTAGAGTTCCGTTGGCTGGTTACTTTGTGTTTAATTTGCAATTTTGATTTTGTAATCGGAAGAACCATAGCATAAAGAGTTTTCGTTTTAAGTGGTACATATCGAAATATTATCGTATTAAACCTTTAAATCAGCCCTGGCATCTGCAAGAAATTTTTTCTACTTAAAAAGGAGCGCAGCCTACCCTATGCACATCACTGTGGAACACCAGAACATTGGGGACGAAGCGGAGATCTGGGAAGCTTTCAGGAGGAAAGCAGGTCACACACAGAAGGACAGAGAATCAACGTCACCAAGATTCCCAACAGCAACGCTGTGAGCTGGAAGCCAAGGGAACAATCATTCCAAAATCCTGAAGGGAAACGATTTCCAACCTGGACGCCTACGTCCCCCCAGACTGTCGACTAGGAGTTAGAGAAAAACTATAGACATTTTATGACACCAGGTCTAATATCTTATATGTTTACCTCCCATTTCAGGAAGAAGTGCTCCAGTGAAACAAAGAAATAAACTAGGAAAGTCACCTGTAGCTGTGGACCATGAAGGCCAGAGGCATAAACAAATCAAGACTGAGGGGGGGAGGCTTAAAGAGCTGGGAAGCTGCGTGAAGGGAGAGGAGATGGGCCTATTTTTAATACGGGCATGGGGCCCGCTGCCTGATGGGCACACATCTACTGGGCCACTTCGAGGGGCTGGGGCAGGAGAGGCCTTAAATGGAACTAAAATGGGGTAAACAATTGTAGGTCATTCCAACTTCAACACTGGCGAATGGTACCATCCCACGTTACTAACATGACCCTAATACACGCTTGTTTTAGTAGTTAAATAACCTTCAAAGGCTGAAGCTTGCTCAAACAGCAAAATCCCCCAAAGTCCTCCTCTAAAAAGATTAAAATATCCTGACTGAACTTCATCCTATGATGAACTGAAGGGATGGTTTAAATAGTATGCAGAGAGGCTGCTGTCCTTGCTGCCCAGGAGAGCAGGTCTGGACGCCCCTTTATACCACACTTCCCACAGCTAAGGTTCATTTCTGGGGCATCAGCGCATACAAATGACGGCTGCAGCAGAAAGCAGAAAAGCCACAGGGCATGCCCTGTCCCGAGCGCCCCCCTTTCCTCCTGCTTAAGAAAATACACTGTGATACCACTGACGTTATTTTACAAACACCCAGAATATGTTTTAATTTTTTGATAGTTCACTACTTTTATTTGGTCCTTTCACTATTATCATTGAACCAATTACTCGGGACACATCCTCGTGTCACAGCAGCCCAGCTGAGGACTGTCACCCTAACAATCAACAATATAAAACAAATACCAGCTCAGAGATATAAAGATCCAGACTACTGGTCACGTGAAAATCCATGGGACATCTATTTACTGAGGACCTGCTATCTTCCAGAAACTTCCTAGACGCCGGGGATAAAGAATGAGCAAGTGACAAAAATACTTGCTCTCACGGAGATTCAACCCTGATGGGGGGGACTTCCCTGGCGATGCAGTGGTTAAGAATCTGCCTGCCAATGCAGGGGACACAGGTTCGAACCCTGGTCCGGGAAGATCCCACATGCTGCGGAGCAACTAAGCCTGTGCGCCACAACTACTGAGCCCACATGCCACAACTACTGAAGCCCGCACGCTAGAGCCCGTGCTCCGCAACAAGAGAAGCCACTGCAATGAGAAGCCCGCGCGCCGCAACGAAGAGTAGCCCCCGCTCACCACAATTAGAGAATGCCTGCGCACAGCAACAAAGACCCAATGCAGCCAAAAATAAATAACTAAAATAAATAAATTTATTAAAAGAAAAAAAAACCCTGATGGGAAAGACAGGCAATAAACACCTAAGTACAATATATGATGTAGCACATGGTGATAAATATTTTCAAGAAAAAACAGCAGAGGAGAAGGACAGGGGCTAATACGATGGCTGGAATTTTAATAGGGTGGTCAGAGTAGTGAGAGAAATATCTGAAGAATAGACCTGAAGAAGGACCGTGCTGAAATCTGAGGGAAGAGCACCGAAGGGGAACAGAGCAGGTGCCCAGGTGAGTCTGAGAAGCAAGGTTTCCAGGGTCACTGCAGTGGACTTGGGGTAGGGCCCCTGTAAAGACTCTGACTTGGACCCCGACTGAGACAGAAGCCTCTGGGGGTTTGAGCAGGGCATGGCGTGATCTGATTTTCTTTTCTTTTCTTTTCTTTTTAACATTTTTATTGGAGTATAATTGCTTTACAATGGTGTGTTAGTTTCTGCTGTATAACGAAGTGAATCAGCTATACGTATACATATATCCCCATATCCCCTCTGATTTACCTTTTACAAAGGCTCGCCCTGGCTGCTTTGTGAAGAAAGGGCTGAGGGCATAGGCAGGACCACTTACAAGGCCGCAGAAATAACTGGGTAAGAGATGACACTGGCTTAGACCAGGGCGACTGCATAAAATGTATTCTGTTCTTACTTGGGTCACCGCTAATCCAAACCTCAAAGGGCAAACTCCTCTATGTGTACCTGCACAGGTTAACAAGGGGGGCTGAGCCGGAGCGTTTTGCGAGGAGTTGACCTCAAGGCCCCCTGTTGAGCTCGGTGGGTGCGACGGTGGGTGTGAGCCGTTGGCAGTGAGGGAGGGCACCTGGCGAGGGTGCCCAGGCCGAATGTTAGGGGAGACGACCTAGATGCTGCCTGGGAAAGCGTGGAGCCCGCTGAGGGGCTCTCCCCAAGCTGCACCCCGGTTTCCTTCCCTACCCTCCATGCACGCCGCTCGCCTTCCACAGGGCAGCCGGGGTGGGGGCCTCCTCTACCCCCAAATCTCTGCCCTTCCTAAAACATTTAGCAATTCGTTTGAACAAAGGATTGTCTCTGGAGAGATCATCATAACTCTCCAAACAAGGTTTTTAAAAAGGACTCAGAGTCAGGGCAGAAAGGGTGATACGTCCCATCCTTGGTCCCAGGAGCTCATGAGGCCACATCCTTCTGTGATAAAAGGACACCAGGGAGATCTGGGCCAGACCCTGCATGTTCCCAAACACGCCTCAGGCGGCTCTGCTTCTCAGCACATATGACACCCCTCTGGCAGGGGACACATAGTGGTGGGCCCAGTGCGCGGAGTTTGGAGAGAGACAGGGCCAGGTTTAAATTCTGTCCCTCCCCCTTACAACTGGCGTGCGAGGGGCAAGATAACTCACCTCCTTAACCCTGCCTCCCAAACCTGTAATTCTCAGGGCTGGATAAGAAGCTGGCCTGAAGGTGCCTGGCCAGGTAGTGCAAAGTAGCAAATGGTAACATGACCTCAGAAGGTGCTCAGTTGACTGGGCACTTTTGATCACTTCATTCCTCTTTAAAAATAAATAAACAAAGTTCCATGTAAATGTCTCTTCCAAGAACTCTTTCATTCCTGATGACTGAAAATGGTAAGTAAAGACCTAGCACTTGTTCAAAAACATAAGGACTGGGCTTCCCTGGTGGCGCAGTGGCTGGGGGTCCGCCTGCCGATGTGGGGGACGCGGGTTCGTGCCCCGGTCCGGGAGGATCCCACATGCCATGGAGCGGCTGGGCCTGTGAGCCATGGCCACTGGGCCTGCGCGTCTGGAGCCTGTGCTCCGCAGCGGGGGAGGCCGCGGCAGTGGGAGGCCCGCGTACGGCAAAACAAAAGACAAAAAAACAAAAAACAAAAACATAAGGATTAAGAGGAGAAAAGAAAAAGAAAATGTAAGCAAAAATCCCCAGATGCAGAGCCGTCTGGAAACGATAACACTTGGTTCTGCATTTCTGCATATGAACATTATAACAATGCCAAAGTGACAAGAAAACTGGGAGGTTGTCCCTAACAAGGTATTTGAAAATAAGGGATGGCTAAGGCATATCATAAGGATGACAGGGACAACCTTCTTAGCCACGGCATACCTGAGGACAGCGGGGACAGGACATCCTAAAGGCTCTGGCTACAGCAGATGCTCAACCACCATCCTCATGCTCCCTGGGCTGACTGACAGCACTGCCTGGCCTCTGACCCTCTCATCTCCATGGCAGCACCTGCATCACGAGGAACACCTCACGTAAGCTCCCAAGTGGGTACCGAGGGAGTGGAGGACACAGACATTAGGACACCATGAAAAGACAGGAGGGACCGGGCAGCTCCAAAACATAATACAAACAAGGCAACTCAGCAATGATCTCAAATTGGTCCTGGACTGCAGGCAATGAATGAGGACACTGGGGAAGAATAAAGTAATGTGCCAAAGGACAGGGCTGATGTCGTCCAAGGAGAGCAAGAGGCAATGGCCGTGCAGCCTGTCTCCAAGAAGTCACACTTGGCTATGACCCGCTTCCCATCCATTCAGTGATCTGGCCAGGAACGTCTTCTGATAAAAGATGGTATACACTCACCTTTGCAGTAGAACTGCTTAGGGACCAAGCAAAACTTTTTAGGCTGGAAACCCTCAATTTACCCCCAGGGTGTCACAAAGGCAATAATAACGCAAAGTGTGGTACAGCCCAATTCTTAGAGAATGCAGTTCTCCCAGCTACCAAAACTTTCACTGAATCATTCCGATGGGAATATGGAGTCACTGTGATTTCCTGAACACGGAACACTGAATCCAGTCATTTTCCAGCTCCTGTCTTGGGAAGGCTCCTAAATCAGCCAAATGTCTTCAGGACTGACAGGTGCGGAGAAGCGCAAGACTGAGAAGATGATGTGGAAATGCCGCTTGGAAGATACGGCAGGCACCGAAAAGAAATTGTGATTTCCACAAGGAGACTTCCAGGTACAGACCGGTAGCCACGGTGCAGATGGAATTCAAAAGACTTGGTGAAAGGAGCTATCAAATCACGAGAAGACGTGGAGGAGCCTTCATGCATATCACTAAGTGAAGAAGCCCATCTGAAAGGACTACAGACTGTATATGTAAGTCATACTGTATGACATTCTAGAAAAGGCAAAACCATGGAGACAGTAAAAAGATCAGTGGATGTCAAAGGCTCACAGGAAAGGAGGGTTGAATGGGTGGAGCACGGGGCATTTTTAGAGCAGTGAAATCACTCTGTATGAAACTGTCATGGTGAATCCGTGTCATTACTGTCAAATCCCACAGAATGTACGACACACAGAGTGAACCCTAATGTAAACTATGGACTTCAGTGAATAATAACGTATCAATATTGGCTCATCAATTTAACAAATACACCAGACTAGATACCAGTTGTTAATCACAGGGGAAACAGAGGGAGGGGCGGGGACCGTGACAGGTGTATGGGAGTTCTGCACTTTCCGCTCAGTTTTTCTGTTAATGTAAAGCTGTTCTAAAAATAAAGCCTACTGATTAAAAAAGAGAGAGAAAGACTACTGTTTGGTGGTGACAACACACAGCAGTGTGAGAGGCTGACCCTCCCGTTAATGGCCATGTGAATCCCTATTACAGTATACGGAGGTGTAAAAGGTCCCAAGTGTGAGTCAAACTATGACATTCAGCCAACTTAGGTGTATCCAGGCACTTAGCTCCACCACGGACCAGGATGAGGGTGTAGGATGAGGACCCTTGGGGCAGACTGAAAGGAGCCTGCTCGGCCTGAGTGGAGGGTTCAACTTCATGCTGAAAGGGCCACATCGCTGTCAGAGGGTACATGGGCCCAACTGCCATTGGTCAAACACCAGCCTCAGGGAGACAGGCCAGCCCTCTCGTCCCGCCTTAAAAGTCATTTAACGAGAGTTTCCATGAGAACTCAGCAGACCAAAGGGAGAGCTGCTTTATAATTAGCATAATAATTTACATTTAATGAGGGCTTACTCTGTGTAGGCAATGTGACTATTCAAGGATACCTTGCCCCCGACCCCTCCTCTCCCTCTGTCCCCACCATCAAATCATCACCAAGTCTATCAATTCCACAGCTTAACTGTCTCCTGAACCTGCACTTTTACCACCTTCCAAGTCTAAGCTAAATCATCTCTTGCCTAAATTATTCCAGGACTCTCTTAATGGCCTCCACACATCCACTCTCATTCCCCCTCCAAATAGCTTCCAACTTTGAGAACACAAATCTGTCACTTCCCTGCTGAGAACGTTTAGTGGTTTCCCATCGTTCTTAAAAGCCAAATTCTTAACACAGCCTACCAGGCTCTGGATGCCGGGCCCCTGGCCTCCTCTCCAGCCTCATTTAATTCCTCCTCACACTCCCCACTTAGGCCTCCACAGGGCCTTTGCACATGCTGCGTGCATATGTGATATGCAATACTCATTAGCTCAGCAATTACTTCCTTGGTCTCCCTTGTAACGAGGTCCCCCTCCCCACCCCTGAAAAGTGCGTTCCTAACATCATGCATCTCTCCTTTGTGCACTTACCAACAGATAAAATCTATATCTGTTGGTCTCCCTCCCTAAACTCCAAGTCCATAGAGCAGCGCCTTGCACAGGGCCTGGCACACGGTAAACCCTTGATAATCATTTTTTGAGTTAAAGAGTGAACAATTCCCAGATGTGGGTATTATTATCATCTCTATTTTACAGATGGAGTGTGTCAGGGTCTTGACTAACGGGGCTGATAGGTTTAGTTTCAAACCCGGACAACCTGACCCAACACGTGTGCTCTACATCTTTCAGGATGAGGCACTGTTGGGGGAAAAGCTCTCTCCCTTTGATTTCTGTGACTTTTGGAGCAGCGAGGGAGAATGGCAGAGCCTTGTCAGTGGTGGGGGGCCAGCAGCCAGGGAGCCCTCCAGGCACTCGGCACATCAGAAGCAGCCGGGGCACCCACGGCAATCTGGAAGCAACTCTAAATTTCCACGGACCACACCCTTTGTGAGATAGAAGCAAATGGACTCAGGGTTTTAGGGCAAGTCTGGGAATGACTAACCATTTCCAGAGAACATGCTAAACCGCCAGCTGGAGGCCTGGGCCTCACCTGTGACAAATCCTATGGAGGTTTTTTGATTTAGACATTGCTGTTCTCTGAGTCTGTTACATCTGCCCCTGAGGGGACTTGTCCACAGGGCGGGAGCCAGGGGCTGGGCCAGTGCCCACTACCCTGCAGTCAGTAGTGAGAAAGGAGTGATCCCCAGGCTGGAAGCTGGAACTGGATGGACTTCCTTAGGGTGCAAAGGATAAGCCCAAGTCTGGAGACTTGGGTAGAGAAGGGTTCAAGGTTACTGAGAAAAAAAAAACCCTCAACTGTTCTGTAGAAGCAAGTAATTAGGACCCTGACACCAGGAGGGGCGGTTGTGATGTATCGCTAAGTCTCCTGGGGCTAAAATCGAGTTTCTTTAAGATCTGATATTTGGAAACTTACGTGGTTTTAAAATGTATGTCCAGTAATTGTTTATTATTGTTCTCCTACAAAAGTACTCAATTTTTAAAATGTCAGCTGGTTGTAACCATGCCACTGAAGATTTAAAGTGTACTTGAAGAGAATTTTAAAGTGTGCCTCGGAGACTCAATGTGGGACGGCAAAAGAAATCAAAGGTTGGGAAACCCCGGTGCACGATGAAAGCAGGGGGAAAGGGCAAGAGCTCCCTTCTCCAACTGTTGATTCCCCACTTGGAGAGATTTTTCCAGAGCACTTCTCAGCTAGAAACTTGAAGGTCTCTTTCTCAAGTCATGATGCATAGAATACCTGCCCCTGAAGCCCCCCGTGGAGGTGCAGATTCCCGGACACCCCCCTCAGGGGCATCTGGACCCTAACGTGTAGGGAGGAACTCAGAAGCCCCCCAGGTAACCGGAGCCCAGGAGAACTGAGGCCAATTACAGCTTGCGAACCACTGCTTCAGGAGGTTCTGAGCGTCTTCTAAGATAGTGACAACAAAAAAAGGAAAAGCCTTTCCTTGTCCGTGGTGGCTGATTTCCACAGCCCTTTAAAAACCTTCATTCTTCACTGGTTGCCTACCAGGGGCTGGGTGCTGAGGACTAGACCACGAACAAGATGGGAGACCCACACCTGTGCACAGAGGATGCTGATGGAGGCAGGTGGCTGCTACCCAAAGGCACGCTGCCGCTTGGCCGTGGCAGCAAAGCTCAGCTAAGCGAGCGGGAGCCGGCCGCCCTGTCCAGACCAAATCAGGGGCCCCAGAGGTTCTCTCCAGGCCCAAGGCCGCCGCTGCTCTGCTGCTGCTCAGGACCCTCTGCAAACAGATGGCACTGCTGCGATCACCTGAGTGTTTCCCAACTCCTGCCGGGGCCTCTATTTTGGAAATGAGTCCCCAAAAAGCCATCTTCCATAGCTTTTGTAATTGTGCAGGTCTTAAACATAGGAGAATGCCCAGGATAAAGGAAGCTGCGGCAGGGGGACTTGAGCCATCCACCAGCCCTCATCAAGGAGCTGCCCTCCTCCCGCGGGGGATGGAGGTCATCTGACAACAGCGCAGCCAGAGCAGGGCCTAACCCAGGGCCTCCACCGCATCGACCGTGGCAGTCAGGGGACAGATGTCACAGGCAGATTGCTTCCACACTGGAAGGTGATACCTACCACCAGACATCCCATAACAGCCTGGAATTCAGCAATCTGCCAACCTACAAGCAGCTCTTTAACTTTTGGGCCACCGGCCCCCTTCTCCCTCACTTCACAGATCCCAGGGACGGGGTTAACATCAAATTCAATTCAAACACGTGGTGCCTTTTACACGCAAGCCAAGTGCCCTCCGGAGCCACGGGTCTGCTGGAGCAGCTTCTGGAAGCGGGTGCTGGTGAGAAGAGGTCCACAGTGGAACCTCCTAGACAAACGACAGGGAATAGAAAGCAGTCTTCACCTGAACTGAACCTGCAGCGGGTCCAGCTTAAATTCTCAGGCGGGGCTGAGGTTTCACCCTGGACTCCTCTCCTGACTTTCTCTCTCCCACAGAAATACTCCCCCATCCTCCACTGGTACGTGGCCGGAGGAAGGCAAGTTCGGCTGCTAATCCCCGTAACCCCCTCGGCAGTCCTTCTAGGACAGTTTGAATCGTTCCCCCAGGCTACGTGTCTGGGAACTAAAGGGGTGAGGCAAGCAGCAGAAGTTCAAGGCTCAGTCAGTGGTGACTGGAAGGTTACTAGGTTTATGTGGCACCGCGGGCAGGGGAGGGAGGACGCCCAGGCCTTCCTGAAACCTGGGAATTCTCATCTGTCTTCCATAAATGCTGTCAGCCCTGATTATGATAGAGCTTCCCCTTTACGACAACAGCTTTGTAACTTAGACCCTGGGCAAGTCACATACAATTCCAGTAATCCCCAAAACTCCAATTCTGTTATTCTGATTCTGTCACAAAGTAAACTTCAACTAGTGAGGCAGCGGGTTGTCACCTCGCCTCCATCTGTGACTTTAGCTACTGGAACAGACACTCATCTGAGATCACAAACACTGGCAGATGGAACAGGAGAAGGGGTGCTATACTTTTTCATTTTAACAAATGCATGGATTGAACTACAGATCTATTTTTCAAAGGGAAAAAACGGTGACAAATAACAAGGGGGGCAAATTTCTTGCATTTACTACGTTTTTATTCCCAGAAAGGTGCTGAATGGTCTAATCTTTCCCCAAAGCTTTATTTATTTTGTCCTGAGCAGAGAACAATTTGGATTGAAGATGATACACTCAAAACCACCTTACCAATTTTTTCAAAAAGTCCTTAGAACAGAAATTAGATTCAAGAATCCGATGCCTGCTCCTGCTCCGCTAAATATTGACATAGGGCTTCCCTGGTGGCACAGTGGGTGAGAGTCCGCCTGCCGATGCAGGGGACGCGGGTTCGTGCCCTGGTCTGGGAAGATCCCACATGCCGCGGAGCGGCTGGGCCCGTGAGCCATGGCCGCTGAGCCTGCGCGTCCGGAGCCTGTGCTCCGCAACCGGAGAGGCCACGACAGTGAGAGGCCCGCGTACCGCAAAAAAAAAATAAAATAAAAAAATAAATATTGACATAAATGGGGGACGAAGGCCTCACACCTAGTGGGCACTCCATAATTATTTGTGAGCGACTGCCTGAATGATTTAGTCTGAGTCCCGATGGGCCTTTGCACCAACAAGCTAACTCCGCTGTTACAAAGGCAAGCAGGGTTGAAGATTTATGATGGCCCAGTTGCCCCCATGACCATAAATCTTCGCCAGCCTCTAGGCTGCCTGAAGCAGCCCAGCTAGTACTCAGCAGGCATAACGACAGTATATTGTGATGATTCCCTTCTGAAAACCCTGTTGTTATTCCTACTTGGAAAGGGAGGCTCTACTAGGACTATAGTCCTCAGAGTCTATGACACAGGACAGGAGAACCCCGTTTCTCCCTCACTGAGACAGGTTCTTCTGCCCAGACAGCGATCAGACCAAAGGGTCTCGGGCCTTCTCCCCTCAGTATCCAGTGAGCATCAGTAGACGGGGTGCCAGCCATTCAGGGCAACCACTGCCCACAAGTGGACACTGTGTTAGCACCTGGAGTCTCCAGCCGCCCGCACTCTGCAGTCACCGGCACATTAAATCTCATCACGGTCACTAGCACATTAAAACTCATCAAGATGTATATCTGCTGTCTCCGCCGGCAAACTCGGAGCTCCAGGAGGGTGGGGGCTGTGCTTCGTTTATTTTAGTAACCCTCATGTATACCATGGTATCCAACCCACATACCCGCACAGTGAAATTTTTATTGAGTGAATAAATGAGACCCTCTCCCAAATAAAATGCTTAGGCCTAAAGCTTTACCATTAAACACACTTTCTAGATTATTCAAGTTAAGAATGAGGAAGCCATATAATCGCATGGGTACTTAATTTCCTCTTGAAATTGACCCAGAATTGGAGAGAAGATCATCATGCAGGTTATCTAAGAGAGGCTGTAGATAGTAACTGCTCTAGGTATGTAAGTAAAGATAGTCCGAAGAGAAAGTGGGCATACATTCTTTTTATAATTCTTGCCTTTGTTGATTGATTCAACCCAGACAGAGACCCTCTTGGATCTATTGTTGTATTTATGAACTGGTTCGATCTCACCTTTAAATTCAGTATCAATAATTAAATTCAATAAGCATGAGTACTTAAACAAGAGGATTTCCCCTTGACTCACTGAGATGTTATAGAATAGAAAACATCTACTGCCTAGGAGTTTAAATAAATGCAACAGGGTTTTAAATTATGGAACAAATTATAAGAGCATCTTTTCCATTTTGTAGTCGGCCAAGGCAGGCATTTCATCAAGTCAACAAGTGCCAAAACTGTTGGTGCTAAAGGTGAAATGAAGCAAGAGTCGCCAGCTTCTTCCTAAGTAAAAGGGTTAGTGATGTCAGAATGAGGAGAGGCCGATGTAACTCTATACAAAGTAAAATCTTTTAAATGAGAAGTTTTTTCATCACTTCAAAACAACGTTCAAAAAACCATCCTAGGATAATAAACTGTTCCTTGGTAGACAATTGGAGAGGTCTTCCTTTAATTAATGGAAAAAGAATGATTTGTAATTGACACATAAATTATGGTGGGACATTATTTGGTTCTCGTCACTAAGTTACACACACCGCTTAGAAGTCCTGTTGACTGTATCCTTCTGTACACATTCTTTAAAAAGAAAACAAACAGAGCTGTGCAATAAAAAGATAAATCTTGGCTCAAGCTGTGTCCGAATCCTCAGAAGGGTTATGGACCCGTTGAGTAACCATTTCTTGGGATAAGAGAAGGGTAATCAAAATGGAAGAGGGATTTGGGGGAAAAAGAGCTAAGAAAACCATGCCCACATCAGGCATTCAATGAATGTCTGCCAGAGAACTGGATGAGAGGCAGGGTAAGGAGGCTTAGGACAGTGGTGTCAGGAGCCACATCATAGGAACGACAGTTGAAGGAAACGGGGAATGAGCTATTATCAAGCCCAGCTGTTCAAAACCAGAATGGGCTGCACTGGAAGGCCATTCCAGACCTGAATGACCAGCAGAGGCTGATGGAGGGCGCCATCCCTCCTCCAGACTATAGTCTCCTTCTGTTTTTCAATGTTGATTCTTGGGCCCTTTCTCCGGAGATGCAGATGAAGTAGGCCTGGAGTGGCTTTAGAAAACTCCACTGATGACTCTGATAAGCAGTAAGCTTGGGAAACACAGGACTTGATAACCTCTAAGCTTTTCCCTCCATGAATCAAGGCCTGGCCCCTACCTGTTGTCCAGTGGTAGCCTACACAAATGATTTTTACTTTGCAGTTAAGAGATTAAGAGAGGAGACATGCAGAAAGGGAACCGAGCACTCAGAATATTCCAGGGCGTATCTCCTACGGGAAGCTTAGAAACAGACAAAACGGAACTGCAAACCAAGTGACTCATTCTGCACATCGAGTCTGAAAGCTCCCGCCTCCACACACATGGGCGTCCACACCTGGAATGCTCTTCCATCCCCATCTACACCTCACTCCCAGCTTAAGACCACTGGTGCCTGAAGCCACTTCCTTGTAGAACAGATGGCAGGGTAAGATCTCTCTCTTTTAAAGCCTCATATCGGGATGGCACTTAAATAATGATTCTAAAAATAGGTGTTATGCACATGTCTTTTCTGTCATGCTATTGAGAACAGTCTGAGAGCATTATACAGTCTAATTTATTTTTGTGTCCCTCCCAATTCTAAGCACCGTTCTGTGTGCATAGTGACCATAAGTAAACATTTGGCAGATAAATTCATTCCTCAGATATTTATTGAGTGCCTACTATATGCAAGGCATTGTTCTAGGTACTAGGAATAGAGTAGGAAACAAAATAGACAAAATCCTTGTCCTCCTGGGACTTATTTAGGTATGCAAAATAATGTTAAGTGGAGATAAGTACTATAAGGAAAATTAGAGCAAGAAAGGGATATAGGAGGGGTTGAGGTATTGCAACACCAAAAATGTTGACTGTGGAAGGTTCACTGTGAGTAAAGCGCTGAAGGAGGTGAGGGAGTGAAACATGCAGGCGTCCAGGGGAAGAATGTCCCAGGCAGAGGAACAGCAAGTTGCAAAGCCCTGGAGAGGAAACACACATGGCTTGTTCAGGAAAAGAGTGAAGGGAAAAGAAGGGGAAGATCAGAGAGGTAACGGGGTGGGGGTGAGGGTCAGATCATGCAGACCCTGTAGATCAGAGGAAAGACATACACATGATTTGACTTACAGTAACAGGATCACTCTAGCTCCTGTGTTGAGAATAAAGGGGTAGGAGGCAAAGGAGGAAGAATGGAGAACAGGTAGAGCTAAAATAATCCAGGCAAGAGAAGTAGGTGATACAGATCACGGCAGAGGCGGTCAGACTCTGGTTATACTTTGAAGGTAGAGCCAATGGGATCTGCTGACCGCTGGAATACAGGATGCAAGGAGAGGACGGCTCCAAGGTTTCTGACTTGAGGAACCATTAGGATGGGGCTGCCATTTCTGAGATGAGCAAGATGGGCTGGAAGAGCAGTTGGGGGAGGGATGGAGCTACAGGTCAGAGCTTGGTTCTGGACGTACTGAGGCTCGGCCACATTCTAGGTATCTAAGTGGAGATGTAGAGGATGCTGTTGGATATGTAAGGATGAAGTCTGATGGACAGGTCCAGGCTAGAGACATAAATTTCACAAGTGTAAAGATGACATTTTAAGCTATGAAACCAAATAAGAACCCCCAAGAGATGGAATGTCGAAAGAAAAGAGAAAAGGTCTGAGGACTAATCCTCGAGACCTCTAACGTGTAGAAGTTAGAAAGATGCGGGAGGGTGTTTGTAAGGTCTTCCCTGAGGAAAACCAGGCCACAAAGTCTGGGAGAATTTGCTGATTCTTCAGATGTGGAAATCCTCACAACAAAAATAACAAGGCAGGGAGTCAAGATGGCGGACTAGGCGGACGTGGAATTCGCATCTCCTCACAACTAGGGCACCTACCAGGCACCGGTGGGGGACCACAGACACCTAAGGGGACGGGAGGAACCCCCAGCGACCGGGTAGGATGTGGGGCGTGGGGGGAGTGAAGGGGGAGGAGAAGTGGGATGGGACTGGCACCCTGTGGGGCGGCTGGGGGACCAGAAAGGATCCCACGCCCAAAGGGGTAAACGGGTACCACTGGGAGGGCAGAGGATCAAAAGGGAGCGTGGCCAGGTTTCCCCTGCCCACTTGGGCCCCCAGGAACCTGCTGACATCCCGGGCCTGATCCTCTGCCCACCAAGGCCCCCTCCAGCCATGCGGGTCCTGAGGGAGCAGGAGGGAGGGAAGGGCGAGCAAAAGTAAAGGCTGGACCTCGGGTACGGCACCCCTGAGGGGTGGCTGGGGGAGGGGAGGAGTTCCTACACCCAGTGGGACCCACCCCCAGTTAGGGGTCCAGCGGCGACAGGGTCGACCCTCGGGGAGATGGTGGGGGAGGGGCGCGAAGGGAACGGGGCCAGTGCTTTCCCTGTCCACTTAGGCACCGGGAAGCCTCTTATGCTCCGGGCCTAATCCTCTGCCCTCCGAGCCTCCCTCCTGCTGCGCACAGCCCAAGCCCCGCCCCTACACCTCCCGCCAGGGCCCCACCTCTACACTCGGAGACCCCGAGCTGGGCCTAAACCACACCCACACACCCTCCTCAGGGCCGTGCCTCCAAGCTCCAGAACTCCACACTCCGGAGGCCCTCCTTTCCACGTGCTGCCTCTTCCCTTCTGCGCAGGTCCTAAGCAGAGGCCCCACCCCATGCTTGAACGTCGCTCCACCTAGGCTCCGCCCCACATTCAAACGTCACCTCCCCACCCGCCTAGGTCCCGCCCCACCCTAAACCCTGCCCCTGCCTAAACTCCACCCCCATGGCCAAGGCTTTTTTTTTTCTTTTCTTTTTTCCTCTTCTGGATTGGGGTCCTGTTTTACCTTGTTGATTCATTGTTGTTGATTCTTTTATATTTTTATTTTTCCTGATAAATCTTTTATTCTTCTAATTTTATTTTATTCTTTTTACTTTGTTAGTGATCTCTCCTTTTGGCTTGTTTCCTCCCCCCACCCTTTTTTTTTTCTTTTTTCTGTTGTGGTTTTATTTTACCTTGTTGCAGTTGTTTCAAATATAGTTTTATTTTTCCTAATATATTTTTTATCTGTCTAATTTTATTTTTTTTTTATTCTTTGGTATTATACTGCTCCTTTTTCTCTTCCTTTTTTTTTTTTTTTTTTTTTTAACTGCACCATGAATCTTGTGGGATCTTGGTTCCCAGGCCAGAGGCTGGGCCCGAGCTCCTGTGGTGGGAACTTCCAAGTCCAAACTGCTGGACTAACAGAGAACCTCAGACCCCAGGGAATATCAATCAGAGTGAGGTCTCCTTGAGGTCCTCATCTCAGCACCAAGACTCAGCCCTATCCAACTGTCTGCAAACTCCAGTGCTGGACGTCTCAGGCCAGACAACCAGTAAGACAGGAATACAGCACCACCCATCCAAAAAAAAATGAAACGACAAAAAAATTTGTTACAGACAAAGGAGCAAGGTAAAACCCTACAGGACCAAATAAATGAAGACAAAATAGGCAACCTCCTGGAAAAGAATTCAGAGTAATGATAGTAAAGATGATCCAAAATCTCAGAAACAGAATGGAGAAAATACAAGAAACATTTAACAAGGATCTAGAAGAACTAAACAGCAAACAAACAGTGATGAACAACACAATTACTGAAATTAAAAATACTCTAGAAGGAATCAATAACAGAATAACTGAGGCAGAAGAACATATATATGAGCTGGAAGATAAAATGGTGAAAATAACTGCCAGGGAGCAGAATACCTCTGGGACAACATTAAACGCACCAACATTCGAAGTATAGGGGTCCCAGAAGAAGAAGAGAAAAAGAAAGGGTCTGAGAAAATATTTGAAGAGATTATAGTCGAAAACTTCCCTAACATAGGAAAGGAAATAGTCAATCAAGTCCAGGAAGCACAGAGAGTACCATACAGGATAAACCCAAAGAGAAACATGCTGAGACACATATTAATCAAACTATCAAAAATTAAAAACAAAGAAAAAATATTAAAAGCAGCAAGAGAAGAGCAACAAATAACATACAAGGGAATCTCCATAAGGTTAACAGCTTATCTTTCAGCAGAAACTCAGCAAGCCAGAAGGGAGTGGCAGGACATATTTAAAGTGATGACAGGGAAAAACCTACAACAAAGATTACTCTACCCAGCAAGGATCTCATTCAGATTCCACGGAGAAATTAAAAGCCTTACAGATAAGCAAAAGTTAAGGGAACTCAGCACCACCAAACCAGCTTTACAACAAATGCTAAAGGAACTTCTCTAGGCAGGAAACACAAGAAAAGGAAAAGACCTACAAAAACGAACCCAAAACAATTAAGAAAATGGTAACAGGAACATACATATCAATAATTACCTTAAATGTAAATGGATTAAATGCTCCAGCCAAAAGACATAGACTTGCTGAATGGATACAAAAACAAGACCCATACATATGCTGTCTACAAGAGACCCACTTCAGACCTAGGGACACATACAGACTGAAAGTGAGGGGATGGAAAAAGATATTCCATGCAAATGGAAATCAAAAGAAAGCTGGAGTACCAATTCTCATATCAGACAAAATAGACTTTAAAATAAAGACTATTACAAGAGACAAAGAAGGACACTACATAATGATCAAGGGATCAATCCAAGAAGAAGAAATAACAATTGTAAATATTAATGCACCCAACATAGGAGCACCTCAATATATAAGGCAAATGCTAACAGTCATAAAAAGGGAAATCAACAGTAACACAATAACAGTAGGGGACGTTAACACCCCACTTTCACCAATGGACAGACCATCCAACATGAAAATAAATAAGGAAACACAAGCTTTAAATGACACTTTAAGCAAGATGGATTTAATTGATATTTATAGGACATTCCATCCAAAAACAAGAGAATACACTTTCTTCTCAATTGCTCATGGAACACTCTCCAGGATAGGCCATATCTTGGATCACAAATCAATCCTTGTAAATTTAAGAAAATTGAAATCATATCAAGTATCTTTTCCAACCACAACACAATGAGACTAGATATCAACTACAGGAAAAAAACTATAAAAAATACAAACACATGGAGGTTAAACAATATGCTACTAAATAACCGAGAGATCACTGAAGAAATCAAAGAGGAAATCAAAAAATACCTAGAAATAAATGACAAGGAAAACATGATGACACAAAACCTATGGGACGCAGCAAAAGCAGTTCTAAGAGGGAAGTTTATAACAATACAATCCTACCTCAAGGAACAAGAAAAATCTCAAACAACCTAACCTTACACCTAAAGCAATTACAGTAAGAAGAACAGAAAAAACCCAAAGTTAGCAGAAGGAAAGAAATAAAAGATCAGATCAAAAATAAATGACAAAGAAATGAAAGAAACAATAGCAAAGATGTATAAAACGAAAAGCTGGTTCTTTAAGAAGATAAACAAAATTGATAAACCATTAGCCAGACTCATCAAGGAAAAGAGGGAGAAGACTCAGATCAACAGAATGAGAAATGAAAAAGGAGAAGTAACAACTGACACTGCAGAAATACAAAGGATCATGAGAGATTACTACAAGCAACTCTATGCCAATAAAATGGACAACCTGGAAGAAATGGACAAATTCTTAGAAAAGCACAACCTTCCAAGACTGAAACAGGAAGAAACAGAAAATATAAATGCACCAATCACAAGCACTGAAATTGAAACTGTGATTAAAAATCTTCCAACAAACAAAAGCCCAGGACCAGATGCCTTCACAGGTAAATTCTATCAAACCTTTAGGGAAGAGCTAACACCTATCCTTCTCAAACTCTTCCAAAATATAGCAGAGGGAGGAACACTCCCAAACTCATTCTATGAGGCCACCATCACCCTGATACCAAAACCAGACAAAGATGTCACACACACACACAAAAACTACAGGCCAATATCTCTGATGAGCATAGATGCAAAAATCCTCAACAAAATACTAGCAAACAGAATCCAGCCGCACATTAAAAGGATCATACACCATAATCAAGTGGGGTTTATCCCAGGAATGCAAGGATTCTTCAATATATGCAAATCAATCAATGTGATACACCATATTAGCAAATTGAAGGAGAAAAACCATATGATAATCTCAACAGATGCAGAAAAAGCTTTTGACAGAATTCAACACCCATTTATGATAAAAACTCTCCAGAAAGTAGGCATAAAGGGAACCTACCTCAACATAATAAAGGCCATATATGACAAACCCACAGCCAACATCATTCTCAATGGTGAAAAACTGAAACCATTTCCTGTAAGATCAGGAACAAGACAAGGTGCCCACTCTCACCACTATTAGTCAACATAGTTTTGGAAGTTTTAGCCACAGCAATCAGAGAAGAAAAAGAAATAAAAGGAATCCAAATTGGAAAAGAAGAAGTAAAACTGTCACTGTTTGCAGATGACATGATACTATACATAGAGAATCCTAAAGATGCTACCAGAAAACTACTAGAGCTAATCAGTGAATTTGGTAAAGTAGCAGGATACAAAATTAATGCACAGAAATCTCTTGCATTCCTATACACTAATGATGAAACATCTGAAAGAGAAATTAACACTCCCATTAACACTCCCATTTACCACTGCAACAAAAAGAATAAAATACCTAAGAATAAACCTACCTAAGGAGACAAACGACCTGTATGCAGAAAACTATAAGACACTGATGAAAGAAATTAAAGATGATACAAACAGATGGAGAGATATACCATGTTCTTGGATTGGAAGAATCAACATTGTGAAAATGACTATACTACCCAAAGCAATCTACAGATTCAGTGCAATCCCTATCAACCTCTCAATGGCACTTTTCACAAAACTAGAACAAAAAATTTCTCAATTTGTATGGAAACACAAAAGACCCTGAATAGCCAAAACAGTCTTGAGAAAGAAAAACGGAGCTGAAGGAATCAGGCTCCTGGACTTCAGACTATACTACAAAGCTACAGTAATCAAGACAGTACGGTACTGGCACAAAAACAGAAAGATAGATCAATGGAACAGGACAGAAAGCCCAGAGATAAACCCATGCACATATGATCACCTTATCTTTGATAAAGGAGGCAAGAGTATACAATGAAGAAAAGACAGTCTCTTCAATAAGTGGTGCTGGGAAAATTGGACAGCTACATGTAAAAGAATGAAATTAGAACACTTCCTAACACCATACACAAAAATAAACTCAAAATAGATTAAAGACCTAAATGTAAGGCCAGTCACTATAAAACTCTTAGAGGAAAATATAGGCAGAACACTCTATGACATAAATCACAGCAAGATCCTTTTTGACCCACCTCCTAGAGAAATGGAAATAAAAACAAAAATAAACAAATGGGACCGAATGAAATTTAAAAGCTTTTGCAAAGGACACCATAAAAAAGACGAAAAGACAACCCTCAGAGTGGGAGAAAATATTTTCAAATGAAGCAACTTACAAAGGATTAATCTTCAAAATATTCAAGCAGCTCATGCAGCTCAATATCAAAAAAACAAACAACCCAATCCAAAAATGGGCAGAAGACCTAAATAGACATTTCTCCAAAGAAGATATACAGATTGCCAACAGACACATGAAAAGATGCTCAACATCACTAATCATTAGAGAAATGCAAATCGAAACTAAATGAGGTATCACCTCACACTGGTCAGAATGGCCATCATCAAAAAATCTACAAACAATAAATGCTGGAGAGGGTGTAGAGAAAAGGGAACCCTCTTGCACTGCTGGTGGGAATGTAAATTGGTACATCCAGTATGGAGAACAGTATGGAGGTTCCTTAAAAAAACTAAAAATAGAACTACCATATCACCCAGCAATCCCACTACTGGGCATATACCCTGAGAAAATGATAATTCAAAAAGAGTCATGTACCACAATGTTCATTGCAGCACTATTTACAATAGCCAGGACATGGAAGCAACCTAAGTTTCCATCGACAGATGAATGGATAAAGAAGATGTGGCACATATATACAATGGAATATTACTCAGCCATAAAAAGAAACGAAATTGAGTTATTTGTAGTGAGGTGGATGGACCTAGAGTTTGTCATACAGAGTGAAGCAAGTCAGAAAGAGAAAAACAAATACCGTATGCTAACACATATACATGGAATCTAAAGAAAAAAATGGTTCTGATGAACCTAGGGGCAAGACAGGAATAAAGACACAGACGTAGAGAATGGACTTGAGGACATGGGGAGGGGGAAGGGTAAGCTGGGACGAAATGAGAGAGTGGCATGGACATATATACTCTACCAACTGTAAATTAGATAGCTAGTGGGAAGCAGCCTCATAGCACAGGGAGATAAGCTCGGTGCTTTGTGACCACCTAGAGGGGCGGGATAAGGAGGGTGGGAGGGAGACATAAGAGGGAGGGGATATGGGGATATACATATGCATATAACTGATTCACTTTGCTATAAAGCAGAAACTAACACAACACTGTAAAGCAATTATACTCCAATAAAGATGTTTAAAGAGAAAAAAAAAAAAGAAAGATGTGGGAGGACCAGCAAAGGGAATGGGAAGAGTGTGGTGCCTGGGAAGCCAGATGTAAAAGAAAAGAACAAGTTTTAAGGAGGAGGGGCCAATCAGCTGCATCAGATCCTGCAAGTGAGATGGGCCACTGGACTGAGCACCGTGGACGTGACAGCTCCCTGACAAGAATGGCCTTGGTGTAGTGCTGGGGCAGAACCCAGGGTTGAACACAAGTAAAGCAGGTTCCTTTTTAGTGGACCTCTCACATCACCTTGCACACTGTTGACACTCCATTCAATATTTGCTCCCGAAGGAACATTCTCAAACCCAACATCACCTGCACCTTCAAGCCGTAACAGTATTTCAGAACATAGACACTAGAGCCGAGCAGACCAGGGTTTGGGTCCCAGCCCTGCCAGTTATAGGCTGTGCAGCCTAACCCCTCTGCAGTTCCATTTCCTCGTCCATAAAAATGGAAAGAAGAATAAGACAGCCTACCTCACTGGGCTGTTTCAAGGATTAAATAGCACGTCTTTTGCTTAACACTGTGCCGGCCTTATGGTAAGTGCTCACCAATGAGAGCTTCTATAAATCCGAGGAAGTCAACGGTGGACCCAGGCCAGAGAAAAGATTAGTCTTGATTCAAATTCTTTATCATATCTGAGCGATGCCTTTGTTTACCGAGCTCAAAATATTTTATTACGCAGCTTTTTAGGGCGACTGGCCTCTGTCCAGAAGACCGCTTAGCAACCACCAGATCTACAGCCTCTGAGAATCAGGAAAGCCCCAGAGTAGAGACTATTATATCCACTGATTAGTAATAAAAAGGCAAAGTCCTGAACCATAATCAGCTAGGAATCAGTGACTTAGAGCCTACGTGTTTATTTTCTCTAAGAAATCTGTGTAAAACACAAACTATCACAAAGCACAGGCGTAGGTCTGGTCAAATAGTGCAAAAGTAAATAAGGCAGTCCTCTGTTTTTCAAAATAATAATAGCTAATATTTATCAACACCTCTGTGCCAGGCATTGTGCCTGTAACTTTTACAATCAAGAGTTTAATTACTTCTCAACTCAACCTAATTGTAGGTACTAGTATAACAAGTGAGGAAATGTAGACTTCTAGAGGTTCCATGATTTGTCCTCCGTCAGGCAGCTTGACCCACAGGTGATCTGACCAAAAACACCTTTTCCCTCCTTTAACCTGCAAGTGAGATGGAGAATCAAAGCCAGGCTAAGAGCCGGGAAGGCCTTGATGGGCAGTGACCTACTTGACCTTCACCTTCCAGGAGCTGGTCTGTGTTGGGGGCAGTGGGAGGTTACAGCCCGGAACAGATCTGTGTGACTCCATCGATTCAGAAGACTAGGAAGAAGGGGGTTGGATTCAGTACAGAACCAGCCAGGATTAAGATTCCAAACCATAGCTGTCGGTGTTAAGATGTCTACGGCTTTCAAACTCTACCCAGAGGTATGCTTATAATAGCTTGGCCGTTACCAGAATCCCTCCAAGGTAAAAGATGGCTTGATAACATATTGAGGATGAGACTTGGGTATTTCCTCAGTCCTCCACAAGGCGACCAGAACACCTGCCAAATTCAATCAGGGACACGCAGGTGTCTTCCTTATCAAATCAAGAGTCCGGAGTCTCCCTCAAATCCAATAACAGTGACCATGAAAAATGGGACGAGGATGTCAATTAAGTCATGAAAGAACTCTGCAATCTGCTCTACTGCATTCTGACCTCCGTCTGAGCTGGCACTGTGTCAACAGAAGGAAATACGTCAAGAAGCACAGCGGGTGAGGGATGAGACGTGGACGCAAACATTTTAAATGTGTCACTCTTTATCTGGCACTTTGGGGGGAGAGGGATCGCACTGCCTCTCAAGGATTGATTTCAGTCAGATCCACAGAACACAACTCAAAGGAGGGGGAATTTAGGGAGTGAACAAAGGGAAATGAAAATACCTCCTACAAAGGCAGCTCCCTTTGTTCTGTTCACCACCAATCCTTTGATCTCCCTTCTCAGTACCCTGGTGCCCCTGCCTTGCAGGACAGCTGCCCTGAGCAAATGACCACCGTCGCCTTCCTGCTAGACATGAAACCCATCCACTGGCAAGTCCTGTCAATCTCACCTCCGAGGAGCACCTGCACCCACCCCCTCCCCCCAGCCCCACCCCCTTGGTCCAGGCTACAGGCCCCCTCCAGCCTCCTAACTCTCTCTCGAACTTGGCACTGTCTACACACAGCAACCACCTGGGTTTTCTCCAAATTCTGATCTGCCTTCAAACATTGAGAAACAAAACTTATAGTTTTAGAATGTGTTGGATAAACATTTGTCTGACCATCTAATTAAGCTCTTACCAAAAGAAGAAAGATTCAAGTAAATAGATTATCTCACCATAAAACCAGCAAAGCCAGAAGTATATAGATTAATCTGTTGAAATTAGAAACACTTAATGCTTTAAGCACACACATACAATGTTAAATTTTGACAAAACAACAAATGGTAGCTATCACCTAACAAGAGAAATAAACCCTGATAATAAACAGATCTCTCTCCACAGTGACTGAATCTATGCGAGAGAATAATATTCTCCCTCTGTTTTTTGTTGAATTTTCTGTGTGAGTGAAAAATACTGGAAAAGATGAGTTTAAATGTGGTTATTCAGCGTAAAATATAGCTTTAGGTTTAAGACAGAAATTTTGCAGAGAGTCATTAGTCGTGGAAGTATAAATCATACCAAGAAGTAAAGCATGGGAAACAAAAAATTATGACTAAATCAAGAATAACTTTAAAAAAAATCAAATCTGAACACCTTGCTCCCCTGCTTCCACCGCGACAGACTAAAATCAAAATTCTGACTCCTCAGTTTGCCCACAAGAGTCTCCTGATCTGACTCTACCATCTTCATTTTGTGCCTGAGGCAGCCATGTAGGCCTGTGAGCCTGTCCTGCAGGGCGCCCCCCCCCCCCACACACACACACACGCCTTCCACTGCAGGCCAGCTGACTGCTGACAGCTCCACCACCTGGTCAGCGCCTGCGAGAGGCCCAGCCTGCCTGACCCTCCCTCATTCTTCAGCCCAACACTTCCCTTTGCTTCTTCTCTCAAGCCACCATCGCTGTGTTTATTAACCGCATGACCATAGCACCCCAGCTCCCAGCACAGTGCTGGGCACAGGGAGGTTACCCCCCCAAAGGGTTATTTACGAGATTATCAAAGCATGCTTACTGGATGTGGAACTTATCCATACAATGACAGGCCCACCCAGTCATCAGGATGCAAGGCTGTATAAACCCCTGGCAACAGCCTGATAAAATAACTGAGGGGCTTTTCTTGTAAAACACTCCCCTTTGAGGCCCGGCTCTAGATTACATAGGACATGTGGTCTTCAGACAGACAGCGGTTATTTCCTTCAACGTGGATGGGAAGACTGTTCCGGGGGAGCTTTGGAAGACCCTCAAAAAGGAAAACCCCATTTGCTAAGCTTCCTGGGATTAATTTGTCTCCTTGACTAAATAAAATAATGATTTAATATGAGGGCAGAGACGTGGCAGGAAACAATCCCTTTAGTGACAGTAACACTCCATTTTTCAGCAAAATCTCTCTGGTTGCAAATATTCTGGTGGCTCCGTCCGGGTACAGGGCGGGTCTGTGCTTTGCTGCTCCCTCTGAAGTTAGGTGTGGCAAGTGACTTGCTTTGGCCAATAAACGGGGAGCGGAAGTGCTGTGTGCCCTTCCTGGTAGAAGCTTTAAGAGCCCATGGGTGTCTCACACGCCACTTGATCTGCTGCTTTGCTAATCGTGGAAACACGTGTCTAGAGGGAGCCCCGTCGGCCTGGGCCCCTGAGTGGTGATGAGGAACACAACCCCCCGCATCAACCCACACTGGATACACGGCATGAGTGAGAATGATGATTTTGTTGTTTCAGACCACTGAAATTTTGGGGTCACACCTGATTGCAACATAACCTAACCTATCTTGACTGACAACGCTGAGCTGATTTGTCACTGATTGTTGTAATAAAAGATCATCATCAGGGCTTCTCCGGTGGCGCAGTGGTCGAGAGTCCGCCTGCCGATGCAGGGGACGTGGGTTCGTGCCCCAGTCCGGGAGGATCCCACATGCCACAGAGCGGCTGGGCCCGTGAGCCATGGCTGCTGAGCCTGCGCGTCCGGAGCCTGTTCTCCGCAACGGGAGAGGCCACCACAGTGAGAGGCCCGCGTACCACAAAAAAAAAAAAAAAATCATCATTAGTTTCCTATTACAGACTAGGAGTCTGCAGATCTGTTATGTAGTAGAGGCCTTCAGACTGTGGGGCCCTGAGCCTCACACCTGGCAGGGGCCTCGGCAGGGAACCTCAGCATCCTCCAATCAACAGTTACTTATTGATATGCATTACTTGCAGACCCTGGGCTAAGTGCTAGGGATACAGTGGACTGTAACTGGAAAACTGCAGTTAATTTTCTGGTGGCTGTGAGGGGTGTCCCCAGGGCAAGTTGAACAAAGTTCGGAAACCAGTGAGGTAGCTGGCAGGGGCAAGAGTAAAGCAGAGATGGCCCAGGGCCTGAGTGGAGACAGCTCTGCATGTGCACACGACACTGAGAGTGACTGTTAGTGATCAGAGCTGACCACTGCCAGGCACTTTCTAAGTACTGACACTTCACACCATTAACTCCTCTCCTCCTCGCAGCCAGCCCATCAGATGGGCAGAACCACGGTTGTCATTTCATGGATAAGGAAAGTGATAAGGAAAGAAGTTCAATAACTCACCCAAAGCAACCCAGCTAAGCTGAGAGGTAGGGATGTGAGAATGCAGACATTAGAAATTAGCTATCTTAATAATAATATGAAATTAAAAGGGGGAAAGATCTGTAACAGAATGTGATAGCCAAGATCCAACAACAGATGGTATGGTTAGCAGAGAGAAGGTCCTGGCTGCCCGGCCAGGAATCAAGGGCAAGAAGGGGGAATCAGTCATTCCCTCCCCCGGTGGATGAGTCAAGACCAAAACCTCTTCATTGTATCTCAGGCAGGCCACGTGTGCCAGCTCTGGTTTGCTCAAAGACATAAATTCATTCATTCACTGACTCATTCACAAATCTTTGGGGGCGCCTGCCACATGCAAGGTACTATTTACTGTACATTCAAGGATACAATCGTTAATGAGCCCATGCAGTGGCTGAACTCCAGGAGCCTTTTATCCAATGAAGAAAACAGACAAACTGCGAGTGTGGACCCCCTGGGCAAACCAGGGGTCACTTATCTATATCTTCGGCAAAGAGAAGCTCTAAACATGCCTAAAAAGCAATATCCCCCAAATTGCAAGCAATGGCGAATCACTGCACGTGGCCATAAAGGGAGAGCAGTGGGGAAGGGGACAGAGAAACAGGCATCCATATGTACCTGGAGCTGGCTGGATGTGCTCATCAAAGAGAAGGCAGCTTGCCTGCTAACAGGAGGACGTGTCAGTGAGTAAGACAGCCCCTCAGTGCTCCACACAAGTGCCACCTCAGCTCAAAGACGTGACAGGCCCAGTGCTGAGCCCCTGCTGTGAGAGCATCACATGCTACCTGGGATACATGCTCACCAGGTGCAGCACTTACTATACTCAGATGCATGACTACACCTGCAGATTAGTCAATGGAGAGCCCAGACATTAACTTCTGAGTCCGTCTATGACAAGGAAGAAAATGATATTTAACCTGCCCGATTTAGTTGCTCATCAAGTTTTGACAACCAATCCTTCTTCAAAAGCCAGATGAATCACTGACCTGACACCCAAAGTGACTACTCAAAACTTGAGAAATATGTGAACGGTCAAAAGGAGAGCATTCCACCATGGCACGTCTCCTCTGCTTTTCTCAGATGTTTGAAATAAAGACTTATTAATGTTTGCATCCGTGTGAGATTTTACATAAATCACTGAAACTTTTCTGTTTTACTCACTCATCTCAAGAAACTTCCCAGTTTAGGAAGGTAGAAAGCAACACTCAGATGTTTCGCCATAGGTTTGTAATAACTCTCCGTGTACCATGACATTGGGAAGGATTTTTCTGAACGCTGAACTTCCCTGAAGTCCTAAGACAAAATACATTTTATTTTTCATTCTATTTCCATTCTGTGGAGATAAAGTTGAATTTATAAACCCATTTCACCAACTTGTTTTCCTTTTTATAATTCTGTAGCTAACTGTACTATAGAAAACTCAATTGAAATTTATGATTAACATTAGCTAGAGTTGCTTGCTAATAGTCCAAGATAATTCATCTTAAAAAATCACTCCCTTTCAAATGTGGAAAGTCTAAGTTACCACAGCAATTATGAAAAAGACAACCCACAGCCAGCAGAATATTTGCACTTTAACTGGGGATTTATGAATTTCTAGAGTTATAGCGTGCTTCCTTGGTGACAGTACAGCGCACCTTACATGTACCATTTCATTTAATCCTCACACTGACCCTATAAAGTAGGTATACACCTTTATTATCCTCATTTTACAGTTGAGCAAACAGAGGCTAGTAAGTAACTTGCCCCAAGGCACACAGCTTGGAAGTGACCAGGCCAGATTCAAACCCAGCAGGTCTGAATGTTGAATATGTGCCCTTGGCCATACTAAACTAACAGTGCTCCTGGTACTGACCCTAACCAATTTGATAAAAATGGTTCAATTTAATCCAATGACAAGATTAAGTTCTATTTTTCTTTAATATTGTTGACATCCAAGTTAGTTAGCTGTATAGTCCACATCAAGTTCAGCATTTCCAAAAAACGGATTCTTTTTTTTTTTTTTTTTTCGCAGTACACGGGCCTCTCACTGTCGTGGCCTCTCCCGTTGAGGAGCACAGGCTCCGGACGCGCAGGCTCAGCAGCCATGGCTCACGGGCCCAGCCGATCCGCGGCATGTGGGATCTTCCCGGACCGGAGCACAAACGCGCATCCCCTGCATCGGCAGGCGGACTCTCAACCACTGCGCCACCAGGGAAGCCCCAAAAAACGGATTCTTATTCTACCCCTGCACCCAATTTCCCACTTCATCCAGGAGCTGCTATGGAAGAAGAGGAAGAAAGAGACAAACCATTTACCACACAAGGTAGTTTTATTTCAAGTCTCAAGTTAGAGGAGCAATGAAAAAGAAAACCAGTCAGAGACCCAAATCAAAAATAAATCATTGGGACTTCCCTGGTGGCGCAGTGGTTAAGAATCTGCCTGCCAATGGGGGACACAGTTTCGATCCCTGGTCCGGGAAGATCCCACATGCAGCGGAGCAACTAAGCCCATGCGCCGCAACTACTGAGCCTGTGCTCTAGAGCCCGTGAGCCACAACTACTGAAGCTCACGCGCCTAGAGCCCGTGCTCTGCAACGAGAGAAGCCACTGGGATGAGAAGTCTGCGCACCGCAACGAAGAGTAGCCCCCACTCACCGCAACTAGAGAAAGCCCGCGCGCAGCAACGAAGACCCAACGCAGCCAAAAATAAATAAATTTTAACAAATAAATAAATCAATCATCACATTAATGAAAAGTCTTAACAAAGATACCCACAAAGTGTGCCATGTTTGTCAGGTAGATGGCTCACACAGACTGTGGGCAACCTCTCTCTCCAGTGTGCTACAATTAAGGCAAAGGACAAAGCGTCTTATTATGTTTAGAAACAAGAAGTCTAGGCTCCTATGTGACATTTTCCCTAATTAAGGTATAAGCAAGAAAACCATTATGTGTAAGAGACCTTTTTTAAATTTGAGAAGTGTGACACCTGGGGAAACAGGAAGGAGTAAAAGTGAAGAGCTGGCATAACAGAGAAGAACATGAATAACTAACAGTTAAATATTCAAGACAAGATTTTTTAAAGGTTCCACCATACTGTTTACATTTCTCCTCTAAGGACAATCTGAATCATAAAGCAGAAAGGAAGGGAAAATGCCCACCGGTGCCTCCCCTCCCTGAAAAGTGCCCTCAAATGATAACTCCAGGTGAGGAGGTGATTCCCCACCGGGCTGGGCAATCCTTATCAAGACTATCTCCTCGACTGCCAGCCTCACCGGAAGCAGTCAGCCCCTTGCAGAAAAATAGACAAGGAAGCAGAGCGAAGAAAACTTGCACTTCTGAAGACAGGCTTAGTTGATTTCACCTTAAAAAAGATACATATCATTTACTACTAAATTTAAATCTGACCATTAGTTCCTAAGGGAGAAGCTATAGTCTGTCTACCTTGCTCTCACTCAAATAAACCTAAACTCTGACTGTCTGTCCTTATTTCAGATGCACTGCAATAAAAACTGGACATTAATTTTTCTAGTGACAATGCAGATTGGCATTAAGTCATTTCTTTTTTTTAAAATTAATTAATTAATTAATTTTTGGCAGCGTTGGGTCTTGGTTGCTATGCACATGCTTTCTCTAGTTGCGGCGAGCGGGGGCTACTCTTCGTTGTGCGCGGGCTTCTCATTGCAGTGGCTTCTCTTGCGGAGCGTGGGCTCTAGGCACGTGGGCTTCAGTAGTTGTGGCACGTGGGCTCAGTAGCTGTGGCTCGCAGGATCTAGAGCGCAGGCTCAGTAGTTGTGGCACACGGGCTTAGCTGCTCTGTGGCATGTGGGATCTTCCCGGACCAGGGCTTCAACCTGTGTCCCCTGCATTGGCAGACGGATTCTTAACCACTGCGCCACCAGGGAAGTTCCAACTGAGTCATTTCTTATTTCAAGAAGAGCCCCTCTGAAACCTGATGATATGGTTCAGGATTAGCATTCAGCAGTAAAAACCACACCCAGGCTTCCTTCAAGTTCAAACCTGTAGTTTTCACACTCACCCACCCCTTCCCCCATCACACTGTTTGGTGACAGTCCTAAATCTCTGCAAAATCACCCTGGTGTCACTCTGATCTCCACATCACATGTGCTGAAGGAGCTCACACAAATGGCTTCTCCTGTGACTCCCACTGAAGTGACCCCTGGGATGTCCTCCAGACAGACGCTTAAAGCATCACTTGTATGGCTGTGACAATGTTTACATCAAAGAAAACAAGCAAAGGCAAACTGAGGAGCTCTCGAGATTTATCTCCATGTGTAGAGTTCTTTATGCAATGCTGGAGAATTAAAAAACTACCACGTATGGTCCAAAGTACTTATATTTTGTGAAAGCACTTTCCCCAAACACTACCACGGTCGCTCTTGTGACAGCCTTTTCATATAGGTGAACTAATCTCCCCATTATACGAATGAAGAAACTGAGACTCAGAGAAAGAGGTTCAGTTACTTGCCCACAGTCACACAACTGGAGCCTTGTATCAGTCTACACTATTCCGCCTCAAACATTATAATAGCTAACATTTACCGAGAGCCTAGTATCTACCAGACACCGAGCTAAATGCTTTATCACCTGGATCACCTCAATTCAATCTCACAACATCCCTTTCGTGACCCCCAATTTTACAGATGAGGAAACCGAGGAACAGAAAGGCTAAGTAATTTCCCCAAGGTTGCACAGTCACTATGTGGCACAGTTGGTGCTCAAACTTTCTTCCTCACTCATTCTTTGCATGCTATTATCCTTCAGTTTCATCACAACCACATTAAAAAATAATCAAAAGGATGTTTCATCGAACATATATAACATCATCCTGAATAATGGCCATTATTTTAATAGCTCATGAACCAACAATAGAGTTTTAACATGAGATGCGTATTTGGGGATTCAGATTCTAATTAAGGGCAAATCTGCTGGATTAGTTTCCCCTTAAAAGACAGACCCCCAAGTCCGGACACTTACTGGGACCCTCGGCCCTGGGGGGCCGTTCCCTTCACTGAGGATGCAGGCCTCTGGGCCTGGAAGTCTCTTCCCTCCCTGTGCCCCTCCCCAGGCTTCCCCACACTGGATCCACTCTCAGGACAGCTGACACCACAGGCCTCCCTGCCGCCCAGGAGGAAGTGGGCTGGGAGGGTAATTTAGGAAGTAGAACAGAGCTTTGAAAGGGACTTCTGCACTCCCAGTGACAGAGAGTCTAGGAAGCTAACAAGCACAGCTGGCTGGCTTTCCCTGGAGAGCTTGCTGTGTCTGCGGCATCCAAGAGGAGCACGGATCTCATCTTCCCTCCTTCTCTGTGGATGAAGAAATGAGTCAGCTGTGAGATTTGAAAATCTCCATCTCAGGGAGCGTGCCTACATGCCTCCGTATCTCCTCACGCCAGGTCAGAGTCTGCCAGCTCTTCATCTCAGATCAGACGTAGTAACACAACAACCAACAGCATAGAGATCCTCTTCAGTGTTCCTGATACCGTATTTTGTAGCACCATGACTATTTTGAAAGCCAGGTGTAACTCTGATTCCAAAAAAGGAAAGTGGAAACCAAGCCGTGTGGTAATGTGTCTATGACTGTGCCTTGCTCACACACACAGTCATCTCTCGGGTTGAGATACTTTTCCAGCAGGTCTCTATATCAATCATCAATTTACTAACATGAAGAACTGAACTTCAAGGGCTGGCCGGGCATAAAAGGAGAACAACAAATCTTCACCTGCGGTAACCCCCTTCCCCTCCAATCAGAGCCCGGAGTCTCCTGAGACCCTCCAGCTGGTCTTGCCCCTCCCTCTCTGTCAGCCCCCATAGGACTTCCACCGTCCTCGTGGCCCCCAACATGCTCCTCTGCCCACACTTGGGGTTTCCTCCAGCCTCCCGCATGGGCTGGGTTATCAGACAGACCAGACCCTTCGCCAGACCTCCCACTACTGCTCCCAGGTGGGCCCGAGACAGGCCACCGCACGCCTTTCCAGCATGGTGCCAGCCCCGATCCCAGGACGCAGACGGACTAGGAAGCCTCCTCAGGGGAACTGTGGGTGGTGGCGAAGGGCCCCGGGTGCCAGGACACACATACGAAGCCCGCTGGGAAATGATGTCACAGCCCACAGCCATGTGCGGAAAGCATGTTCATGATCGAGGTAAAACATTAAACCAATAAGCAACTGAACAATGTCTGTTCCACAGCCAGGGCTAAGTGCAAAGAAGAAGGACACAGACAGCAAAGAAGCCCATCTTCCTCGCCCGAGACAGGGCCCTGGCGATGAGGTCTGTCCCGTCTACTCGCTGGGAGGATCTCTGAGCAGCCCTGGCCGCTGGGTTCTGATGCAGGACCAACCGGCCCAATTAAAGTAACTCTCCCCCATCGGTCCTCTGCCTCCGTCCATGGGAGAGGAAGACAGGCGTGCAGAATGGAAAGGAGAAGGGAATCACCGCATCTCCGCAGCCCCTCGGATACACCTCACATGACCCTGTTTCCCTTCTTTATTGTCAACAGACAGGGTCCAGTCCGCGGTCACATTGGCAAGGATTTTCACTTCTTATCTGCCGAGATAGTTCCCTTCCCAATATAGACTTGGCCTGAAAGCCCCATTAAGTGAGACCCACACCTGGGCCCAAACTGTCACTTCATTTTCCATCTCTTCTCCCCAGATCCCTTCACAGAAGCGACAGGTACAGAGTGGTGTGTCCTTGCTCCTCTGGAACTGTTGGGATGCTTCTCCTGAAGCAGACGCCCCTTCCCTCTTGGCCAACCCACAGTGCAGGGGAAAGGCCTGCATTCTCTCTGCTGCCTGTTGAGACTGGGCTTAACTGTGTACAGAGGACAATACAGGGCCCAGGGCATCTACAACAAAACCACTCAGCAAGTCACCTGTCGGGAACTAGGGCCCAGTTTGCAGGCTGGGAACACGGATATTAGAATTTCTGGTAAAAGGAAGACAGCAAACAGGACATGGAGTCATGAGCTCGGGAAACCAGAAGGTAGAGAGACAGGCCAGCTAACACACAGGGCAAGGCCAGGTCACTTGCCCGGGGGCACCTGCCTTAAATAACTAGCTGTGCCTGCAGATCTTTCATCCCACTTCCCTGAGGGGCCTCATCCGTCAGTATAAAACCCACCGCCTCACCCACAGGGTCCCCCCAACAGCGAACAGGATTCTCCTGATTCAGTCACTCCTCCAAGCCCTCTGCTGAAACATGCATCTGCGCGATGGCAGGGACCTGCCTGACACGGGCCTCACCCCAAAGAGCAGCTTGAAAGAAAAATCTCGCTTCTATGACCTGAAAGGGATTTGTCTGAACGTGGACTAGTTGAAGATGATCGTAAAGGCTCTGCTGGTTCCCAGCACACTAACCCACGAACCCACCGAAATACCCATATAAAGAAGCAGAGCGTGAAGCAGAGAACTGTTCCTTCAGAGGCACTAAGGCAGTCCTCACAGTTATTGAGCTTCAGCTTAGTTGGTACTTTAAATGTCAGCACAGACAGAAACAGGATGTTGCTCTTCTGTCATCCCTTTGGCATTAAGACTTGCAGTCAAGGAGAAAGTTCAGTTTAAAACAAAAGATATTGCCTTGAGACAGGAAACAAAACAAGAGGTGACAGCACCCGCCTCACAGGTCTGTTAAGAGGATAAAGAGTTAATAGGGGGAAGGCTAACTGTTGTTCGGGTTTTATTATTTGCTCAGCGGGGATTAGAAGCCATAACAGCACCATTAGCCACATTCAGGCCACTCACAGTATGCTTCAGGTAGAATGAGACCAAAACACACACACTCTTCATTATTTATTATCACATGACTTCCCAGGAAATCACACTTACTTATAAAAACACATTTATCAAACAGGGAACATCTGCTGGACTTCCCGGAGGACACAATATACTATAAACCAAAGTTCTGACCCTCAAGGAGCTTACAGATGAATTAAGAAAATAAAACACGTACACATAAGAAACCACACCACAGGCAGCATATGGGAGGTGCCAGCTGCACGATGCCTTAGCATTTATTTTCAATTGATTTATAAATACTAAGAAGTGCTGTGTAAGCTGATTGATTTCAGCCTAAAGTGAAAAACATCGTGGAGGTGGAATCTGAGTTGGGCTTTGGAGGATGGATAGGAGCCTAACTGAGAGAGAGGGAGAGGGTTTGAGGAAGGGTAATGTTGGCCCGTCTTAAATTTGAGACGATGGACTGGTGTGTTTAAGAACTTAAGGTCCTGAGTCAGACGGCCCCTGTCCAAACCCCTGCTCAACCACATACTAGCTGTGGGACTGTGGGCAGTTAGTTACTTAACCTTCTCTGTGCCTCAGTTTCCTAATCGGTCCCCCTCATAGGTACTGTCCTGAAGACTAAGATAAAGCATCTCAGGAGCTTAGCACAGTTCCTGGCACACAGTAGGAGTCAAGGTCAGGCATTGTGAGACATTAAGTGGTATTAGGGAGGCTGCTGCTTCTCTGCAGAAGAGGCCGAGGTCAAAGCTGGAATGTGGTGCAACACGAAGCTGGAAGGTGAGAAAGGAGGCTGCGGAGAGCCCAGCTTTCACTCAGGGAGAGATCTGAGCCGCCTGGGAAGAGTCATTTTACGATGGTTCACTTGGCATCTCTGGGCATCTCACAAGAAGGTGGGAGAATTGGGGGCAGGAGTCTGATAATAATGGGCCAGGGTCCACATGTGAGTGATAAGGAGCTGCAGCTGCATCCAGGCACTTGTCCCAGGAATGGGAAAGACGGGCAGGTGTAAGGGGCCAGATCAGGTGGCTCCAAGAATGGCTGGGCTAGGAGAGAAGGGGTCAAGAACAAACGCCACTAAATGCACTGGGGTATTCTAGATTAGGTCCTGGAAGAGAAAAAGGACATTAGTGGGAAAACAACAACAACAACAAGGAAATCTGAATAAAGACTGTAGTTTAGCTAACAGTATTGTACTGATGTTGATTTCTGAGTTTTGGTACATGGACCAGATGATAAGATGTTGGCATTAGAGGAAGCTGGGTGAATGGGAATATGGGAAAACTGAATACTATCTTTGCAATTCTTCTGTAAATCCAAAATTATTTCAAAAAAAAAAAAACAAAACTCCAGGTCTTTTTGGGTGAGTCATCACATCATCAATAAAAAGAGGGAAGCCACGGCAAGTACTGGTTTGGAGTTCAGGTAACGAGTTGATTGACGAACTTAGACAGCAATACGGTTGCTGGGAGACCAAGGAGATACGCAAGCCTGACATGGGAGAGCGTGACCTCGTGCCCACATCCATTAAACAGGGAACATCTGCTGGACTTTTCGGAGGACACAATACACTATAAACCAAAGTTCCTACCCTCTAGGAGCTTACAGAAGAATTAGGAAGATAAGACACATACACATAAGAAACCACAGGCAGCATATAGGAAGAGCCAGCTGAGCGATGCTATCACATTTATTTTTAATTGACTTATAAATGTGCTAAGAAGTGCTGGGTAAGCTGATTGATTTCTGCCTAAAATGAAAAACATCATGGAGATGAGATCTGAGTTGCGCTTCAGAGGATGGATAGGATCCTAAACGAGGGAGAAGGAGGGTTTGGGGAAGGGGAATACTGAGCCATCTTAAATCTGAGTGGAGAGACTGGTGTGTTTAAGAACTTAAGGTCCTCAGTCAGATCTGGACAAATCTGGCCTCTCAGGGACGTGGGATGGCCGGACTATACTCTCCAGTCACCATGTTCACGGTCCTTGTCAGGAAGCTACCTCCCCAGCCCAGTTACGTAGAGCATCCCCCTACACGCACGCTGCTTCCTGTTACAGCAATTTTGCCCAGCAGGAGCCGTGTCAGATAGCATTTCCAGAGAACTTTATCTTCAGACCAAGAAGCTTCTATTTGGAGGCCCATAATAAACCGAGGCTTCTTAAGGAAAATATACCCCTAGCAGCGGCTCTCAGTAACTCAGGTCGGCCTTGCTCTGCAGCAAGCCTTGCTCTGCAACTGTGCTCTCCACCACTCCACGCGGCCTCATACAGAAGGCCATGTGTGGTCTGCTGCATTGCCAAACACACACAGAAACGCACTTTCACAAAAGAGCTTCACCATCTCACAAAAGCACCAACACCCCAGGGTTAGAGAGATCTTCTAGAAAGTTGACTAGTCTCACTGGCCTGGGAGAATCAAGTATTTCCTACCTATACAACTTGAACCATCAGTTCTGAATGTTGAAAGTAGCATAGAGTGAATATATATGTATACAAAATATATGTATCATATATATATACCTGTGCGTGAATATATCATATAATGAACATATATAGGTTAAATAAAACCTATATAATGAATATCCTTTAAAACATGAGTGATGAATCAGTAAATTCTTCAGTAAAATACAAGAGAGATTCTGAACACCTACCACATAATAAACGCTAATAAACATTCATTGATTTTACTTAATGACATGGTTTGGTGGTCTTTTTTTTTTTTTTTTTTTTTTGCGGTACGCGGGCCTCTCCCCGCTGTGGACCCTCCCGTCGCGGAGCACAGGCTCCGGACGCGCAGGCCCGGCAGCCACGGCCCACGGGCCCAGCCGCTCCGCGGCACGCGGGATCGCCCCGGACCGGGGACGAACCCACGTCCCCCGCATCGGCAGGCGGTCTCCCAACCACTGCGCCACCAGGGAAGCCCTGGTTTGGTGGTCTTTAAATTAATCCTTACAAATAAAATATATCTTATGCTAAATTATGAAATCAGGAATCGGGTTGTTTCCATAAGAGTGAAATTAGAGAGCAATAGGAGAAAGAGATTAAACTCCTGTCCTGGTTTGGAGCCTGAAGAAAGTCCCTTAACTTTCAAATGTGTATGTCAGTTACGGGTTCTGTACAGGGACATGAGAAATCTGAGCAGCAGAAGCCCTGGAACATCCTTTTACCCGACTGTAGATGGAATTAATGTGTCAGGCAGGGACAGCGGAGTAGATGATCTCTAGGGTCTCACAGATCTGAGCTTCTGGGATTCTTTCACAGAGTTTAGTTTTTTGTTATGGTCAAATAAGGTTACACAGTATCCCTCAGCTCTAAGGAGTTAGGTATGTGCAGTGGGGTGCTGGAGCTGGCTTATACCAGCCCACCAGAGACAACTGGTAGCTTTTCAGGAATTTTACAAGACAGCTAGTAAACAATCATTATTAAAAATTAAATTTTATAGACATACAAGTAAATTAATTATATATAAAACAAAGTTAGTAAATATTCAAAACTCATCACTTTCTAATGATTTTATTAATTTCACTATTATCTATGCTCTTGAGGTGAATTCCCTGCTCTGAGTTTGTGACTTCACAATGGTAGCCTGAAATCAACCATGGAGGGAGTGTTTACACCGAGGACATGGGCAAATGCTATAAATCAGGGGAGTTTTCTTCTGAGAGCTGGTTGTTATACATTTACCATCAACGCACTGGACCTCTGTGTCCTTCAAAGACAATGGAAATGGGAAACTGTATTGTGTTGGGGAGGGGAAGGTGATAGGGAGAGAGGAGAGAAAGTGGAAGGGCAGAGAAAGTAGTAAGGGGAGATGGGGAGGTGGGAGGAGGGAGACAGGGGAGGAGAGTGGGGAGGGGAAAGGGAGAGAGAAAGGGCAGGAAGAAAGCAAGAGGGGGGAGCAGAGGAAGAGGGGAGAGAGGAGGAGGAGAGATGGGAAGACAGAGAGAGAAAGAATTGTTTTCTCGATTCAGTATTCTGAGGAAAATAATGGCTCTATATGTGTAAGCAAATTATTCCAGATAACCAATATTTACAATTTTTTTTTCTGAAATTTGCTCTAAATGTGCCTGCCTTCTGAAGCAGAGGTTACCAACAGAGTTGAATATTCTCTTAATAACTCAGGTCAGACGTCCTACTGCGCTGCACTGCAACCCTCCAGGCCACTGACACGCGTAGAGCTCTTTGTCTTCTGTGAAGATGGCTCCAATCTCCTGAGCTTTTTATAGATTCCCTGTCAACCCCCTACCGTCAGGCTGTCAGCCGTCTTGAAGATGTTCTCCCCGTACTTCTATCTAGCAGCCTACTTTGCTGCTTCTAAATCAGAATGAACTAAGAAGACGGGAAATCAAGCTTGTTAGAACCACGGCTAAAGTAGGAGGAAACAAGCTCTCCCCAAAGCCTCAGGCCCTCTCCAAGAAAGAAAGAACAGACACTCCGGGACAGCTCCTTCAGCTCCCAAAGTTTCCCATTCTGCTTTCTTTTAGGTTCTTCTCTGTGTCCAAATGAGTGGCCTCTGGATAGGTGAGGTTTAACTCAGCACATAAAAACATTCAATTGAGACAAACTAAAAAAGAGAGAGAGAAAATAAAGGGCCAACATTCACTAAATAAGAAAGTGAATCAAAGTCCTGCATGTAAGTGATAGTCGAAGGAAGGAAACCCTGTTCTCTTGCCAGTCTCTGTCCTTTTCCTGAGCCAGAGGGCAGAACCGGCCATGGCCCAGCTCCAGGGCTGCCTCTCCCAGTGTGAACAAAGGGCTCTGAGCGCCGGAAACCACCAGAAACAGGCAACAGTGGGCAAGGAAGTGCTGGCGGGGGCAACCCCAGTTTCCCGCAGCTAATGCTGGCGGCTGGCTCCAGCTTAGGGGATCTGCCCAACCCAAACCTCCTCATTCACATCCCTGGAGAGAGGCAAGGAGTGGGGCCCTGGGACATGAATAGAGCCCTAGCAACACGGAGCAAGATGGCGGCCACGGAGAAGCCATCAACTGACCGGTCACGCAACGGACAGGTAGCAGGAGCGGCACCAACATGAGACCCACTTACAGTGCAAGCTGAGGTAACAGCACCAACTCTTCTAGGCACAGTGCCAACCTCCTGAAAATGCACGTCTCTATTCCTCTGAATGTGTTCTTTGGGCTGGCACTAAATTCTGAAAATAAAAAAGGTATTTCACTGCTCACTATATTCACTGGATGAAATAATGTGCTTTTAAAAAAAATGTTTGGGGCTTCCCTGGTGGCGCAGTGGTTGAGAGTCCGCCTGCCGATGCAGGGGACACGGGTTCGTGCCCCAGTCCGGGAAGATCCCACATGCCGCGGAGCGGCTGGGCCCGTGAGCCATGGCCGCTGAGCCTGCGCGTCCGGAGCCTGTGCTCCGCAACGGGAGAGGCCACAACAGTGAGAGGCCCGCGTACCGCAAAAAAAAAAAAAAAATTTAAATAAATAAAAATTTAAAAAAATTTTTAAAAATGTTTAATCTCTTTTCTTTTGTAGGGGTTTGTTCTAAAATATTCTGATAGCAACATAAAAGCTCTAATTCTTAGGCTTGTTGCCTGTTTACCCAGACTGTCACACAAAAATAATTTAAAATAACTATAATAGAACAACAAAGCTATCCCCGAAACAGAAGAAAATTCTAAAAATTACCCTCCTCACACTGAACATTTAACTTGTAAAGAAAGAAACAACAAATGTTCTAAAATCAAAAATAGAAACTCTGGAAGTAAGTCAGAAAGAGAAAAACAAATACTGTATGCTAACGCATATATATGGAATCTAAAAAAACGGTACTGATAAACCTAGTGGCAGGACAGGAATAAAGATACAGACATAGAGAATGGACTTGAGGACACGGGGAGGGGGAAGGGGAAGCTGGGATGAAGTGAGAGAGTAGCATAGACATATATACACTACCAAATGTAAAATAGATAGCTAGTGGGAAGCAGCCGCATAGCACAGGGAGAACAGCTCGGTGCTTTGTGACCACCTAGGGGGGTGGGATAGGGAGGGTGGGAGGGAGACGCAAGAGGGAGTGGATATGGGGATATATGTATACATATAGCTGATCCCTTTGTTGTACAGCAGAAACTAACACAACATTGTAAAGCAATTAAACTCCAATAAGGATATAATAAATAAATAAATAAATAAGAAAAACAGAAACTCTGCAAAGAATCCCATTGTTTCATAGTTCTACTTTACACCTGGCACATAGTAGGCCCTCAACAGCTATTTATTGGGTGGCTGACTGGATGGTTGAATAGACGCGGCCCTACCAACTCGTCTGAAGTTAACTGACCTTCCCTAGGACTGTGGCCAGCAGGACTTTTCCAAAACCGTATTTGGGCCTGTTGAAGAAATATAGTTAAGTAGTCAGCAAAGTCTTCTCTAAAATGAAATCTGAGTATCTTTTCTTTGAGCCTGAACCTAGGGATTTTACATACTCTTGCCAAAAAGGCAAGTTCAGACCTGATCATCAACTAGCTAATACCTACTGACCCTTTACAGTGCATGGGCCATTGTGCCAGGACTTGGAGATGGAGTACAGTGAGAGTGACGGGAAGGTCCCATCCAGCATGAAAACACACTCAACAGAAGCTATAATACACCCATACATACAAGGTCCTCTGTTTTGTGACTACTGCACAGTGGGGAAGAGGATGATCTTTTCAATGAATAGTGCTGGGTCAACTGGATATCCCCACGGAAAAAAACGAAATCTTGATCCCTGCAGTATACCATACACAAACATCAATTTCAAATAGATTACAGATCTAATTATAAAAGGTAAAACAATGAAGGGTCCAAAAGATTGGAGAACACCTTCATGAGCTTGGAGCAGACAAAGATTTTTTAGACAGGATGCAAAAGGCACTAACTATTAAGAAAAAAAACTGGTAAACTGGACAATATTAACATTAAGAACTTCTGTTCATCTAAAAACACTTAAACATTAAAAGAGTAAAAAAGGCAACTCACAAAGTGGGAGAAAATACATACAATACATATTTCTGACAAATGACTGATATCTAGGATGTATAAAAGATTAGCGTCCAGGATATACAAAAATCAGTAAGACAGGCAACCCAACCTAAGGTTTTATTTTTTAATGGGCAAAAGAGTTGAACAGGCACCTCACAAAGAGGATACCCAGCGGGCCAATAAACATGAAAGAGGACTGAACTTCATGATAAATGCAAATTAAAACCACAATGCAACAACAATATATACCTCACAGATGGTTAAAATGAAAGAGAAAATACCAAGTGTTGGCAAAGATGTGAAACAACTGGAACTTTCAGATACTGTAGTGGGAATGTAAGTCACTATAGTTACTTTGGAGAATTGTCTGGGAATATCTAGCAAAGCTGAACATATGTATACCCTATAAGCCAGCAGTTTCTCCACTATGTAGGCAACCCAACAAAAATGCAGACATATGTTCACCAAAAGACACGTGCAATAATGTTCACAGCGGCTCACTTCAGAATAATCCCAAACTGGAAACCTCCCCAATGCCCATCGAAAGCAGAGCAGATTAACAAACAATTGTGATGTATTCATACATGGAACACTACATGGCAACTAAAATGGACAAACCTCAATGGCATGCAACGACTTGGGTGTATCTCACACAATGTTGAACAGAAGAAACAGACATAAAAGTTATTTTAAAAGGCAACCAGATTACCTTGCAGGCAGGGGTGTGGGGGGTGGGGTGATGCTAATGATGGAAAGAGGGCACAGCAGGGACTCCCGTGGTGCTAGCAATGTTCCCTTTCTTGATCTGGATGGTGGCTACGCAGTGGGTTCAATTCTAGACAATTCATCAACCCACACATTTAGGATTTGTGTTCTCTGTATGCCATACTACAGGAAAAAGGTTTTTTTTAAAGTACTCTCACTCATGATCTCAGCTCACATTTTTTTCTGTCCCTAGTCCCTTGACCATGTCAAGGTCCATCCTGCCTTGGGGTCTCAGCATTAACTGAGCCCACTGGGAAAAAGCTCATCCTCTCCCATCTTTGCACAGCTGGTGTCATTTCTCACCATGTAGGTCCTGGTTCAAATGAAACAAACTTCCTCAGAGAGGTCGTCCCTGGTCCTAGCAACCTAGGCACAGGCATTCATACTTTATTCCATTAGTCTGTTTTATTTCTTTCACAAAACTTCTCACAAGCTGAAACCATTTTGTTTTACTCATGTGTATTTGCTTTCAGAGCACAGGGACTCTGCCTCTCTGGTTCGCTGCTGTTTCCCTAGCACCATACCCCTAGCACTTAAAAGTACATCTGGCATATTTACCCAAATGATTTGAAATTTATAACCACACAAGAGCCTGTGTGCAAATGTTTATGCCAGGTTTATTTATAATTGCCCCGAAACTGGAAGCAACCAAGATGTCCTTCAATAGCTGAATGGACAAATTGTGGTACCTGCCAATAAACAATGGAATATTATTCAGCTATAAAAAGAAATGGGCTGTCAAGTCATGAAAAGACATAGATGAATCTTAAACGCATGTTGCTAAGTGAAAGAAGACAGTCTAAAAAGGCTACATATTACATGGTTCCAATTGTATGACATTCTAGAAAAGGCAAAACTACGGCAATGGTAAAAAGATCAGTGGTTGTCAGGGGCTCAGGGGGAAGTAGGGAAGGTTGGATGAGTAAAGCACAGGAGGTTTTTTTTAGCGTGATGAAACTATTCTATATGATACTGTAAGGGTGGATACGTGACATCATGTGTTTGTCAAGGCACATGAACTTTACAGCACAAAGAATACGTACGCAAATTTTTAAAAAATCATTTAAGAGATTGGGGGATCCCAAAATGGAATGCAGAATGTGATAAAACAATCTGACTATATTACAAATGTATGAAACAACCTCACTGAAGGAGGTATGGGGAAAAGGTGCTGATCTAAGTAACAGAAAATGAATAGAGTCTGTAAGACTAAATGCAAGTGAATTGCGCGTAAGCACTCTAGTTGATAAAGTTGTTTCCCACAGGGGTATGGGTTAACTCCGATGCTGCTGTACCTGTATGCCACAATCGAACAATTAAGTGAATGGATGGCAGGTGGTGGGAACTTCAGGTTTCTTGCTGATGGAGTGAGAATTTACAGATGGGCAAGAGAAAGAGGCTAGAATAATTCACGTGGTAATGGATTCGAGCTGGAGACATCATCTTGAACTCATGTTTCACTTAATATAGATACTGATGGCTACGTATAGAAATATTTACAGATATATGTATATACACAGGTTAGTATACACACATATATTTCCTTACTCTGACAGATGACAGGCCCTAGAAACAATGACACCCCAGTAGCAACAAGCACACCTATCATCCATGTCTTGGTTTCTGATACCATTCTCCAATAAAAGGAACCCGATCTCCTTGGAGAAACGGCTGATTCTATGCCTGGTGCAAAAAATATACAAGATGAACCTGGAACACCTTGTAGTGCCAGAAAGTATCAAACACACACACACACACACACACACACACACACACACACAATGATGGGAGTACGTCAAACATACAAAGGAGCCACCTGAAATAGCTCCCAAAGTTGAAACAATTTGAGCAACAAATAAATACAGCAGCATTGAATTTTAACCCAAAGTACATAATAAATATCCCCAAGTCCATATTGATTTAAATAAATTATTGACTAAATAAACAAATGGGGGAGAGGAGAGAAATGTCCCATGCAGAAGAATTCCATATAAATCATATAGAAATATAAGGAGTTGGAGCATAACTCCCCATTCCTTAGGTAGGGACTGCACGTAGTGATTTCCTTCCAAAGAATACAGTATAGAAAGCGGGAGAGGGAGTTACTTTACTGTGAAGGAGCGCCAGCCAGGTGGTCAAGGCCAGCATCAACAGTGATAAGTCCTGTTGATAGGATGCCCCTTGACAGGATGTGATGAGAACTGCCCTTCACCTCTGTGGCCTTCCTCCCAAAAACCCATAATCCCAGTTTAATTATGAGAAAAACATCAGACAAAACCCATCTGCAGAGCATTTCTACAAAATACCTAACAGTACTTCACACAACTGTCAAGGTTATGAAAAACAGGAGAGCCTAAAAAACTGTCATAGCCAAGAGGAGTCTAAGGAGACATGACAACTAAATGTAACGTGGTATCTTGGACAGAACCCTGGAACAGAAAAAAGACCCTGGATAAAAACCAAGGAAGCTAAATAAAGTGTGGATTTTCGTTAAAATCATGTATCTCTATTGGTTCATTAATTGTAACAAATTTACCATAGTAATTTAAGGTAAATAGGTAAAACTGGTCACAGAGTACATGGAGTACAGTCTTTGTAGTTTTTCTGTAAATCTAAAGCCATCTAAAAAAATAAAGTTTATTTGTTAAAAGAAAAGTAAGTGGGCCCAACAGAAAGTGGTTGCAAGGACTGATGGATGGGTATTGGAGACAGGGACAGACGATGGCACAATGGCTGATGGGAGGATGGACGGAGGGCAAGATGGCTGATGGATGGATAATGGATAGAGTGGCTTCAGAAAGCAGGGCAAACACTGCTGAGGGGGGTGGTGGGATGAATTGGGAGACTGGGATTGACATATATACACTAATATGTATAAAATGGATAACTAAAAAGAACCTGGTGTATAAAAAAATAAATAAAATAAAATTCAAACATTCAAAAAAAAAAGAGAGAAAATGCCCAGGATTCCAACTATGGTCTGAGATAAATAAATTTATTTAAAAAGAAACAAAAAAACACAAAAGACGAGAACTGAGATGGACGCGAGGGTCTCAGCAACCTGAAGGGCATAAGCCCTCTGGGTGGAGAGACAGCGACATAGCAGTGGGCTGCGGGGAGCAGAAGGTGATAAAATGCAGGCAAAAGGTACAGACAAGCTCCCTGTTAGACCTGGGCAAAGAGAGGAGGAAACGGCGAGAGAGTCTTGTGTCTGTGTGTCTAGCACTTGATTGAGGCATTATTTACATACCATTAAATGCACAGATCTTAAGTGTACAGCTCTATGACTCTTGAAGGAAAGGCTGAAGATGAAGAAGAAAGCCCCTTTTGCGTAGGAGGATGGGGATGGGCTCCTCAGAGAAGGTAAAGGGTGATCCCATCTTCCTTCTAAACTTCCTTCTGTCCTGTGGTTGGTAGCACCATCCTCTCCACAGATGGTCTTTCCGCCCAGAAAGATAGACACCCTACTTTCCAAAAGCCTTATCACTAGTTATTCTGAAAATGAAAAGCATTTAATACGAACACACTTGTTGCCTCATTTTCCCCTTAATTGTTTGCAATTAAAAAAAAAAAACTGGGCTTCCCTGGTGGCGCAGTGGTTGGGAGTCCGCCTGCCGATGCAGGGGACGCAGGTTCGTGCCCCGGTCCGGGAAGATCCCACATGCCGCGGAGCGACTGGGCCCGTAAGCCATGGCCGCTGAGCCTGCACGTCCAGAGCCTGTGCTCTGCAACGGGAGAGGCCACTACAGTGAGAGGCCCGCGTACCGCCAAAAAAAAAAAAAAAAAAAAAACTGCCTGAGAAGGCAAAACACCCCAAAAGTTGCTCTGAACATTATCAAGCCCTGTGACAGGAGAGAGATTGATCATGGAAGAGAAAGGAAGCCTTTTCTTACGATGACAGCAGAGCAGGATACCCACCCCCACCTCTTTTTCTAAATAACTTAGATTTCTCTTATGAAAGGAATACACATTCATTGTACAAAGCATAAATAAAATTAAAAGTACCCATAATGATACCAAAAAGCACTTTTTATTATATCTTTGCAGTCTTTTTTCTAAGCACAAAGACATCCTATGAAAACGATTTGTATCCAGAATGCAAGTTAACCATTATCACTTAACTCAAATGTGATAATTCTCTTGAATTAAAAAGGTAATTTTCTTGAAGCAACCCAACAAGAAGACTTTTCATTGGGACACTGACTAGATTACTCTATATCCACAAAACCTGGTGTGTGACCAAAATTTTCAATCAAGGTGTAAACTCCACCAAAAATTATTCAAAACAAAAAAACTCCAGGGCTTCCCTGGTGGCACAGTGGTTGAGAGTCCGCCTGCCGATGCAGGGGACGCGGGTTCGTGCCCCGGTCCGGGAAGATCCCACATGCCGCGGAGCGGCTGGGCCCGTGAGCCATGGCCGCTGAGCCTGCGCGTCCGGAGCCTGTGCTCCGCAACGGGAGAGGCCACAACAGTGAGAGGCCCACGTACCGCAAAAAAACCCACAAAACTCCAAAAGCCTCTTCTCTCTTTTTGACCAAAGGACGTACCTTTCATTTGAATATATGTATTAACAAGGCAGAATTAACTATGGAAAAAAAGATCACAGATGTTGCTAGTAGTACTTTCATAAGTATCCTTGACTTTTCCTGGGATGATTTTTTAACCTTATTAACCCTCAAAACATCCCCGAGAGGGCTCTATTATTTAAAGGGGGAAATTAAAGGAAGCCAAGAATGACGGCTCACACACAGTCTGCAAATAAAGGCGGGTCGGGGGAGCCTGCCTCCTCCTTCTGGAAGACCACGCCCACTCCTACCCATCCCGGCATAAAGGATGGAAAAAGAACCGTGATCCCAACCAGTAGGGATCTTGAGATGAGACAACCTATTTCCTATCACCAGTAAGAAGCCGTCTCTAAAAACTTCAGTTTGTTTTGATTAGTGAAATGGAAAAGATAGCCTGAATTCCTTGGGAGGAAGGCCAGGTCCACACTCACGCCCTTCAGGACTGCTCAGAGGTCGGCCTTGCACCCGCGGAGGCAGCCGAGGGGGTCAGCCTCTTAGTCATAACGACTGGCTTGAGAATTTGGATTTCACTTTACTGTTTTATATGTTCTCTGTATCTCATTCTTTGCCCTCCTTGATTGTTTTAAATGGCTTTATGCAAGGCAATTTACAGTAAGGTGTCAAGGATAAATAAACTCGTTCCTCATTTTCTTCTTCTTCAGAATAATGAGTTAACTCAACCCAAGGATCTTCCACGTATTAAATGCAGCTCACTGTCCCTCTCTGAAATTTAACATGGGAATATTGCAGAAGTTTGAGACGTGACTGGCAACCAAATGCTTTTAAAGACTCAGGCTAGTTTGGGTGATGGTCTGTCTGTTTACCTAGATACACACTCACACACACACACACACACACACACACACACACACACACTTTCACTATCTAAACATCCATCCATATAAACTGCTTCTGGCATAAGCTTACTAAATACTGAACCATCTGGGGTTTGATGATGAAATGGAATATTTTAGCTTAACAAAAGGCCCTTGTCTACCAGAGATAGTACATGTTATTTTTTTTTAGTTATAATATTTGTAGAGTGTTTTCATTATAGCAAGCATAATCATGTTTTAGCACCAAATCAATGACTCACTTTCTTCCGACTTGTTAGAGAGCTTCCACACCCCATCACAAACAGGAGAAAAACCAGTTGACTAGTTAGAATTGTTATGTGGAGTATTAGCTCATAAGAACTAAGCAGAAAAGCTATCTTTACCAATCTGAAAACTCAACATCTTACCTGCTTGGCTTGAAACAGATTTGATTCCATTAACATTTGCAGAAACGAATGAAGGAGCTCTGTCAGCTGTACTACTGACATAGAAAACATAAAAGATATTAATAGATGGTGGACCATAGCAGCTCAGGACAAAAACATCCTTAGGCAGAGAAGCAAAGGATGTTAAGGGTTTTTCACATTTTATTTAGAAGAAGCATTATTTCTTTACTTCAGCCATGTCAAAGGTAATATTTTGTACTTTCAAACATGTAGGATAAAATGGCTTATTTAAAGTGAGTTTCCAACTTTTTACCTCAAAATTCCATCTAAGTGGATAAATAGAGAACATAAGGACTCCAATACTAACTGCTTATGCAAACCTGGCAATCAGAAATAAGTAGCACACTCAACTGTGATGTATACTTGAGAACTAATAGATTTGAATTTTTCTAAAGAAACAACTGAATCCTGTAAATGGTTCATCTAAAAAATAACAGAATACTGTAAATTGTTCAACTAAGATGCAGTATATTTGAAAATATGTCAAATAAATTAAGCAGAAAAGGCTTGCCCAGTGTATCGGTCAAAAATGCTAGAATACATGGAAATGATCAGGGGGTGAAGGTGAAACTGATGCTCGTGGTTTCCAAGAGCTGTTTCCAACTCTGAGTCTTCCTTTTCTTCTTACTGGCAATTTCAACGTGGGCATGTTACTAAGCCCCTCTGAGTCTCAATTTTCACATTTTAAAAATAGGATAACTACTTACATCACAGAGCTTTTGTGTGGATGAATGGGATTATCTGGTGGTGCTTTATGGATTCTATCATGAAACAAAATAAACAAATATCATAAAGATCAATCAATTCTGCTTTTCACTTCCTACCGGAACTGCCTATGAAAAATCTTACTTTCTTTTTTCTATCCCACCATGTTCTAAAACTAACTATAAAGTGACATTCCAGGAATAAATTCCCCAGTGAAAATTAATTTGTTTAGTACAGATTTATTCAGACTCTTATTTAGGCTAATTTGTACTCTTTGCCTTTTTAAAAATTTATTTCCTAAAGCTGCTGCACTTTGCTCTCTCAGATGATCGTTTTATATCTCAACACAAATCTTCCTCAAGTTAAAATAAACACCACCATTAGTTAATTATACACTGCCAAGATAATGGACAAATAATAACAGGAAAGGCCTCCAACAGGCAATATTATAACTTATATGCCTAAAAGCTTTAAGTCAAGTATGCCAGCTCTTCTTAAAGGTTAACCCAATTAAATGCAAAAAAAAAAAAAAAAAAAAACAATAGGCAGATAGGGTAGCTCTGAGTATCTGCACTGTTAGATTTCAAATTTAACTTGGAAATCAACAGTGGGGAGGAAGTGCTGGAGGGGAAAAGAGGGTTTTTTTTAAAAAGGCTTCTCAGCTGGATCCTTCCCATCCAAGTGGCATCACATAAGACATCATGCAAGGGAAGGTTGGAGACACTCACTTTAGCTACTGAAATGACTATGTAAATCGGATGATCCTTTGGTGAACTAGTCTGTCTCAGGTTTGCCTTGAGAGAAAAGACCCTCTATTACTGCTTTAAATATCACTGTCTCTTTAATAAATCTCATTTTCTCCAATGCACGGTCAGCTTTATTATAGAATCTCTATAAAGATCAGAGCTTGAAAGCCCTAGACTTCCCTCTTTTTTGTTTTTTTCAGATGAGGAAAGAAAACCTGAAAACAAAAGCCTATGTGAAAATGACTTGCCAAGGTCATCTGGCTGGTAAGCGGCAGCCCTGCTAGAACTGAGGCCAGGACCCTTCCCACCACATCATATTGGGAACACGTTTCATAGATCTCATAGATGCCAACATGGTCCCACAGCCCACAAATGATACAGCCTGCCCTGTGTATTCACTCCCGAAGTTCAGCTATTAAGTGACGACTTTCTCTTACTTAAGACCTTACTTCCTATTAACATGAACGATAAAGTGTTTTTAGTCATTTACATTATAATGTCAATGAATTTAAGATAACCTTTCCCGAAAACAGGCTTTGAGTAAAGGAAGAAATACACAACCACTATGTGGTAAATAAGTGTATTGAAAACACTAACACAACCATGAACAGGAAATAGTTGCCGCCCTCAAAGGGCTTCCAATCATATGGACACCTCCGTTCTTCCCCTACAACAGGAAGGTTTCCTTTACTTTCTCTTTTTCTCTTATACAGTTTAAATGGATGAAGGCATCTTCCTCCTCTTTCCCCATCTATGTAAATATCTGTTGGAATGAATGAATATTCCTTCCCTCCACAGGTCTTTCCACAGCTTGACCTAAGGATTCTTTCAAAAAGGAAAAGCCCTTCTGTGATCACTTTTTCTTCAACCATAAAGTGACGCTTTACAGACTAATTCACACTCTGGTCTCTTCTTTTTTCTAAGCTTTTACACAGTGGAACAGATTTCCAAAATGCCAGTGGTGACTAAGAAAAATCTGGTGAGAATTTATTGGCCCGGACTTTTAAGCAGAGGCAGGAATCCTGGCTTTCATTCCTTGTTCTATCAAGACTTGTGTGAGCCTGTTGCTCTGAATCTTATCTTCTAATGGAAAAGCCCTCACCCCTTCCCAGCACAGCAGGCATCTCCACTTCCAAAGAAATGAACGATTACAAACAAAATAATATTCTTGTACATACTGAAAAGTTAAAATTACAGAGAACAATGGCAGTAACGTGTGATTACTTCCTTTGAAGACTTTCATCACCCAGGCATCTGTGCCTTATTCCATCATAATGTCCTTTTAGCTCACAGTTTCAAAAAAACCACATGTAGGGGCTTCCCTGGTGGCGCAGTGGTTGAGAGTCCGCCTGCCGATGCAGGGGACATGGGTTTGTGCCCCGGTCTGGGAGGATCCCACATGCCGCGGAGCCATGGCCGCTGAGCCTGTGCGTCCGGAGCCTGTGCTCCGCAGCGGGAGAGACCACAACAGTGAGAGGCCCATGTACCAAAAAAAAAAAAAAAAAAAAAATGTATATAATTCCTAAGCATGAAAAAGAACTGAAACTTAAGGTCAACGATAGAAGAGCAGATTTTTTTTTTTTTGGCTGCACTGCGTGCAGCATGTGGGATCTTAGTTCCCCAACCAGGGATCAAACCCACACTCCCTGCAGTGGAAGCTCGGGGTCTTAACCACTGGACCGCCAAGGAAGTCCCATGAAGAACAGATTTTTAATACAGGTAGAGCCAAATTAGATTAATGCCCTTAACTTGGGGTATGTATTTCTGAAATGCACGGCACCAGAAGATGCTGCCGTCTGGTCGAGGGGACCAGTTTCTGCGTCACTCACTTGACAGCCAGGTCCTGGACCCCTGAGTGCAGCCAGGATGCAAGAGGCCACTAGGGCTGCAGGGACCACAAGATTTTGCCCTCAGAAGCTGCAGGAGACAGAATTATAGAAAGGTGCCGAGACAGGGGTGAGCACAGGCCAGCAAAGGGCTATCAGCCGGTGACGACACCTGTGACAGAGGTTTGCTGGAGGAGAGCAGGTAAGACGTAGGCAGGTGAGGAGGAGGGAGAGGTGATTCTGGCAGAGGGAGACAAACGGGAAGGGGTTCTTGCCTGACCTGCACTAGGACCTCGGTTGATAACTGAAGAAGCAAGGGTGGGGTGGGGGAAGGAGATGAGACCAGCGAGGGGGCAGCAGCGGAGCCCTGAGCCTTGTCGCAGGCCATATCCTGACGGCTGTGGGGAGGGACTAGATCCGGTCAGGATTTTAGAAACACTCCAGCCGGCCGTGTGGAGGGGGCTCTGAAGCTCCCGTGGTGAGGGAGAGCTGGAGATGAAGGACCAGAGGAGAAGACCCCAGCCCAGGAACCAAAGACAGGGCTTCACTCCAGCCTCTGCCACTTGAGAATCACGTGTCCCCTGACCTGTCACTCAAGCTCTCTGTACCTCAGTCTCTCTACCTCCCTTGCAGAGTTACTGTAGGGAATGAATGAGGGCTCAGGAAGGACGGGTTGTGCAGTAAGAACTTAATAAATGCAGCTGCTGGAAGCCATGGTAGCATCGAGGCTATGTGACTTTGGGAGTCAGCGTGACCTTGGACAAGCACAAGGAACCACTTCTCTGACCTCAGTTTCTTCCTCTATAACGAGAAGAAATTAAGATAATACCACCCACCTCATAAAGTTACTGTCAGGATCGACTGGAGGAGATAAAATGTATAAATCACCTGGCCCTCGACCGAGAGCTACTCGAGTAGCAGAAGTAGCGATAACAGCAGCAATAGTAGAGGGCTGGTAGTAGTACCAGTGCTAGTAGGAGCAGTAATTTGAGGGACATGAGACCAAAGTGTCTCTTCTATAATACAGGTGAGAAATTATATGGTGCTGGACTAAAGCGGTGGCAGTGAGAAGCCAAAGAATCAGATTCCAGAGCTCTACGGAGGCGTTCACAAAACCTCCTGACTGCTGGATGTGACCCGCAGGGAGAGGTCAGAGGAGGATGCCAGTATACTCTTGGCTGGGACACCTGTGGACAGCGTGCCTACCATTCACCCAGGGAACTGAGGAAGAGGGGCAGGTTGCAGAGGAAAATGAGAAACTCAGTTTCAGAGCAGCTGCAGTTGAGGTTCCCACCGGGACATCTGAGTATGTCTGGTACTCAGAAAACAGATCAGGGTGAAATATACAGATTGAAGAGTTGTCAGCACACGGCCAGCAACTGAAGCCACAGGAGTATTCGTATCAACCAGAAAGAGGATGCAGGAGTGGGGAAAAAAATAGAAAGAATAGAGCAGAGGCCCAGAGACAGAGGCAGTGTGACAGCACTGAAGAGGCGGGCAGAGGACGAAAAGCCGGAAAGGAGGCTGGAAGGGTAGCTAGAGATTAGGATGAGAGCCAGGAGAGGACTGCTCCAAGGTTTCCCTAGGAAATGGTGAAGGGCACCTAATGCCTCAGAAGGTCAAGTAAAAAAGACCCAAACAAACCACTGGACTGCAAAGCAAGAAGATCCTCAGGGAAGCCATGGGAGGAGCCAACATCAGATTGCAGTGGATAAACAGTGGGTGTCATGGGGGGAGAAAGATCTAGAAAAATAGTAAGGGAAGGAGAAGATAGGGCAGCAACCAGAGGGAGTACAGGATTGAGAAAGGGAAGCATTTTTGTGGTAGGAGGTTGTTGGTAAGGGAAAGAAACACTGCAACTTGTGTATGTGCTGGGGTGAAAGGAGGAGGTTGAAAAGCAGCCCAGGTAGGAAGGTAATTAAGAGAAGGAAGTGCCCGGGAGGGTGGATGGTTGGCTAGAGCAGCGGGAGGCTGCACGGGGCAGGGCAGGTAACAGAAAGGATGCCTTGAAAAGACAGGTGGGGACTTCCCTGGTGGCGCAGTGGTTAAGAATCCACCTGCCAACGCAGGGGACACGGGTTCAAGCCCTGGTCTGGGAAGATCCCACATGCTGTGGAGCAACTAAGCCTGTGTGCCACAACTACTGAGCCTGCACTCTAGAGCCCGAGAGCCACAACTACTGAGCCCACAAGCTACAACTACTGAAGCCCACGTGCCTAGAGCTCGGGCTCCGCGACAAGAGAAGCCAACACAATGAGAAGCCCACACACCGCAACGAAGAGTAGCCCCTGCTCGCCGCAACTAGAGAAAGCCCGTGTGCAGCAACAAAGACCCAACACAGCCAAAAACAAAATAAAAAATAATAATAATAATGGTTTTTTAAAAGACAGGTGAAGGTTTGAAATAGACAAGTGCAGGAAATGGGAGACAAGAGAGTAAACTACAAAATGCAGTTATGCACATGGTGCACACACCACATGGAAAATGAAACAGACTCAGTTGTTCCCTCCATCTAGAAAGAGATGATGTCTTTGAGGAGACTATGAGCTGAGCAAGGCTACCCTATGAAGCCAGGTTGTTTCAAAGGTGAGAGAAAAACGGAAGATACTGGAAACAAACAGGTGTCAGAGATGAGAAGGGCAGGTAGGCTAGTGTGGCAAGGGGAACAGTAGAAGCAAAGGAAAAGAGTGGACAGGAGACATGAGGAAGATTCAATTTTCAAAAGAATTCTCTCAGTCTCAGCTTAAAAATCAATTAGCTGCGACTACTGTCTTTAAATTCCTGTTTTGAGCAAATAGGTCAATGGAGGTAGGTGTATACCCAAAAATGCTGAAATAAAACAGTAATGATGCAAGAGCTTGATATAGATGATTGTAACCGAACCCTGCATCAGTTTTTTTCCGTAGCCATGAGTATGATAAAGGAGCACCACCAAATAAGCCGGTAGTAAAAGATCAATGACTTTTAAAAGGTTTTCGGAAGGTTGACCCTTTTTCATTCACTCAAATAAATGCTTAAGGGCCGAAGAACTGTGTCCTACAAGGAACACAGACAAAGAAAATTAAGACCAATCCTGCCTTCAAATTGTTGATGCCTAACTTCTCTCCACATATATGAAAATCCACAGGAACTTCCAGAATGAGGAAGGCTCTAGGAAAAAAGGGAATGACAGAGCGAATATTTGCCCATGTTCAAGTTCAAAAATACACCAACGCCTCTGACCTCACATCCGTCTCCAAATTCTACCACCAAATAGGTATGAATACTTCTTTTTTCTTCCCCCCTCCTGCTCTCCACATCACAGAGAACGACCAACAGTTAGTGGCTGGTTATGATTCAAACTACAACACCGACTAAGGTCCAGCTCCACCGTCTGACCCATTTGGTCCTCCTAACACCACCACAAAGGGGCCAGGACTATTCCCTTAAACGCAGGGGGAAAGTGGGGCTCAGAGAGGTTAAGGAGATTGCCCGATCTCTAAGCACTACTAAATGCTGGGGCCAATGTACCTTTCAGGTCCACCTCGCTTGGAAACATTTACTCTTTTAATCACTGTCTCCACACCAAATTTCCCTAACCATTGTTCCAAAGGGAAACCTGTTAAGTACAGTTTTCATTTCATCCTTTGGCAATTTAGAATTCTTTTATTCATGGACTTTTAACATGTTTAATTTATTCCTTAATATTTTACAGATTGAGTTTATGGAGTTTTTTTTTTTTAAGCAGTTTGGTTTAAAAGTCTATTCATTCTCAAATACCTACACAAATGGGGATTCACCACATAATCCACAAACCATCTTCTAGACAGCACTTTCTACCTTCCAGCTGAGGGACTAACAAGGCAGCAAAGCAGGCTAATTTGGTGTTGCAGAGGAGGAATCTAGAACAAAGCAACGACCTGAACTAAAAACAGGAGGCCTGATCCGAGAACAAATCCACGGACACTGGAGTCCCCCAACATGCAACATCAGTCAACTCAGAAGTTACAACCGCTGCATCAGGGGAGTAGAAAACCTACAGGGGTTCAAGAAGGTGCCAGGCACTGCCCCACCTCAGGAAGCAGTGATTAAGGTACAGCTGACTTTCTGGACACAGCCCTGCTCTGCTGTGTCCCAGCTGAGGGGCCTGGGGCAACTTCTTGACTTCTCTGTGCCTCAGTTTCCACATCCATGAAATGGGAATATCAGAGGTTGTTACTAGGATTCCATGAACCACACCTGATACACAGAAAGCACTCAATAAATTTTAGCTAATTATCTTATATATGTTTAAGCTTTTCCCCTTCAGGAGCAGTATTTTTTTAATGGCAGGTTACAACCCCAAAATGTGTTATGAAATCAATTTAGAGGGTCACAACCAGCAATTGTGGTAAATTAAATAGAACAGAATATTGTATTTCAACATTAATAAAGTCATATTTTATATTAACGTTGTAATTTTTCTTTCACGTACATGGTAACATTAAGTGGCGCTTCGTGAATCTCTGTTTTCATCCATCCATGTGTCAGTGTATCTATCAGGCAGCAAGAGTGTTTCTTTCTAGGGCCACAATCAAAAAAATTTGAGAACCACTGACTTACAGAATGAGGATGGTAGGGAGTAAGGGAAGATGAAAAAGTGTAATGTGCCAGAAACCACTTTTTAAAATGTAGACAGCTGCAGCAAAAGGAAAGCCCCCCTAAATGGACATTCAGGATAACCCAGGAGATACTCTCAGTGTACAAGTCTGTTCATGGCTAGGCTGCTGCGGGCGTTTCAGTAATCCGAGGTTAACAACAGGCTCTTATTTCCAAAGCAAATCAAACCGCAAAACTGGAAGTACAGATGTTATCTTGATGCTGGGCAAGATGGGAAAAATTGACATGACTTATCCAGTTAAGTCCTCTTGCAATACTCGTCAAAGTAAACACTATGCCAGATATCAAATGCTCTTAAAAACTATCAGGGTTTGGAAGAGATACGAAAATGTCTTAAAACAGAAATTCTTACATGTGGATGTAGATTTAACCTAGCAGTTCTGTTATAAGCAAATTCCTAGGTGAAAATGCAACTAACTGTACAAGAAGATGAAATGGAAAATAACTATAAACGTAAATAATCATTTTAGAATCTATAAAGACATTTATTTATGTAACCAAAAGGCTGTATGATGTGGGGGGCGGGGGTTATTACTTTTTATTGGTGTATAGTTGCTTTACAATGTTGTGTTAGTTTCTACTTATGTACGATGTGGTGTTTAACAATACCACCCTTAGACTGTGTAGGAGGGCCACAGCCCTGGGCCCCACTCATCTTCCTGCAGAGTTCCTGGGACCAGGTGGACTTACCCATCCAGAGCAGGTATCCCTCCATCTGGTTTTAGCCTACACTCTGTCCCCAGAATTCCCTGATCAAATACCAGGACACTTCCAGGGCATGAACAGGCTCCTTCCAGGTCTGGCCTCCCAAAGGGGGACTTTGCCACTGGTTGGAGCCAGAGGCACAGTTAGAGGGGGGACAAAGGGTGTGGACAGAGTGGACATGCAAGTGGACACGATGTCCTTTACCTCATTGAAGGTATCACAGGTGAAGAACCGAGGGAAGCAGGTCCTGGCCCAGGGGAAGATTCTCCCAACCAGCTATGAGCTGTGGGGAATCTGAGAATTCCAAGTTCCAGGCTAGCTTTCCAGGCCATTATGAAGATATCTTTGCCAAGGTAGGATGACAGAATATATATAAATGCTCATTAGCTTGATTCATAACTTTGAAACGTTTTGACACATGCTATGAGGGCCCCCATCTGTTCTCTTGCACAGGACCCTGCAGAGTTATAAGCAGGCTCGCTGCTTAGAACATGGACCAGAGCCACACTGCTGGGTTCTTACCCCACCTCACCCAGTGACATTCACCAGCTATGTGAACTTGGGAAAGCCTCTTAATCCCTCTGTGTCTCAGTTTCCTCATCTGTAAAACAGAGATGATAACAGCACTCTCTTCATATGGGTTGTTGTAATGACTAACTGAATTAGTGCCTGGAACAATACGCAGTGTGTAATATAAGTACTCCATAAATTCTGTCTTTTTATTATTCTCTGTATAAAACCGATTGGCCACTGAAAACTTCTAGATAAAACCATAGCCAGGAAGTTATTCTGTGTATTTCTTCTCTCCCACTCCTTTCTAATTTTAAACATCATACTTTATGCCACTCTAAAAGACCACTATTTTCTATTCTGAAAAGGACAAGTCATCTAACTGCTGACCTGCCTGATGCAAGTTTTTCTGAAATTAAATACACTTTCATCTGGAAGACCCCCAACCTGGCAGATAGCTCAGGCCTCTGGCTGGTTCGAAGTCTGGCAAGCTGGCTTTCTGTGTCAATTTCACGGGCTAAACATTTGGAGACATTAACAATTTTAAGTGTAAAAAAGGACATTTCCTAACCTTCATATTCATGAGATTCAGAGCTACAAGCCAGGTAGGTCCTTCTCGATTCACAAACCAGAGGCTGAAATACTTGAAGCTATCAGCAAGGAAAGGCTACCAGACCAGAGAAATGAAGCTAAAAATAGAGCCCTAACAGTGGAAAAATAGATGGCAGAAGACAATCCCTTACGTGGCTACTTATTAGTCCACGGGCTTTTTATTATTCAATGAAGGTGTAGCATCAATATAGTATTTACAAATTGCCAACAGCCCTTTCAATGACTTATATTTCTTCAACCTAAAATGACAGAACAACTTGAAGAGGAATATTTGCCCCATTTTAATGACATGCGGGCAGCCTATAGCATCTTGTGTCATTTCACCACAAAACCTCTCAACTCTCTAGCTGTTTGCTATACGTTTAGGTCTGAAATGGGAGAAGTACAAGGAAAAGATTCAAGGTCATATTTACGCTTTAAAATAGGTACCTAACCTACATGTTTAATACAGTGAGTATTCAATCTTTCATTTTTTTCCAATTATTCAGAAGAACCTTTAAAATATATGATTTGCCAACCTGATGAGAGGCTGGAACTCTTTCCCAAGCTACATCTATTTAGTCTCCCATAAAAAGAACATTGCTAAATCATTGTTAATTTCAACAACAGTTTCTCTACTAACCCAAATCTTCTCCAAATCCAAAATGGAGTATAAAGACCAGTATGAAATAAGTGAAAAGTAATTGGATTCTACAGAGGCAAGACTGAGCACATCCATCCATCCCACAGTAATCCCATCTAAATCAAATATATTGTTTCTTTAAAGAGTTTTGCCAACTTCCTATTTAAAAAAAAACCCATAAACACTTCCTATTTTGGCCAGTTTTATTTATGCAATTAAAATGGCTTTTTATAAGAGCTGGGCTGGAGAAACAATATATTTTTACAAGCCCATTAGTCATATAGTCAAGCTTCATTATATCACAATCATTCATCAGGAGTCTGTAATGAGAATGCTGTTTCCTTGCGCGATGAGAATGTTAAGGAAAATATGTATTCACAATAGGCCATAAAATGTGTGAAATCTAAACCAGAGGAAAAGCCAGTGGGTTCATCTGGCTTTCATTTTTGCTGTAGAGGGTAACAGCCCTATAGACACAAACCTAGCTTTAACTTAGAAACCATATCCTTAATTATTAACCCTCTTCATTCTTCCACCCTTTCCAAACTCCACTCCCTTAAGAGAAGTAGAATACTTCATTTACAAATACTGTTATTAAAGACTCTCATGGGCGATCATTTTGGCTTCGGTCATTTTTCTGCCATACTTTTGTTACAGCTTATTCTAAATATTTCTCCTTACATCAACTATTTCTCCTGACGCGGCAGTCAGATTTGCGTATAAGCTTAGCCCCTGAACTGTGGGAAGTAAATGTCGTGGCGGAGGGGGAGCTGGGCGATTCCGGGCATCCCGCACACCACCCGCAGGTTCCCTTCCTTCCACCCAGGCACCCTTCCAGGTTGCCCAAGGCTCTCATTCTGCGCCCGTCAACGGGAGTAACTGACACTGGGCAGGAAGAAGGAAAGCTGCTTGAACAAAGCCCAACGTGTGCAGCTTTGGCAATGCAAGGCCGAACTATGGAGACGTGCGTCGGGGCTGGCTAGCAAAGGGAAAGCTTTCAGCTTATGATTTTGTTGTATATTTCAGAAACCGAGGTGGTCTCTAAGATCCCCAGACCCTCTCCTCTCCGTTAAGCAGCTTTCAGTCTTTTCCCTGCTCCCCCTCCACAGAAACCGGGTCTGCCAGGGTCCCAGCAGTGAGCGCTGTTCTCGTGGGTTTGCGCGCAGCCGGGGTGATCCCCTCCGAGCCCCACTTCGGGGAGCTGCAGCTGGAGCCGAGAGGAGCCCGGGGCTGGCAGAAACGCAGCGCGCCGAGCAAGACCCAGCCCTCGGCACGGCCATCAAGGGGGCCCCCAGCTCTCCGGGCACCCGGCAGCTGAACCCAGGAGGGGCTTCCCCATCGCTGCGCCCCGGCACCAGAGGGCACTCTGGAGAGAGAACACGCCGCGCCTCGCTCCCAGCCCTGGGTCCCCAGGAGCCAGGGCGGTGCGCGCCAGGGAGCCAGAGCCCTGGAGAATTCCTGTGTTTGCGCAGCGGGGCCAGGGAGGCCCCCGACCCTCCCGGTCCCGCGTCCAGGTACCTCGCAGCCGTAAAGCTGTCCCAGCTGCTCCACGATCCACTCCTCTAGCACGAGCCGCTTCCGAAGCTCTTTGCGATCGTATTTCACTGTCACTTTTCCCTGCTGGTGGCGCCGCTGCTGCTGCTGAACGTGCCCGGCAGCGGACGCCGTGGCCACGGGCGCCGAGTCCTCCCGGGAGGAGCCCGAACCGCTGCTCGAGCCTGGGCTGCCGCCGGCGCCGCCCCGGGGGCTCTGGAAGAAAACCCGCGCGCCGCCGCCGCCGGCGGCCCCACCGGCCGCCTCACTGCTGCCCGTCGCCACCGACATGTCCCCGTGCGCGCCGGAGACCGAGTGAGGCCCGGAGGAGGGGGCGGGCGGAGCGCCCGGCGCCGCTACCGCCTTGGGCCGGGCAGCGGCATGCGCGGGCTTCGTCAGCACCTGCTCCGCGCCGCCGCCGGCTCGCGGGGAGCTCTGGAGGAGGAGCCGCGGCGACCGGGAGGAGCGCGGGCGGGGGAGGGCGGGGAGGAGGGAGGGCGGGGGCCGCAGCCCTAGGGACTCAGCCGAGGACCCTCTGGGTCCAGCCCCGGAGGCGGATCCGGCGCCCGGCAGGCAGCGGGCCCGGGGCGTGGGAGTTGCGCGCGGCGAAGGGGGTGTGGGCGCGCAGACACGCACGGGCGACCGGCGTGGGTCTGGGGCCAGGTCCTCTGCGCGGGTGACCGTGTGCTGCCCTGCCGGACACGGGGATTGCGCTTCTCCCGCCGCCTCGGCCGGCGCTGCCGGGGACTGCGCTGGCGACCGCCTGGGCAGGGGACGCGGGAAGGGGCCGAGGCGCAGGGTCCTCACAGAGGTTTCCCTCTCCCTGCCGCCTCCTCTGAGGGCGGGGCGGTGTCTCCTCCCCTCCCGGGCCCATCCCGCCGCTCCAAACACCCGTTCCTATCCGTGCCACTTCCTCTCTCGGAGAGTGAGAAAAACGGACGAGGCGATGTTTGTGCCATCAGGCAATCACCGCGCCTGAGAAATTCTCTTCAGACCAGACAGTGTCTTGTTACCTCAAAGACAGTGCATTCAGATATCTTCGTATCTAAAGGGCAGAAGGCTTGATGTCTCTTGGGCAAGGGACTGGGGATATCCTGACAGCAAATACTTCGCTAAGAGTCAGTGCTGGTTACTGGTCTTACATTTCTAGTATTGTATTCCCTGCATAGCCAGCTTTCTTAATACCATTTCCAAACAACGTCTTTGAAGCTAGCAAAGTAACAGCACTGACTGACTACTTTTAAAACATCAGGCAGCCAAGAAGGGTTACAAATGAATGAGCTTACTATGCGGTTTAGGGCAAGGAGATGGGGAGGAAAGTTCTAAACAGAAAACTGCATGTGTGTGTGTGTAAAATTATAGGGAGACACTAATATGTTTCTGTTGTACATAACAATACATTTCTGTTCAGGCAACTGGAAGAAACCGCAAAAGATGTTCAAACAGAAGTAAGTAGCTTTTATGAACTTTTTAAAAACCTGGTACAGGTTACTGGCAGCTACTCAAGTAAGTTTCTCAGAGATAAAGAATCAAGTCAATTTCCTCTGAACACTTTCTATGATGGAGAGGATTCTGGGTGGGCTCCTAGACTCACAGCTATAAAGACACTGAAAATAAAAGTAGCCAGCAGCTTTGTCCTGACTCTTCTGGCTGGTGCCCTGGTCTGCTCTATCCAGATTTGTGTCCGCTTTATTCCTTCACTTGGGGTTTTCCAGCCAGAACATGACTGCGAAGGGATTTTCCCAAGTGTTCCATGCCTAATGTGCATCATCGGGACAGGTCTGGCCTTGAAGAGTGAAAGGAAAGATCTAGTGGGGATTGTGTGAAATAAGGTGGCTGGTGTGCGTCTTGGACTCTTCTTGTAATTAGAGGGGGTCAAGGCTAAAAATCCCTGCCCCCTGGAAGAGGCCAGCAGTCCTTAAGGTGGTAGGTTTCCCACCCAACCTTTCATGGAGAAGGGAGACAAAACTACCCTGCTTGGCTCCTAGAGATTTTTTTTGTTTAATAAATTTATTTATTTACTTATTTTTGGCTGCATTGGGTCTTCGCTGCTGTGCACGGACTTTCTCTAGTTGTGGCGAGCAGGGGCTACTCTTCGTTGCGGTGGGCAGGCTTCTCATTGCGGTGGACTCTCTTGTTGCAGAGCACGGGCTCTGGGCTCTGGGCTCTAGGCTCAGTAGTTGTGGCGCATGGGCTTAGTTGCTCCGTGGCATGTGGGATCTTCCCAGACCAGGGCTCGAACCCGTGTCCCCCTGCATTGGCAGGCGGATCCTTAACCACTGTGCCACCAGGGAAGCCCACTCCTAGAGACGGATGACAGTTCTCCACATCACCCCCTCTAGACATCCAGCGCTTATCCAAGTTACCTAGCACCTGCTTTAACCAGGACTAACCAGGAGAATTTCATTCAAAACCAAAAAACAGCTAAAATTGTAGTTAATGAAGGAGAAACTATATAAAATCTTGGCCTCATTCTGGTGTTGGGGACTGGCCATACCAATTATTTTGAAAACTGTGCCTGGTTTCCAGGAGTGTGGCAAAGAGTGGAAAATTCCAACTCCTTACTTTGAGTCTTTGGACAATGAATTCAGTCATTCAATAATAACTTCAAAGGATTTATAGAAATTCACAAAGTTCTTTCTGAGAATTTCTTGTGTCAGTTTTTTTCTCACTGCATAAGACTTCTTCCTTTATGCTTAAAATTCAGCTTTCACTTATATGACTTCAAAAATGACAAGTACTAAGTACATATAAGAAGAAATTTAGAGTTTTAGGCATCCTAACTTGTAGAAAAATAGCCAGGGAAGAGTCAGGCTCTTTCCAGGGGTACACTGACCTTCAGATGCCCAAATGAGTCACCTTGACTTGGAATTATGAGTTGAAGTAAACAAGAGTTCCTCTTCCTATAAATCCAATAGCTCCACCCAGGATATAATTTACATTTGAAGTGAACTCCACAGCCCCATTCTTGCCACAAATACACACACACACACACACACACACACACACACACACCTCAGTGTTTGAATAATCAAAACTCAGTGTTCAAATCTTGACTGAGAATAGAATTACCATTTTTGCAGATTTCAAATACTGAAGACAAAATATTTGGGAACAGGGGAATTATTCTGGGGCCAGAAACTGTTTACACAGATGAATACCTAAATTTAGCAAAACCAAAGATATTTCTCATCTCTAAGATTAAAATGTAAATTTGTCCAGGGCAAACCCCTTCATTTCTACTGCAAACAAGTTTTTTTAAATGGTAGTTAATCAAAAACAATGAATAGTTTTTAGTGAATTAAATGGTCTGAGAGTTTTCTAGAACACAAGAGATGAGCTTCCATCATCTGAGGAGTCTATCAGTTGCTCACAGTATTTTCACTTTGCAGAGTACAGTCCATTATTTCGTTACTCTTTACGGAGTGAGAGCAGCGATGTTGTTAACAGTATATCAGTGTAGTTTTCCTCTGGCTACTGTCTCTTCTCCCCACCCTGCCGCTACCCCTTTTTTTTTCCTTCCTAATTCTGGACCTTTGATTGTATCACGTACTACAATTTGGAATCATAATTCCAAAATAAACTTAGCCACTACTTGCCTATACAACCAGAGCCAATAACAGTCACTGTCACGATTCTAAAATTTTGTCTAGGCAATTAACAGAAGTTCTTACCTGACTGTTCAGAGATGATGAAAAGCAGGGGGGAAAATCCATAGCTTCAGCTCTTCCCTTCTAACAAAGATTAAGTATCCCTGCGCCTTCTTGTAAGCCTAGCCTGTGGAATAGTTTGTCTCTTTCTGTAAAACTAAGGTCAAATTTGTTTCGAGAAGAGCCAGTTATCCCCTGTCCAGCCAAAGGCCTCCTGCCCTCCCCCTTTCACCGTCCAGTGTTCTGGAAGAGTGGTCCATTCCCCCAGGTCTCTGTCTTCCCCTCTCACGCTCCGCCCTCTGCAGTGCCGCTGCCACCACTGCCAACCGAGGTCTCCCCCCGAACTCCATGTTGCTCACTTCGGTCTGTGCTTTTTCAGCTCTTATCTGCCTTGACCTCCCGCCACATCTGACAATCTTGAACCTCTTTTTGCCAACACCCTCCTGGTTTTGCTCCCACCTCTGTGTATTCCATCACAGTGATTCCAGTGAACTCCTTTTCCTACATCTCTGCCTTAAGATTCTACTGTCAGCTCCTCTTTGTTCATTCACATGCTCACTCCAGGTGACTTTGTCTCCTGATGAAGATTCCAGTTTGACAACCTACCGTCTACCTGCCACAGACTCCTCAAATCATGACCTCCAGCGGATTCCTGGTCCGAGCTTCAGATCTACAGGTATATCACCTTTAGTGCCCACGCATGCAAATACGTTTATAGTTAAAGTACACAAATATACACCCATCTCAATTCATTAGAAAGCAAAACAGTTCAGTGAATATTGTTCTGGTCATGGATGGCCAGCACAGTAAGATTTTTTTACTACAAACCACAATAAGAAATACATTTCTGGCATGACCTAAATAGATATCCACACACATAACTTACCCATATTACATGCAATACACTCTGACATGTCCTATTCTATTCTGTTCTGTTTTATTATTTTTAAACAATGCTGTTCACAATCTACTAAACCCACTAAAGCGTTGCAACCCAGAACTGGAAAAGTGCTGCTATTGGCCAGAACCATGCCTACGAGTGCCAGGACTCTTCATGGCTGGTTATTTATTCCCCTGGCACTCTTTTTCTGTCATTCTTAACTTAAGTGTTCTGGTCAACAATTTTGACCCCAAATGGCTGATACAGAACATACGTGTGATCCTCCAGGCAATGCCACAGAAGAACTAGAGAAAAATATTCTGGACATGAAGATGGGCCTTTGCTGGACCTCCGCACTCCCTCAGGAAATGGTGGAGGGCCTGGATGGTAAAGATCGAAGATCATCAGGGAATGGTAGAGCCTCCAGCCTCAAGACAAGTATATGGCAATGGTTACCAGCACAAGCCTCAGATCCCAAGTGCCTGGATTGAATCAGGACTCTGCCACTTAGGCACTGTGTGACCTTGGCAAGTTACTTAACCTCTCTGTGCCTCCATTTCTCCATCTATAAAATGATCAGTAGCACTTGTCTCACAGGTTGTTCTGAGGGAAAATGAGTTACTAGGGGAAAAGCACCTAGAATAGTGCCTGCTGCTTTGTGTGAAGGGATCATAGACATAGCAGAGAGAACTCACTATAGGTCCAACAGTGTCGCAGAGAAATTATTGCCATAGGCACATCCTATGTCCAGGGATGTGAAGAGAACAGTGGGAAAATATCTCCGTAGGGAACCTGCTCCAATCATTACCCAGCACGATTCAGTTAGCGTTCCCATTGACCAGTTCCAATAAATGGAGGTAAACACCTATACCCACTGCTTACTTAGGTAAACACCTATACCCACTGCATCCACGTGGAGGTTGACACCTCCACGTGGATGCCTTGAAGTCACCTCAAATTAACAAATTCAAAATGAAATCACCATCTTCCCAGGCCGGACCTGCTTCACTTCCTAGCTTCCCTTTGCCAGGACTGTTTAGCACCATTCACTCACTTCTCTGCTCAATCTAGAAACTTGAGAACCATCTACCTCAGTCTCTTATCCACCGTGTCCAATTAATAAGCAAACCCTAATGGTCCCATGTTTGTCTGGACCTCAAACCTGCTTCCTCCTCAGGTCCCCACACTGTCCTGTGGACTTCTCCCATGCTCTCCTACTTTGTCTTCATGCCCTGCCTCCCATGCATTTTCTATACTACTCCCACAGGGAGATTTCTGAAAGCAAATGTGATCAATATCCTATGCTTAAAATTCCCTCCCTATTCCCCATTCCCTTCAGGCTGAAGTCCAAACAACTTAGCATTGCACACAGGCTTTTCTTGCTCTGGCCCTTGCTTTCTGCTCCAGCATCTGTTCAGACACTCCCCATCCCACCTGAACACCCATACACACCTCACTCTGCCCAATACCTCACTGAACGTGGAGTTCCCAAACACAGAACCCTCCCGCTACTTTTGCCTGTGCCTACAACCCCCTTCCCAGCTCCCCATGGTGCCAGGCTGACCCCTCAACCCCTCCGGGATCATCTCCGGGTCTCACCTCCTGGACTAAACTCTCCGAGATCTCCTTGGTCTCAGCTAGATGTTGCTCTCATGTTTGCCCGTTGAACACCATCTGTCACATCCCCCATCAAGCCTTTTTGTGGTCAAGTCTCTGCTCCAGTGTCACCTCCTCAGCAGGCCTTCTCTCTGCACCCTCTCTCCCCTCGATCTCTTTCTTCCTTCTTCTCATTCTTAAGACAACTTGAAGAGCATACATGTATTTGTTAACAGACTCACTCTCCCACCGGAATGTAAATTTCATGAGGGCAGGGACTCCATTGTTCAATTTCTCCACTTCCTAAAACCATCCTAGCACTAGGCGTCTCATTGTCGACAGAAGGAGTCTGTTAAGTCATCTGTCCCTTCCACTAGATTGTAAACTCCCGAAGACGTGGACGTGGTGTGGCTAATGGAGTTTATATTCTCAGCACCAAGAACGGTGCTTACGACATGGTAGGTGCCCTGAAATAGGGAGTGAGTAAAACTAATCTCCACTTCTGGCTGTACACCGTTTTTTTCTTGATTCTCCAATATAAATACACAGAAATACAGATCTCTCTCATCTCTCCTCAGTATAGGCTCAATCTGGAGGTGGTGGTTCTTTTAAATCAAAGGAAATCACGCTTCTCCCCTCTACAGAGAAGCTCCTGGGTTTTTACTTAGTTTCCATAGTAAACAAAGGAGATAACTGTCACTCTGCTCTCCCAAGGTCCCACACACCTTTTTTCGCCAGTAGTTAGTTTCAGCTTTTGAACACCTTGTTGGTTTGAGGCTGTTAGGAGATAGCGGCTAAAGAATCAGGTGTGAGATCAAATTGTGATTCCAACTCTCCTCTTACCTGACTCTGCCTTCAGCTGAGCAGTTGTTTTCCCATCTGCAAAAGTAGGAATGATTCTAAAGGCCACCACCCCAGGCCATCTGTGGTGACGGACCAGGTCATCGTGGACCGAGGCGTGGTCCTGCAGGACACAAGTAATCTGCAGCTGTGTCACCTTCGACTCACAAAGCAAGTCTGACAGCACTCAGACTGCTCCAAACCCTGTCCTCTGACACCAGTCTGTACTCGTCCCATGACGATGTCAAACGTCTCTAAAGCTTTCTAAACATCCACTCTCACATTCTGCACTTGTCTCGCCACGGCCCAGAAACAGAGCAGTTCACCAACAGGCACCCGCTCAGGGACTGCCCTCCAAAAGACTCTGTGCTAAAGGTCCTGTGTTGTCATTATGAATAACTTATCAACTCTAACAGCTGTAATAACAGCAATAATAACGGGGCATTGCCCTCCAGCTTGAGAGAATGAGGTGCTGGTTTTAATTTCCTCCTCTGCAAATCTTGTTAAAAATAGAGTTGATCCTAGTGACCCAGAAAGATGTTCACCTTCTGAGGAGGCTGCCTGGCCTCTGCACTCTGCCCACCATGTGCTGCGGAGGATGGCGTGAGAATCCTTCCTTTAAAAACCCATATCCCTGTTCCTATACGTCTCTCAGGACTGTAGGGATCACTGCGTTGTGTTGTGTTGTATTGTGTGTTGTGTTGTGTTGTGTTACAATGGGCTCCATCCCAGGGAAAAGGGGGCTGGGTGTCCATGAAGGGCCTGACATTCCCAGTGTCAATTTCCAGTGGAAAGCTAGAAGGTCCTTCTAAGAAGGCGAACTTCTTAGGTGCTGCAGAGGAAGGTGGGAGAAGTGATTTTTCACTGGCTTTGTGATGAGACCATGTGGAGATGTCTAAACTTAACTATGCCTGTAGGTGTCCTCCACAGGGAAGTGGGCCCACAACCAGGTTGGCAGGTCCTGAGCAAGTCTTATCTGGAGCAGATGACGCAGGTTTACGATAGTTTGGGTCTTATAATACCAGAAGCTCCCCATCACTGACACCTATTACGTGTCAGACACTTTATTATAAATGCTGTCTCATCGAGTTCCCGCCCCCAACCCTGCAGACAACCTACCTTCAAGGATGATGATTCCACTCATTTGAAAGATAAAGAAACCAAGCTGTGAGAGTTGAAGTGACCCCTCCCTCCACCCTGAGGTTTTGTAGGTAGTGGAGCTAGGATCTTATTTTTTATCTGCTGCACTGGTCATTAGTAAGATCCTACCCGAAAGTTCCAGCCTCCTCTCAATTCTGTGAAGGATCTTTACGGCAGGGTTGTGAGCTTAGGGCAGAGCCATGGAGTTATAGACATGCAGCATCCCTTTTTCTTCCATTGGAGCTTGGCTTGGTGGAGCCCAAGGTCATTGTGAGAGAGCCTCAGGGGACAGGAAGCCTCATAGGACCATAAGCCCACTCCACACAGAGATCTCTAGTCCGGTTCCAAATTTGGAGTAGCCAAGTTTTGTTTTTAAATGACGAAGGCAGTTTTTCCTTTCCCCGTCTCTACTCTGAGAACTGAGATATTCTGAAATTGGCAGTTCTACACGGCGTCTCCCCTGCTCCCTGCCACGTGGGATGCAAATCTGATTCTGGTCCACCCCACACCAATTAAGTCAAAGTCTCTGGGGGTCAGCCTGGGACATTGTGCTAAAAGTTCTCAGGTGAATCCACTGTGCAGCTGGGGAGGAGGGCCACCACCCAGGACCATTTGGGGACAATCTTAAGTATAACAATGGGACTCTCCAAACACTGCCTTCCGTTCTCAGCCTTCCTCCATTCTTTCCCACTCTTAACTATTCTCTCTGGCTTTGCTTCACAAAAACCTCAGAATCATCATCACCAATCCTCCATAAGTGCTTAACCAAAGATGTCACGTTCTATAGAGATGGCTGTTCAGTCACAGTGTGAATTTCACTGTGCAATTCAAAACTGTGCAATTCAAAACCGGTGAAGCAACTTGGCAAGTGTTTTGAAATATAAAAAGAGTGGATCTTTATGGACAGACAAAATCATCTCAATTATAGAATAATAAAAGGATCAGATATAGTTGTATAATTGTATAAATAAGTAAATGGATCATATCACCAAGAAATCTAATTACCTAACTGGAAAAAAAATTTTAAACTGAAGGAGTATGGTCTGCCAGAACCCTAGGTAGAGAATTATGTTGATCCTAGGAAACATAATATGTTGAAAAAGTAGAGAATGGTCTTTCTTTCCAGCTTTCATATTTAAGATAACAGAAAAATCTATTGCACTGTGTTGCATACATCATGTTTGAAAAACAGACCAAATTATAACATTGTATGTCCTGGTACAGCAAAATGTTACAGCCCAGAAAACTGTGCAAGCAGTAAGTGTGCTTAATGTCCTTGTACAGACTGCAAGGCAATAAGCTATAGAATAAGTAATAAGTGGCATTACCCTCCGCTGTCCCCACTGCCCAACCCACAGAAAGAGAAAATTATTAAAAATTCCACAGATGCCCTTTGGCTGTCTGAACCCTTAGAAAGAGGTTCTGTACAGAAAAGCCCAGAACTGCTGCAGAGCATAATAAATGAAGATAAGCCTCAAGGTAATTCCAAATCTGTCACCGTAGATTTGCAGTACTGTGATTGTGACGGCGGCCATCATTTCTGAAAATAAAACTTCTAGTAAATTCATGATTCTAGTGAACCAAGAAATGTGGAGACTTTCTGGGAAACAGGGTCGAATCTAACTTACCAACTGTGCTGTATCCCCTATTTTGTCCTGTAAAATCAGTCAGGCTGGGCAAGGAACAAGCCGGACCCCACCCATGGGGGGTTAGCTGGGCCGTCTGCAGTTGCTAATCCTGGGATATGCTGTTGTGGTTCGGTTCCAGCTGTGAAGCAAGCTGTGAGTGGAGGAAATGTGTCCCTTTTCCTAGTTTTCAGGTCCCCACTTCCCCAGGTGCATATGCCAAGCGCCCTGTCCGCCATCGCTACCCTTTGCTGGCAGACAGAGCCTCTCACGGCCTTTCTTCTGTCACGTGTCCCACTCCTCTCTCCCGCAGCCAGCCCAGTTTCTTATCCTCCAGGACCAAGGCAGCAACTACTGATGGGGATAAACTGGCTGTGTGATAATGACAGAAGGCAAAGAGCCTGTACTAGGTTGAATAGTGTCCCCACCCCCCAAATTCTCATCCTTCTTAAAACCTCAAATGTGACTTAATTTGGAAATAAGATCATTGCAGAGGTAATGGATGAAATCGTACTGAAGTAGTGTGGGCCCCTAGTCCAACATGATTGGTGTCCTTCTACGAGGAAAAGAGACACAGCGGCACAGACATACACAGAGGAAGACAGTGTGAAGAGAGCCAGAGAACGTCATGTGAGGACACAGGCAAAGATCTCAGGATTGCACCTATAAAACCAAGGAATGCCAGGAACCACCAGAAGCTAGAAGAGGCAAGGAAGCATCCTCACCCAGAGCCTTCAGAGAGAGCATGGCCCTGCCACACCTTGATGGTTGGACTTGGAGCCTCCAGAGCTGGGAGAGAATACATTTCTGTTGTTTAAGCCACCCAGTTTGTAGTACTGTGTTACCCCAATGCTAGGTACTAACACAGTGCCTTAAGTGTGTACCTGGCTGCTAACCACAGTCTCCTGCAGACTCGGGGTGAAAATAAGTTTCATCTCAAATGGCAGTTCATATTGCTTCTGGGGGGCCACTTAGTGCTCTTCTTGGATTTGGGCTGTGAGGCGGTGTCCAGGCTGTACAAGGGAGAACACCACCAGGCACTAGTGTTGTCCATACCCAGAAGAGGGAGTGACACCTCATGTCAGCCTACTGCCAGCCTCGCTGGAGGGACCACCCAGGGCTCAGAGCCTCGGCACCCACATTCTAGTTATCAGCTCCCACAATCCCCCACTCTCCTACCATGTTGAAACGTTATCTGTTTTTCACTTCATGGGGGGAAAAAGGGACATGAATACAAAATAACACATTTAGAACTTTTTTCAAATGTCTGTTTCAAATAAATCTGATCTTTTTTCAAAAATGGAATTATTCATTTTTATACAAATACACTGAATGTCAGTTGATTTCTTCATTAATGGAAGCTTTGTTAGTAAGCCAAAGAATGCTGAAAAAGGGTCCTACAGGACAGGACCAGCTTATGTAAGTGTAAATATCTAAGATATAAAGTCAAAGTAGTTTCGGAAATTTTGTGAGACTGGGAAAAAGTGGTTTTTAACCAACAGGATTTAGATCATAAAATCTCAGAAGAAAAACAAAGAATGATCTGGCTTACCATGCTAGCTTGGCTTCCCCAGTACCTGGCAGGGGATTAGCAAACAGTAAGTTGAATGAATAAGTACATGACTACATATGTTCATTTTTTTAAAAAAATAAAGATATTTACATACCAAATGCTATTTGGACATGAAAACATCATCTTGATACGCTGTAACGCTTCTATACTCTTCTACTGAGCTTATTAAGAGAGAAATGCTGAGAACCACTTCAACATTCTGAAAGTCAATGTTCAAGGAGAATATTCATACTTCTTCTGTAATAGCAACAGCAACGCTTATATAACCCTACTATGTGCCAGCTACTACCACAATCACTTCTTTTACATCTACTAACTGTTTAATCCTCACGACTCATCATTTGGCAGATGAGGCAATGGAAACAGAGAGGCTAAGTCACTTGCCGAAGTCACACAGCGAGTAAGGGGCAGAGCCAGCCAGTGTAGCCCCCTACACAGTGCAGCCTCTCATTAGGAGTCATTCCTCCAGCAAACGTTTATGAAGTAGCCACTGCATGCGGGTGCCACATCTGGCCATCACACTGAGACGAAGAAGCACCACTGAGCCGCTACCGGGAAAGCTCTTCCGGGTCACGGCCCACTCACGTTCTTCCAAACCTGAGATTCAGACACTGCACAGCCTCCTCCATAAAGCGCTGTTCAGGCTCCGGAAGCTCTCGCTTACTCAACTCTCTCTCCCCCCGAGTCAGGCAGGTATAGAGAATCCTTTCAGATATAACACCCTATGACCAAGGTGTGAATCACGGTGTGTTCATTGGGTAGGACCTAGAGTTCTAGCTTGTCTTCCGAAGGAGGAACGCTAGTGTTTGTAAATAAATTCCTTTAGCTTATTTTAAAAGTTGAACTATTTGTTTGCTTAAATAGCTCTTTCTCCCGATGTCACAATTCCCCCTGGACATGGTTAGAAAAGCCAGAATTGAAATTAAATTTTCAACAGACGAGCAAGAGGACAGCAGCGATGATTCCGTCTGCAAGGTCAAGACTGATGACTTCCTTTTGCCAAACTCCTGGAGGCTTTAGTAAATTTTCTGAGTGCACATGAGAAATTAGAATGGGAATGAGGGAGTTTTGCTGGTGAGGACCATTTACCTGATGTGGCCAAGGTGATACAGGGATCATGTTTATTTATAGGCTCCTTAGACCACCCCCAGGACACGTCCCAGACTGTAGCTAGTTAGCCTGTCTTTACTAGCACTAAATGATATCTTGAAGCGATTCAGAAAAACTTTAATCAGTGCATCACTTTCCTGGGAAATAAATACCATGCATGGATTTTGTGTGGCACTTATTTCCATCTGGCCTGTGAGCTGCACGCTCCGCTTGTGCACCTGCTTCTGTACCAGTAACGCAGAGTGTGTTCATTAGAGTAGCTCACTGCTATGGCAAAGGCCCAAAATGTGTATCGGCTCCACCACTACAGAAGTTCATTCTGTGCTCACATATTAATCCTGGATGGATGAACAGGAAGGAAGGAAGCTTTAGAGAAAGTTCAAGCTTTTATATTATACCAACCTGAGCATATTAATTACTAGGTTGGGACTGGTTAACTGAAAGTGACCAGAAAAACTGCAGATAAACAGAAAAGCTTCTAGTTCTTTCACCTTGAACAGAGACAGGACCAGGCCCACAGGGAAACTTAAGGACAAGGAGAGACAAAAACGCCGCTACCTGTGATTACATTCGAGGATTCCTGCAGATTCACTGTAATAGTTACACACTCATTCATGACAGCTACTTATTTTAATGTAATACTCATAGACTAGAATCACCTCTTAGTATTATAGTACTAAGCAGTACAATACACACTAAAAATACCGAAGTTTACTTGTGAGGCCAACATTTGTGGAGCTTAAAATGAGATCCAGGGCTTCCCTGGTGGCGCAGTGGTTGAGAGTCTGCCTGCCAATGCAGTGGACACGGGTTCGTGCCCCGGTCTGGGAAGATCCCACATGCCACGGAGCAGCTAGGCCCGTGAGCCACAATTACTGAGCCTACGCGTCTGGAGCCTGTGCTCTGCAACAATAGAGGCCACGATAGTGAGAGGCCCGCGCACTGTGATGAAGAGTGGACCCTGCTTGCCGCAACTAGAGAAAGCCCTGGCACAGAAAAGAAGAGCCAACACAGACATAAATAAATTTTAAAAAGGCAAAATTCCTTTTAAAAAAATGAGATCCAGATATCAAAAAACATGGAGTGCCTCTTTTTTTAAAATTCTAAATCTAGATATCTAGGAAGAACTAGATTTACCCAAAAAGAAAAAATATATAATTGAAGAATACCTATATATTCTAGGTTAGTTTCCTAGGGCTGCTGTAAAAAAATTACCACAAACTGGGTGGCTTGAAACACAGAAATGTATTCTCTCACAGTTCCAGAGGAGAAGTCCAAAATCGAGAGCCACAGAGCCACAGGCCCCAGGCCATCTGCAGGGAAGCGGCGTTCCGGGCCTCTCCCCAGTGCTGGGACAGCCGCCAAGCCTTGACATTCACCGTCCAGCAGCTGTAGCACTTCACCTCTGCCTTCCTCATTATCACACGGCTGCCTCACCTGTGTGTCTGTGTCCTCTCCTCTTCTTATAAGGACACCAGTCACATTAGATTAAGGGTCCAGCAACTCCAGTGTGACCTCATCTTAACTAATTACATCCAAAATGACCCTATTTCTAAATAAGATCACATTCGGAGGTACTGGGGGTTAGGACTTCAACAAATGCCTTGGAGAGGATACAATTCGACCCATAACAACTTAACAATTCACTTTTTTTTTTTTTTGGCCTCACCACATGGCTTGCAGGATCTTAGTTCCCCAACCAGGGATCAAACCCGGGCTGTGGAAGCACAGAGTCCCAACCACTGGACCTCCAGGGAATTCCCTCAATTCACTTTTTAATTGCTATAAGGACCATGTATGAACTAGCATATTTAGCAAAAGACTCTAATATAATACACTTGCAGAATATTCCATTCGGGAGGTTTAAATTCTGAAATAGTTGGGTTGAGTTAATGCTGCGGTACCCTGATTTTATGTGCACTTTGTAGGAAGGAAAGTAGCAAGCCCGAGTGTGCTGCTTCAAGGACAAAGGACAACCCTGCCTGAAAAACGGTCAGCGTTACACCCCCTACCGGACTCTTACTTGCCCTCCCCACCAAGTTGCGAGGGTTATGAAATTCCTGAGCCCACCTGGGCGATGCCCTCCTGGGCAATGGGACCTGTCCCAAATAAGGAAAGGCGTCTGCCCTGTCCCACTCCCACCCTATAGGAGGAAGGTATATATGCTTCAACCAATCAGTAAACGAAATTTTCACCTCGGACCATTCCTTTGTTTTCTGGTTATAAAAACTGATCAATAGCACATGTTTGGGCCCGACTCTCCCAGACTAGTAGGAAGTCGGCCCTCTGTTCTGGCAGTGACCCTCCCCTCTAATAAATTCTGTCTCCTTTACATTCTGCCTTATGTCTGGAAATTCTTTTCCAACGCGCATTCGTACCACGACACCAAGTAGATTACTCTCCGGAGGTTTCCAAAGCATTTACTTTCACGTGAAGGCTGTGAGGCATTGCAGCTTCACACCACCATTACTCCACATGTGGTCCTAGCTGTCTTGGGTCCACCCATCCAACAGTCTGCAAAATTTCTTAAAGCAGAGAAGATGTTAACTTCACCTTCCTTGAAACAGCAGTAGTCTTCTGCTCATTTAACAGTGTGTTAAGTTGTTCCCACGTTCTCCGGGAAGCCCTATCATCTATTGACTAGATTCTCTATTTTCACTGATTAGCCCAGTATTACACGAAATCACTCTATGCTCAGAACACCAGAGCTACGGGCATCCATCAACATTTCAAGTCTCTTTAAAACATCTCATCTGAAAAATTTCCCCTTGGTGAGGTGGGGTTCCTGTTTCGGTTAAGCTCTGCAGGGACTGGCTATGTAATTTGGGGAGATTGCTTAGTGAAAGTGAAACTGTGGGACCCTGGTTCAAATATTACCATTAATTCCAAGACAACATCTGCAGAGTATTAAACCAACCGTGCAGCCCTTCCAAGCATGGGCCCTGCGTGACTGCACGGGTCACAGTCCCTGAGGCCAGTCCTGAGCTCCAGCCCACCACCCATACCCACCCTCCGCCTCCCCAGAGCTGATTTTCCCTGACCTCTGAGCATCTTCCTGAGGAATACAGCCTCTGAGTTGGTTAGAAGTGTTGACATCAGCATCATTGAGAAACCATGTTTATTCAGGTGCAAGTTTGTCACTTACCTTCTTTTGATTCCAGACACACAGGTTCCGAGCAGAGAATCCTGACTCTGAATTCCTGCAAATTCTCACCAGGCACTCATTACCCAGGACCTCGTCCCCACCAGCAAGACCTTCCCCGACCCGCAGCCCTCAGGGCCCTGGGAAGGGAGTACGGCAGCCCCGCTTGCATATTAAACTCATGTACATTCTTCAGTCCCCCAAGATCTACTCAGGACCCATATGGCCACGCCTTCAATTTTTCAAAAGAATCTAGAAATACAATTTTTTAAATGTGAATTCTCCTAATTCTAAAATGTTGACAACTAAATAAAAATTTAAGAAAACTGTGCAAGCCACCTGCCCATGACCATGTCCCCTCCTTAAGGCTGCGCTTTCTGCCTGGACAGTCACCACTGCGTTACAGAGGTGTGAGTGTTACACTCGTGCACACAGAGCACTGTAGGATGTATGTGTGCTCCCTCAAAAGCAGAGAAGGCTTTGGAAGGTGCCGTGGTCTCTGACCGGGGCATGAGAGGGCAGGACATTATCAGGTTACAAGCCTGGAGGAGAAGGTGAGGAGGTGAAGCCTGGGGTGTCTTACAGGGCAGGGGAGGCTGGCCTGAGATGAAGCCAGCTGGCCTGGTAGTTGGGGGCCAGTGGTGAGAAGGGTGTGGCCAGTGGAACAGGGGCAATGAGAGGAGAGGACGAGGAAGCTGGAGGGGATGTGGCAGAGGAGAGAGGCCTGTAGGAGGGAGACCACGACACAAACCCAGCACCGCAGAGCTGGCCAGGCTGGTGCCCAGCCTCATCGAAGCACTGCTCACGATAATGGCCTTCTGCCCTGGTTGATGGATTGTCCTGGAGAACAGCATTCCCTTCCGGACATGTCCACACGAGACTCACGATTGTGATTTAGGGGCAGCTGGCTGGGCGGCCCCCAGCGTCTCTCCGAGGGCAAGAAGCACAAAGTGCTTTCCTGCCCTGGCAGCCCCGAAGGGAGCAAACACTTGTAGAATTTGCTCATACTTCTCTTTGTGGGTTTCTGTTTGATGAATTCCACGTTCCCGGGAAGTTTCGATAACTCAACAGCTCTTGTTGGCTATGGGTGGGTGGGGGGAGAACCGTGTAAAGCACCTGATTGACATTGTGACTAGGAAAAGGCAATCGGACACTACTGCATCCCAGAATGTGCTGTGTTACCTGGAGCCGGTCTGAGTGGGCCAGCCCTGGGCAAGGGGGCACGAGAGGGCAGGAGCTGGAGGGGCAAACAGCTGACCCTGCCCTCGTAGGCAGGCCCGGAGTTGACCGTGATCCTCAGGAAAGGCCTGAGCTTCCAAAGAGGCCTGAAAGGACCAGAAACATCTGTCGTCCCTTAGGCCCCGGGGGCTCCGCTAAATTGTCAGGATTGCCTCGGACCACCAAGCACACTGTCCATGAGCACTTAGCCAGGTTTGACCTGTTCAGAGCATGAGTGTCAGTAGATTAAAACCCTAAGTGATTTGAGGTGGGCAGTGGCAGGTGTTGTGTGTGTCCCTAAAGCAGGAATTTCTGAGAATATCTTTCCAAAAAATCTATCCGTGAGCTATGGAGCCAATTGAAAATTTGCAGCTACAGTGTCTTGCAGATGTAATCAAAGTAGATGAAGTATATTTTCTTGCCTGAATTATCCGGTATGGTTTTGAACACTGAATACATTAACCATGTAGATTTTAACTTTCACTTCTCTCTAAATTGTATGGCTCCGCGGCAAATATTTGTTAGAGATGACTTGTGTTCTTAAACATTTTACAGGAAACATGTATACACTTAATATATATGTGCTTCAGTTTTGAGGATTCATCCTCACAGAATTTTACAAATGTCTTCCATACTCCTGGCCCGTAAAGCAATGCAGAATCTCCATTAAATAATGAAGTTCCTTAAACGCACTGTTTAGAACGGCAAAGATGGACTTTATCATTGTGCCCGTGTGGAAGAGGATAGAGAAGGAGGAGGGTAGAGGGAGGAATACGGGGAGGAGCGGGAAGTGTTCAGTGTCTCAGGCAGGCAGTGTAGATAGCCCCAGACAGCCGGAGGCCCCTTCTGAACCAGACGGGAGTGGGCAAGGCCACCTTTTCTCAAGCCCATGACTGGACTCCAGTTGTGGCCGTCTCCAGGTGTCTTTGGCAAAGAGGTACGCTGTCATGTGGGTAGCTGAGGCTCCGTCTTGTGCAAGTTACCTTCGGCAGTTTTACTTGCTCATAAAGGTAAAGGGGTCACCTGTGTCTGGGGCTGGTTTGTTCTGTTGAAGTACTGAATGTCTCACGTTCTCTCCCCCAGTGAAATGCAGACTTCACCGCCTTCAGCTCTTTCTTCCAGTTGCCAAAAGAAGATCTGGCCTCTTCTGTGATTACGCGCTTGCATCCTCGTCTCAGCATGCCGTCTCTCCTTCTGGGGTTGACGGAGAAAATATTTCACAAAGTTCAAAGTCACGGCATACCCATCAGAGCAGTGGGGATGCTGGCAGATGGAAGGAGCGTGGAGGTCCAGGTTGCCCTGGGTGTCGACGGATGCCTCTGAGTCCTGATGGCAGTGATAGTGCACCTGTGAGAAGGGTCAAGGGGACAGAGGCGGGGAGCAGAGGAGCTTGGGGGGTGAAACAAGTAAGGGGAGCATGTCTCGGGGCCAATCCAGGGGTCCAGGCGCAACCGAAGCAGGAGACAGGCAATCTCCCTACGCTGAGCATTTGACCAAACCATGGTGGGTTTTCTTTATACCATTGACCTTCACTTCAACCGCAGAGTCATACTCTATAGATCGCCAAAAATATTATTAGAACCGAAAACATGAGATAGTGGACTCTCAGAGAACCAGGAAAATGAAATTCCATGTGCCATGTATGTTGTTTATTGCCGCACAACCAATTACCTCCAAGCTAGGCGGCTTAAAGCAAATATAAACCTTTATCATCTCACGCAGATTCTGTAGGTCAGGGCTTGGGGAGCAGCTCGGCTGGGCTGACCCAGCTCCAGTCCCTCATGGGTTAAAGCTGGGGCTGCAGACATTGCAAGGCTTGGCTGAGGACAGAGCATCTCCTTCAAGATGATTCACTCACACGGCTGTCGTTGGCACCGGCTGTTGGCACGAGGCCCCATTCACTGCCACACAGACCTCTCCATAGCCTCACGGTGGAAGCCACAGTGCCTTTTATAATTTAGTGTTGGAAGACACACCCCATCCCTTCTGCAGTAGCCCACTGTTTACATAGGATTGCTCCCCTATTTAGTGTGGGAGGGGACAAGACAAAAGCATGGCTAGCAGGAGGTAAGGATCGCTGGAGGCCATCTTGGGGAATAGCCACCATACCAGGGAAAATTCATGCGTCTATGTAAGAAGATGACAGACACAAATACATTCTTGGGGAAAATGAGAACTGAAATCCTCAGAAAATCCAATTGTGTTCAAATTCCCAATCTGTCCTGCATTTGAACCAGAAATACTTGTGGCAGACGTGACTGAACTCCACTTTCCTTTCAACTTTCTGCCCACCCCTGAGAGAAGAGGACTAAGGGCTTCATGAAACGCTCAGAGGTGAAACCTGCGGGGAAGAGAAGCGGCAGGAGTACTATTCTTCTCTTTCCTTGCAGCTCACTGGAACGAATATTACCACATGCTTGAAAAGTGCCACCAGGATAAAAGACCACTCTTAATCAATAAATCAAAGCTAAGAAATAATTGAAGCCCAGTGAAATTCAGTTCTAATATAAAGACCAAAGGGACAATTTGCTAACATGACACAGATGAGAAGTGACAGCATCGAACTCAGAGAAAGGAGCACGGACAGGATGAAGCAAAACGTTTTGATGTTAACAAAGTCACTTCCACACAGTGTGATCGGGAATCCTAAGCCATGGTGGACAAAGTGACTAAGGGTAACATTATTATCTTTTGTTAAGTAGCAAAGCATTCAAGGAGACTTTCCTTTCTCTTAATTGCATTCAAGATTTATAACCCAGGGCTTCCCAGTGGTTAAGAATCCTCCTGCCAATGCAGGGGACACGGGTTCGAGCCCTGGTCTGAGAAGATCCTACATGCCACAGAGTAACTAAGCCTGTGAGCCACAGCTACTGAGCCTGTGCTCTAGAGCCCACGAGCCACAACTACTGAGCCCACGTGCCACAACTACTGAAGCCCGTGTGCCTGGAGCCCATGCTCTGCATCAAGAGAAGCCACCGCAATGAGAAGCCCACACACCGCAACGAAGAGTAGCCCCCGCTCACCACAACTAGAGAAAGTCCACACGCAGCAATGAAGACCCAACACAGCCAAACATAAATAAATAAAATAAATTAATTTTTTTAAAAGTTTTATAACCCAAAAATTTTGTGTGTGTGTGTGTGTGTGTGTGTGTGTGTGTGTGTGTGTGTGTACTGTGCTCATTGCTTGCAGAAGAAGAGATCTAAAGACGAAGAAAACACAGTCCCAGTGCTCAGGGAGCTTATACGTTAGAGAGAGAAATAGACCCACATAAATAAGTGAAACATGAGTGCCTGCAGGGAAGTAGAGGCAAGGGATTATGGGAGTGCTGAATGAAGATGACTTAAGGAAGTCTCCCCAGAAGAGGTGGCAAACAAATGGGGCATTGCAGGATACACAAGATGTTGATAGGCAGGACCAAGGGGGAAAGAGAATGGACAGTAGAGCAATTCGGATAGAAGAGCTTGAGCAATGAAACAGAGGTTGGCAAATGCAGGATTTGTTTAGAGAACAGAAAAAATCTAGACTGTAACTGGAGTGAAAGGTTGGAAGTGGTCAGGAGTAGAGGGTTGTCCTTGATGGGAGAAGAGATGAAGAGGGTACGCTGGGACTAGAACTGGAAGGGTTGTTAATGCCATGACACTACTTGAAAGCAACGGAAACCATATAATGGAAACCATAATCTCAAATCCCAGCTCTGCCAATGCTTACTAGCTGTGTGAACTTGAACAAGTTACTTAAACTCCTTGTATCTCAATTTCTTCCTTGGAAAAAGGGGATGATAATAGTACCTACTTCATAGGTTATGAGAATAAAGGACTTCATGTATGTAAAGCACCAGGACAGTGCCTGGAGCAGTGTTCCTCCATCATCATCATAATCATCACTGTCATCATTGTTATCATTTGTTTAGGGAGATAACTATGGCAGCTCTGTGAATGGAAAGGAGGGGCAGTTCTGTGGAATATTGCAAGGGTAGAATGGAAAGGACTAATAATCAGTCAGATGTGAAACTATGAAATTATGAGTGCAAATATGTGGCTAAGTTTACACTTCCAGGTGAACTAAGAGATTGGGGATGGTACTGCTCATGATAAACAAAGTTAAGCTGAAGAAACAAACTAAACCCTCCAAATCCCAGGCTTAATACAGTAATGAATTATTTCTCACCTAGGAGACATACCCTCCATTGGATGGGGGGAGGTTTTGCTCCGTTCAGTCTCCCAGGGATCTGATGGAAACCCCAGCATCTGGAACAATAGCCTCCTTGGTCACTGGGACAGGGGATAAGATTGTAGACGCCCACAGACCAGAGCTAGTGAACGGCCCCTCCTGACTGTGGGTGGGCAGGTCTTTCAGGTGGAATGACATGGATATTCAGTGAGCAGTAAATGTCTCTGCTGCAGAATGAATGGCTTCGAACAGGGAAATGATAAATTTGGCTTTGGGTGTTGCATTAGCTTGTATGAGTTTGCTAGGGCTGCCATACCAAAGATTGGGTGGCTTACACAATAGGGATTCATTTTCTCACAGTTATGGAGGGTAGAAGTCCAAGATCAAGGTGTCAGTAGGTTTGGTTTTTCCTGAGGCCTTTCTCCTTGGCTTACAGATGGCTGCCTTCTCACTGGTCCTCACATGGTCTTTCCTCTGTGCCCATCCCTGGTGCCTCTTTGTGTACCCAAATTTCCTCTTCCTACAAGGACACCAGTCAGGTTGGATAAAAGCTAAGCCTAATGGCCTCATTTTAACTTAATCACCTCTTTAAAGTTTATCTCTAGATTATCACATTTTGAACTACTGAGGATTAGGGCTTCAACATTTGAATTCGTGGGGACACAATTCAGCCCATAACAGATGTGTTGAGTTTGTCCCAACTGAAGGAATCATCTAAGGTGTGTCTTAAGAATAAATTACTTTTGTTAGTTGTTGGAAAGTTTTACCCTGAGTCAAATGAGTCCATTCAGCTTGAGAAGTAGCAATCGTAACTGTTATTTCTGTTCAGTTCAGAACCAACAAGTTAAATATCCTAAACATGAAACAAAAGGAAGAATTCCTCTTCCATAAAGAAAGAAAAAATCTGACCTCTGGAATATGCAAGTATTAACAAAGAATGGAACCCATTCACAGCTGTGAAGTAAGTAATAGATTTAACCTGGCGTTCATTAAAGAAATGGCGGCCACGGTGATGATCCTAATTAAAATAAAATTAATCTCCATGTCATACAGTAAACACTGACAGAAGGCAACACGTCCATGATTATTTCCTTACAGCTTTCATTAACCATGATTAGAATCTCTTATCATTTGCCATGTTTCAGTCTACATGCTGCCAACATTCAAAAGAACAGTTTAAAATTCAATCCTACAAAGTAAGCAAAAAACAGATGATTGAATTTTTCTCTCTTCGTACCCATGTTTCATCATCACAGAAAAATAACCAGTAACTAGAATTAAAAGAAAAGGTGCCTTACAAACTTTCAGTGAAACCCCAGTCAAGGCAAATATGTTCTCACCATACTATTTTATGAAAACCAAACAAATGCACCGGATATGTTGTGCGCTGCAGTTCTAAAACACAATATAAGGCCCAGGTTGTTCCGTCATAGATTTTTTTCCATTCTTGACTCTTCAGGATGTTGTAAAATCTTCTCTAACAGCCTCCATCTCTGTCCCATACAATTCAGCACTTGGTTCTCTGACCTTGTACTAATGGTCCATGCATATAAGTTGCCTCCTACATTTTGAGAGGGATATATCTTACATGTTTTAAGTCTGTTACAATGCCTCTCACGAGACTGAACACAGTTGGCCCATGGGAAATCTTTATTACTACAACATTAGGGGATAGTTTATATGTTATAAAGTACAGGGCTATTCTAGGTCAGCAGTTTTCAAACTTTCAAACAATGCTTTCCAATAGGCACTCAATTAAATTTTCCCTCTTCTCCCAGGGAGTCTGACAAAAATCATCTTTTTTTTCTCCCTAACCAGCAAGTGAGACAGGAAACCAAGGCTGGGTTATGAGTCAGGAAGGCGCTGCTGGAAAGTGACTGTCTTCTTGACATGCACCTTCCTGTGGTATTTGTGTGAAGATCCTGTGTTGTAGGTCCAAAGCCACCCCCAGACCTCCAACCGCTGAATACATAAATGCAGCCACAGCTGCAGCATGTCATAAACACTTGCTTGTGGGAGGTTAAGAACAGTACTGAGCGTCTAAGAGCCCAGCTCCCGGAAGATTACAGGTGGGTAAACGATGGCAGGGAAGAGGGGCCACTTGCGGATGGACTTGGAGTCCAAAATGGGAAGAGCAATTTTGTTAATTGATAGAAAAGCCTCAGGTCCCACCTGGACAACTTCTTTATTCTGTAGGTTGAGAATCACCATACCGTTGACTTCTCATGTCATCCCCTAGTCTCTGGGCAGTCAGTGAAGTCTTCTCCGAGGACTGGCAGAAGAGAAGACCAGAGGCAGAGAAACAAGTTAAGAGGTCTCTTGTGGCTGCAACCCAGGCAAGAGGAGATGAAGGCCTGAACTAAGCCACCCCAGTGAACAGGAAAGAGAGGACAGACTGGAAGATTAGAAGGAGGTAGAGTTGACAGGATTTCACAGCTGGTGGACCGTGAGGAGGGAAGGGAAGATGAGAGGTGACTCCAGCCCAGTTTTCTGACCCTGTGGGTTACATTTGTAAGACTGAGAAGGCAAGAGGGGAAGATTTCAGTGTTGATTTCTGTCTTGGATAGGTTATATTGGAAATTCTTATTGGAAGAATTTTTAAAGGGAATAAAATAAATGGACCCTCATCTCAGAAGAGAGGCTGAGATGGAAATATAGAGTTGGGAATCATACAGATATCCAGAGTATAGATAGGATCTCTTGGGGAGAATACATGCCTTGCAAAGCACTACTGGATGGCATTCAAAAGTGAGGCCTGCTGCTAAATCTTCATACCACTGAAACTTTGCATTCTCTTTCCTAGCTTTGAACAGTTATATTGAGAAGACCATCCTCTACTAAGATCTCTGCTAGGAAAAATCCCAAACCAAGGCTGAGGCCAATGTCTAAATATTTTCATTCTCTATCACTCTATTGACCCCAAAAATAACCGGGTGTGGTGTCACTGCTTCATCATCTCTTATTTATCATTTTGGATCCCCTCCACCTCACTTATCTCTTATTTCAGCCTGCACAGGGGCACCAGCTCTGGGACAGCTTAGTTTGTTTCACCTACACCTCAAGGCTCTCACCACCCAAGCCAGAACCTCTTTGTTGACACTACAGAGTGGGATGCCTCAGGAACCCATGGTGCCTGCACATCTCCAATCTGGAAGATGGGAGAGTTAACAACTTACAGGACAAACCTATGATCTACAGGGAACAGAAGTTAATGGACAGTCCTTTCCCCTTTCTTCCCCTGATGGACAGTTCTGAGATGCATTTCATATGGCTCCTCAGGTGGTCCCACATGATCAAGGAGTCAATGACCACTGCTGCCAGCAACTCAATAATACAACCTTCCTCCTTTCCCTGGGATCACACTCCCCAATAAGATCCTCATACATAAATAAAACTTTTATTCAGCCTCTTCTTTCTGCAGAACCCAAGCTAAGACACAAAGGAAATGAGCAAGTAAAGAAATAAAACAATCAACCTGATTTTAAATATTCACCTAAGCAGGAAAAGCAAAGAAAATGACATACTTTGGGGAGTATGTAGTACCAGTCCATTCTGACAGTTTTTATAACCTAGGTCAAATTCCTTCCAGCAGAGTCAACAACATGGTTTGTTTTCAATTTTATATTCTAACACTCATGATTTCAGAATGTATTTATCAGGAAACCAATTCAATACATACTGCCTAATGACCCACTTTATAGAATGTTAAGGTATCTCCAGTCATTTTCAGGAGTTTGTGCATCTAATGTTCCAATCACTATTCACTGATCCAGTAAATAGACTCCCCTTTTCCTTCACTTTGTCTTGTTCACAATAATCATCTAAGCTTTATTTGTCTTTCTCTGTCAATTTCTTCTTTCCTCTCACTGGTCATACTAAGAGTCAGCAGCTGCCACAAAGTCTCTGGAAATGAGATCCAGGTAATCACATATTCTGGGGGCCCACCTGTGAGGCTCTAGCCACTGGTCCTCTGGGAAAGAAGCAGGTAAGGTAGGAACCCAGAAACAGGGGGACTGACCACCAACCAGCCCTGGGCTGGGCCCTGACCTGTCTGAGGATGCACAGAGAGGACTTCTGGGCAGGGGGAGACATGTCAGGACCCCTTGGTGACAGAAAGATCACAGTCTTTCATTTGACAGATACTTCTGTGTACCCACCACGTTGCTTAGACAAAAATGACCAACATCTCCCTGTCCTGGCTAATGAGTGGAGGCTGTTTCTTTACCAGTCACAGCTCTAGCCTCCTCTGTTCTTTCTACCTTCTAGATAAGAATTATTAAGATACCCAACCATAGAATTTCCCCATTTCCTGACAGTGTCCAATGTGATGAAAAACTATACTCCCTCAAACTCTCCCTGATAGCGCTGAACACAAGCCCAAACCCTGTCATTCCTTTCTCATACCCTCTTAATGACACGCCCTTGATTCTCCATGGTGTGCGTCCTTCCCCACTGCAATGAGTAAAAAATGCAAGCCACTCAACTATAGATGAGTTTCTGATGGTCTTTGGCTAAAAAGGGACGTGTTTGTCTACTTGCCTTCCTGTGTCATTGAGAAGTAGCATAAATTTATTTATTTATTTATTTTTTAAAATATGAATTACTTTATTTTTTTATTTATTTTTGGCTGCGTCGGGTCTTCGTTGCTGCACGCGGGTTTTCTCTAGTTGCGGCGAGCAGGGGCTACTCTTCGTTGCGGTGCACGTGCTTCTCATTGTGGTGGCTTCTCTTGTTGCAGAGCACGGGCTCTAGGCACACAGGCTTCAGTAGTTACAGCACATGGGCTCAGTAGTCGTGGCTCGCAAGCTCTAGAGTGTGGGTTCAGTAGTTGTGGCGCACGGGCTTAGTTGCTGTACAGCATGTGGGATCTTCCCGGACCAGGGCTCGAACCTATGTCCCCTGCACTGGCAGACAGATTCTTAACCACTGCACCATCAGGAAAGCCCCAAGAAGTAGCATAAATTTAGAAAACAAGATGAAACATACTTCAGAATTCACAATTCATAAGTCAATTAATCCTTCTTTAAAGACTGAGACTTCTATGTAACTAAATTATAAATCAGTGTCAAAGGGTGTTAGTGAAAAGGCAAGTGCTTTTACCTATGAACACACATTTTAATAAGCACCTATTTAAGTAGGCCCTACCTCTGACTTCTACATTATTTAATGTTTAACATAAGATGACGGGCAAGGGGGCTGATGAAGAGTGTTCACACTTGGAGGTCAGGCCCAAGGAGGGGCATGCAGAGGGCCTGACCCAACAAATGGAAGGAAAATGTAGGTTCCCCACTGTTCCAGGTATTAACACAGCAGGAGCAGATGGACCAGTGGATTCTCACGAGGAGAGACAGATAACCAAGAAGCAAACAAATAAACAGAGACTTCCCCGGTGGTGTAGTAGTTAAGAATCTGCCCGCCAATGCAGGGGACATGGTTTCAAGCCCTGGTCCGGGAAGATTCCACATGCAGCGGAGCAACTAAGCCCGTGTGCCACAACTAAGCCCGTGTTCCATGACTACTGAGCCTGTGCTCTAGAGCCCGCGAGCCACAACTACTGAGCCCATGTGCCGCAACTACTGAAGCCCACACACCTAGAGCCCGTGCTCCACAACAAGAGAAGCCACCGCAATGAGAAGCCTGTGCACTGCAACGAAGAGTAGCCCCTGCTCGCCACAACTAGAGAAAGCCTGCATGCAGCAACGAAGACCTAATGCAACCAAAAAAAACCAAAACAAAACAAAAACAAATAAACAGGATAATTTCAGGTAAGGAAAGGGAAATTAGATTAAGGAATAGTGAGAGAGAGGCTCCTTTCCATGGGGTAGGCTCATAAAAGGTCAGAAGTAAATAGCTGTAGTGTTATCAAAAAATGATGAGCTGAATCTTTTCCCTATGATGCATAGATACTGGCCAGATGCCACCAAATGTCTGGGAATTTCTATGAAGAATCAGCAATGCTTTGTAAAGCTGTGGCTTGTCACATGGCTAGTTTGAGCTGGCTACCCGCTGGGAGCTCAGCTGATGCCGTCAGCCAGGGACCCCGGCTGGTTGACCACAGTCCTAATACACGTGTTGTCCACCCCTCCTCAGAATGAGTATAAGATGATAGCATGCTGAACCGCCATAAGGTACACACATATTCAGCTGCTGGATAGAATTTATTGTAGCTACAGGCCGGCTCACCGGGGATGGCGGGGGTGAGGTCGGCGGGAGGTGGGAGGGAATAACACTTCAGTACTCGGATGATTTGATCACGATGATCTGGGGTTGTATTTTTTCCACATATTTACTGAAAATCTTCACTTAGTTCTTTAGACATCCTCAGTGTGGAAAGTCAGGGTGACTGGGGTGGCAAAGCTGCCATCCCAATATCAGGAACTATTTGTGTATGTTTAAAGTGTACGTGCTGCCAGGCAATTCCCTAAGCTTCATGTGCAAGCTCCCCACAAATGGGGGTGTTCCCCTTCCAAAGGAAAAGAGAGTGAAGCATGAGCTGGGGCTAGCAGGATTCAGAGTAAATCACAACTGAGAAACTGTTGATGGGAGCAGAAGAATTCTTCATTTACCATCACACAGAACTACCTTGCAACATCCTTGACTATTATAACTTCTTTCTCACTCGTCGTTCTTTTTTTTTTTTTTTTTTTTTTTTTTGCGGTACGCGGACCTCTCACTGTTGTGGCCTCTCCCGTTGCGGAGCACAGGCTCCGGACGCGCAGGCTCAGCGGCCATGGCTCACGGGCCCAGCCGCTCCACGGCATGTGGGGTCTTCCTGGACCGGGGTACGAACCCGCGTCCCTTGCATCGGCAGGCGGACTCTCAACCACTGCGCCACCAGGGAAGGCCTTCACTCGTAGTTCTTTTCCCACAGCAGCAGCCACTGCAGCCTAAAGCAGGTTAACGGTGCCTGGTTCCAGACAATGTCATCATTTTCCGTAAGCAGGAGGGGCTTTGCAGCCACCCTAGGCCAGATCATCACCCACGGTCTGCCCACCACTTCTTCCAGCCATCTACTGACAAGCCCAGGGCTGCCAATGACTCCCAACTGACCATAAGGAATTCAAGAACCTCCACGTCTTGGCTCTGAACTTCCTCCAAACACAATTTTCTCCCAGTCCACGTCAGGCCTCCTTTAGCTCACACATTCTCCTCTTATTGAGCCCTGCACTGCCTCATTCTGTGCCCTGGTCCAAGACAAAATCCTGTCTGCCATTCTTCAAGTCCTAGCTCTCAGGCTTCCTTCTCCCCAGGCTTTTCCTGTACTGTCGCTGCTGAGCTAGCTCTCACCTTCTCTGAGCCCCATGACCCCAGCTCTGGATTTCCATTTTTCACTTATTACCGTCTACCTATATTACATAATTCAGTTCCCCTAACAGACCCTGGGTTCTCCAAGTCTAGTTTGTGTATGTTTCATCCAGAGCAAACGCTGTGGTTCCTCATCATCGTAGAGTATTTAATAAATATTTATTGAATAAATGGGAGACTGTAAAGTCATTGCATGTGATAAGTCATGATATTGGAGTAATGTATCTGTGTTCTCTCTTTACTACTTCTTTTTCCTTCTTTCTTAGTTTGTTTTGCTTATTTATTTGTTGTTGCCTGCCTTCTAAATTGAAAGCTTCTGTCCCCAAAACTCCTCCTGTAAAGTCCACTTGTTCCAAGAGATCTGTTTCTTCTTCCTGCAGTTTGCTCCCTCCATATAAAATAACAACCTTTGACTAGAACAGACAAAAATACGAGGAATGAAAAAGCCACCACTCGGGAGGAGGTGTGATTTTACCAGGGCTATGCCAGGATGCCATGAACTTTACTAATAGTTTACAAATGTGTTAAAGACCCTGGTAAGATCCACATCAGTTCTAATGGGGTCTTTTTTTTTAAATTTAATTTAATTTATTTTTTTTATACAGCAGGTCGTTGTCAGCTTTTCATGTGCTTCTTGGCCATCTGTATGTCTTCTTTGGAGAAATGTCTATTTAGGTCTTCTGCCCATTTTTGGATTGGGTTGTTTGTTTTTTTAATATTGAGCTGCATGAGCTGTTTATACATTTTGGAGGACAATCCCTTGTCCGTTGATTCGTTTGCAAATATTTTCTCTAATGGGGTCTTTCTACTGCTCAATGTCACGATCCTTTCTGAGGCCCCAGATCGCTCCCCACGCTTAAATCTCTTTGCCAGTTGAGGTGGCCAAGACTCAGGCTGCATCCTCTCCTGACAGAGCAGCCCCTCCCACCCTGCCCCAGGGCTGTTCTCCCCCAGTTTCCTAAGTCAATTCAGCTATCCCCCTGCTACCTCCCTTCTCCTCTTTTTGCTGCCCAGGAAGCCTTTCTTTAAAAGTGTTCTTGAGATGGGAAAACAGGCACTAGCTAAACAAACAGAGCACATTTACAGAGATTCTGGAAGTTGTACAGTCGTGGTCCCTGATCTCTAGGACTTAAGCTCCACTTCTGAGCTTGAGCATAAGGGTGGAGGGAGAAGTAAGCCTTATGCCCTTCACCCTTCACCCTTCCATGAAAGCCAGCCAGTCCTTTCCTCCACTGCAGCCCGTGTTCCTAAGACAATAAAGCAGCACAGGTGCAACCCCCCTCCATCAAGTGGGCAAGGCTTTGTCCATTTCTACCTGAGGAAACATAATTAGAAATGAATTCCAGATTGCCAGGTGGGGCAAATGCAATTCACTATTAGAAACATTTACCCAACTGTTACATATCAGTTACAGAGAACAGTGGAATCTCCTTCTCCAGGAAGCTTTTCAAACTACTAGAATTCCATCTGTCAGGAACAATTAGCTGTATCTTTCCAAAGCCCGGGAAACAAAGGAACCAGTTGCTTAAAGTCCTCGCACCCCACAGCAGCCACCGTCTATGCTGACGGTTTTCTCTTATTTATTTGAATATTCATTCCTTCTAGCCCAAGGAAGTGTCCTCTTCAACCACTAATTTGTCAGAACATGTGTCAAAGCAGTTGGGACTATTCCAAAGAAACACCTTTAAGAAACCAAGAGTCACAAAGCAATCAGTTCACTCTGGCAGAGGGGCCAGTGGGTGGGCTGTCAGTTACTGGGGAAACCGTTCTTTACCTGGAAGGCTTCCAGGGAAACCAGGAAACCAGGCAGAACAGCACAAAAGGGGGGCAGCCTCCACCCCTGAGAATGGGAGGCTCACCTCACCCGTGAAATGTAGATTAAGGGCTATACTTCCTGCCAGGTTGAAAGGAGAGGGGTTCTGTATGGTGAGAGTCAGTCTTCTCCCCTGTAAGCAAACATTTGGACGTTGTTTTAGAAAAATTCGTCATAGGAACAAGACATTTTAAAAAGAAAGAGAGCTTCAATAGCATAATACCTAAGGGCAAGGAGGCTTTGGGCTCCAATAGCCTTGGCCTGAATTCTGGCTCCAACTCTACTGTGCACCTTATCCCAGTGAGTTAACCTCGGTAAGTTTCATTATCCAAGAATAAAACAGTACCCAGCTCACAGCATTGTTATGGGCCTTAGTGACAGGAGTCCATATAAAGTGCTTAGCACAGCTGCCTGCACATAGTCAGGGGTAAATAAATGTTGGCTATTATTATTACCGTGATTGGTATGATTACGATTTTGTCATGTATGTGATGCTCAAGTCAATGTGGACTACTGGGATTAGTATGACTGTTACGATTATTACTGTGTCATATATATGATGCTCCCAGGAAGTTCTGCCTTGTGGAGGGGGGGGAGAAAAGAAGGATTTGTCCCTGGACTAAACTGGGAAGTGGTAGTGAACTAAGAAAAATCGAAGTGGCCACGTGCGCTCATGTACAGGTCACCGGTGTCTCAGTCCATATATTCCATAGACTTCTCAGGATTCGTGGTGTTGTCATGTGGCCATAGGAAGGCCTAGACAATAGCCCCAAACCTTACAAGGGCTTTCTAAGCCTTTTCCTCTCAAGGCACTAATTCTCGAGTTTTAAAACAATAACACAGTCCTAATGGAGCACAGCATTGAAAGACATGCATTAAACTAGACTTCAAAGTCTCAATAAACAACCCAGCTTTGCCCTACCCCTTTGAGATGCTAGCAAGCCTCTGATGAAGTAGGTGTCTCTCTCTCCAGGGTAAGCACCAAACCCAGCTCTGTCTTAATAGAAAAATAAGAACATTCTCTAACACTATATAGAAAAATAAACTCAAAATGGATTAAAGACCTAAATGTGAGACCAGATACTATAAAACTCCTAGAGGAAAACATAGGCACAATACTCTTTGACATAAATTACAGCAATATATTTTTGGGTCCGTCTCCTAGAATAATGGAAATAAAAGCAAAAATAAACAAATGGGACCTAATTAAACTTAAAAGCTTTTACACAGCAAAGGAAACCATAAACAACATGAAAAGACAACCTATGGAATGGGAGAAAATATTTGCAAACAATGTGACTGACAAGGGATTATTTCCAAAATATACAAATAGCTCATACAGTTCAATATAAAAAAAAAAAAACCCAATCAAAAAATGGGCAGAAGACCTAAATAGACATTTCTCCAAAGAAGACATACAGGTGGCCAAGAAGCACATGAAAATGTTCAACATCACTAATTATTAGAGAAACGTAAATCAAAACTACAGTGAGGTACCAACTCACACCAGTCAGACTGGCCATGATCAAAAAGTCTACAAACAATAAATGCTGGAGAGGGTGTGAAGAGAAGGAAACCTTCCTACACTGCTGGTGAGAGTGTAAATTGGTGCAGCCACTATGGTAAACAGTATGGAGGGTCCTTAAAATCTAAAACTAGAGTTGCTATATGATCCAGCAAGCCTACTCCTGGGCATATATCTGGAAAAGATGAAAATTCTAATTTGAAAAGACACACGCACCCCAATGTTCGTAGCAGTGCTATTTTACAATAGCCAAGACATGGAAGCAACCTAAATGTTCATCGACAGATGAATGGATAAAGCAGATATGATATATATATATATATAATTTTATTTTATATATAAAATGAAATATTACTTAGCCATAAAAAAGAATGCAATAATGCCATTTGCAGCAACACAGATGGACTTAGAAATTATCATACTAAGTGAAGTAAGTCAGAGAAAGACAAATACCATATATCACTTATATGTGCAATCTTAACAAAAATGATACAAATGAACTTATTTACAAAACAGAAAGAGACTCACAAACATAGAAAACAAACTTATGGTTATTAAAGGGGAGAGGGGTGAGGAAGGGATAAATTAGGAGTTTGGAATTAACAGATACACACTGCTATGTATATATGATGGAAGAAACAGGGACCTCCTCTTTAGCACAAGGGACTGTATTCAGTGTTTTTTTTTCAGATTCTCTTCCATAATAGGTTATTACAAGACATATATATATAAAACTGAATCACTTTGCTGTACACCTGAGACTAACAGGACATTGTAGATCAACTATACTTCAGTAAAAAAAAATTTTTTTTTAAATAATATAACAAACTCAAACAAAAAAACAACACAACAGTTGGCCATGTGTAGACTTTGGGGCATCTTCCTCCCTACTTCCCAGACTGAAAAGAGTTAGGGTGTCACTGGCTCCCTTCGGGACCTTGTGAGAAATATTTCCACATTCCACATCATTTTTGAAAGTTTAACTGTTAAGTGTGTGGGCAGATTGAAATGGAGACCCGAAACTAGTTGGTTTCCAAAGAAAATTACCATAAACTGGAAACCTGAATATAGCCATTCATCCTCTGGCCTTGGGATATGAATGGATCATTAATTAGAGCCAGAAAAAAAATGGTGCGGTCTCAGACAGGACAGCTAAAAGGAAAGACGCTTCCTGACCAGCATGAGTTCCTTGCAGGCAAGGACTATGGCCAAGACACGGATCCCCGGTGCCCAGCACCGCTCCAGGCACACGGTAGATGGTCCACAAATGCGGAATGAATGAATATAAGGCTGATGGCAAAAGATTTGGGTTTGAACCCCTGCTTTACTGTTCCCAGACAGCACAATCCTGGAAGAATTCTTTCCAAATTCCAGATTTCCATCTCTGGAAAGCAGAGATTAAAAACAACACACCTCTCTTAAAATCATTGTGAGAATTATATAAGCTAATTCACATGACAATTTGTTACAAGCCACCAAAAGAGTTTCTCTAAGAAAGGGAGAAGAGAACTCAACATTCCCTTCGTACATGTTATTTGCGAAGCAGATGGAGAAAGATGTTTTCATACATGTGACCTCCTGTAAGAGAATACAATGTGGATTACTATTAGGTCTTCACTAATGAATATGATTTGATTGACTTATTTTCTAAGTGGATATGGTTGCCATCATCACTTTGCTGGTGAAGTGGGTTGCTCTGGACTGATGTCACTCAAAACCTTCCTGTGGTTCCCACTGCACAAGGTGAGCAGCAGCCCCAGGACAAGGAACATCCCCAGGATCAGGAGCTCGGGGGATGCTCAGAGCTGCGGGCCTTGCCTGAGCGTTTCGTGCCCCTGAATGCCAGGAGCCCAGGAATGACATGGCTAACCCAATCCAAGGGAATTTCATCATGGTTTATCCTAAGATGCTGAGGGTCCCTGGTTTATAACAGCCTCTTTTAAGTCCGAATTTGTCTTGCGTATTATGGCAGATCAGATGAATAGGTCAAGTTAACTGTTGACTAACAGTTCAATTATGAACCTGAAAGCAGACACCCCACATGACATCTTAGGCTCAGACAGAACTTTTATAAAGAGCTGTGTGGGGGCTTCCCTCATGGCGCAGTGGTTGAGAGTCCGCCTGCCGATGCAGGGGACGCGGGTTCGTGCCCCGGTCCGGGAAGATCCCACATGCCACGGAGCGGCTGGGCCCGTGAGCCATGGCCGCTGAGCCTGCGCGTCCGGAGCCTGTGCTCCGCAACGGGAGAGGCCACAACAGTGAGAGGCCCGTGTACCGCAAAAATAATAATAATAACTCCCATCGACTAAGCACTCACCATGTGTCAAGCACTGTGTGAGGTGCCTTATTTGGGCTGCTTTGGATCTCTGTGAAATGAGTATTATTATCCCTGTTTTACAGATAAGGAAACTGAGGTCCAAAGAAGATAAATAATTTTTCCAAGGACACAAGGTATATTAAATAGTAGACCTAGGACTGAAATCAAATCTGTCTGACTCCCAAACCTGTTCGTAACCAATACATCACTTTTGTAGCCCACCGATTACCTCTTACTCTCACCACCACCCAGTGGATGTTACCTCTGCTCCCCTCCTTTGGAAATGCCAGCAATGTAAAGCTTCAGCAATTTTTCATGAAAACTTGCCAATCAATTTAAACATGTGTGTGAATATATACGTGTGTGCGTGAATATGTGTGTGTGTGTGACCACTTATTGATCTAGTTGATCACTGCTCTACTTCTAAACCTATTTCCCATGAAGGCTTAAACGACAAGATTTGGCAGTCACTCAGATTCCAAGCCCTTTTTTGGGTATAGAAGAATAAATAATGGGTATCTCACAGACCCAGTTCTAATCCTGATTCTACCTCTTATTGGCTGCAACAGTTGGGTTTTCAATTGCAAACAACAGAAACCATCTTTAGCAGAAAGAGTCTGTTGAAAGAAAGTCTCTCAGGAGAGAGGGCAGGGCTGGAGATCCGGGCTTACAAACTGCAGGAACCAGGCCAAACAAGACGCAGCCAGGATCACGCCAGGAGTCTTCTGCTTAGGAAGCCATTAAGGAGGCCCACTGGGCCTTGCTCCATGCAGCTGCTGTTGAGTAATCCCCGACTCTCCCTGTGTGTGGCCATGCCATCCGAGTCAGAATCCCGGGCGGAAGCATCCAGGCAGCAGGCTCAGGCCACAAGCCAGGGAGCTGGAAGAGAGACTCTCTGCCCTTATTGGTCCACTCTTCTCACTACGATGCTTAAGGGAGCACGGTGTTTGCGTCCCATAACTTTAACTCCCTTCTCTCCCCTCCCCTTCCGGCCCCACCGCCGCTGATGACTCAGGCTCACTAAGTCTACCAGAGTCCTGCAAACAGCCCAGACACTGACCCGCCTCTGAGAAGCATAAGCTGGTTGACACATCGTGATGCTTCACCCGCTCTTTGCTAGAGTGAGTGCTTTCCTATGGCCACAAAATGTAAGATTTTCATAGTCTCTGAAAGGTTCTAAACCACCAGGTCACAAAAGATGTTAACACTCTGCTGGAAGTTTAATAATGGAAAGGCAGCAAATCAGTGCAGGTTGTAGTCTGAGAATCTGCTTCAGAAGTAACAAGGAATGCAGAGAGAGCATTTCATTGGACATCAAGTGATTTGGGTTCAAATCCAAGGTCCCTTACTAACAAATATGTCCCTGGGCCCACCACTCCACCTTTCCACGTCTGTGTCCTCACCTAAGAAGTGGAGTAAACAATGTTTCCTGACCAACCTGCAACACAAGAACCGACTGGGGACCATGAGAAGAGCTGCCCATAGAGGAGTTTGGCTTTGTGAATGAGAGACATGGTTGTGGGAGGGAAGGATGGAAAGGAGAAAGGCACTGAAGCTTCCACCTCACTCTCTCTCTTCTCGGCTCAGTTCGAAGGCAGATCCTGTATAGATTTCCCCGGCCATGTGCCCTCCCTACAAACAGTGGAGCCAGGGCAGAATCTTGCCTCCTTAAACTAGATTCACTCTCTCCACGGAGCTTTCAATGGCTTGTTCTGATACATAAGCTCTATAAAAGTGTATCCTTTCGGTATTTCTTTTCCTTTTGCTCTGGATATATCATACAGGGTCTCACTGAAGATGGTTAGTGCAGTTAACACATTACAAGAGAAATTTCACTTAATCCCAGATGACCATGTGTACATTCTCATCCATTCGCACATGAAAAGAGGGGTCATCCTGTAAGAAGAGTGAATTTGTGCCCCCCTCCCCACCAACCTGGAGTGATGTAAACACGTTCACAGTAAAAAAAAAAAAAAAAAGGCACAAGAATAAACTTTTTAAAAACTCACAGCGTCAAGGTTTGTTTCTTTCTGAAGATGGAAAGTAGTTTGATAAAAATGAATGGCATGGGCTTCCCTGGTGGCGCAGTGGTTGAGAGTCTGCCTGCCAGTGCAGGGGACGCAGGTTCGTACCCCAGTCCGGGAGGATCCCACATGCCGCAGAGCGGCTGGGCCCGTGAGCCATGGCTGCTGGGCCTGCACGTCCGGAGCCTGTGCTCCGCAACGGGAGAGGCCCAGCAGTGAGAGGCCCGCATACCACCAAAAAAATATAAAAATAAAAATAAAAATGAATGGCAGCTCAAATTTGAATTGGAGAAACAGCATAGTTATTCCTAAACACACATTGTAGTGGGGTAAAATATTTCTTCCCTTCTTAAGATAGTCCAGACCACTTTTTTCTCAGAAGTCCTAACTTTTAAATTTAAAAAGATAATAATTTGTATACTCATCAATATTTCTTAATTCCAAGATGCCATGTTCATGCTTACATTCTCTCCTAAGTTTTCTACTGGAAATCAAATAACTGGCCAGGTGCATATCAGAAAGGAAATGCAAAGAAAACAAAAAAATCACAATTGTTATTGAATATCCATTGCCAGTCAAGTGACTTTTTAAAAACAATTTTTAACAATATAAATCTTTTCAAAACCCAGACTTTAAAGATCAACAATGACCTATTTCTGATAATGACAATATAGAGATGAAAAAAATCACTCATTGAACAATAATTTTATAAATCATCTTCAGAGAAGCTCTACTATAAAACTTAGCTTTAGGGCTTCCCTGGTGGCACAGTGGTTAAGAATCCACCTGCCAATGCAGGGGACACGGGTTCGAGCCCTGGTCCGGGAAGATCCCACATGCCATGGAGCAGCTAAGCCCGTGTGTGCACCACAACTACTGAACCTGTGCTCTAGAGCCTGTGAGCCACAACTGCTGAGCCTGTGTGCCACAACTACTGAAGCCCATGCACCTAGAACCCTTGCTCCGCAACAAGAGAAGCCACTGCAGTGAGAATCCCGGGCAATCCAACGAAGAGTAGCCCCCTGCTCGCAGCAACTAGAGAAAGCCTGCGCACAGCAACAGAGACCCAATGCAGCCAAAAATCAATAAATAAAATAAATAAATTTATATATATATTAAAAAAAGCATGTCCCAGTCTCTTCCACAGCATGTTCCCTCCTGGTCACTGCTAACAGGTAAGGTCTCAGAGGCTGTGCTCTTCTCTCCCTGGCCTGACTGCAGCCAGTGAGGGGTCACTTTACTGCCCTAACAGACCTTGCAAACCAAGTCCTGTGTGTAAGGATGTTTATCAGCCTTTCTAGAAGAGGTCCCGTTCCAGTCACAGTTATTTTATCCTGCACAAGGAGAGAGCTCTTGGGGGCCATCAAAATCTTCTCTGAGACCAGCACGACCTGCAGAGTATTCGTTGTCTCTCTAAAGAGCGCAGAGAGTTAATTAGTATGAAATTAATTATGGGAAAAGGAAAGACAATTGCCAACAGATGAGCTGCTTTAAACTGGCCTGTTCCTACACAAACCGTGTGTTTCTTCACAAGACCCTGCTCCATCATGGAGCTACAAGGCTGAGCAACAACTTCAAAAGGGTTGATTGGGTTGAAGCCAGCAGGGTCAAAACAAGTTTCTAAATATTGTCTCGGTGATAGTTGTTGAACCCCTGCCAGCTGGGACGGGGCCAAGGCTGTTAATAGCTGTGAAGAGGGAGACTGGATAAGAAATTCCAGGGACACATAAGCCAGAATGAATTTCTCATCTGGGGACTCAGTATCTTAAAATATTATTTATTCATTCATGCACTGATTCACTCATTTATTCACAAATTTCACGCGTCACATAGGCACAGCTCTTAGTCTCTCAATCCATCTCAGGAGGCAGAGGCACAAATACTGGAGAGGAAAGAGAGAAAACCACATGTGCCACATGACAGGAGCGCCAGGAGGGTACCCAAACTGCAGGGCTCCTGGAGAAGGTGACACAGAGCTGGGCGGTAAGGGAGGGGCAGGAGTTCACTAGCCAGAAGTGGGGGAGGCATTGCAGATTGAAGGACACACGAATAAGACACTTAACTTCTGTACTCCTCAATGTCTTTATCTATAAAATGAGAGAAGGCACAGCCGAACCTAATGAAGTTTCTGAGAGCATTAAGAGCAAGGCGGAGCACGGGGCCTGACAGCATCCCACACTCCCAGGGCTTACACGCCAGCAGATCTGGGTTCCCAGCCGTCGGGGGAAGGACTGATGGAGACTCCGTCTTGCTCTTACTGTTCCTAGGGTCCTGGGTGTGAATTTCTAGCTTCTATGGACCAGAATTAGGAGAAAGTCTGTACCCAAGGAACAAAACAAAACTTAGCAGTGGAGGCAAATTGATGAGTCACGAACCACAGACCTTGCAGACAAAACAGCATTCAAGTACACTTGCCTGAAATTAGAATGACTCATGGTAAGCCCACTTTCAACCCTTTTTTTTAAATTTAATTTTATTTATTTTCTTATACAGCAGGTTCTTATTAGTCATCCATTTTACACACATCAGTGTATACATGTCATTCCCAATCGTCCAATTCATCCCACCACCATCCCCACCCCCCCACCCCCAGCTGCTTTCCCCCCTTGGTGTCCATACGTTTGTTCTCTACATCTGTGTCTCTATTTCTGCCCTGCAAACCAGTTCACCTGTACCATTTTTCTAGGTTCCACATATATGCTTTAATATACGATATTTCTTTTTCTCTTTCTGACTTACTTCACTCTGTATGACAGTCTCTAGATCCATCCACGTCTCAACAAATGACTCAAGTTCGTTCCCTTTTATGGCTGAGTAATATTCTATTGTATATATGTACCACAACTTCTTTATCCATTCGTTTGTCGATGGGCATTTAGGTTGCTTCCATGACCTGGCTATTGTAAATAGTACTGCAGTGATCACTGGGGTGCATGTGTCTTTTTGAATTATGGTTTTCTCTGGGTATATGCCCAGTATTGGGATTGCTGGGTCGTATGGTAATTCTATGTTTAGTTTTTTAAGGAACCTCCATACTGTTCTCCATAGTGGCCGTATCAATTTACATTCCCACCAACAGTGCGAGAGGGCTCCCTTTTCTCCACACCCTCTCCAGCATTTGTTGTTTTTAGATTTTCTGATGATGCCCATTCTAACTGGAGTGAGGTGATACCTCATTGTAACTTTGATTTGCATTTCTCTAATAATTAGTGATGTTGAGCAGCTTTTCATGTGTTTCTTGGCCATCTGTATGTCTTCTTTGGAGAAATGTCTATTTAGGTCTTCTGCCCATTTTTGGATTGGGTTGTTTGTTTCTCTAATATTGAGCTGCATGAGCTGTTTATATAATTTGGAGATTAATCCTTTGTCCGTTGATTCGTTTGCAAATATTTTCTCCCATTCTGAGGGTTGTCTTTTTGTCTTGTTTATGGTTTCCTTTGCTGTGCAAAAGCTTTGAAGTTTCATTAGGTCCCATTGGTTTATTTTGTTTTTATTTCCATTACTCTAGGAGGTGGATCAAAAAAGATCTTGCTGAGATTTATGTCAAACAGTGTTCTTCCTATGTTTTCCTCTAACAGTTTTATAGTGTCCGGTCTTACATTTAGGTCTCGAATCCATTTTGAGTTTATTTTTGTGTATGGTGTTAGGGAGTATTCTAATTCTTTTTACATGTTACTGTGAATTTCCTCTTTTACAGCTGTTAGCATTTGCCTTATGTATTGAGGTGCTCCTATGTTGGGTGCATATATATTTATAATTGTTATATCTTCTTCTTGGATTGATCCCTGGATCATTATGTAGTGTCCTTCCTTGCCTCTTGTAACATTCTTTATTTTAAAGTCTATTTTATCTGATACGAGTATTGTTACTCCAGCCTTCTTTTGATTTCCATTTGCATGGAATATCTTTTTCCATCCCCTCACTTTCAGTCTGTATGTGTCCCTAGGTCTGAAGTGGGTCTCTTGTAGACAGCATATGTATGGGTCTTGTTTTTGTATCCATTCAGCGAGCCTGTGTCTTTTGGTTGGAGCATTTAATCCACTCACATTTAAGGTAATTATCAATATGTATGTTCCTATTACTATTTTCTTAATTGTTTTGGGTTTGTTTTTGTAGGTTCTTTTCTTCTCTTGTGTTTCCCACTTAGAGAAGTTCCTTTAGCGTTTGTCTGTCGTAGAGCTGGTTTGGTGGTGCTGAATTCTCTTAGCTTTTGCTTGTCTGTAAGGCTTTTGATTTCTCCATCGAATTTGAATGAGATCCTTGCTGGATAGAGTAATCTTGGTTGGAGGTTTTTCCCTTTCATCATTTTAAATATATCGTCCCACTCCCTTCTGGCTTGTAGAGTTTCTGCTGAGAAATCAGCTGTTGACCTTATGGGAGTTCTCTTGTATGTTTTTTGTCATTTTTCCCTTGTTGCTTTTAATAATTTGTCTTTAATTTTTGTCAGTTTGATTACTATGTGTCTCGGCATGTTTCTCCTGGGGTTTATCCTGCCTGGGACTCTCTGTGCTTCCTGGACTTGGGTGGCTATTTCCTTTCCCATGTTAGGGAAGTTTTTGACTATAATCCCTTCAAATATTTTCTTGGGTCCTTTTTCTCTCTCTTCTCCTTCTGGCACCCCTATAATGTGAATGTTGTTGTGCTTAATGTTGTCCCAGAGGTGTCTTAGGCTGTCTTCATTTCATTTCATTCTTTTTTGTTTATTCTGTTCCATGGCAGTGAATTCCACCATTCTTTCAGGTCACTTATCTATTCTTCTGCCTCAGGAGTTATTCTGCTATTGATTCCTTCTAGTGTAGTTTTCATTTCAGTTATTGTATTGTTCATCTCTCTTTGTTCTTTCATTCTTCTAGGTCTTTGTTAAACATTTCTTGCTCTTCTCGATCTTTGGAGATTCTTTTTCCGAGGTCCTGGATCATCTTCACTATCATTATTCTGGATTCTTTTTCTGGAAGGTTGCCTATCTCCACTTCATTTAGTTGCTTTTCTGGGGTTTTATCTTGTTCATTCATCTGTTACATAGTCCTCTGCCTTTTCATTTTGTCGGTCTTTCTGCGAATATGGTTTTTCATTCCACAGGCTGCAGGATTGTAGTTCTTCCTGCTTCTGCTGTCTGCTCTCTGGTGGATGAGGCTATCTATGAAGTGTTTTGTCTTTGTTATTTGTTTTTGTTTTATTATTGTGACCCTTTAAGCTTTATATCAACAATCCAGATGAGGGTAAAAAAACTATACAACCACTCTCCCACGTCATGCACATCCAGAGCTAAAGATGAAATTAAGTATCATTTTTCACTTGGTTTTCATGAAAGACTAACATCCTACCACTTTCACCGCAGGCCTCTTGCTCTCACTTTTTTCTCACCCCCTGAAAGGACTGTCAACATTTAGCTTTGCTTTCTTCCACCTCACTCTTTAACTCAAGTGCCCTCTGGTGTTATTCTTGATTTTAGCAACTAAAATCATTGGCCTCCGAGTCCTGTTTAAATGTGCTTCATGGTGGTAGTTTTACCGTCATGTTTCTCTTAAGTAGCACCTAGCACTAAGGTGTAACTATAAGACTTTGTGGGGAAAAAAAAGAAATTAAAAATTAGAATGTCTAGGTGCCAAATTCTGCAACCTACTTGATTAGTATGCCAAGTAATAACTTTTTTCAGTGCCTCACTTTCTCCAGTCATGGACTTGGAGATTGTTAGCTCAGAAACTCACTTTACAGAGCATGAAAGACAACGTCCTCATCTGAAAGACAAAGAAATCAAGACTCAGAGAAATTAAGAGACTTGCCAAGGGGACATAATGAGGGTTAGCCCCTAGATCTTTCACCACCATATGATGAAAAGAGTTAAAATTTTCTAAGTTCTTATCATGAGGTCTATTACAGGCTTTATCTTATGAACCCCACAGCATTGTTTTGAAGTAGATACTATCGGTATACCTATTTTACAGACAGAGAAATAGAAGTTTGAGAGAGAGAGTGTGGAAATGGGTGTACTCCATGTCACACAAATACAGGATTTTAAACCAGGCAGTATGATTCCAGAAACCGTGCTTGAAGTCACAACTGATCTTAGTGCCTTTATAGAAATTGTATACATAGATGCAGATACAGAGGTATATAGATGGATATGTGTGTACTTATAGATATATGATATATCAGTAAGCAAAATACAGAATTATTTTGAATATCTTAAAATTTTAAATAAATAGCATCATATTTTAGAATGAAAAAAAGGAGGGAGAGAAACAAGTGAAGGGGAAACCTATGGATTGAAATGGATTTGGAAGACATGGGTTTTTTTTTAACGAGTGACTCTAAACTATAGTGTCTAAGAACGTTTGCACTTGGGTGCCAACAAGGTGGTGGTTACTGTGGGAGGGGACACTGATGGACCTGTTGAGGTGGCTACAAAATTCTGCTTCTTAACCTGGATGGTGGGTACATGGGTCTTTGCCTTATAACCGCTCATTGAACTCATTAAGCAATACCAAAAAAAAAAAAAAGCATCATAAATTTATCTACCTGGGGTGTATAGAGGAAAGAGGCATCTAACATTCACGCCATCCTCTTTCAAGTGTACCTTTCTGTACTAAGGAGACATAGAAACTAAAAACTATATTTCTCAGACTCCTTCCCAGCCAGAGTCCTGGATGTGATTTAGCTTCTGTCAATCCAGTCCGGCAGGATTAGAGCACAATGCCAGGCTTCTGCTGCTCTCGCTGGCAAGCCCAGTGCAAAGACAGTTGGTTTTTCTGCAGCAGCATTAGCAGAGGTTCTGGGCTCTGTTCACTGGCCTTGAAGTGTTGAGAGAAGGGCCTGTGGCATGTGGCATCCATTTGCGTGGACCACAGCCTGCACAGTCTGGTTCTAAGAGCCCACAGTACCAGCTGTAGCTTCTGATTGCGGTGACTTCCTGAGTATGGTAGCTTCCTGTTCTTGGTGGCTTTCAAATTGTGGCTGTAGTGATATGATCATGGAATCAGCGGCTTTTTGATGCTAGAAGCGACCTTTCTGTCTTGGTGCTTTATGCAGGCTTTGGACAGCTTCATGGGGTGAAGCAAACATATACTGAAGTCCAGGGCCTATGAAGGGTGGGGGGCCTGGTAAGCTCCCTGCTCTTTGGGTAGAGGTCCTAAGGGACTGCACCCTAGAGGCAAAGGTCAGCTACAGGTAACTGGTCCTCAAACAGACTGCAGTCCCCCTTCAAAGCTTCTGCACGGCCCAAAGTATCTAACTCCTGCAGTGTAACGGAAGTGATTCTTGATTGATAGTTACCAAGTGCCTGATACAAGCAAATGCAAGTTATTTCTGGAGGAAAGAATTATCATCTTAGACTTCTAATTCTTTCAACAGCAATTTAAAAAATGTAATACCCAGCACACAGACAAATAAAGCAAGCATATGAGGAGATTAGACAGCAAGAATGAGAAATATACAGTAGAAGCAGAAAAGCACAGAGAAGGTTTAGACCAGTGCTCTAGAAGAACTATAATGGAAGCCACAAATGTGAGTCACATTTTTTTAAATTTATTTATTTATGTATTTTATTTTTGGCTGCATTGGATCTTCGTTGCCGCGTGCAGGCTTTCTCTAGTTGCGGTGAGCAGGGACTACTCTTTGTTGAGGTGCGCGGTCTTCTCACTGCGGTGGCTTCTCTTGTTGTGGAGCACAGGCTCTAGGCACGTGGGCTTCAGTAGTTATGGCACACGGGCTCAGTAGTAAACCATAACAAGGTTTATGGCCTGTTGATACTTAAAAGGATTTTGCAAAATCAGGCCTGAGGCAAGCCAGCTTCTCCCTTTGGGAGGCGCGAATGTTGGGGTGGTGTGGAGACAGCGGAACACAAGGCATGAGCAACAGGCACATTTGGGTGAGAGCCGCACTGCTTACAGCAGCCTAGACATGGAGCAGCCTAATGTCCACTGACAGATGAATGGTGAACGGAAGTGATATATATATTCACATAACAGAATATTATTCCTCCATAAAAGAGAAGGAAACCTTGTCATTTGTGACAACATGGAAGGAACTTGAGGGCATTAGGCCAAGTGAAAGAAACCAGAAAGAGAAAGACACATATCGTATTATCGTGATTATGGAACCAAAAAAATTTTTTTTTAAAAATTCAGAGGGCTTCCCTGGTGGCGCAGTGGTTGAGAGTCCGCCTGCCGATGCCAGGGACACAGGTTCGTACCCTGGTCTGGGAGGATCCTACATGTCGCGGAGCGGCTGGGCCCGTGAGCCATGGCCGCTGGGCCTGCGTGTCCAGAGCCTGTGCTCCACAACGGGCGAGGCCACAACAGTGAGAGGCCCACGTACTGCAAAATAAATAAATAAAACTCATAGATAGAACATAGTGGTGGTGATTGTCAGAGGTGGGGATTGGGGAGGATGGGAGAAAGGGCTGAAGACAGTAAAAAGTACAGACTTCCAGCTATAAAATAAATAAGACCTGTGGATGTAATGTACAGCATGGTGAGTATAGTTAATCAGACTGTACAGTTGACCCCTGAACAACACAGGTTTGAACTTTGTGGGACCACTTTATTTTTTATTATTTTTTTAAATTATTTTTTTAACATCTTTATTGGAGTATAATTGCTTTACAATGGTGTGTTAGTTTCTGCTTTATAACAAAGTGAATCAGCTATACATATACATATGTTCCCATATCTCTTCCCTCTTGCGTCTCCCTCCCTCCCACCCTCCCTATCCCACCCCTCTAGGTGGTCACAAACCACCGAGCTGATCTCCCTGTGCTATGCGGCTGCTTCCCACTAGCTATCTAGTTTACGTTTGGTAGTGTATATATGTCCATGCCACTCTCTCACTTTGTCCCAGCTTACCCTTCCCCCTCCCCATATCCTCAAGTCCATGCTCTAGTAGGTCTGTGTCTTTATTCCCGTCTTACCCCTAGGTTCTTCATGACATTTTTTTTCTTAGATTCCATATATATGTATTAGCATACGGTATTTGTTTTTCTCCTTCTGACTTACTTCACTCTGTACTCGGATTGTTTTCAATAAATACAGTACTACTCGATCTGCCGTTGGTTGGGTCCGGGGTTGGTTGAATCCTCCAATGAGGAATCGCGGATACGGAGGGCTGCCTATGGGACCTGAGCACCAGAGAATTTTGGTATCCCAGGTGGGTCCTGGAACCAATCCCCAGTGGATACCGAGGGACAACTGGATTGTATCAATATATTTGAAAAGTGCTAAGAGAGTAGATCTCAGAAGTTTTCACCAAAAGGAAAAAATATTTTAACTACGTGTGGTGGTGGTTGTTACCTAAACGGTTATGGTTTTCATTTCACAGTATATACAAATATCAAAACATTACATAACATGGAGGAAGAGTGAAAGCAGAACCACTGATTCTGCTAGATTTCTCATGGAAACAGACAATTTAAGGGAAAGCTAGGTCACCAAAGGGTAGCTTTTGCCCAGACTGGAACTCTGGGATACTCCTCGCAAATTCTCGGTATTTATAGCCTAACTGTCCCTTTGCTGTGGTGGCTTCTCCACATGTTCTTATGACAAGCCACCAGCGGAGCCCCACGGCAGATGAGCTAAAATGTGCTGATGAACCACAGCCGGTGAGATGACACTCTGACACATCTTACTTCATTCTTGCATCAAACCAATACACAGCGGCAGTGTGAAGTGAGGGGTGCGTGTGTGCTGGGGAAGACCCGTGCGCCTGGGACCCTGGAGGTTCAAGATGAATGTGGGGACCACTGTGGATGATGAGCAGGGAGGGAATGTTGCTAGAGAGAGTGGGTGGTGCCCTGCCCCCTCTGACTTGTCCTGGCCTTGATCACAGACGACCTAGAAGGGCGGTGAGATTCATGGAACCGAAAGCGGGGAGGGGCAGTCGGAAGAATAAGTTAGATGTCCAGTGCCATGCACTTCTATTTATTTATTGTATCTATTTATTTAGCTGGACTTGCAATGAACGCCACCCAAGAACGACTGCCCTGTGGCCGCTGCCAGGTAGGTGGGGAGGAATGTCTGATTAGGAAGCGTGGGAGGAGGGGCGGGGAGTAGTAGAGTAGGCGTGGGGGGCGGGGCCAAGTCCTAGGAAATAGGGTGGAGCCGACCCGGAAGTCAGCCGGCTTCCGTGGGAAAGGCGCAGTGCAGTTGTAACCTGTCGTCTCTGAGTGGCTCGTGGCGAGTAATTGGCAAGAAGTAGCTGTCGGTCTCCAGTCCCGGGTCCCCAAATCCCGCCCAGGTTGGCAAGAGGAAGGAAGCTCGTGGTCGCCCCGCGTCCCCGACCCTTCTCGGCGCAGAGACCTTACCCGGTTCCGCGGCCCGGGTCCTCCCACGTCTCCCAGAGGCTGTTTGTTCCCGGCCCCGCGAGCCTCCCCGGAGCGCGGGAGCTCGGCCCGGGCTCCTCTTTGTAGCCGCGGCGGGTCCCGCTCCCCGCGACGCCGCTCGGGACGCAGCCGGCCGAGCTCTGGCCGAGCCGGGGGGGCGGGACGTCGGGGAGACAAACATTCGAGAGAAGACTGAGGGATTCAAACTGAAAACCCCGAGGAGAGAGTTTTCGGAGTCTTCTCTTGTGCTTGCAAACAGCGACAGTCTCAAGCTGGGAAAGCAACGTTGGGTAGACCGGGCAGGCGAGGACCGCGCCCAACCGATCGCAGGCGCTCGGCCCGGGAGACGGGTGAGAAGGGAAGGAGTGCGCGGCGAGTAGACCCCACGGCGGGTCCCCCAAGGGTTCAGTCCTATCCCGCCATCCCCAAGCCACCACCCCTGAGACCGCTGTGTTTAGGCAACTGCGCGGGGGATGGCCGGGGCGAAGAGGGTGGGGTGAGGGGAGAGATGTGCAGGACGAGGAGAACTGCCAGGCAGGAGAGGCTGGGGACTGATGGTTGATAAGAAAGGAATGAAATTCCTGCACCCTTGCTCTGAGCTTGTTCCTCCAGTGGCCTTGGAGGAGTTTGCAAGGTGCAAAGAACAGAAGCTAGTGATAACGTCCCAGCTTTTCTTGAGTCTCGGCTCCAACAGGACGGTTGGACTGTATTGCGCATCCGCCTTCGGTGATAGACCAGGTGCGCTCTGCCTGCAGCTAGCTTGATTAACACTGGGGTGCACTTGGTGAGAGTGAATCTTAATCATTAAAGAGAAAGTTGGAGACGTTAGGATGCAGACTAGAGGTGGGAGAAAATATGGGAAGAGGGAGGGAGAGATGAGAAAGGGAGGCTAAAGAGGCAGCGGGGAGAAGGGGGAGAGGAATTTCGTTGGAAGGTTAGAGGAGGAAGTGGTTGGTGGAATGAGGGAAGAGGAGATCATAACCCCCAGCAGTTTTGCTCACGCCACAAAAGGGGTTTTTTTTGGGGGGGGTGAAGGGGGTAGGTTATTTAAAGTGAATTTTTATTTATTTATTTATTTTATTTACTCTTGGCTGCGTTGGGTCGTCTTTGCTGCGCGCGGGCTTTCTCCAGTTACGGCGAGCGGGGGGCTACTCCTCGTTGCAGTGCGCAGGCTTCTCATTGCGGTGGCTTCTCTTGTTGCGGAGCACGGGCTCTAGGCGCACGGGCTTCAGTAGTTGTGGCGCTGGGGCTTAGTTGCTCTGTGGCATGTGGGATCTTCCCGGACCAGGGCTCGAACCCGTGTCCCCTGCATTGGCAGGCGTATTCTTAACCACTGCGCCACCAGGGAAGTCCTAAAGTGAATTTTTTTTCTTTAATATCATCCCTTTTTGAAAAAGAAAAATGAAGAATTCGATTTCGAATACTTGCAAAATGCTCCCTTGGTGTAGTTGTTCTTTGCATTGTTTTTCAATAGGGCTTCCTCAGTCTTGGACTGAAGACTTTGGGCAGTGCTCAGAGGTGGAGGTACAGATACACGCCAGGCTACCTTTTGCGGGTTACTCCCCTAAAACTGCTGGGAGGAATGTCGCTGGCTCACACTACAGGTCTTCTTTTTTTTTTTTTTTTTTTTTCCTACAGTACGCGGGCCTCTCACTGTTGTGGCCTCTCCTATTGCGGAGCACAGGCTCTGGACGCGCAGGCTCAGCGGCCATGGCTCACGGGTCCAGCCGCTCCGCGGCATGTGGGATCCTCCCGGACCGGGGCATGAACACGTGTCCCCTGCATCGGCAGGCAGACTCTCAACCACTGCGCCACCAGGGAAGTCCTACAGGCCTTCTTTTGCTGATACTGCTGCTGATAGAACCCAGGAAGACTCTGGGCAGTGAGCGTCCTGGGATCTGGGGACCTGGCTGGGGAGGGGGAGGATGGGAGGAAGGCAGGAATGGAAAGGGCTCCACAGTGGTAGGCACCTGTCCACAGTGCTCTTAGGATGGTGAGGGTGTGGTTTAGCTGGACTGGCTGCCCCGGAGGTGTGGGGACCCCAGCCTAAGGCAGGGTGCCTGACCTGTGCTCGTGTGGCAGCTCTCCCTCTCCTGCCAAGTCCCACCTCCTACTCCAGGAAGCCTTTCCTGATGACCCGGGACCCATCATGAATGTGGCATGTGTCGTCCTATGGTGTCTTTTTTCCCGTTTTTTGAAAGTCCTGTCTGTTCAGATAGATTTTAAGTCCCTGGAGTACAGACACCGTCTTGAATTTTTGGTACCTCAACAGTTGGTACATGACGCTAAAAAGATTTGTCAGGTGAATCCTCCTGTGTGCACCCAAGGGGTCCATGGTGGCCTCAAAGTGTTTAATTAAACCTCAGACAGTTAAAGGTGAGGCAGGACTAAGGACGCGGCAGATGGAGGGGGTCTGGGATGGAGACCCCTCCCTCTGCAGCCAGGCCCCTCGTGGGGAATCTCTGGGGACACACCTGTGTTTTTCTCTCATGGATGCTCACTCTCTCTGCCTCGACCTCACTGTCAGAGCTCAGTCCAGACCTGGACAGCCCTGGTGTGAAGTCCAGGGCTCAGTGGACACAAAGCCTTTCCTCCAGTATGACAGTGACAGAAACAAGGTCAAACCTTTGGGTCTCCTGGCGGGGGAGGTAAATGCCACCAAAGTATAGACAGAATTGAGCCAAATGCTGGGAGAAGTGGGGTGAGAGCTCGGGATGGTCCTGCCTGTCATCACACTGGCCAAAAGGGAGACCAGGGGTGGGTATGCGAAGCGGGTGGGTAGCTGGAGACAGTCAGCAAGAGAGGGAAAGGAGCAGAGCACGTGCAGGGAAGGAGCTTCGTGTGAAAGAACGGAACACGGTCCAACCTGAGAGACCTGGTGGACCTGATGGGCAGGAGAGGGCAAGTCATGGACAGAAGAGCACAGGCCTCTAGATGTGCAGAGACACACTTGAGCTACGGGGGAGGACGGACTGTGGACAGTCCAGGATGCTTCTTTGTGTAGGGGCACAGATCCGCCCACGCTGCAGGTCACGCTGTGTTGTCAGCGCGAAGCAGAGCGATGCACTGGTGCATCCTTGCACTTCAGCATCAACAGACACACAGCCCTCCTTGACGCGATGAACGTGAACCGGACAGTCATCACTCCTGGAGCCACAGGGGTCAAAGAGGAGTGGGAGAACAGCCAGGAGCTGGCAGAGTGTTTTAGGAAGATCTCAGCGGGAGACTGCAGTCACTGGTTTAGAGAATTCCTAGAACACTGGGAGAACATGCTGGAACCAGAGCCCACGGGTAACTGAGCAGGGTGTGGAGGAGATGGTAGCTCTCTTCAAAGGTCTAGTGCCTTCCCTGTGTGGATGTGAGCACATATGTGTGTGCGATTGAAAATATGGTGGATGGATGGAGTGATTGATCTCTTGGTGGACTTCCTGTCTGGAGAATCAGTGACGGGCATAGCATAGGATTTGCCAGCATCCTCCTTTCCTAGCCCACCTCCCTCAGCAGAGGAAGGAGCCCCCTTCCCCATTAACCAATGACCCAGTCCCCCGACACTGCTAGGTGGTCCCCAGATCTATATATGTATTGTGCTTCCAGGCCTTCTCTCCTTCCTGTTGTAGTGATCCTTTAACCAGCTCAGATGTCACTTAATGAAGCCCTCACCCCTCCCCAGACAGAATTCAGCACCCCCAGATGTGTCCTCCTCAAAAGGACTCCCCACAGTAAACAGGGCCACCTGCATGATAATCAGATGGACACTGGCTATCTCCCTCAGCAGTAATATGAGCTCCGTGAGGACAGGGCACAACCCCTGTTCATCTTTCTACCCCAGTGGTTTCACATAATGGGTCAGTAACTTTGTGGGGGGGGACATGTGCTGTCTGGGGACACTAGCTGCTGAGGAAGGTGTATTCTTAGGTTTCACACGGCTTTTGCTTTATTGTTTGTTTTAGAACCACCATTAAACGCCCCAAATAATGACCAGTCTGCATCCATCCATTAATTGAATGGATCATCCCACTGATTTTCACCTGCTTCGTCCTAATTGGCTTCATCGTCGTGAAACTTACGAAGAAATCAGGGACCACAGCAGGTGAGAATCAGGCTGGCCTCTGGCTCCTGGGCCTGTCATGTTCTGGTAAGGACTTGGGAGAGGTGAACCACGGGTCTCACCCAAGCGCCTGTCCACTGATCCATCTCTACCTAGAAATGCTGCACTTTCTCAGTCTTGGGCCCCCACACTTCCCAGTATGGCTGGGGATTACTCTGCTGTTGGGGTAGAAGAGGCTGGTATGGGCAGCAGGACAGTGCAGTGAGGGGAGGGGAAACCAGGCATCCACTTCTGTGGGGGGCAGGAGGCGGGCCGGGTCTAAGATCTCAAAAGGCTGCGGGCCGGGTGGGTGTTGTCTTGCTGAGATGGTACCCAGGGTTCCCCCATCCTCTGATGAAAACATTTTTTGTTCTCTGATGATAGAGTGATTTAGTTCAACAATTTACCTGATGTTCTAACAGCCGTTCCATCATCTGATGTTTCTTCCCTGGACCAGGAGAAGGTGGAAATGTTAGACCAACCCTTGGTGGAAAAAAACTGACCCTTGATCACAGTCTGGCTGCTGATCTAATAATATTATCTTCTACTCAGAGGTGGGTTTACCGAGAAGGTAAAGAGCCCCTTGCTTCCCACGGCTGTTGATGAGCTCTTACGGCCGCAGTTAAGCGGAAAGGAAATGTGTCCAACCACCTTCCTGTACCTTTGGGAGGAGCCTCTCCACTGTGTCTCATAGGCCTTCCCGTCAAAGGGAGGGTCAGCACCTGAAATAAAAGAGAGCTCTGTGTGCCCAGTTGTACCGGGCTGTTACCTAACACAGTGCACAAAAATGCACTCAGAATGGACAAAAGACTTAAATATAAGACCTAAAACTGTAAAATCTTAGAAGAAAACACAGGACAAAAGCTTCACGACATTCGATCTCGCTATGATTTCTTGGACGTGACACCAAAGACACAGGCAACAAAAGAAGAAAATAGACAAATTGAACTTCATGAAATGTAAACATTTTGCACGTGGAAAGACAGTATCAAAAGAGTTAAAAGGCAGCCCACTGAAAGGGAGGAAGTGTTTGTGAATCATATGTCTGATAAGGGATTAATATCCAGAATATATAGAAGACTCCTAAAACTCAACAACAAAAACACAAACAACCTGATTGAAAAATGGGCAAAAGACTTGAACAGATATTTCTCCAAAGAAGATATACCGTAGGCACATGAAAATTGCTCAACATCATTAATCATTAGGGAAATAGAAATCAAAACTACAGTGAGATTTCCCCTCACACCCATTAGGATGGCTTCCATTAAAAAAAGAGAAAATAGCAAAGAACATAACGAGGTTGTGGAGAAATTGGAAACTTTGTGCATTTTTTGATGAGGATGTAAAATGATACAGCTGCTGTGGAAAACGATATGGCCATTCTTCAAAAAATTAAAACTAGAATCGCCATATGATCCAGCGATTCCACTTCTGGGTATGTACCCAAAAGAACTGAAAGCAGGCTCTCAAAGAGATACCTGTACACCTATGTTCATAGCAGCATTATTCACAATAGGTAAAATGTGGCAGCAACCCAAGTGTCCACTGATGGATGAATGAAGAAGAAGAATGTGTTATGTAGACACAATGGAATATTTTTCAGCCCTAAAAAGAAGAAGATTCTAAAAACAAAGAAAAGAAGAAGAAAATTCTGACATGCTACAACAGGGATGAACCTTGAGGATATTCTGCTAAGTGAGACAAGCAAGTCACAAAAAGACAAATACTGTGTGATTCCACTTATATGAGATACTTAGAGTAGACACAATCATAAGATAGATTTTATGAAAATAGAAAGGTTGTTGCCAGGGGTTAAGGGGAGGGGGCAATGGGAGTTAATGTTTAATGGGTGCAGCGTTACAATTGTACAGTGATAAGATCTATGGAGAAGGATGGGGGTAATGATTGCACAGCAGTGTGAATGTGTTTAATATCACTGAACTGTATACTTAAAAATAGCTAAGATGGTAAATTCTGTTATGCGTATTTTATCACACAGAGAAAAATGTTAAGGGTGTCCACAGTTCCTGGCTCATCCCTGGTGCTGCATTCCTGGCAGCGAGCCTCTTTCCTGACCCCTCCTACGGGGCTCTGAGTGAACCAGTTTACAGCAGGACTGGCTCCAGAGAGAGGTGACGCTAAGATGATGATGAAGTGGGTGTCCACGGCTGAGCTGGGTTGCTAGGGTAGGGAAGGGTGGAGACAGCTCAAGAGTACCTACAACAGGGAACTGAAAATGTGAGCCTGGGACCTTACCTGAAGCTGGAAGATCCCTGTTCCTGGTGTGGGTTCCCCAATAGGTCTCCCTGGTCTTCAGAGCCTGAGAAAGGGGAGGAGATTGTGTGACTGATACTTTGCCTGAACTCCCAAAACTTTTGGCAGCCGGGACTTCCATGGTGGTCCAGTGGTTAAGACTCCGCGCTGCCAGTTCAGGGGGCCCAGGTTCGATCCCTGGTCAGGGAACTAGATCCCGCATGCCGCAACTAAGAGCCCGCATGCAGCAACAAAGATCCCATGGGCCGCAACTAAGACCCAGCGCAGCCAAATAAATAAATAATATTTAAAAAAAAACTTTTGGCAGGGACTGGAATTAACTCTTGGTGGAATGGAAGAGAAAGATGGTACAAGTCAGTGAACAGAGAGGTGATGGGAAAACAAAAGAAGTGACTCTCTCCCTGAAGAGGTGAGGAGGCCGGCTCTGGGCTGAAAACCTCTGTGATCTCTCTGGCCGGCCTCACGGCCTCACGTGGAGAGCTGCCCTCCCCGCCCCAGACTGATGACAGCAAGGCACTGCAGTCTCTCTCTTCAAATATTCATACTCCCAGCCCCAGAGCCCTCCTTCCTAGGTCTTATTTTCTCAGGCCCTGGGCCAAGGTTCTCTTCTGGTGCTTCTGCCGAGGCCTCTTTAAATGAAGAGGACGGAGAAACCTGGAAGACCCTATCCCCCCTCTGACTCAGACCCAGGTCTCTCCCCTCCGAGTCCTTCCCCTGCCTCCACTTCAGGGTTCATAAAGCTGCTGGAACCTTTCACTCCGGTCTCTGAACAGTGAGGCCACCCTACACAGGCCATTCCATTGGGGAAAATGGAATAGGGGAGTTGGTACAGCCTCTGGGTTCAGACTCTGGCTGTGCTCTCACAGTAAATGATCAAAGGCTTAACTCTATCATTTTAGGCTTGTCGCTTTAATCAGCTGGAACGTCTCCCAGCAGAGCTGAGCTCCTTACAAGGAGCTGTGGGGTGTGGTCTGAGATCTGGAGAGACTTGGAACAGGCCAACCATGTCATGATCTGACCCAGGTTGCCTCAGCTTGGAGACACCAACAGGAAGCAACACACAACTGGTGTGAGTCACTTGTGCCCCTAATAGCTGAGGGCCTTGGCTTCTAGCCATTGCTCTCTCCCCTGAGACTAAGAGGAGCTGTGCACCCCAAGCCAACGTCAGAGGGCGCCACCGGCCAGGCTGCGGCTTGACCTGTCACAGCTGCTCCACTGGGCCCATCCGGAGCTTCCAGGGTGTCCAGAGAGATTTCCCCCTGAATTATCCCCAACTTCACCCTCTCTGCTGATTCTCATCCACACTCATCCGCAGCGGTGCTTCACTTCCTACCTACGTTACATGTCATACTGTCTTCCAGAGCTGCAAAGTAAATAACCATTTTACTGAAATAAAAATCGAGCCACCGGTGCTTTGTGACCGCCTGGAGGGGTGGGACAGGGAGGGTGGGAGGGAGAGAGATGCAAGAGGGAAGAGATATGGGAACATATGTATATGTATAACTGATTCACTTTGTTATAAAGCAGAAACTAACACACCATTGTAAAGCAATTATACCCCAATAAAGATGTTAAAAAAAAAAAATCGAGCCAAAGTCAGAGGTGCCCATCCCTCCCCTCACCACTCCTTTCTGACTGTGACCTGGGTAGGTTGGCAGCCTCACTTAACCTCAGTTTCCTCGTCAGTCGCTCAGGGAGAGAAGCAGGACACTCTCACTAAGCAGTGAGGAAAATGATCACATTTGCAAAGCACTTGGTACCCAGAAGATGCTCAACAAATATCAGTTCTCTTCATTGATTGGGGAAGGCTTCAGTTACTTTTAAAATCTCCATGAACGCCCAGAGAGAAGCCCTCTACTCCTCTTCTGACTAGAGAACCCCAAAGCTCTCCCTTTACAGAAATTCTGATTTCCTTTCCTTCACTATTTTTTCTTTATTCACCTTGGTGCTTTTTCTTCTTGGTGGACTTGAAATACATTATTGTAAATATCATATTTTAAAATACTAAATATGCACATGGTAACACAATGCACTGTTTCTTTGTGCTAATAGTAGCTTATATTTTATTTTTTTAATTAAAAAGTTTTATTGAAGTATAGTTGATTTACAATGTTTTGTTAGTTTCAGGTGAATCACTGAGTAAGTGATTCAGTTATGTATTGTATATATATGTATATATACCATATACCGATCTATATACCATATAGATTATATGTATATATACCATATACCAATCTATATACCATATAGATTATTACAAAATATTGAGTAGAGTTCCCTGTACTGTACAGTAGGTCCTTGTTTTATCTATTTTATATATAGTAGCATGTATATGTAGTAGCTTACATTTTAAATGGAAACTCTGAGCTCAACATAAAAGAGACATAGGAATTTTTTTTTTTATTGGTTGTGCCACATGGCTTGTGGGATCTCAGTTAATGACCAGGGTTTGGACACGGGCCACGGCAGTGAAAGCACGGGATCCTAACCACTAGGCCACCAGGGAACTCAGGAAATATTTTTTTTAAATTGAAGTAGAGTTGATTTATAATATTGTGTTAGTTTCAGATGTACAGCAAAGTAATTCAGTTAAATATATATATTTATATAACATACAATAACATAATGGAAAATCTGAAAAGCTATATATACATTATAGATATATATAATGTATATATAGTTAATATATAATGCATTTATATTTAGTTTTTTATATATATGGTTTTTCAGATTACTTTCCATTATAGGTTATTACAAGATATTGAATATAGTTCCTGTGCTACAGAGTAAATTCCTGTTGCTTATTTATTTTATATATAGTAGTTTATATCTGTTAATCCCATACTTCTAATTTACCCCTCCCCTGGAAATGTTTTTTCTGGTCACCTTTTCTCTCATCCCTAAGCTAGATAGGAAAAAATTTTTAATATCTTTTAAAAATTAGCAAGTAGGGCTTCCCTGGTGGCACAGTGGTTGGGAGTCCGCCTGCTGATGCAGGGGACGCAGGTTCGTGCCCCAGTCCGGGAAGATCCCACATGCCGCGGAGCGGCTGGGCCCGTGAGCCATGGCCGCTGAGCCTGCGTGTCCGGAGCCTGTGCTCCACAAGGGGAGAGGCCACAGCAGTGACAGGCCCACGTACAGCAAAAAAAAAAAAAAAAAAAAAATTAGCAAGTAAAAAACACTTAAAATTTCTTTAGTTGTTAAACACAATTGGTTGTATTTTACATTCTCCATTACCTTACTACACTGTCCATCTTTGCCAGAACTCTTCTCACTGTTTCCTTAGCAATCCCTATTTGCCTATGTATAATAGTTTCTAAAAATAGGGGTACCTGCAAAACAGTCTTTCCTTCCATTGCGGTTTTCAAACATATGTATTTCCCACCATAAATAGAGAAACAAACTTAATATAGGTTATAGAAATGCAATTTTCCCTTTAAAAAAGGAAGGAGAGTATGTATATTTTTAACAAATGGGATTCCACTGTGCACACATTGCTGCCTCTTCCGTGTGTCACTTAATGATGTATCTGGGAGATACGCAATGCAAAGTATTCCACAGCATGATTATACCAAAATGTATTTAACCAGCTCTCACTTGTGTAGATTCAGGGTGCTTCCAGCTATTGCTTTTGCAAAAAAAATCCTGCAATAACCATCTATACATACATCTTTCCAAACTTGTGTGAGTATATTTGCAGAATAAATTCCTGGAGATAGAATTACTGGGAAAATGAGTGTGTTTTTAATTTTAACAATTTCAAAATTGACCAAATGTTATAAAATGTGAATCCTTAGTTTGGCAGAGTATGGAGGAGCTTTAGTCAGCAGGAGTAAAAACTGGTCCTGGAGGATATTTTGGCAAGGCATGTGAAAAACCTTAAAAATGTCCAACCCTAACCTACAGACTGTAAGTTAATAAATTTCTGTTATTTTGAGCCACTACATTTGTGGTAATTTGTTACAACAGCAATAGAAAACTAGGCAGACATTATCAAAGGTGCTCAGACAACAGAAATGGACAAAAGCCAATCTAACTTTCAAAAGGTAGATTTTGCAAAACTTGTACCTAAGAACAATCCTGGACAAGATTCTACAAATAGCTTTTAAGGGCCTATTTGGAGAACTCTGACAGGAAAACCGTGCTCATCAGGATGGTAAGATAAGTCACTTACTACATTTTCCAAGCAGTAGTACCCATCTGTTTAACTTGGTGTTGTAAACTGGGAAGTATGAGAATACGATGTACAGCAGCTCCAAGCTACTTGACAAGCTCTCATGATATGTTTGCAGAAAAGATGGAGAAATCCAGCTGAGAAAGAGCACCTGGGTGGATTGATAACCTAATAATCATAGTCAAAGTGTTCAAGTTAATGAATCCATGTTAACCTTGGGGTAAGTCTTTAAAATGGGGTGCCTCAACACTCCCTCCTTGGCCTTCCCAGAGTCCATAATTTAAATCAGTTTCTTGGACAAAGACATAAGACAGGATCGTCACTTAACAGATGATACAAAGCCAGATGGAATAGAAAGTGTTAGGTTTCAGGATCAAGATCTAAAGGCTTCACGATAGGATGGATGGATCCGTGGACGGAGAGCAGGGCAAATAGCCAGCAGTTGTGGACCCTCTACCTCGTGCTTGCCATTGTGGCAGGTGCTTTCACTTAATCCTCATGACAACCATGGGAAGTAAGGTTATGCAATTGTTTCTGTATTATAGATGAGTAATCTGGGGCTTGAAGAGAGTAGGTGGCTTGCCCCAGGGTCACAGTGCTTTTAACACTGTTGAATTTCGCAGGCAGTTTTTAAATATATGAAGGACCATCACTTGAGAGAAAGTATAGAATGCTCAAAGAGACCTCAAGAAAATGAACTACAAAAAATGCTTGGAAGCTACAAAACAGATTGTAACTGAATGTAAGGAACAGAGTTCTAGTCAAGAGTTAAGAGTTGCCCAAAGATGGAATCGCTTGGATGTGTGAAGTCTTGCATTCCCAGCCAGGATAACACGGGGACTGTACTGGTACACAGTGTGTGAGGGTGTGGTAACTCAATGATCAGTGTTTGTGTAGAACTCAGAACATTTACTGGCATCCAAGCACAGCCCTTTTTAAAGTGTCTCTTAAATTTGCAATAAAAGTGAATAGAAGTGTTTAGGCAAACGCTAGGCATTGCCTTAGTCAAGTAGAAGATAACTTCTGGGGCCTCCCCCCAGCTCCCCATCACTGCGTTTCTCTCATTCTGCCCTCCATGGGGGAGGGAAGGGAGGCCGCGCTCACAGCCATGCTTGTACCTCATGACCTCTGCACCTTAGTAACAGCACCTGGGGGACACAGGACCCAGCTGGACTCATCAGAACCTCTCCCGAGCCTGACAGTCCATGGGCTCAGTTTCTGTGCGTTGCCGGAAATTGAGGTGAGGTAATCTCAGGCTTTGCACATGGAGGGCAGAAAACGCCAGACCCTGAGAGAATCCTGTGACCAGAGGGGTGGAGATGCAAGACCACCTGGCTCTGAAGGAAGAAGTAGCACCTGGGGACCAGCTGCTCTGGGCTGAGGGCCTCCACCCTTGGGTCCAGGCCCTCCTGGCCCAGCTGCTCTTCCTGCCCTGCCCGTGAGTGACACGTCTCACATGCCAAAGCACTGTGGCCCTTATTCCTCATGCCACAGTGAAATGGGTTTCTGTTGTTTGCAATGCACAGAGATTTTACCAGGACAACCCTCCATCACTCAGCTGCAAAAAATTCAAGCCCGTGCAGAGCATCCAAGGAAGAGGCCAGGGAGGCGCCCAGGGGAGCCGCTGGGCCTAGAAGGTCAGGCAGCCCCTGCCTTCACTTGCTCGCTCTCTTGGCACCGTGTGTAACCCGTGCTCTACGGGCCCCTCCTGCCTGCTCCCCGTGCCCCCTCTGCTGAGCGGCTTCTCTGCTCCATTGCCCCTCACAGGACTGTGTGGCTCCCACCTGGCTTCCCAGCTCCACTTCCCTCACTGATTCCACTGTTCCTCGATTCTATGTTCTGTGTTCCTGGGAGACAGGGTCGATGGCTGGGCTCAGGCCAGGTGTTATTACAGTTCCATCAGCGGTGGACAGGCTGGGTCACCTGGAAGCTGGGGCTGCCCCTCCAGGGATGCGGGCAGAGCAGATGCCGTGAAGGGGGTGAGGACGGGAAGGAATCTTAGTGTAATGACTGCTGGACTCGCAGGTTGTAGGAGACTTGGGCTTCAGCTGGTTGCACATCTTCTAATCTTGTGGAAACTCCCTTATTTCTGTGGGGCCTGGTTTTTTTCTGTAAAGTTAAAAGGTGGAACAAGAAATAATAATTATCATTTATTGAGCATCTCCACGTGTCAGATGACCTTGTAAGGATTTTACACGCACTAGTTTAACTTACTGCCTGTAAAGCATTTAAGACAGTCACTAGGATGATGATCTCGTTCCAACCTTCAGTAAATTGACATATAATGTACAAATCTCAATTTGCTGAACTTGTACCCTTAATGATCTTATGAAACAGAGACACATCTCCACCTATTCAGATCACAGTCCTGACATTTGTATCCTCACATAAAAAATCTTCTGTCCATTCATAAGGTTTTGACGTTTAGGCTTTCAAATCAAAGATATTCTATTTCCAAAAAACTGAAAGGAGAAAGAATTAGCATTTAGAGACACAATGTCCTACAAATTACAGACATTTTTAAATGTAAAATTCACAATGTTCAAGTTTCTAAAAAAAAAATTCTGGATGTGCTAAAAAGAAGGAAATGTGATTCATAATCGTGAGAAAAATAAGTCAATAGAAACGGACTCAGAAACAAAAATAAGTCAATAGAAACGGACTCAGAAACTCTAGCTCACGGGTAGCTAGAACTCTCAGGTGCAGCCTTCCCTGGATTGGACGTTTTCGTATACCTTATTAAGTCACGTAAAACACGAGTCCTCTAGATCTTACACGACCTCAGCTGAAGGCCTCTGCTCACGCTGTAGAGTGAACTCATCAGGTCCCCATAAGCGACTGTGCTCAGATTTCTAGTTAAGTTTGTGGAAAACTGAGTGAATGGGACTACTAGTTGTGTCTTTTCCCACAGCACTGCCCGCCTTCTGTTACCCAAGTGCATTTTGGGGACCTAAGATGGAAACGATCAGGGGCGCCGGAGGTGAAGGACTGAACGTGGTGCCTGGTAGTTCCCCAGGTGAGCATGTCCCTTCGCTAGAGCCGGCCCTGAGGTCACACGGATTTGTGGAGACCCCTCCTCCCCTTCTCCCCAGGTGTCCGTACCCCTTTGAGCTGACAACTGAGCAGGTCTGGCTGGTTAATAAAGCCTGGCGCGCTTAGACACGAGCCCCGCGCAGATGCGGAGGGCCCCGGGCGCAGAGCCCAGCTCAGGGGCCGCTACCCGCCTACCAGGCTACTTTCCGGGTCTGCAAAACAGGCGGGTGTGGGCGGGGTCCCTGCGAGCGAAGGGAGGGCCGGGCGGGGGGGCCTGGGCGGGGCTTCACGCGCCCCGCCCCCCGCGGCCGCTTTTCATCACCGGCTGGTGATCCTTGTCTAGGCTGCCTCATCCTCGCGGAGCTCGCGACGGCTCGGGGCAGAGAGTCGCCGGGGCGCCCAGAAGCCCCGGGAAAGGACGAGGGGCCGGGCCGGGCCGGCAATGCCTCCAGCTGCTGCGGTGCCCGCCGGTGACCGAGCGCCCGCGGCCTCGGGGGCGCAGCTGGACGCCGGGGAGGCCAGGCTTTGAGGCGCTGGGGCCTAGTGCCCGCTGCGGCGGCTCAGAAGGGCCACAGGGCCCGCGCTCCCCCGCTTCCCTCGCTCTCTGCGGCCCCGCCTCGGCTCGCTTCCTCCGCCGCCGACCGCTATGGCCTCCGCCGCCCGGGAGAGCGCGGGCTCCGGGCTCAGGCGGTCGCCACGGCTCCCGGCGCTGCGCGGGCTGCTGCTGCTGTGCTTGTGGCTGCCCAGAGGCCGCGCGGTGGGGTCGCCCTCCGCGCCGCTGTCCGACCTGCACGCGCAGCTCTCGGGAGTGGAGCAGCTGCTGGAGGAGTTCCGCCGGCAGCTGCAGCAGGAACGGCCGCAGGAGGCGCTGGAGCTGGAACTGCGCGCGGGCGGCGGCCCCCAGGAAGGCTGCCCAGGCGGCGGCGGCGGCGGCTACAGTGCCATGCCGGACGCCATCATCCGCACCAAGGACTCCATCGCGGCCGGCGCCAGCTTCCTGAGCGCGCCGGCTGCCGTGCGGGACTGGCGGCAGTGCCTGGAGGCCTGCTGCCTCGAGCCGCGCTGCTCCGTGGCCGTGGTGGAGCTGCCCCGCCGGCCCGCGCCCCGGGCCGCCGCGCTCGGCTGCTACCTCTTCAACTGCACGGCGCGCGGCCGCAGCGTCTGCAAGTTCGCACTGCACCGCGGCTACAGCAGCTACAGCCTCAGCCGCGCCCCGGAGGGCGAGCAGGAAGGCCTGGAAGCTGGCGCCCCGGCCACCGCCCGGGCCTCGCCGCGGCCGGGTAAGCACCCCCCTGGAGGCCGGGGCCGGGCCGCTTGGGTCCTGCTGTCGCTGCCCTTGCACCTGTTGGTGGCTGCATCTGGGAGACTCGCTCAGGCAGGGCCGCTGGGCCCTTCTCAGTCAAGTCAGAAATGAAACACCCTAGATCCAAGTTAACGTAACTTAGTTGCGGGCATCCAGAAGAGTGGCTTTGATTTCCCATCCTAGGGATGGTTTCTGAGAAAGCCCAGTAGATTGAGCAGAAGCGGGCACGATGGGCTGCTTGTGGAATTTTTCTAAGCTTAGGGAGGTATGCTTATCTGAAAGGATTCGCAGAAATTCGATTTAATGGAGGAGAAAAGTTCAGGGGGAAGAAGTCTATTTGAATCTCAGAGGTTCTTATGAGGAAGGCATGGTTTGTGTCAGGTAATTACAAGAGCAAAATCTAATTAGCTGCCGGATTGCTCATAGCGCACCCTTATTTCCTGGCTTGGCTCTCAGGATTCATGATTCCAGCTAACGTTGCTTTCATCAGATAAAAATAGGAAGAGAAATGTGTCAGGTTATTTTGAAGTGGGTCCAGCTGATTCCCATGAACTATATGGTTCTCTTTTTTAAAGAGGTAAAAGAAGGGACTTGATTTGTTGAAAACAAAGTTTAAGGCACCTCTCTTTTGAAAAGGAGCTAAAAATGATGCTTTTCATTGGATGGTTTTACTTTCTGGGGATGCTCAGAATGAGAAGACCAAAACGGGGGAAAAAAAAAAAAGTAGCAGTTGGAGATTAAGGTCCCTGAGGGAATAAAACCTTGACTGGGCCCACTTGTGGTCGGCTCCGAGTGTTTGACTGCACTCTGTTGCTGTTTGCTTTATGATAAACACAAGACTGAAACCATAGCAAGATTAGAGGGGCGTAGCCTCTGGAGTCTTCATGACCTTTAGGTCCAAAGAGAAGGGTCTGGAAATCTGTGTCCACAGTGGCCCACCTCCCTTCCCACCTCCAGGGGAATAAACATCAAAGGTCACCCTGCAACTGCTCAGCCTTGAGGCAGACGCTGGGAAGGACCCCAAAGCTTTCTCCCTGAAGTGGAGGCAGGAGGTACTTTCACCTGGACCCTCACCAGCATCTCAGCCCGCCCATGGGTGTTACACGCACATCCGTCCTCTGCCCAAGCAGGGACTCAAAGATCCCAGCACCAAAGAAACAAAATCCCTTTCCCTTTTTCTCACTGCACATCTGGAAGAGACCAACATTGCCAAGGAGAGCTTTCTTATAAGCCCGGGGAAACCAAAAGGAAATTAAACAAGGAAAGAATATGCCCATGGGAGAAAGAAACTTTAGTTTACTATAGAAGTTTCTGAATCATTTTTTGTTCTACATTGTTTTTTTGGCCTTCCCTTCCCTGGGGCAAGTTTATCTAGGAATTCAGTTTTGTAGATGTTCAGAGGTACACACAGATGACCACTGGGCTTGGTCCTTATTCTGGAAGAGAACTGCCTTGCTCACAGTTCTTTGGCTCTCCAGTAGTATGGACACATGGAAGGGTGCTTCTTAGCCCAGTGCGCCAAGAAACGGTCTGCAGGTAGGGCAAACGTTACCCTACCCAAATGTCCTGTGTTTTCCCCGCCCAGATTCTTTAACCTCCTGAAGTTCTCTGTGCTTCTGAGACGAAGTTTTTCCTTCTTGAGTGTTTTTTATTTTTCTGAATCTTGTGAGTTTAAGGCCAAAGGAGCATGAAAATGGTTTAGAGAAGCTCTTGCAGAGAATTTGTTAGGGGTGCATTTGAGGTGAATAAGATCGTGAAAAAATGATGGAGGGCCAGGTGGGATGGGACAGCACACATTTATAGTGGACCCCATCAGCCCTGTTTGTTGCTGATGTTCATTGTTTGATGGGAAGCACTATTAACAAGCTCCTTAGACAAGTGAACTCACTCTGTCCTCACAGCACCCCAAATCTAGGTTCTTCCATAATCCTCAGCATACTGGAAGGCTTGCTGAGAGAAAGTAACCTGCCCGAGGGTCTCATGGCACCTAAGTTGTGGAGCTGTGCGTTGTGAGCTGTGTTCTGGGCCAGCTGGAATGTTTTTCACCAGCAGCATCGGGCCACCTGGAAGCAGAGATGCCCTTGGTTGGGTTTCGAGGGTGGCACTGACGAGGTGGCTGCAGGGGATGATGGAAGAATGTGCGAAGGAGTGGAGGATGCTTAGAGAGGTGTGTTGAAATGACAGAATCTGCCTGCGGTTGCATGCAAAGGTCAGGGCTGGGGACTTGAGGTCCTGAAACCTGGGTTTGAGAGGCAGCTCTTCTACATGAGGGTCCCTGTTCATCCTCTTAGGACTTGAGTGCTTGCCTTGCCTTCCAGCCGGGCTGTCATGACGATCAAGGCTGGACATGCTTTGTGAATTATAAAGGTGGCATTTTTTTAGGAAAATGATCCATGCTAAAGAAAAAGTATGAGCAAAAAAGTTTATTATAGCATTATTTATGATGGTGAAAAAAATTGGTAACAAAATGTCCAGTAGTAGAGGTTAGGGAATCAAAATGACAACTGTGAAGTTTATGTAGTGACACAGGCAATGGTAGGATATATGAATAAATATCAAAAATAGAAAATAAATTAGTAGGTTAAATTCAGGATGTAACTTTATATTTACTGTAACCAGAATACACATCCAGTGCCCCAAAGTATAGTGGAAAGGACAGAGCCTTTCAGTTTGACAGATCTGGGCTGACATCTGAACTGACAAATTTATCACTTGTGTGGTCTTAGGCAACTAAGTTGGCCAGTCTGACCCTAGTTTCCTCATGAGTGTGATGCAGATGACAACACTACCTCAGAGACTTGTGAAAGTTCAGTGACTTCACTGCTCAAAACACTAAGCATGGTGCCTGGTACAAAGAAATCACCCAACAAATGGTAACTATTAATTATTATTATCAGCAGCTCAGATGGAGAAGACAAAGAGTACACACCAGAAATGATAATCATGTTGGGGTTGTGAATCATTTTTTCCTAACGTGTTGCAATTAAGAAAAACACACAATGGAAGTAAAAAGACCACAAAAGCCAACAGAAAACTCAAGATGGATTTTAACCTGCAGTATCTAAGCCTCTTCCCTTAGTCTGGCCCTTCTTCCATATCCTCAGCCTCGCCTGTATCATTTGTACCCATGCAACAAGACCCAGATGCCAGACCTCTTCCTTGCCGTTAAGGCGTTGGTCAGAGCAGCTGGTCAGAGCAGCGTGTTGTAAATCAGCGTAGCTAACGGTATACTTCTCTGTATAAAATGCCGCCTTGATATGCTCCATCAAAATTGGTATGAGTTTTATTTCACCTCTGTGGATCTTACCAAGTGTGCTTAGTCTTCAAAAGAAATCAGTGTTTCCATAGTACTTAACATTGGCTTGTTCCATTTTTCTAACAAAAATTCCAAGTTACATTTAATCTTGTTCTTCATCGGCAAGTCAAATTTTTTGAATGATAGCACACTCCTTTCCTCCTCTCGTCATTTGTTTATTTTTAAGACCTGTTTCTGGCTTAAGCCAGCTTTGCCTGGACTTGAACTGAGGAGGAAATATAGCTCTATTATTTCACATACAATGACCAATTTAGAGGGTATGAGGATTTCAACTGTGTTCATAAATCATATCTTTAAGCTTACCTAAAGAAAAGTATCAATAAATGACTAACGCGATTATTTTTTTCTTCCAGGAGGGCCAGGATTAATCAGTTTTATAATATGTGGATATTTCAGAGCTTACCTGATTTTTCCATCTTAAATCTTTCTTGGTTAAATCTTTAAGGGCCTAGGACTTCACTGGCGGTCCAGTGGTCAGGATTCCGCACTCCCACTGCAGGGGCGCAGGTTCAATCCCTGGTCGGGGAACTAAGATCCTGCATGCTGCGCGGCACAGCCAAAAAAATTTTTTTAATTAAAAAATTAAGAAAAGAGAAGAGAGTGTGAAACCTTAGTGGAAAGTCAAGAAAAAAAAGAAAAAAGCAACATTTAAAAAAAAATCTTTGAGGGCCTAAAAATATATTGTTAGTATCACTGCTGTTTATATCATATAGGTGTATTTTTGTTTACTTAAAATGGTATTTTAACATAAATTTTAAAGCAAATAGCTGCTAATTATAATGTATTACTGCTGAATTATAGGATTCGAGAATTATGGGACTCCTCTGGCTCTCCAGTGGTTAAGACTCTGTGCTTTTGCCACAGAGGCCATGGGTTCAATCCCTGGTCAGGGAACTAAGATCTACAAGCCGCACAGCGCAGCCAAAAAAAAAAAAAAGGTTCCGGAATTATAAAGTGGTAAAACATTGTGTGGAAAGTGATGAACCTTCCAGAAGCAAAGGAAATTCTCTATAAAACTATAGAAGGGCCTATTAGTAATGCAGTTGTCATCTCTCTCTCCTTACCTGGGAGGAGCAGAATAAAGTCAACAGGCACTGGATCTTTGCTCAGGTGGGAAGAAAGCAGATCAAATGTCTTCTAAGGCAGGGGTCGCTTATGTGGCTGATTTAATTCAGTTACTAGTCCTCATTCTTTTAAATGACTGTAAAAATGGGACTCACCTTCTCAGTGGACACATGTACCCTTTGGCAATAGCAAGTGTGCTTATTCCTTGTAAACTAGCTCATGAAAAAAAGAAAGTCATCTCTCTTGGAGGCTCACAGCAGCATTCTCATTCAGAAGAGCCACAGCTCTAAGACCTGCAAGCCCCTCATGTCCTCTGTTGCTGGGCGTTGAGAGGAGCGATAGATGAGAAGATAGAGCTGCACAGGTAGGTCAGGTAGGTCTCTGAACATCCCCTGAAGCAGGGAAATGACCCAATCAGGTTAACATTCCGGAAGAGTCCTTCCAGCTGCAGTAACCACCCTTTGTTGCCTAATAAGAAGCTAATATGATTGCTGCTAGCCCCAAACCTCAGACACTGGACGTCTAGATTGGCCCGTAGAAGTTTACTTGGGAGGCAACTTCGGCTGCGCAGAAAGAGACCAATGTCTTAGCAACATCATTCAGAATAAGCTAAGGAAGTCCAGGCCAGAATTCGGACCAAGTTTTGGAGCTGGAGGAGGGAGGAAATAGTGGATGCCAAAAAAGATGTATTACAAAAACCTGTAGGGTTTTTTTTCCCAGCTAAATTACTAAGTTTCTTTAAAATATATGTGCATTTGAGTAAGCTTACTAATAAGATGCTTAAATCCGTTAAAATATTCACAATTCTGCTCTTAGAAATATTTTCTATATCTAATGGCTTCTATCAGTCACCACTGGAGCAGCTGTCAGTCACGTATTAATATTTAGTGAACACCGTGAGCCTTAAATTTAGTACCATGAAGAACAAAAGGTAAATACATACTCGTTCGCTATTTTAGGATATCTCAAACTCTGTGCCGGCTTCTCTTATAAAAACTAGTTAGAAACTGTGAACCTCTTGTGTTTTCCTAGATGAAAAATTGGATTCCAGAAAACTTCTATGTGAGTTTTATGTGAATCCAAGAACTTGCCTTAACTTTCCAAATTTAATGTATTACATTACAATGAAAATAACTCTCAGTTACTATACATCCTCTTGGCAGCTCTTTGCTGGACTACATCTATTCTAGCAAACAAGTTACCTCTCAATAAATTAGAAAAAAAATAGGGAACATATGTCTTGTGAATTATTTATTTTCTTTCACAGAAAAGGACGAGCCTCCACTTAGCAAGGCCGGGCAAGATGTTGTTTTGCATCTGCCCACAGATGGAGTGATTCTGGATGGCCGAGAGAGCACAGACGACCACGCCATTGTCCAGTATGAGTGGACACTGCTGCAGGGTGACCCGTCAGTGGACATGAAGGTAATTCATGTCGTAATTGTAATGAAAACTAATGTTTCAGTGCAGTGGTCTTTCTACTTAGGTTCCCCAAATGTCTGTAAGTTGGCAGAAGTGCAAAATGGAGAAAGCATAAAAATGATTGTTGAAAAAATGTTATATGAATTTACTTTTCTACTGAGTTAACAGTGATCCTGACCATGTGTTTTGTTTTTATTTATTTATTTATATTTTGGCTGAGCCTCGTGGCTTGTGGGATCTTAGTTCCCCAACCAGGGATCGAACCTGGGCTCTCGGCAGTGAGTGCATGGATTCCTAACCACTGGACCACCAGGGAATTCCCTGACCATGTGGTTTGAAGCTTCCCCTCGTTCTTGCTGCTTTTTTTTTTTTTTCGGTACCAATAAGTCTTTATTCATTGTATTTTCCCAAGGAAAAGAAGGGGAAGGGAAAAGGGTCAGCATGTGTGTTACAAAATGATAGCAAATGGGAAAGGAAGTACCTGGCACAGCAAAATCAACCAACAAATAAACACTGCCCAGATGGGGTCGCCAAAGCCCAAGGGGGCTCAGTCTCCTGCAGTTCAGTAATGAGGGGAAGGGATGAAGAACAGGTACATGCTTTTCTACCCTCCCTCCCTCCCCATAAATTCAAGATTTCACACAAAGCTTTGGTTTCTAGCAGTAAACATGGAGTTACGTTCGTCTCCTGTTAAACAATTTTGTGGCCACTTTGACATAAGTTTCTTGCACCTGCATAAAAGTTCCTGAGTGACTTGCCTATACATTCATCTTTGCTTTCGTGGTCTCCCAACCCCACTTTCTACATGGAAGACCCCCTCGTTGCTCCTCTCTACCCTAGGATTAGAGATTAAAGTAGGTTTTAATCCATCCAAAGACAGCAGTTTGTTGGCATGAATCAAATCGAGGAATGGTCGTGACTCAGGAGATTGAGAACAAGGGATGGAGAGCTCTTAGCTTCTTCAGGATTTTTGCACAAATCATTTAATCACAGACACCCCACAAATTAAACGCACAGGTGTCCGGACTGTTTTTGGGGAGGGCATGAGGGGGAAAGAAGAGGGGGTAGGAATACAGTTCTTGCTGCTTTTTTGTTGACTTCTCCAGAACACAAAAATGCTTCAAGGAAAAAGACTCCTGCTTTGTTTTGTTGACTCAGATTACTTTAAAAAGATTTTTTATGTCTTTTTTCAGTTCAAATCCAAGTAGAAAATTTGAAAACTACAAAGGAGCATAAAGAGGAAAATAACAGTAGAATGAACTTATTCTTCACATGATCCAGAAAGCAACCATCTTACCTCGCGTTAGGCCTGCCTGAGATAGTTGAGTTAATTAAGTGAGGTGGGGTTTGGAGTCAAGGGCTCCTATTCAAGCTCTCCTCACTGATTTTCATCAGGCTTATCTGGGCTGGAATTGCTGCCGATGGGAATGTGCCACTTACCCAGTGGCTGCCTGTACACAATTAAGATACAATTGACATGTAACATTATATGAGTTTCAGGTGTATAGCACAGTGACTTGATATATGTATATCTGGTGAAATGATCACCACAGTAAGTCTAGTCAACATCTGTCACCACACATAGTTACAGTTTTTTTTCTTGTGATGAGAGCTGTTAAGATCTACTGTCTTAGCAACTTTCAAATATACAAAAGTGTTATTAACTGTAATCACCATGCTTGCTGTACATCATATCCCATGACTTATGTATTTTATAACTGGAAATTTGTAACTTTTGACCTCTTTCACCTGTCCCTTACCCCATGCCTCTGACAACCACCAATCTGTTCTCTGTACCTGTGAGCTTGTTTTTTGGGGTATTTTTGTTTTCTTAGATTCCATAATAAGCATAAGGTCATACAGTATTTGTCTTTCTCTGTCTGGTTTATCTCACTTAGCCTGATGCTCTCATGGTCCATCCATGCTGTTGCAAATGACAAGATTTCCTTCTCTTTCTTTACACACCATATCTTCTTTATCCATTTATCCGTTGATAGACATTTAGATTGTTGCCATATCTTGGCTATTGTAAATAAGGCTGCACTGAACATGGGAGTGCATATATCTTTTCGAATTAGTGTTTTTGTTTCCTTTGGATAAATACCCGGAAGTGGAATTGCTGTATCAACACAGGGAGTCTTGAGTCGTGAGGACAGTGGCTTTTTATTAACCCTGCCAGGACCCTTTGTAGTATTTCCTGGCTTAGGCAGATAAACTTCATCCAAATCACTTCAGTCAGAGGAGGTGGGGAAAATCTGTGTTGGTTTGCCAGGGCTGCCATAACAAAGCACCACAGACTGGGTGGCGTAAACAACAGAAATTTCTCACAGTTCAGGAGGCTAGAAGTCCAAGATCAAGGTGGCTGCAGGGTTGGTTTCTTCTAAGGCCTCCCTCCTTGGCTTGTAGTTGTCTGTCTTCTGCCTGTGTCTTCACAGGCTCTTCCCTCTGTGCGGAAGCACTGACTTCTGTTTTCTTGGGACAAAGACAAGAACAATAATCAGCTAGTCCCTCAAGACTAATTTAAACACACTGCCTTACCCAATGATTAGGCAGTCTTAGAACTGGACCAGACCCTCGACGAGCATCTTACCCAGCCTCCTATCCATACAAGAGCACCTGCCTTCACATCCCTTCCAGTGGTCATCCAGTCTCTGCCTGGTATTTCCAGAGATGAAAGCTCATTGTTTCACATCACGTCGCATGACATCTTCAATCAGCTCTAATTGTTGGGCCAGTGGGGTGTTACTTCTATGCACTGGTGTTGAATCTTCTTTTTGGAAAAGCGCTGACCACATCTTTTTTTCTGTGTATCAGCCGTTAAAGTTTTTTTTTTTTTTAAATGAGTGTCACCACTTGGGATGGTCTTCTCAGAACTAAACACTCTCAATTCTTTCAGATGTTCCTCATATGAATTGAGTTTTAGACTGTCCACCATCCAGCCTTTTTTGGATTATCTCAGATTCATCCGTGCCCTCCTTAAAATCGGACACCCCTAATTGAAACCCATACATAAACTGTGGTTCTTCCTGACACAGATATTACATCCTGTGATCCAGACATTGTCTCACTTCTATTAATGAAGATTCATTTACATAAACTACCTTAGTAGCTGCTTCACACCATAGGTTCATGTTGAGTTTTCCATTAGCAGGATCACCTAAAACCTGCTTCATCTTTCTACATGAACTGCTGTCCTGATGGCCTCCCCCATCCTGTGTTTGTATAATTGATTTACTGAACCTGAGTGCAAGACTTTATGGTTACCCTTTTTATATCTCAGTGATTGGGTTTTCAGCTACAACAGAAATAATTTTGAACTTTGAGGGTCATCCATCATATTTATCATTCTTCTGTGCATGTGTCAGCTGCAAAATTAATGTATCTTTACTGAAATCTCTGAGAACTAAGATTGATCAGGAAAGGTGCCCGGGCAAGCCATGGATCAGCCTGCAATGAGAGTTCCCTTGAGATGGACGCCGACAATTAATTAATTGGCACTCGTGGGATATATTTGTTCAAGCAGCTGCAAATCTGTCTCTACTATCATCTAGCTTTTCATAGTTGCTACTAAAGGCTCTACTCTGTAAACAATGAATTATATATATAAATGCTGAATAGAAATAATGCCGATGATTCAGTATTTAATTTATTGAAGATATTTATAAAGAAGTAACAAGATTAGGCATTTCTTATAGACTTTTAGGGCTGACTGTGATGCCATCAAGAGGAAAATGTGTGGGACTTCCCTGGTGGTCCAGTGGTTAAGACTCCGCACTTCCTCTTCAGGGGACACGAGTTCGATCCTTGGTCGGAGCAACTAAGATCCCGCATGCCGACCGGCGGGGCCGAGGGAAAAAAAAAAAAAAAATTAGAGGAAAGTGTAGACTAATTCCCCAGCCAAGTGTATAACGGCGATGGCACATAGACCTAAAGCTATAAAGCCAACATTTAAGTGACAAAGTCTGCAATAGAGGAGTCATTTGCTATCAAACTGCAACTGTCTTATAATGGTGTACATTCATGAATGCCCCCAAAGTTAACTCAACTCTCATTGGTCAGGCTTTCCGCTGAGTGCCTATCCCAACCCCTTCTTGAGCTGTCCCCTCTCCTCTCCCCTTTTCTCCACTGTCTGCAGGGTCCTCACCTCCTTCTCTCATCTTTGGTGGTAGAACAGTCAGCCCTCCCTTTGTTTTGGGATACTTTAAGACCAGGTTGTAGGACTGTCCTTTCACATCCAAGTGACCCATTCAGGTATTCAGAAAACAAAAATCAATGAGGTTCTCACCCTAAGAGGAATTATGCTGCCAGCTTAATTATGATCAAATTAATTGCTAACCTTTTTTAGCATCTAGTGTGTGTCCAGTACTGTACTAAGCACTTGTTTTTTTTTAATTTTTTTGGCCACGTGGCATGTGGGATCTTAGTTCCCAGAGCAGGGATCTAACCTGCACCCCCTGCATTGGCAGCGCAGAGCCTTAACCACTGGACCGCCAGGGAAGTCCCAGTACCAAGCACTTTAAATCGACTAAACATATGGGAAAGCTCATGTTCTGACTTGGTTTCCTCATTTATGAAGAAAATGAATAAGAGAGATGATTGGTCAGAACCAAGAGGTTCTGATTTTTTTTTTTGGCCACACCCAGCAGCTTGCTCTATCTTAGCTCCCCAACCAGAGATTGAACCCGGGCCTCTGCAGCGAAAGCGCCGAGTCCTAACTACTGGACCACCAGGGAATTCCCAAGAGGTTCTGATTTTAAAGTCATATATTTTCTGCCCTCTAACAGGATATTCTTCATCTATTTAACTGGGTATTATTAATCTATAATACATTCTTAAATGTAAGAAGACACATTTTTCAGGTAGTCCATTAGATGTCACTGAGTTTGATAATACATGTAAATCTGAAGTCAGAATGTAAAATATGATATTTAGGAACATGATAACAGAGTATGAGGACGTTCAGGGAGATTTGAAATTCATAAATCTGTAGATTGATTTCCATTCACCAGATGTGGAAAATTAAACTGTCTTAGAATACCATGTGTAATGGAAGCGTACTAAAGGATGGGTATTGTTTACACCAGTAACTTCATTATTAACTGAAAACCAGTTGCACATCGGTGTGCCTGCTGTACACACTTAATTTTTAAAAACAGATAGGTGTATTATCATCCACACTGAAACATGTTTGGGAATGAAAGGAGGTGGTATTAATAATTACACCAGGACCACAGAGATAAACTGAGACTGTCCTGAGCAAACAGAAACATGGGTCCTTCTTGATAAAACCCAAGTTCCATGAGACTGGATGGTCTATATTTCATCTCCCAATTAGTCTCCTTTTTAGACCACCCTCAACACATTAACGTAGTATTTTAAAACTGAGCCTTAGAGAAAAGGTTTTCTGGGCACGGAATATAAATAGAAAGAAGAATACTGGCTTTTCGTCATAGGGAAAGAGAACGCAAAATAAATGTTGAATTTCAAACTGCCTTCTGTCTCACGTAGGAGATGTTTTGTCATTTACTCCTCCTCAGTCAGTTTCCCTGGATATAATTTGGGTCAATACTGAAAATGCTCACAAAATGAAAGAATCATATACGTTAAGGAGATGATTAAAAAACGTATTGAAAGACTTTATAAAAATTTAGTAAGCAGAATTTTCAAGGCAGCCTGGTTGTTTAACCAATACACAAAGTACCAGAGAACCTACGGTGATCTTTGAAGATTAAAGGCTAACTGCATCTGTCTCCTGTTTTTCACCTATGATTGTTGATAACAGGTCAAAGATATATGTAAAATCTATAATATCACAGCAGAATTTATAAGGATTATGAAGGATTTCTTTAGAATTCTTTTCAGTGGGGGACTGAGTGATGGGTGGAAAAGGGATTTCAATTGTCTGGGATGCTGTCAGGATTTCTCCCCCCGCCTCTTTCCCTCCTCTCGTTCCTCTCTTCCTTCTTTCCTTCCTCCTCCCTCTCTTCTTTCTTTCTTCCTTTCTTGATATTTTTTCCCTTTCTCTCCTAAAGTCTAGAACTATACTTTGTACTCACTAGGTTTCTAATAGTACTTGCTAAGTTGATTGGTTCCTTTTTTAAAAGTGATTGACTATTTTGCTAACCTTTCAAAAAGTGGCCTTTTAAGCCTCAAATTTTTATCATCCTTCCTAGCAAGGTGGGCAGGACAACATCTTTCCGCACTCTGGCCTCATACTGATGTTAGGAAGAGCTGCTAAGTGTTGTCTAACAATTACTTTGCATCTCATCAAGGGAGATCCTAGACACATATCACCTATTATTTTTTCTTGGCTATTGGACAGTATCTAGTCTTCATGAAAACAAAATGTAAATCCCTTCAATAAAATTTATCCTAGATATTCGAGGCCATGGGGTGGGGTGGAGGAGAGAGGGTGTAGACTGTAAATTTTAAAAAGAAAGAAGAATGATAAGTAAGTAACTGAGAAAGCTTCATATCACATTTCAACTATTTCCTTCCTCCCTCAGTGAGTCAGTTTAACAGTGAATGAAAGAGATCAAATAGGTAATACTTCTAGCACAGCTTCTACTTTGCTTTGTTTTTTTTAAATTTATTTATTTTATTATTTTATTTAATTTAGTTATTGTTTCTGGCTGCATTGGGTCTTCGTTGCTGCGCACAGGCTTTTCCCTGGTTGTGGCTAGTGGAAGCTACTCTTCATTGCGGTGCGCGGGCTTCTCATTGTGGTGGCTTCTCTTGTTGTGGACTACAGGCTCTAGGCACGCGGGCTTCAGTAGTTGTGGCACGTGGGCTTCAGTAGTTGTGGCTCGCAGGCTCAGTAGTTGTGGTGCATGGGCTTAGTTGCTCCGCGGCATGTGGGATCTTCCCGGACCAGGGCTTGAACCCGTGTCCCCTGCATTGGCAGGCAGATTCTGAACCACTACGCCACCAGGGAAGCCCTGCTTTGGTTTTTGAATCCTCGTTTCACCACTTCCTCTGTGCAAGATGGGAATAACCAAAGCCCTCCTCTCAAGGTGTTATTACTGGGATAAAAGGAGGTAATGCAAATAAGACCCCTGGAACAGTGAGCAGCACATAGTAAACAGTAAAAAAAGTACGTTATCATTCAATTTATTCTGAGATCATCTTTCCTTTGATGGTGTCCATGCCGTCCCTGGTAGCCTTGTCTTACACCCAGGCGGGCTGTGTTGGTGCCTGGGTAATGTTCTCTTAAAGATTCTCCCAAGGAACCCCAAACTCCAAATACTTATTCCATGTGCTCACCAGTGCCCAGAAGGCCTTTAATAGGGAACAAAACCTCACTCCTCCAGTGCCTACAGAGGAAACCCTTCAGAGTCTGGTCTGAGTCAAAAAAGGGCTTTTTAAAAAAATGTATTTTTTTGACACTGAAAAACCAGAGGGTCTAGTTGTTTGCTGGAGGTGAGAGCAGAAGGAGAAGCAAAACAGCACCACACCCCAGGGCACCAAAACGGATCGGAACCTCTGCAAACTTTCACCTGCGTCACTGCCCATCAGTTATTTTATTCACCTGAAGCTTTGAATAAAGGACAAAAAGTTATGGCAGCCCACAGAACATTTTTGAGACACAGAAGATTATCAAGGCTGCAAATTTCCTGAATAATATCTGGGGATAAGTTGGTGCATATGGGGCTTCCTTGGTGGCGCAGTGGTTAAGAATCTGCCTGCCAATGCGGGGGATGTGGGTTCGAGCCCTGGTCCGGGAAGATCCCACATGCCACGGAGCAACTAAGCCCGTGTGCCACAACTACTGAAGCCAGCACGCCTAGAGGCCATGCTCCGAAACAAGAGAAGCCACCGCAATGATAAGCCCTCACGCCGCAACGAAGACCCAGTGCAGCCAAAAATAAATAAATTTATTTTGGGGGAAAAAAAAAAGTTGTTGCATACGAATGAATATTCCGTTGTGGCCTTAAGTATTTCTTTGTGTCTTGCTTCAAGAATTAAGGGTGTGGACTTCCCTGGTGGTGCAGTGGTTAAGAATCCGCCTACCAGTGCAGGGGACATGGGTTAAAGCTGTGGTCTGGTAAGATCCCACATGCTGCGGAGCAGCTAAGCCCGTGCACCACAACTACTGAGCCTGCGCTCTAGAGCCTGCGAGCCACAACTACTGAGCCCACGTGCCACAACTACTGAAGCCCGCGCGCCTAGAGCACGTGCTCCTCAACAAGAGAAGCCACCACAATGAGAAGCCCGCGCACCACAACGAAGACCCAACGCAGCCAAATAAATAAATAAAAATAATTTTTTTAAAAAAGTGTAAAGAAAAAAGAATGAAGGGTGTTATTCGTCAGGAAAAAAAAAACAGCAAATCCTAGGACTTACTGCACCAATTAAGCAGGAAGACACATGAGAGCATAATAGATGAATAATTCATACCAGTTGTGTTTCAGAATTAACCGTGAGCCTTGATGTAGACTGCCCTTTAAGCATGAATTCCTTTCACACAATAGCTCAGGGCCTTGAATGTTTAACTGCATTTTTTTCTTTAAGAAAACTACTTATAAGGAAATAATGAAAAATAATCTCCCTGGGAAAAAAAGCACGTACCTCATGAAAAATAAATCTGGGTAAATTGAGAATTTGTGAAAGCTCTATTCCAATAGCAACAGAAGCTTTGAAGTCTTTTTCCTGTTCAGAAACACTCAGCTTCCCAGACAATAAATTTATAGCACAATAGGCTTCCAGCGTCACAGGAATCTGCAGTCAGTCTGGGCTTTCAGGTCCCCTTGGGTTTAAACCTGACTTCCTGTTACTGTCCCTTCAAAGGTCCTGGCACTCTATTTGGCGGTGGGTTGTAGGGTGGGGATGTGGGCGGGAGAAGCACTTTTAGAGGTTTTAAAGGACTTTGCGTGTATGAGGAAGTATCTTGCTTTTTCAGACCACAACAGCTAGCTGGTTTGTGTATAAGCTGTGACTCAGTGCTTTCTAGGAAATGATTCTTGGAATAAGGACCTGAAAGGCCTAGAGCTCTGCTAACTTGGAGGTAGAATTCTATAGTGGCTACAAGCATGGAATTTGGAATCATATGGCCTGGGTTCAGACTCAGTTTTGCTAATTCCCTTGTGGGGTGAACTTGGGAAAATTACTTCATTCTTTAAGCCTCAGCTTCCTCAATTGTGAAGAAAATAATACTACCTGAGAGTGTTCCACTGGGGGTTAAAATGGGAAAATGCAAATAAAGTGCTTAGCACATTGCACAGCACAGAATGAGCACTCGTGGAGAGGTAACTATTATAGCTAATTCTAAACATCTTGGGATGTAAACTATTTGTGGGGTCTCTTTGACCAATAGTTTAACTGAACTACAGTAAGAATGAATTTACTCACTTGTATATAAACAAACAAACAAAAATTATGAGAGCCTTCTACTGGCAAGGAGCAAGGGAGTAAGGCCCTATGAAGAATTTGTAGGGTATTTGCCCTCAGGGAGCTGCCTTCCATTGAGGAGATTAGATGTGCCCCTAAATAACGATAATACCAAGTAGAAGGTGGCAAGGCCAAAAGAGAATGTAGATGAAGTGCCCCTGGACTTCAGGGGGAGGGAGAGATTATAATCTAGCTGAGGGACATCAGAGAAGACTTTGCAGGTGCGAGCCCTGTGGTACCTGTCTCTGTACTCTTAATATTTTGACAGTAGGACTCATATCGATGTGAAAATTTCGGATTGAAAAGATCCACATTCTGTAGTGCAAAAATTTTGAACATGTGTGAGGGCTTTCAAGTTCAATGTATATCCTCTGATTACAGTAACCTAGGACCATGAAAATCAGTATCCTTTTAAAATGAGAATCAGGTTTGGCTTTCCCTGGAGGTCAGTTGCCCATTTGCCCAGTGGTCTGTGCAATAACATACTTTTACAAACTTCCTTGGTTTGGAAAGAAGGGAAGGGCAGTCGGAGAAGAAGCAAGAGGGCAGCAGTGCTGATCTTCTGTCTGTAGAAACTGCATATGGCCACAGGTACAAGAAAATTGGCTCACGCCCTCAGGGAATGTCCTGCTCTTGGTGGGAAGGATGGGAGCTTTAGTGTTACTCTCTTTCTCTGCTCTTGTTCTAGCTCTCTGTCATCTTCTTTTATGTCATTTGCCATTCTGTTCACTCTTTTGTTCATTCATTCATCAAATATTCATTAAGTTTCTAGTCTTAGAACTTAGGTTCGAAGACTGCTGGAGGTAAGAAGAGGAATAGGGCTTCCCTGGTGGTGCAGTGGTTAAGAATCCACCTGCCAGTGCAGGGGACACGGGTTCAAGCCCTGGTCCGGGAAGATCCCACATGCCGCGGAGCAACGAAGCCCGTGTGCCACAACTACTGAAGACCGTGAGCCACAACTACTGAAGCCCGCGTGCCTAGACCCCGTGCTCCGCAACAAGAGAAGCCACCACAATGAGAAGCCCATGCACCGCAACAAAGAATAGCCCCCGCTCGCTGCAACTAGAGAAAGCCCGTACGCAGCAACGAAGACTCAACTCAGCCAAAAATAATAAAAAAATAAATTTATTTAAAAAAGAAATGCATAATAAGAAAAAAGAATAACACAGAAGTAAAACATGGTTGGGTTGTAACAGGAAGAATAGGTTCCCTTTTCCTCTCTGTACTTCTAGAGGCTTCTAATCATGGCTGGTTTTATAAGTGGAGCGCTATTTACATCACACATTTTGAGAGAATTTGAAAAGTAGGAGAAAAGCCCCAGTCCAAAAATATTTCTCCCTTTGATTCCTGAAACCTCAAGATAAGCAATGTAATTCTGTCTTAATTACTGCCTTTTTGGTTCTGTTCTTTTGAGAATGATCCTCCTCTGGTGAGGATAAGAGAAATCCCCAACTCCTGAGGAAACGCTCTTAAAATCACCTTCCTGCACAATTGGGAAAGATGGGTACATCAGAGTTTTTTGTGACTATGATCTAACTCCATTCATTTGAGCATATATAACTAGGAAAGTACAAACAGTTGAATTCATTTTGCTTCTTTTTTACAGAACTTTGGGTCATATTCATGATGAAAAGTAAATAGAAAAAGGAACATGTAACTGAAGAACAGAACCTAAGCATGTTCACCTGAAGTATCTCGACAGCTGTGGTGCCAGTTTATGTTCTGGCCTCTCCTGATCAGGACAGCTGCCCTGTGTGTCTCCTTCACTCTCTGTGTGTGTGCAGGGAAATGGCGTTGGATTATAACAAGGATCGTAAAGGCCTTCAAACCGCTATAGAGCTCTCATCCGGTTTTGCAAGTTGGATTAGTTGACACAAGGCAGAAGGCTAGAATGCGTTTGGGTTCATTGGTTCAATGGAGTTTCTTACTGAAATATTTTGTACCACGTTATCTTGTCACTACTTTGTAACTGACATATGCCCAATGCCTTATATACTTTAGAAGCAATTATGGGGGTAGGGGAATAGACAGGTAGTACTCCTTTTGTAACTCAGTATATATAATAATCATGTATGTATGTGTGTGTGTGTGGTATATAAATAAACCCAAATGTGTATTCCTCGCCACTAAATTACTATTTTAGGGAGGTGCAGTTGAGCCAGAATAGCAGTGAATTATACATTGATTTAGCCAGAGGCCAGCCATCAAAGGCTCTGTTACTGCTGAACAGGAGATCTTGGGCAGAGATTAGAAGCTCTTTGTTTTATTAAAGGTAATATCTCTCTCCAAGTTACAAATTGGGTATGTTGCATATACATTTATGTGTGTGTGTGTGTGTGTGTGTGTGTGTGTGTGTGTGTGTGTGTGTGTGTATTTTTTATCCTGACACTTGGGAAATGTTTGTAAAATACTTTAAATCCTTTCCAGTGCCATATAAATGTGAGGAGATGTCCAAAAAGATGACCTGGTGCTTGAAGGGAAAACGTCCGTCTTACAGTTCTATATATTCTAATATCTGATTTTGAGGAAAGATAGCATTTGTTAGCCAAATAACTAAACTGAAAAGGGCCAGGGAATTAAAAGTACAAATTACTATGTTTGAAATAAGTAAGCTACAAGGATATATGGTACAGCACAGGGAATATACCCAACATTTTATAATAACTATAAATGGAGTATAACCTTTAAAAATTGTTTGAGTCACTGTGTTGTACACCTGAAACTTAACCTGAAATTGTAAATCAACTATACCTCAATTTAAAAAAAAAAAAGACATGCCAAGCTGTGTTATGAAAGGGATTAAAAAATCAAATCAGATTAATGTTTTATCTCTTATGGCTTCAAAACCTGAAAGTTTTCTGCATCCAGGAAATAAAAACACAGAGGGAAAAAAATCTTGAAATGATGAAATCCAAAAATCAAAGTGTTTACTTCCGTTTCTCACTGGCTCTGGGAGACTTAAGGTGAAACAGCAAAAGCTTTAAACAAATTACTGCAGAAGAAGGGGAGGGGAGCCTTTTGTAGAAGAAATTTCACAGGAGATTAATAGGACCTTATTGACTTTCTCAGTTATCAAAATAAGCCTCAAACAAAGACCTTGGTATTAAGTTACTGTACTTAGTTTCTGCTCATAGAGGCAGGGCCTGCAGATGTGGACTGGTGCCGAACGCAAAGCCCTCTTCGGAGGCCCTTCGGGCAAGATCCATTCTCTGTCAGCAGCTGTCAGCATCTCCCTTTTCTGTTGGTGTCCAAATCCAGCAGCTCTCAGAGCTTTCCCGTAGAGACAGTTGGTCGTCATTACACCCATGGATAGCCGAGCCGCAAAGTCTGACAGAGCTATCCTTCCCCTATAAGCACATTTTTCAAAAAAAAAGGCACCAGGGAGGGGATATTTAATTTGAAAAGACCTAAATTTGAGTGCACCCAAGATGTTGAAGCTGCTTACCATGGTCTGGATCTGGATACGGTGTTTCCTGCATCAGAGAAGAGGTGCCTAGGAAGGCTAGAGGGAGACATCCACAGCCCAGGTGGCGGGACTGGCCCCTTAGACGAGGGATGCTGTGTCCTTCCAGACCCAGCGTTGGAAAGAGGCTTCCCAGGGAAGGCACGGCCCGCAGAGGTTTAGTTTGACACAGGCATGCTGAGTGTTGACACCCAGGAGCCTTCCCAGAGATATGACCAGGGCCTGGGTGAGGATGTCTTGCATGGATGGCCCCCACAGCCTCCAGCCTCAAGGCTTCCCTGGTCTCTTAAAATCTCCATTAACTTCATCTCAGCCTCACTCCTGTGGCCACACTCAGCATCCCCCTGTCGCACCCACCTTAAATCCCTACTCTGACTCAGTCCTACTATCTACCCTCTCCTCTCATACACCCAGGTCAGCACACCCCAAGGCTGCTGGCCTTCGGCAGTCTTAGGTCTACGTTCTGGCAGACAAGCTGGGACAGAAGACAGAGCTTCTCTCTCACACCACCCTGCTCAAAGCTGCAGGGCTTCACGTCAGCATGCTCCAGTGTGGTCATCATCTGCTCCCATGTTTCCAGGCATTCCTGTCTAAGTCCCAAGAAACGATAAACAGTGGTGTCACCTGTCGCATAGCTGCCACCTCGCACAGCCTGCCTGACTCTGAGCCAGAGGCTCCCCTCAGCCTGGCACCCCTGTGGCCATAGGAGAGGTCATAACTGACCCTTCCAATGCAACCATGTGGATGGGCGTGGGAGGGGAAGTTTCCAGGAGAAAGGGGGTGTCAGGCCCCAGTCCCACCGGAGCTCAAGTCTTCTGACCAATCTGCCAGAATTGTGTGTGATTAGTATTCTGCAACCTTGGACCAGGAGTGGAGAAGTGGGTCATGGGACTGCTTCAAGGATGACATTGATTTCCAGTTCAGGATGATGCTGGACTCTGTGCCTCAGGTTCTTAACTAAATATGATGTTTCCTGTTTGGGTATCAGGTGCCTCAGTCCGGAACCCTGAAGCTGTCCCACCTACAGGAAGGGACATACACCTTTCAGCTGACGGTGATGGACACTGCTGGGCAGAGGAGCTCTGACAGCGTCTCGGTGACCGTGCTTCCCGTGGCCTTCTCCACAGGAGGTGAGAAGAAAGCCCTTCCCTCACATTCACAGTTGCCAACAGAAACCAGGTTATCAATGGAAGGATTGGTATTAAATTGGCATTTTATATTCTGACTGTGCATTACAGGGGCCCTTTCATTTTATTTTTGCTGTTGTTGAATGGGAAAATCTTTACTAAAAATATGATTGCAAAAATAGGCTGCATTGTATTTTGGGCTAAGTGACACTGCTGAATTGGGGCGGGGGAGCGCTCCACACTCCAGGGGATGAGAGTAGGCTGTGTGAGCCACGGGGCCCGAGAGATGCTCCATCTTTCCGTGACTCAGTTTCGTGAAAGACATCTGGCTTTTCCAGGAGAGGATTTAAAGGAGGGTGGTCTATTTGATATGTATGTTCAAAGTATGCAGCCAAGGAGTACATTGAAAACAAATTAAAATATATGCATGCATGTGTCAATTTAAAAGGACTATTTAAAAACTGTCATGGACGCTTTACACAGATGCACAGATACGTTAATAACATAGCTCGACATATATAATGCTTCTCACGTTCTGTTGCCCAATGTAAACTCATTTCTCTCATTTACCTGTTTCTTACTTTCCCAAACATCTACATTTCTAAGATTAGCTCATCAAGTTAAAAAAAAAAATGTATATGGAACTCAGCAGCACTAAAGATATGGGGGTATGGCAGAGGGAAGCCCTCCCCCCAATTCACTCTGGAGAAGTGCTGAGATAGTGTATGTGTGAGGGTCCTGTCACTCGGTCAGCGGATGCCTTCCCAGCATCTGCGGTGAACGGGAACTAATCTAGAAATAGATGGGTAGGTTGGAGATAGGTATAGTCAAACAGGTTTGGAGACCACTAATCTAGAAATAGATGGGTAGGTTGGAGATAGGTATAGTCAAACAGGTTTGGAGACCACTAATCTAGAAATAGATGGGTAGGTTGGAGATAGGTATAGTCAAACAGGTTTGGAGACCACTAATCTAGAAATAGATGGGTAAATTACTAATATGGATCTAGCTCCAAAACTACCAAGGAGTCAGGAAAGCCTCGAGATAGTTAGGATTTTCATGTCATGAGTTTAAGAAATGTAAGCAGAGGCTGCATCCTGCTTGGTGTCCACAGAGTTTCCCTTTACTTTTCCTCCCAACCCCTTCCCTGTGTCCGAAGCAGATTCTCCTTTCTAGGCCCAAGTTCTCAGCCATAACTGCTGGTTTCCTGCGTCCTCTTCTTTCTGCCACCATTTCTTTTCTTTACCTCTTCTTCCTCCATAATCAAGGTATCTTCGAATTGCCTTCCACCCAGATGGACTCCTCTCCCAGCATTTTAATTGAACTTCTTTCCAGTAGAACGTTTCCAAGACTCTCCTGGGCGTGTATACTGTGCTCAGCCATTTGTCTCAGAAATACCATCATGTACCACTCTCCCATGAACTGAGATAATAGTCTAGTCCATCTGTCCCTGGAGAATTACAGAATCCTTAAGACCTACTTTTAGCCTGATACCTTTAGTCCACATCACTTGTGTCAGCAGTTGTTATGTAGCTAACAACTATAAAGTAAAGTTGGCTTAATCTGGAGTTGGGGGGTGCAGGGAATGCCTTTCAAGAAAATACATGTAGCTCTGAGGGTTAAAAACTCTTAAGAGCTCCAAAATGAAGGGAATTTCATTATTTGTAGAAAATAAATTCTCACCAGCTAGTAGCTAAAGATTCTGTTTATTCTTTACAGCACCATGGATCTATGGTGGCCAGCAAACAGGGTTCAATAGTAGAAAGTTGATCTCAGTAAAAATTATTACTTAGGGAATGTGAATGCAAGAATAGCACATAGAAAGTGGTGTCTATACAGCTGATCACAGACACATGAAGGAAGGAGCCCAGCTGAGCTCAGCCTAAATCACCATGAGAAAAACAAATGGCCAGCTGATACAAAAAAAAAAAAAAAGCAAGTGGTGTCTCTGCTAAAACACAGCCAGCCAAGTACTGTGCAAGGGGTGAACCGGTGTGAAGTGGCCTGCTGGGGAGCTGATGGACGAACGGATGAATGCAGAGTGGGTCACCTGAGGGAGGAAACCCAGGGCTGGATGGGGAAGACCAGAGCTGCTGCTTCTCTGTTCTCACCTCTAAAGTATCATTGCCTTAGAGAAGGGCCCTAAGACGAAGAGCCGGGGAGGGTGAAGGGGACAAAGTGAGAGAGTGGCATGGACATATAGACACTGCCAAATGTAAAACAGATAGCTAGTGGGAAGCAGCCGCATAGCACAGGGACATCAGCTCGGTGCTTTGTGACCACCTAGAGGGGTGGGATAGGGAGGGTGGGAGGGAGGGAGACGCAAGAGGGAAGAGATATGGGGATGTATGTATATGTATAGCTGATTCACTTTGTGATACAGCAGCAACTAACACACCATTGTAAAGCAATTATACTCCAATAAAGATGTTTAAAAATAATAATAATAAATAAGCCGGAAAAAAAAAAAAAAGACGAAGAGCCCATGGTGATTCCTAAGAATTAAGTCAGGAAGGTCAAGAAGAAACCCCCTAACCTTCCCAGAATCTATTGCTCGAGCACAGACTGTTAGGTGTTCCCTCATTATCTGCATCTCTTTATCCAAATGCATTTCACTATATGTGTAGTCTCTGTTAATCTTGACACGGTAGAAGTCTTTTTTTCCTGCACTCCTGTGACTTGAGACTTGTTTACGAACAGGATGCTCGAATGTTTGCTCACGCTACCACTTCTTTTGTGATGACGGCTGTTGCATTGACATCACGCTGGCTTGCGATGGAGTGGAGCAGTGTCCTGATGGGTCTGATGAAGGTTTCTGTCAAAATCGTGAGTTGACTGCATCACATTTTGGGGTAGAAGGGATGTCTGTATTGTCACAATAAATGCAAACTCAGTAGTGCTCTTTTTCTGCCTTGTTTCAGGTATAACTTCATGTGAATGAGCTATGCCTTAAATTAAATGAGCATTTACTATGTCTTTAATGCGAGTTACAAATGTCAAATTTTGATATCACTTACGTTTTTAAGAGATTGTTTTCAATTTTCTACAAGATTCTTCCCCATCCTAAAAATGCTCTTTAGCATATGCTTTTTTAAAAACTGAAATGAGGGACTCCCCTGGTGGTCCAGTGGTTAGGCTGCCCTGCTTCCCATGCAGGGGGTGTGGGTTCAAACCCTGGTTAGGGAACTAAGATCCCACATGCTGCACAGCCAAAACAAAACCAAAAAAAAAAAAAAAACTGAAATGAGCTAATGTTTTCTGTTGATAGATTTTTTAGAAAATTTATGACATGAGGGTGTGGTTAGTCTGAGCTGTAAATCAGTCTTATAATGCCACGTGTATAAATGCTCACCGCAAGAAAGGAGGAAGAGCTGTGGAAAGTTTAATGAAGTACTGGTTTGAGCAAGGATGACAAATCTCAAAACCTTAGGTTTAAGTTGTGTCTTTGTCTCTTTCTTTATGTGAACTTTCAGAAAGCGAATTATTAGAAGAGAACTGATTACTCATTTGAAAACAAGAACAAATAGTTTTTTATGGGACTCTTGATATATCTTAGATGAATAAGTTATCATTCCCAAATGTCCATGACTTTAAATCTACTGGCAAATTTAGTGGTTTTAGCCAAAGTTCAGAAAAGAAACCCAACAACTGATAGTAGCTCTTTCACCCTCAGTGAGCCTTGACCGCAAGATGGTGACCCACACGGTTGTGGCACAGCCTAGACCCACCGGACCAAGCAAAGATGCAGGCAGGGGCTCCTTGCGGGAAAAGTCCCAGGAAGCCACTGCCCCAGAACAGCCACCTGCGTCATCAGCCATGGAAAAGAGGAATCATTCTGCCTTTTGGGGACCAGAGAGTCTCATTGATCCTGGGATGCCAGGTAAGGGCTTGAGGCAGATTTTCACAAAGAGTCTCATTTTCTATAATGACACTTGGCTCAAAATAAGGTTCTATTTGAAGAGTGTTAAGGAAATATCTTAAAGGATGGAGTTAAAATGAAGAATTGGGCCAAAAAGAAAAAAAACTTGACATTTTTTCTGATTATTTATAGTAAGCAACACCTACCAAATACGTTCATACATACGTACGTATATACATACTCCAGAGGTATCAATACATTTATCTGTAAATAAGTTAGAGTTTAAAAGTTTCAACACCTGTGTTAAGGAAACTAATGCCCTAAGTGTTAAATTTTAGGTTATTTTGAGGCGAAGCAGCATAACCCCTACCTATTTATGTAAATCCTCTTCACACCAAACAAGTGAATGTGAAGAAAATATTGTATTATGTTGAAATGGTTGCATGTGCTAATATCTCAGTATTATGCCTCCAATTTAACTAAATCTATCATCTTTTGCTTTTCTAAAAATATGGCTAATAATATTTTAAAATTCATGCATACTCCTAAAGCATTACAGGATTCTGTTGTTTAACAGTTTTTTACACATTTATATTTGCTTGATTGTATGACATAGGAGACATACATTTCTGTATGCTTTTGTGAATGTGTTTCAGTACTCAAACTCTGCGTACATTTTACTGAAATAATCTGTCACTATTTCAATAACTACTTTATGAAACTTTTTTGTTCATTATAGAAGATACAGAAGTTGCAAATAATAAAAAAGGAAATAACTTAAAATACCACCCCTTTATTGATAACAACTTTTAATATTTTGGTATATTTCCTTCCAATCTTTTATCTACTTTGTAGATTTTATTTTTTTTTTTTTCACACTTTACAAAGAGCATCCTTTATTGTGCATAAAAGTCACTGAGAAAAATAAGGATCAGAGTCACTGGGATTTTCAAAGAGATGAAATGCACATAAACATAAAAAGGAAGAAAAGCCATCAAATATGGTCTAATATTTCTGTTCTTTAGGAACTATTCTGTTTCTGTCCAAATCAAGAAAGCTACTCTAAAAACACTTAAGGAGGGCTTCCCTGGTGGCGCAGCGGTTGAGAGTCCGCCTGCCGATGCCGGGGACACGGGTTCGTGCCCCGGTCTGGGAAAATCCCACATGCCGTGGAGCGGCTGGGCCCGTGAGGCATGGCCGCTGAGCCTGCGCGTGCGGAGCCTGTGCTCCGGAACGGGAGAGGCCGCAGCAGTGAGAGGCCCGCGTACCGCAAAAAATAAATAAATAAATAAAATAAAAATAAAAACACTTAAGTAGTAGACATTTTCGTTCCTATATATATTAAGTTCTCAAGGCATTTTGTCTTGTTTGATTTAAATTACATATCATGATGTGGTCAAAAACAGACATATTTCTATTTTGAATTTTGAAAGTTAGAAAGGTCAAATAATTTTCAAAAAGAAACAGGTCAATACCAGAGTCAGGGCTCATAATTAACATTTTACTAGTTCTCTGTCTCAAAATTTGACCATGAATGTTATCCATTATAAAATTTGAAAAAAATACAATTGCCTTAGGTTGTCCTATTTAAAAGTTAGATCACAAAAATGACTTGTAAAAATTGAGCATTGAGGATGAAATGTAAGATAATTTTATTTCTTCACATTTCTGCTCTTGTAAGAGTCATCTAAAGTGAGTATTTCTACAAGTCTCCATTCTGACCAGGGCACGTATTCTGGATAATGTCTCTATACATATATCCACTGTATGGTTGTATAACTTACTATTGATTTAGCATTTATTTAAATGTAAGCAATAAAGTACTTTAAATTGTTATAGTCAAAAGAAAATCAATAAGTAATCACCAAAGAAGAATATCTGTTCTACCCCCTGAAACAATATATTGTCTATAAAATGTATTTATGTTAGAAATCGAAAACTTGAGATGCTCTGTCTCTTCAAAGCTTCCTGTAAAACAAATGTATTAAATTCTTACTTATATTTCCCAACACATGTGCATGCTCACATATAGATGCACATACAACATACAGATGCACATACAAACATTCAATAAGTAAAGGGAAAAATCACCTAAATAATCACATAAGAAAGATCTTTTTAAAGCCCTCAGAATGTGTACTATCACTATACAGGTTTGTGATTTGTTAAAAATAGATCTAAATTCACCAAGTATGCAAGATAACTTCATGATCAGTCTTCAGAATAGTTCTTAGAATTTAAAATTTCCTATAAATAAAATGACTTACAGATCTCTTTGTTACTCACATCACTCTGTTATTGGTCAAATCAGTCATACAGTCAACTGGGTCATTCCATCATTGGATGACTTGAATAATTTTTTTTTTTTTTTTATACAGCAGGTTCTTATTAGTCATCCATTTTATACACATCAGTGTATACATGTCAATCCCAATCGCCCAATTCAGCACACCACCACAACCACCACCCCGGACTTTGTAGATTTTAAAGTGCTTCAATACAAATATGTCTACAAAATATCCTACAAAAGGCTTTTCTTTCAGACAGTTTAGGTTAAGCGCCCTACAGATGCCTGCTTTTGTTTATTCCTTGCTCGTACTGCCACCTAATGGGAGAATTTTGCCACTCCTTCCAAACCTTGGGATTTGTTTGACTCCATTTTCTCCATATGGAATGTTTGTATGGAGAAGACAGTCACCTAAGAAACAGAGTAAGGGGAGACCAGGTGTTTTGGGCAGCAGGGATGAAGTTGACAGAGAGAACAGAGTTCTCGGAGGCCACGACGGGTGAACTCTTGCTCCGTCACCGTGGACGAGAGGCACACATGAACTTGAATGAATTAGCTGAAGGCAGAGTGAAGACCAAAGGCCAGTCTCCTTCGTTAGGTTCTAGTCATGGCTCTGCCTTTTGAACCCTGAGTAATTGCTTCATGTCTCTGGACCTCAGTTTCCTCATCAGTTATTAAGAGCTTCAACCAGATGACCCCTAAGGCCCTTCTAGCCTGGTATCTGTTTGGGGGAATATGAAACGCCTGACGCCCACGCAGGATTCCATCAGCCCTTGTCCATGCTAGATATTGCTCTGTGATCCCAGCTTTATCTCCTGGGGGTTGAGGACTCAGCCTCAGAACCCTTTTGCAAATAATGCTCCAGGCTGCCACCACCGGTTAATGATAGTTGACACCCAATCTGAAATATTTTTGCATCTCTATTTTTTTTTTTAATTTTTGGCCTTGCTGCATGGTGCAGCAGCATGTGGGATCTTAGTTCCCCGACCAGGGATCAAACCTGTGCCCCCTGCAGTGGAAGTGCAAAGTCCTAACCACTGGACCGCCAGGGAAGTCCCTGCATCTCTATTTTTGTTCTTTTTGATAATAAGCCTTTGACTTGGGCTATGAAGACGTAAAGAATGGAGTTTCACAGATGCAGAGAGATTAATATCCAGTTATTATTTATTCTATGTATTATTTTTCCTAATCACTAAAGTAATATGTATTTACTGTAGAAAATTTGGAAAATATAGAAAACTATAAAGAAGAAAATTTAAATCATCTAGCAAAACTCACCATTAACATTTTGTTGCATTTTCTTCCAGTTACTTTTACTTATATACATACACACATACATTTATTCACATTTAACAAAATTAGGATATTATTTTTACAAAACTTTTATTTTTCTCACTCATGAGTATTTTCATATGTTATTAAATGTCCATCAAAAACACAAATTTTGAAAGTCCAGGGTGGGAATTCCCTGGCGGTCCAGTGATTAGGACTCTGTGCTTCCACTGCAGGGGGCACAGGTTTGATCCCTGGTTGGGGAACTAAGATCCTGCATGCTGCGCGGCACAGCTAAAATATTACGAAAAAAAAAAAAAAAAGTCCAGGGTAAAGAAAGTGGGAAAGAAAGAATAGAACCTTTAAAGTGTTAGAAAGGGCTCCCACAACACATGGTTTCTGTTTGGACAACATCCCCCTTCTCCCTCCTCTTCTGTTATCCCTGAGACCACCAGACTGGAATCCCCAGCCTCCAATTTCATGTGATTTGAAATTATGTTATATTCAGCATAACATAGTAGACTTAAAATGCATTATTGTTTGTGACCTATGCCTGAGTTTTACAAGGATTATCAGCTAGTACAGTAAATATGAACAAGTTAATTTTTCTGCTGCTTCCTTCCCCCGCAGACTTGTGAGGATAAATAACACTTAACTCATTGAAGAGACGCTAAAGAGATACTAAGATTAATACTAATAATGTGTACAGAAAGTAATGAGATGCAGTTTTTCATGTATCACATTGGCAAAGGTGAAAACATAATAATAATGCTTATAAGAGTACAGAGAGGGAAATACTGGTGGTCCAGTGGTTAAGAATCCATCTTGCAATGCAGGGGATGCCGGTTCGATCCCTGGTCAGAGAACTAAGGCCCCACATGCTGCGGGGCCGCTGAGCCCGTGAGCCACAACTAGAGAGAAGCCCATGCACTGCAATGAAGAGCCCATGTGCTGCAATGAAGAGCCCATGCGCTGCAATAAAAGATCCCACGTGTGCAACTAAGACCGGATGCAGCCAATAAATATTAAAAAAAAAAAAAAAAGAGAGAGTATGGGACTTCCCTGGTGGCGCAGTGGTTAAGAATCTGCCTGCCAATGCAGGGGACACGGGTTTGAGCCCTGGTCCGGGAGGATCCCACACACTGTAGAGCAACTGGGCCCGTGCGCCACAACTGCTGAGTCCGTGAGCCACAGCTGCTGAGGCCTGCACGCCTAGAGCCCATGCAACAAGAGAAGCCACCGCAATGAGAGGCCCACCCACTGCAGCAAAGAGTGGACCCCGCTCACTGCAACTAGAGAAGGCCCGCGCGCAGCAACGAAGACCCAACGCGGCCATAAATAAATAAATAAGACTTGACCTTTAAAAACAAATCTTTAAAAGAAAGAGTACAGAGAAGCAAGTCTCACATACTTTTGGTGGGGTTCAAATTAGTACAGTCTTCCAGAGGGCAGTTTCTGAAGCTTTGTGTGTATGCCTTGACCCAGTTATCCTGCCCTTGGGAATTTATGCCAAGCATGTCACTAAGGATGAAGTTAAGGGTGTGTGCGAATATGCAGTTCCACCAGTGAACCCACACTCTGTCCTCTTAGAACCGTCGGAGCGGATCACGGCGTCGCAGCGGGGCTTGCGCTTCCTTGGGATGCAATAGCACAGTGGCTGTGCTGTTGAAGATGGTTGCAGTTGCAGGGCCTGTTCCTGCGTGGCCCAAGTCATCCATTCCCAAGGCTGTCTGTCCCCTTGTATATGACCCAGCCGAAGGAAAGAAATCTGGTTTCCAGCTCTGCAGAGTGCTAGAAAAGTGGCGGTGTATCCACCTTCACACTGAATCTGCTTTTTTGTTTGTTTTTGTTTTCGAAATGAGAATTCACGTTCAGCCCAGCAGGTTAGCCAGATTCTTTAAGGATCCGGATTAAGGCATGGAGTTAGTAGAACGCACAACCTTCTGTGTGGAGGTGAGGGTTTCTGCCTGCACGTTCTCGGATTCCCATGCCAAATACGCCAAAGCCTCGCTGTTCGCCTTATCTCTGGAGGTAATGAGCAAGCAACTACTACCTTTGCCTTACTATGGAAAGTATTTTATTCAGAGAGGACATTCTCACAAAGGATATTTAAAGGGATTTTTTCACATGCCCCGTATTTCATATTTTCATTCCGTTGAACTATCTTTATTCTAACTGAGAAACCATTTTGAAACTATATAGCAACACCTCTGGGAAGGTGGTTTGAATGTGTTGAAGTCTATTAAGCTGAATAGTCTATTATGTTCCAACATGGTGGCAGGAATCAACTGGATTCTCAAATGAATGGAAATCCAGCTAAAGGAAATGTACTTATCACAAATGAAGATAATCAGATGGTTATTTCCACAAACTTATTTTGAAGGGAGTCGTCCTCTTTTGTTGACCTACTCACTTGTTTGGACAATGTCATCTAATGAGCTATAATCAGCAGATGCCTTTAAGCATACGCAAGTATTCTGGGGCACTGAGAGAAACGTTGGTCTTGGAAGAGGCACCTCCTACCTTCTATGAGGTATCAGTCTAAAAGTCCCCACTGTAGTGGGGACTACATAATTTTATTATTTGAAATCTATAGATGGTTTATATAGTAAATTCTGTTTTGTGACATCTGACCCTCTTGGGTCAGTCCCAAGGAACCACTTGGTTTTAAACAAAATGACATGGTTTATTTTATCTAGAAGTTAGTTGAATACCTCCAGCATTCTGCTAGGATTAAAATATTAACCTCCAGCCAAATACAAATATGTTCGTAAACACTGATAGTTTTCTTAGCCTGCCTCCAAGAGTGAACTTGGAGCTCCTTTAAACTAATTTTTGACAAGCTGTAGAGGCTTTTTCAAGGCTGCCTAGTACAAACAATATGAAAACAAGCAAAGAGAATGCCAATGAGTTTTATGACTGTAATGAGGCCTAAATAACATTTCCAGTATGAGCAGACCAACTGTCACTGGTTAGCTGTGCTCTCGTCCTAGGACAATGCAGAGCATTTCCTGAAGAGAGCTTCCTCTTACCTGTTTTGCAGACATGCAGTGTGGTCTACCAGTGAATAGTGAGAAAGGACAATTCTGTGGTCTGTGTTAGTTGGCAGGGGTCACAGGAAGCTATAGAACATTCTGGAAGGGAGGCCCATATAGTAGCCACTTTCCCTGCTGGTTTTCCAACTTCCCTTTGGAACATGCCTGCCTGTTCTATGGTGACTGAAAATGAAATTAAAATAGCTTCCATCCGGCTTCCAACTCTCTGTGAATGCATAGCTATGCATGATAAACATAACACAATAGATCATTCAGAAGAGGGGAAAAATAATTTCCTAACCCTTCTAAAAGGATCATTACCAAAATGAATTATTTGCATAAGTAAATGATGGAATTTTCTTGTTTTGTTCTGACTGCTGTGTTGGTTAGAGCCTATGATAGGATGTTTGGAGGTGAGGCATTTTTCTGTGTCATTCCATATGCTGATGTCTAGGAAGAGTGAATCAGGCAGTCTGGAAAATTATGGTCAGTTCCTTCAAAAATATGGAAAACAGAAATTCACATTTCAAATACCAAGATGGCAGGGCAAGTCCCCTAGGAAATTCTAGAGTCCATGACAGTTGTGTCTTCTGAAGTCTCCTGTGTACACTGCCCTCTCCTTAATACCTGATCTCTCCCAGATCCTGTATCACTGACTTTCTCTCCCCAGGGTATGAAGGCATTTAAGAAAATACTTTTCAAATGTGACAACTGAAGATTCAAAATGAATTGTATAGTTTTTTAAATGAACCCATCTCCAAGGCAAGGTCTCCTTTCCAAGAAAAATTAACCTGTTTCTCTACTGCATCCCTAGTAGAGCCTTGTCCCAGACCTTCCTAAGGAAATGTAAATTTGTGATTTTGCCTAGATTTGAGTATTAATTTGTTAAGATATGAGTAAATAAATATGGTATCGACTATAAGTTCTCAGAGCTGTGACTTTGAGAGCAGTATGGTTCAGTGGAAAAGCTCCTGCTTTGGATCAGTCCTGGGTTCTAATTCCAGTACCACTGATTACTAGCAACCAGGTAATAAACATCACTGAACTTCATTTCCTTACCTGTAAGAGGATAATATCTTCTCACAGTGTCACTACAATGAGATATTATGTGTAAATATAATTTATGTCTCTCAGTAACTGCTAGCACTATATGAATTTTTGCTAGAACATTCAAGTCCAGTGGCAAGAGAGCTACAAGCCTATAAGATCGTTAATTCAAATCAAAAATGGAAACAGTGTAGGGGTGGTCCCATTCCTGAGTTCCTCTCCAGAATTAAGATGAACAATCTCTCATCTTCATTGGAAAGAGACAGAAGGGGGAAATGGTGAATGCAGTTTTAGGCATACCTCGTTTTGTTGGACTTTGCAGATACAGCATTTTGTACAAATTGATGGTTCATGGCAACTTTGCGTTGAGTAAGTCTATTGGTACCATTTTTCCAACAGCATTTGCTTACTTCGTGTCTCTGTGTCACGTTCTGGTAACTCTTGCAATATTTCAAACTTTTTTTGTCATTATTATTATATTTATGGTGATCTGTGACCAGTGATCCTTTTTTTTTTTTTTAGTTTATTGGGGGTTTTTTAAAATATAAATTTATTTATTTTTGGCTGCAGTGGGTCTTTGCTGCTGAGCACGGGCTTTCTTCTACCTGCTGCGAGCGGGGGCTGCTCTTCATTGTGGTGGGCAGGCTTCTCATTGCAGTGGCTTCTCGTTGTGGAGCACGGGCTGTAGGCGCACGGGCTTCAGTAGTTGTGGCACATGGGCTCAGTAGTTGTGGCGCACGGGGTTAGTTGCTCTGCAGCATGTGGGATCTTCCCGGACCAGGGCTCGAACCCGTGTCCCCTGCATTGGCAGGCGGATTCTTCACCACTGCGCCACCAGGGAAGTCCGATCCTTTTTTTTAGTTGAAGTACAGTTGATTTACAATGTTGTGTTAACTTCTGCTGTATAGCAAAGTGACTCAGTTATGTATATATATATACATTCTTTTTTTAATATTCTTTTCCATTATGGTTTATCATAGGATATTGAATATTGTTCTCTGTGCTATACAGTAGGACCTTGTTGTTTATCCATTCTATCAATATATATAAAAGCTTACATGTGCTCACCCCAACCTCCCACTCCATCCCTCCCCCAACCCCTCCCCCTCGTCAACCACCAGTCTGTCCTCTATGTCCGTGATTCTGTTTCTGTTTCATAGACAGGTTCATTTGTGTCCTATTTTAGATTCCATATATAACTAATATCATGTGGTATTTGTCTTTCTCTTTCTGATTACTTCACTTAGTGTGATAATCTCTAGTTGTATCCATGTTGCTGCAAATGGCATTATTTTGTTCTTTTTTATGGCTGAGTAGTATTCCATTGTATATATGTACTACATCTTCTTTATCCATTCATCTGTCGATGGACATATAGGTTGCTTCCATGTCTTGGCTACTGTGAATAGTGCTGCTTTGAACATAGGGGTGTGTGTATCTTTTTGAATTGTAGTTTTGTCTGGATATATGCCCAGGAGGGGGATTGCTGGATCATATGATAATTCTATTTTTTGTTTTCTGAGGATCCTCCATAGTGTTTTCCATAGTGGCTGCACCAACTTACATTCCCACCAACAGTGTAGGAGGGTTCCCTTTTCTCCACACTCTCTCCAGCATTTGTCATTTGTTGGCTATTCTGACTGGTGTGAGTTGGTACCTCATTGTAGTTTTGATTTGCATTTCTCTAATAATTAACGATGTTGAGCATCTTTTCATGTGCCTCTCGGCCATCTGTATGTATGGCCAGTGATCTTGATGTTACTATCGCAAAAAGATTTCGACTCACTGAAGGCTCAGGTGATGATTAGCATTTTTTAGCAATAAAGTATTTTTTATTAAGGTATGTACATTGATTTTTTTAGACATGTGCTTTCGTACACTTAATAGACTACAGTATAGTGTAAAAACAACTTTTTTTTTTTTTTTTTTTTTTTTTTTTTTTGCGGTACACGGGCCTCTCACTGTCGCGGCCTCTCCAGTTACGGAGCACAGGCTCCGGACACACAGGCTCAGCGGCCATGGCTCACGGGCCCAGCCGCTCCGCGGCACGTGGGATCCTCCCGGACCGGGGCACGAACCCGTGTCCCCTGCATCGGCAGGCGGACTCTCAACCACTGCGCCACCAGGGAAGCCCTAAAAACAACTTTTATATGCACTAGGAAACCAAAAAATTCATGTGACTCAGTTTATTGCAGTAGTCTGGAACTGAACCCATAATATATTCGGGGTATGATTGTATTTTATATTTTTCCACTGGATGAAAGACAAGCCAGTTAATCTTCTGAAAAGAATTGGAGACTGGTAAATTTTGGTGGTGTTATTTCTGGCTCATTACTTTTAAAAAATTAGACATGAGTTCTCAGCCATGTGATCTTTCCACTTTCAAATTTATTACTGGTGACAGTACTCACTGAGTGCCCGTCATTGTGCACTCCTGTGGTCATTACAGCAACCTAATGATGTGTGCAGATCATTACCCACATTTTTAGATGCAGACAGTGAGGCACAGAGGGTTTAAGACTTCAGACAAGGTCACACAGCTAGTAAATGATGAAGCCAGGATTTAACTTAACAGTCTTATACCAGCCCCAGCGGGAGGATAGCTTGTGCAGCAAGCCTTGCTGTGTGCTCGAGGACCTTCTGTCTTAGCTACAGAGCCAGGAAGCAGCTACAGCTCCATTGAGCCCTGCTTGTATGTACTTTCTGTTAGGGCATTAGAAACACAGAAGGAAGAGATCCATGAGCACTGGAGTAGTTGGATTGGCTACTTGTAGGGCTGTACTATGACTTTCTGGGCCCTAGGCACTTCATGGGCCCCTTCCTCCATTAAAAATAATAATAATAATAATAAATATGTATATATATACACACACATATATGTATGTGTGTGTGTGTGTAAAATTACTGTGTTGGTATGGAGATGAATATGACATGGGCTGGATTCACTATTATATATTTATTATTATTATATTCCTGTTTTTTGTGATTTTCTTTTTTTTTTTTGGCCACACTGCCCTTGGCAGTGAAAGTGCGGAGTCCTAACCACTGGACTACCAGGGAACTTTCCTGGTTTCTGTGATTTTAAAAGAAATTAAAGGGAATTCCCTGGCGATCCAATGGTTAGGACTCAGTGCTTTCACTGCCGTAGCCTGGGGTCAATACCTGGTCAGGGAACTAAGATCCTGCAAGCCTCTCATCGTGGCCAAAAAAAAAAAAAAATTAAAACCTTTTTGTGGGCCCCTAAAAGTAAAAGTGCCATGGGCCCTGAGCTCTGTGCCCGTCATGCCTAGGGGACAGGTCAGCCCTGGCTTTGTGATGGCTGTAGGCGTTCAGTCATGCTCCAAGGTATGGGCAGAAAGAATCTGAATAAATGGAAAGCCAAGATTTCAATTAATGGCGTGAGCAAATGGAATTGGGAATGAAAATGGCTTAAGCAGGGCACCCCAGCTGCCCACACTGGTGAGTGCTTGTCCGGGAGAGAAGGCAACATGGAGAGCCTTGAAGATTTGACCAAGGGATCTTGCACGGGCTGAGTCAAAAAGGATAATAACAGAATTTAGCGACTTCCGTACCCAAAGCTAGTTGAGAAGGAACAGTACCGTCCATGCTAAAGCTTTCATCCACCCGTGACAAAATGAGGAAAGTAAGCACAGTGTAGTGAGTTTTTTATAAGGCTAAATTTATTCGGTTTAAAGAACTATCCTTTTTATGTATTAAATCCTTCATGATTTGGGCTTTTAGACATAGCCTTACTTTACAATGAAGTGAAGGTGATAGCCTTAGTAAATGGTCATTTCTTTTAATATCTTTACTTGGCAAAATTAAAAATTGACAACCCTAAATTGGCCCCTAAAATTATTTTGAATTTTCATTGGTCCACAAAATCCGAAGGTGTTGAAGTCACCTCGCCATGTGGACAAGAGCCTAACTTTGCTATGGCCCCAGTGCTACGCCAGCCCTATCATCTAGATTCAATATTCCCTGTCCCCATCTTACTGGGACACAGGTGTCCACAGCCTCAGGGGACAGTCACTTTCGTCCATGGACTGAGGAGCTCAGCCACAGTAATAGCAGTTCCCTGGCTGGCTCTTTCCCCTTTGGCTCCTCGATGGTCACTGTCTTCTTTTACAGTCTCACCCCGGATGTTCCTCTTCTTTTTCCTCCCCTCCCTGTTTGGGAGGGAGTGGGGTTTCCACCACTACAGTAAAGTAGACAAGGGTAGAAATCAATTTGAAAGATACATCTGGTTCTCTAGCCTGCAGGAAATTGCTTATGCCTTACGCATCCCTCTCCTCGTTGGGCTCGAGTTTACGAAGGAAGCCCAAATTATTGGCTGTATTTAGGCTGGCACGCGTGGTCTTTTAGAGGCACAGTAGAATGCAGTGAACCTGCCGTGGCCTTGGCCGCGAGAAGCGAACATGGGCTGATCTAACTGCACTGATGCTGAGGGAGTGGGATGAGTGGCCTCTGCAGACACACTCCAGTAGGAATGTCTGAAAGCAGAAAGGCCAGGGACGATGCTCTTGCAGTTCCCGAGGCATAGGTGATGGAGACCTAAGGCTGCGTGTGGCCGAGAGGCAGAAAAGAGGTCTGCCTGACGTGGTGACCGATGGGATGAAGGGCTGGGTGAAAAGGAGCATTAAGGATGCCGTAATGAAATAACTGTATCGACAGCCCCTTCTGATTAACAGCACTAACACGTGACTACAATGGTCATTTTAAACCATTGCTTTTTCTGGCTCTAGTAGGTATCTGGAATAACTCTGCAATTTTCCATTTTGCAGTTGATTTTGTGATCCTTAGTGAATTCATGTATACTTCTTATTACAAATTACCAAGGAATTTTAGGTGCTACTTTTGGTGTTTTTTTGTTTGTTTGTTTTTTGCGGTACGCGGGCCTCTCACTGTTGTGGCCTCTCCCGTTGTGGGGCACAGGCTCCGGACGCTCAGGCTCAGCGGCCATGGCTCATGGGCCCAGCCGCTCCGCGGCATGTGGGATCTTCCCGGACCGGGGCACGAACTCGCGTCCCCTGCATCGGCAGGTGGACTCGCAACCACTGCGCCACCAGGGAAGCCCTAGGTGCTACTTTTGAATAGTCTTATTTTAGTTGCAGGTGTTATGAACATTTCTGTTGATGCCATATGAGTAAAGAAGCTTTAATTTTTTTGTTTGTTTCTTCATAAAATTCCTCATGTCAGCAGATCATTTCCAGTTCCTTTCCATTAAGCACTATATTTTGCAAAAATCTCACTTGAAATTACACTACAGCCCGAGGGTAACTCCTTCATTACCATACTGTCAATATAATAAGCCCACAAATGCTATGAATTCCTAGATGGCAAATAGTAGAATGACACAGCCATGGCTCATCAGAACCTGAGATAAAAATCCTGAGATTTGATCTTTCTGTATATTTGCTCTCAGTAGTATAACTGAATAAAACAGGTAAACAGTTAACAACCTGTCATTAAATCAGAAGTGCTGGTTTCCACCAACAAGCAGTTAGACACACCTGAGTTTAAATCTCAGCCCTATGACCCACTGACTACTTGAATGAACCCAGGTAAGCGCTGAACCTCTCTGAGTCTGACCAGAAAAAAATGCAGCTGTTAATGCCTGCCAAGCAGCATTGAGGTAAGAAAGTGAAGTAGCATGTCTGAGTGCCTTATGTATGCTCACTGTTCATTTTCTAAAGGAAGACGTGTCTGGACTGTTTCTGCATTCCATGGTATAAAGTCCAAGTACCGTTGACTTCTCTAGCTGAAGTCTTTCCCTCCTTCTCTGGGTCGGGGAGGAAGTGCTGGGACAGTGTGCTTTTTCCCCCATCTCTGTCCAGTGGTTTTTCACTAGCCTCACACTCTGCTTTATTAAGTTGGTCACATTACTTATCTCGAGTTTTAGTATCAAACATAGGCCTGTGTTTATTGGAGAAATAAAGCCCGTAAGTCCTTTCTTTAAGTCCATCCTTAAAAAATAAATAAGGATCTGTTTTCATGTCTGTTCCCTGAAGTTTCTGATGTACCTTCAATATGTTTTATTTATTTTCCACAGATAGTGGTTCCTCAGGGAAGCACAGAAAAGAGGAAAATTATATTTTTGAGTCAAAGAGCAATCGACGAGGAGGGGAACACCCAGCCCCAGAAGCAGGTAAACATTTACCTTGGAAATTCATTGCAGAGCAGAAACATTTACGGAGCCACATATCCTGTAGCTGAGGTTATTAGATGAATCTGCAAGAGTCCATGATAAGAACAGGGATCTGTGGGTCAGAAGAACTAGTATATTCTCATCTCCTATATCATACTTCATCTTGGGACTCTTGAACTAGTATCTTCACATCTTTGGACCTCAGCTTCCTGGATAATCACTACAGTCCTGTCCAGGTGTAACATTGTGTGGAACGAGTGATGCTCAGGACATAGTGGTTAAGAACCAGATGCCAAGGTTCAAATCCTTCGTCCATCACTAACTCGATGACCTTGGGCAAGTTATCTTCTCTCTCTGGATCTCAATTTCCTCATTGGTCGATGAACATAGTAACTATACCTGCCTCACAGAGCTGTTAGGGAGAATAAACGGAATGGTCATTATAGAGCATGTAGCATATCGCTTGGCTCATGCAATAAGCCATATAAATGATGGCTATTGTGATTGTTATTTGTGATCAACAAGGGCAGAGGTCTTAGAGTACCCAGTTCTCTCTCCAAGTGCTCCAGTGACAAAGACGGAAGACAACAGGAATGGTGAAAGAGTGTAGGTGGTACAGGGGATATTTAGTAAGTGGAAGAAGAGTACTGTAATTTCATAATTTGGGTTATTTTTAACTAGAAAGAAAATACTTTCAAGATAGTCCTGTAGAAAGGTAAGTTTTAATCCTAAATCTCATAAACTAATTAGTAAAAGAAAATTTAGGAGAACAAAATATGATTATTAAGCTATGGACCTAAACATTGAGAAAACTTTCTTTTTACACTAGAAGTAGTCTTTGTAATATCTGAACAATAGTCAAGTATCATTTTTAAATAATAGATGGGTAAAATAACCCAGGTATCAAGTACCTAGGTGCTGTCCAGGCTGCTGGCCTGCTGGACTTAGCCTGTCCCAGGATGTTTGAATAAAAACACCCATCGCCTTTCGACATACAGAGAGAACCGGGCCTGCCCCTTACCCCCATGCCCAGATGTATCCAGAGAGCCTCAGTTCTGATTGCCCGGTGCCTGTCCTAATTGTTACATATTTGAGTGTCACTCCCAGTCTTAGGAACAGAATACCCAATTCATCCCCTTAGCTGGTTTCTAAGAAAAGATGTGTTTTAGAAGGGGTTGGGAAATTTTAAATCTCAAATTACCTAAACTAAAGAACACTGAAGAAACTATGCCAACTGAGTATTTAAAAGTCAAGAATAATTTTCAGTATCCTAGCAAGTATTTTTTGGGAGACTTCATGTTCTTTGTCATCAAAGCATTAATCAGGAATCAGATTTGACAGTTCAGCAACCTCATATCTGACTTTGGCAAACAGAAAATTCCCCTAGATTGTATGCGGTTTTATTGTTGCCATAGCTGCCTCTGAGCCCCAGACTTGGGATTGGGGTCTTCAGCCACAACAGCTCCCTTCCCCTGCAGCCTAAACGCTGGTGTTTTCAACAAGTTGAACTCACTTAGAAGGGCAGCCTCTAATCATTCTCCTACCCTGAACAAGCAGAACTGGGTCTGGGTATTGGGTTCCAGTTGGTAAGATGGTTTGGGGTTCCCAGGGTTTCTTTGGGGGTTGACCAAAGTCTCTTTTTTTGTCCAATTCCTTTGTAACATATCCCTCTTCTGTGGCTAGTGCAGGAAGATGCAGGGGGAACTGGCACCCTCAGGTCCAAACTTAGCCCTTTCAAAACTTCTTTCCTCAAAGTCGCCATTAGGAAACTGGAATGTATGTGCCAGCTCTAGAATCAAATTATAGACTGTTGGTTTATCGCAGATTTTTATCTTTCATAATTCTCTACGGGAATACTGGCCTCACCCAAAAGACTGTCTTGTAGCAAGAGTCGCTAATGCAACTTCCTCATCCCACCCTCCTGAACCCAGACTGAACTCTCAGACTGTTCCTGAGAATCTTCTTCAGGAGTTTCACCTAGGATTCCACAAAGAAACCAGAGGTTGAAATGCCATTAGTATGTACTCAGCTCCAGGCCCTCTTGTCTTGGAGAGGAGGCCAGCTATACCTGGGACTGGTTTTAAGCTCAGAAAATCAAAGCTATCAGGAGTGAACTTCCTCAGTTACTTACCCCCAAATGTAAACACGTGTCGGTACCCACCCTCTCTTCTTTTCCTCCAGCACTGAAGGAAAAGGTGTCCCCTCTTTCCAAGGTCAGTCTCTCCCCCTGACCTTGATGCAGCTCCTTATCTCTTCAAGTCTGTTTCTCCATCATTTATTAACTCCCAGTGTTTATAATCTCTACTGGTTCATCCCCCTAGATGCATTCAGATCTCTAAAAACATATAAAAAACAAAACAGCATCCCTCAGCCTTCAATCTCCCTGTAAATGAATTCCCAGTTGCTAAGTGCAGCGGCCTCTCCAGGCTTCACCTCACTTGACCTCTCCTTAGGATTTGATTCCGCTGACCACTTGCGTCTTGAAATAGCCTCGTCCCTCTGCTTCCAGGACTCCCTTCTCCGTTGGTCGCCGACCATTTCTCTGACCTGTCTCTTCCTGTGCTCCTTGGTCCTCCTCTTTGTCCGCCCTCCGAAATGTTGCTGCTCCCTGGGGCCTTGTCCCTGGCCCCCTTCTCCCTTCCTCTCTGGCGGTCTCACCCACTTTCGTCCCTGCAACCATCACCTTAACGCTGAAGGTCCCCACATGTTCAGGCCCAAATCATCGAAGAGCCTAGAGAAAATTCCACCTGGGTTGGCTGTTGGCATCTCAATTTGAAACTGTGGAAAACTAATCATCTCCCTCACCCACCCCAAGGAAGCTCCATCACGCATCTAAGTCACTCGAGCAAAGACCTTGGGGACCAGGTACACGGCCCACTCCTCTTTATAGCTGTACTTCATGTATATTCTGTCATAGCAACTGTAATACTTTATTGTATCTCTGCATGTAAATGTCTATCTACCCAGAATTGAAGTCATTAAAAAACAATCTCATTGAACTTTTGGAGAAGTGGTATACCACAGTAGTTCTGGAACAGTACTGTCTGGGGCCATATCCTGACTCTCCCATACTGAGAGAAGTCAAGTCACTTAATTCTCAATGCCTTAGTTCCCTCATTTGTGAAATGGGGATAATGAAAGTACGAACTCATATGGTGGTTGTGAGAATTAAATTACTTAATCTATAAAGCGCTCTTTATTATCTTTGATTACCAGTGTCAGGCACATGACTGTAAATTTATGCAAAATGAATAAATAAATGAAAGAAAATGTTATGAAATCAGCTTATGCAATGGAGGTTTTTGCTCCTCTCGTTCCACCAGTTGGCAAGACCCCTGTAGCTAAAAATAGTTCCACCATATCATCTCCAAGCCTGGCCTGACTCCAGAGCAGATCAGACTAAGAATAGACCCTGCTGAGCTTGATAAGAAAGACTGATCTGGGGTACACACTGTTCCTTCCAGACTCCTGAAAGGCTCTAAAAGCTGCTTCTAGTCTAGGTGTCTAGGATCAATCCCACAGGGAAGAAAACCTATGAAGGAGAACTAGAGATTTTTTTTCCTCAAGTTTTCAATAATGGTTCTACTGGCTGAGAGTAGGTTCTCTGGATTTAGGAAACAAAAATTTCTTAAAGCCCTAACCAGAGCAAGAAATCAGGAGTTAGTCCATACTTATTTTAATGGTGAATGATCATGTATGAATCCATAGATGTAAGCTATGACTGCAATGAAGATATTTCCTGTGGTCACAATGTCTTTACAGTTGGATATAAGGGTAATCTGACTGCAACGTTTGTACCCACTGATGGCCTATAAATTTTATAGGAACCTGGTACACAGTTTGGTTTTAAGGAACTCTTGGTTTGAGACCTAGACCTGCAGCTTACAAGCTATGTGCTCTTGGGCCAATTACTCAATCTTTCTGCACCTCAGTTAATCTGCAAGATGGAGGTACTATAAGTACCTACTTGAGTTGTTCAGATTAAATACAACAGTGCATGCACAGTGCTTATCATATAATGGATTGTGGCTGTTATTGGTATTAACCACTGACCTACCCTGTTCATTTCCGACCTTTGCACAGGTGCAGTGCTACCCCTGGCCCTGGGTTTGGCTATCACTGCTTTGCTGCTTCTCATGGTTGCTTGTCGACTACGGCTGGTGAAACAGAAACTTAAAAAAGCTCGTCCCATTACATCTGAGGAGTCTGACTACCTCATAAATGGGATGTATCTGTAATAAGTGTAATTTAAATAGCTGAGGGCAAGAACATGTTTCACTTATAATTTGTATATATTTTGGGTTCTGATATTTATAACCTCTTCTTTTTTTTGTTTTGATTTGTTTTTAACCTCTTCTGTTTAACTAAGAAAACTACTGAAAACCCTGAAGATTCTGCAAATACTAAACCTTTGTTTTTAGTTATTGATTTTCCTTGGGAAGTATGTGAAATATTTTGAAATTTAGAGAGGAGTCCATATGACTACAGACTTTTACAAATCTAACTCTGATTTACATAAGCTGCCCCTAAAAACAGAAATTTGCAGTTAGCCAAGGCAGAAAATTCCGAGTCTCTAGAGGTTCCTGGGAAAGGCAGTGTTAACTCTTTCTAGAAGCCAGCCATTGGCACTTCATACCACCCCACTTCCCTCGCCCTGTGGCCCTCCCATTTCTCACTTTAAGCTTCCAGTGTTCTCCTTTCTCTTCTCTTCAAAACCTATTTCTGAGGATGGAGCTTAAGTGAGTGTACACCTTCAATGAGATGTTATCCACGGCAGGAATATCTAAGTTATAAACCTAATGAACAGGTCAGTAAGGCCTAGGGAAGGTGAATATGAGTTCTTCCCAATGCCTGACATCGTGTCATGTATGTGGCTGCTTCATTCTCCCAAAGGAGAATGACTCAGACTTTGAATTACAAATAGCTCTAACATGGTCATGGAAGCAGAGAACCTGGCAGGTCAAAAATTTTAACAGAAACCTAGCTAAGGGAAAAATGAGCAAGGAGGATGATTAGTTCTTGTATCTGCTCAACACTGCTCATTTATATAGTCACTGGTTTTCAGCATTAGTATGTGTTGATGGAAGAAAAAAACTGCATTCAAATTGAAAAACAGAACACTGAATGGATTTCTGGGTACAGCTTTTGTAAAAATGTCACGTGTTTAAGTATCAGCGGTTCTTCCATTCAGTGGAGTGATGCCGTTTTTCCGTTATTTATTTAATGCTCTAAAATGTTACAATGTGCACACAGCTAGTGCCAGGCTTATGTACTCCCAGAGCATAAGGGAGTTTTGCACAAATTCATCTTTACAGAAAACCAGCATCTAGCTTAGCATCTTTTACCTTTTAATCTGTAGGATTTTAAAGGCATATTATTTCCACCATTGCTTAATGCTGGGACTATGCACATTCTAGAAATTATTCTACTGAGAGGAATGTATAATGTGATGTTCCTAGTCACATGTTTTTTTTTTTTACCATAAGTGGCAAATCTTTTAAAATACTTGAAAACCCTCTAGAAAACTATTTTTAGACTGAACCTGATGTAAGTTATTCCTTTAGCAAAGACTTAATTTGGGCCAGAGATATACATTAACAAATGGATAGTTACTTAGTTCTAGGAAAACAAAGAAATTGGTTATTTTTATTTCCTAAGAAACTCAAGCATGAATTTTAGAATTGAGCAAAGATTTAAATTTCTCCTTAAGGAGTTTAGAGAAATGACTGTGTGAATGAACCTAAGATGTCTGTACTCTGTATGTGATGCTGTGCAGTTTGTTTTTCTATAGAAGGATGTCACCTATAGCCATATCCAATAAAATAAAAACTGATGAGGCATGCATCTTTCAGCACATCTTTTATACATGAAGAAACTAAACACAATTTAGTATTGCCATGGTGTTGAAACACTTGATAAAAGATGTCCCATATCTATATGTACAGTATTCTTTAATAAATTTTATTATATTCCTAAGCCTTTTTTTACACCTTTTAATATAATCATAGCTGCTAGTACAGATGGTCCCTGACTTACGTTGCTTCAACTTACATTTTTTTTTTTACTTTATGATGGTGCAAAAGTGACACATTCAGTAGAAACCACACTTGGAATTTTGAATTTGGATTTCTTCCTGGGCTACTGATACACTTACTGTACATCCTCTCTCGTGATGCTGAACGGTGGCAGCATAGGTCTTTTTCCCTAGAAAATAATCCTTTTTACTATTGATTTAAAACTGATACAGTAGTGTTAACAGGGAAATTCTGCAGGCTCTTTGATCCATAAGGTAATTTCTAGGCAAAATCCTGACAGGATAATCACCTAAAAATTAAAATAAACAAATAATGCTGGCAAAACAGATTACTCAGTGTGAGGCAGTCCTTTAAAGGGCACAGTAAAAAGTGTTCAGGGCATGGAATTCAAATACAAATGTCCTCAGCTGCCCTAGGCCGTTGGACTGCTGCCTCTTATGCTTAAGGTGCCCTCAGTATTGCCATCACCTGCCCTTTGACCAAAAGTGTTATTCTGTGATGCCCATCCTACTGGGACACTCCACCCAAGTGAGAAAGAGTTCTTGAGACCCAGCAGCCATAGAACTTCATCTAACGTTAGGAAAGAAAAAGGAAAGGCAAGAAGGGAAAAGGAAGAGAAGAACAGGAAGAGGGGGAAAGAGAGAATGAGGAAGAGGGGAGGGTTTCACCGGCCCAGCACAGCACTCTGGAGGCACTAAGGTGAGGGAGCACTTCTCAGAGTCCTGGCCCCAGCAACACAAAGTCAGTTAAAAAGATAAAGCCTCGGGCTTCCCTGGTGGCACAGTGGCTGAGAATTCGCCTGCCGGTGTAGGGGACACGGTGAGAGGCCCGCGTACCGCAAAAAAAAAAAGTGTAATCAACTTTTTTTTTTGAACAACGCAGATTTCAAAAATTAGGGCAATGGGATCTAAAGTATTTGTACAATGTTAATGTATACTTTTAACCCAAATGTCATTTTTAAATACTACTTGGGAAAGGGTTGAAACCCTCGTTAGAAAATAGAATTCTTAATTTAATTCTTAATTGAGAGCTAGATTTGGCTTTAATAAAATCAAATCTGTAAAAATCACCTTGTTTCAACAGGACCTCGCTAGACTGGAACTTTTAAAAATGTTTTTATTGTTGTCCTTCATATTATGTAAAGAAGTCCTTCTAATAAGGAAAAATGAAATGCTAAAATATTTTAGAAATTATGAATACTAAAGATTAAAGAGACGTTTCTTCTCTGACCAAAACATATATTAATTCAATTCTTTTCAAGAGAAAAGTTCATAGATAGAATTAAGATTCATTATTTCCATCTTTACACATTTATTGATGCTCCCCTAAAATCCATTCCTCTTTATTCAACATTTAAAAATTTTTTTTTTTTTTTTTTTTTGCCATGCCACACAGCATGCAGGATCTTAGTTCCCTGACCAGGGGTCAAACCCGTGCCCCCTGCAGTGGAAACATGGAGTCTCAACCACTAGACCGCCAGGGAAGTCCCTAAAAATTTTAACTCAAAAAGTTTAAAGTCCAAGAGCAATGCTTGGCATAGCATTTGTCTGTACCAATCAGATGCCACTTGGTTTGTCTTATCAGATTTATAAACTGTCCCCTCAACCAGACTGCAAACTTCTTGAGAGTAAGGGCCTTTTTCTATCCCCAAGACCTAACAAAGGGACTTACATAGAGTAAAATGTCGATAATAGCTAGGAAGGATACAGACTAGTGAATAAGTTGAAGAATTAAAGTCCTAAAGAATACTTGATGTTTGAAACTACCGCCCGCAAATGACAGAGTCCTGGATCAAAAGCGTTCATGGCCTGAGTCCAGAAGCAACACTAACAACAGCAAACTGAAGCCAGCAATGAATTCACAAGTTTTGGCCACCAACTAATGCAAGTTTCCTGTGCCTAAGACCCTGCCCAAGAAGAGACACTGGTAAAAACATGCATGCGTAATTTTTTTAAAGCCATTTTCAAAGAAGTAATGTTTAAGACTTTAACTTAAGATGTGGGGGGAGGTGCCTCATCCCCTCACGAAGGATCTGTTTGCCAGAATCATACACACTTGCACACAGCAGAGGGAAGGGCTTTGCTGGGAGTGCTAGTTCTGCTAGCTCTAGAGCTTATATCTCTTCAAGTTCTAGAACCCTTAGAAAAACTAAGATCCTAATATAAAGGTATAAAATTACAACATTTAAGCAAGATCCCAACGTGTTACTGCCTTCTTAGAAACTCATTTTACAGTCGTTATATTAATAAATCTATTTATAGGTAATGGATGGGTTTTGGTAAATTTATCCTCAACCCTGTTCTTTCTTGACATTAAGTCAGTGCATTCATTCACCCTTTCATTCATTCAGCATTTATTGTACATCTACAAGAGGCCCTGTGTTAAGCAAAGAAAAATAGTAAATGAGGTGTAGTTCTTGTCCTTGAGAAACGTAGTCACATTCCACAAATGTACAGTTAGATTAATGCTCTTAACCTGCTCAGATTTCACAAAATGGAGCATCAGAGAAACCACCTTTTTCTCTGTGATCTTGGCATTGTGTACCTGGTGGACACGCGATTCTTCTATGTTCAAACACCGCCAATGCCTTTCACTTTTAACTTTATTTGGCAAAGCAGCACTGCATCAACTGTTCAGTGACTAGGACGCAGCTTACACAGCATGTTAAATCCATATACATTATGAGCAGCAAATCAGAAACAGAAAAACAATACTGAGCTCCTAGAATTTTTAAAGAGAGAAAGGAAGAACTATGTCAGTTATGTCCAATCTGAACAGCTGAGTGTTTTAAGGGACATCACCTGTCATCTTCTTAAGTTTTAATATTTACAAATGCTTAGCTTTAAGGTAACAAAGCAGCCGATTGTATCTACAACATGCTATTCTATGACACCACATCAAAAGCTTTAAAAAGGAAGCTCATCTCTATTTTCTTAGTAGCATCTAACATACACCCAAAAACCAAGAATCTTAACTTATGAATGGTGGTGTTACCTGATGCACAAAAGCAATCTGATAAATTAACATCTGAACAGAATTAAGTGTCTAAGAAAAGAAAAACCACTCCTCAAAATCAATTCACAAACTATGTTTTCCATTTTGCAGAACCCTTCCTTTTAACATTTAAAGTAAAACGTGGGCATGTTAAAGTAATAATACACAAATTTATATTTGCATCCTTCTACCAATTTGGCTTCTGTGCCTCTTTGAAGAATTAGAAACCCCACAAAACCACACATTTTCATGCTGAAAATAGTGTAAGAAAGTCCAACACAAGCTGTGATGCTGTTGATTTTCAAAAGCTTTGAGGACTGAGATGAGCAATCCACTGTAATATTATATACTGGTCAAGCTGATGTTGCTTTTACAGTTCGTCCCTGGTGGGGGAAAAGGAGAGAAATATATAAGTAGGAGTTACATATTACAAAACTTGGCTTTCTAATAGTTTAGATACAACTAATAAATAAGTAAAAATACACTGATCCCCAAGCATTATTAAAAACAAAAACAAAACTGAGCAAATGATCCAAGTCAAAGCAAAAATGGAAATCAGCCATTTCAGACATCCTTCGTGCTACTCCAGAATGAAGAATGAAAACTAAAGGACCTGAATTCTTTATTTTTTAATTCAAAAGTAACTTTCTTCCTTCAAGACCAAATATTCAGAGAAATGGTAACTTTTAGATCCAGGATCTTGCTAATACTATGTATTGTAAAATAATAACGAGTAGTTAGAGTTCAGATAATTCTTTACAGCTACATTCACAAAATTGGACAAAAATTTAGTCTTTTGTTTAGGGTATCTGTTAGCAATTGTCGAGTGCGTCAATCTCAACCCAAACTCTTTGTGAGAAAACGCATCATCTGTAGGTATAATATACCTGTCAGCTGATTTCATAAGACAGCTTTATCAGCTCCAAAAGAAACCATTCGCTCAGCCAGGTGCAGCACTGTACCAGCAACTGCCAGTGAGAGGAAGGAAGGAAGAAAAATGCAGTCTAAAATAAATTGTATGGTATATAAATTATACCTCAATAAAGCTCTTAAAAGTGAAAAAATAAAGCTACCAGAAAAGCCTAAAAGCTTCTTATTTGAGGGTAATCTGAGTAACAAAAAACATTGTTAAAGACTCAAGTACTTTAGGAGTAAATAAGTATGACGTTTGCAACTAAATCTCAAGTGACTCAGGAAAAAATGTTACATATATGTATATATAGAGAGAAAGAGGGAGTGAAAAGGAATGTGGAAAAACGTTAATAATCGATAACTCTGGATGAAGAGATTCAGGAGCTCTTTGTACTATTCTTGCAACTTGTCTATAATAAAAATTTTAAAGTTTTTTTAAAAGCTGTTAAAATAAATTTGAAGGGAAGGTAAATAAAGAGCTAAAATTTCCCAGGTAAGTGGTGAATTAAGGGATTATTGGCCAGTACAGTATTTTCTATAAAATATGAATTTTATAAATTGTGCAAGAAAATATTTGTAAAATGACTTCTCCCATCAGCTGTCTTTGTCATACAGCACTGGATTATCTGTTAATGATAAGTTATCAGTTCTTGTTCCTCTTAATATATTCTTCCAAATAATTTAAGAACTGTAATTCTCATAAAACAGCTTTTACTTAAATTCATGCAAGCATTAAAGTACTTAATCTTCAAAGAGTTCACTTGCAGAGTGCTCTATTCATAAATTAAATTCACTTGTGCTTTTTAAAATATAGATTAAAGATACTATTGTTGTTTTTTTAAATAATTTTACATTTTATTTACCTGTTGCAAGGCATTAAGGATTCTGTCAATAAATATCCTTATTGCCCAGCAATACAGTATATATCCTCTCCATTTAAAAATTTTTTTGAAAAGGGAAAAGGATAAAAACTCTCAACAAACTGGGTATAGAGGGAACGTACCTCAACATAATAAAGGCCACATATGACAAGCTCACAGCTAACATCATATTCAACGGTGAAAAGCTGAAAGCTTTTCCTCTAAAATCAGGAACAAGACAAGGATGCCCACTCTCGCCACTTTTATTCAACATAGTACTGGAAATCCTAGCCAGAGCAATTAGGCAAGAAAAAGAAATAAAAGGCATCAAAATCAGAAAGAAAGAGGTAAAACTGTCTCTTTTTGCAGATGACAACTAAAATTAGTTGTTTCTATATACTAATAATAAACTATCAAAAGAAAAATTAAGAAAACCATCTTATTTACAATTATATCAAAAAGAATAAAATATCTAGAAATAAATTTAACCAAAGAGGTGAAAGAGTTGTACACTGAAAACTATAGAAAGTTAATGAAAGACACTGAAGATGATACAAATAAATGTAAATATATTCCGTACTCATGGATTGGAAGAATTAATGTTGTTGAAATATCCATACTACCCAAAGCAATCTACTGATTCAATATAATTCCTATCAAAATTCCAATGTCATTTTTCACAGAAATAGAACAATCCTAAAACATGTATAGAACCATAAAAGACTCCAAATAGCCAAAGCAAACTTTAGAAAGGACAACAAGACTGGAGGCATCACACTTCCTGATTTCCAACTATATTACAAAGCTATAGTAATCAAAACAGTATGGTATTTGGCATAAAACAGACACAGAGACCAATGGAACAAAGAAATAAACCCATGCATATATGGTCCATTAATTAAGGAGCCAAGAATATACAACGGAGAAACAGTCTCTTCAATAAATGGTGTTGGGAAAACTGGAGAGCCACATGAAAAAGAATGAAACTGGACCCCTATCTTACACCACACACACAAAAATTAAGTCAAAATGGATTAAAGACTTGGATGTAAGATCTAAACTTATTGTGGTGATCATTTTGCAATATATACATCTATCAAATCACTATGTTGTACACCTAAAACTAATGCAATGCTATATGTCAATTATATCTCAATAAAACTGGAAAAGATCATATTGTTAAAAAGTGTTTAATGATATGGGACAATGTTGATGACATTTTATTAAATAAAAAGAGATTACAAAATAATGCTACCATATGATCTCAGGATTACAAAAGAGATTTATATAGATCTATGGATAAAAGAAGAAAAAATCTACAAAATGTTAATAAGAGGTTACCTCTAGATTCTGGGATTATGGGTGACTTTTATTCTTTGTATTTTTTTCCTATTTTTACAATGCATATACATTACTTTGGTAGTCAGGAACAGTATTGTTGAAAACAAATAGAAGGCAATTTATAGCACCCCCTCCAAAAAAAAAGGAAAAGAAATTAAGTTTACAGACCTGAGTTTGTAACATTTAGGGTGCCAAAGAAAACCAAAAATTTGCTGCCATGGCAAGTATAACCTTGTCACATCCTAAGACTCCAAAATCCATTAACCTTATTAATTTTTCCTAATATTTAAAATTCTACATAACCATATTTTTCTTTATCTGACTTACATGCATAGATCATTTACAATAAAAGAGTACATCCTAAATTTCTAAAAAGGCTCTTTAAAATTGTATATATGTGTTAATATTTCATTAGATTAATAACTAAATATTTGTTACTTTATTGTATAATAAGTAATTATACATAATTTAATTATTAGGTTAATAACTCTAAGTTACTAACATTTAGTATTATGTATTCTTTATCAAGAACAACTGAAAATATGTACTACCAGGAAATAACAATCAAAATCCATGAACATTTTCTAATCAATGGGCTTTCTGAGGTAATAAAAGCTTTGTACAATTAACTTTGTACAAAGCATTATGAGAGACATAAAAAGAATTCCAAAAGCAACAGAATACATTCTTGCCTTTAAGGATGTAAAATATGTCATAATGCTGTAACACATGTAAAGAAATTAAAAAGCACATTATAGAACAATATGGAACACAGGATCAGCTGGATATCCTAGGACCTAAACTGTCAATCCTAGAAATGCCAGTCAATTCATAACATTTTTTTCATGTGTACATGGCACTTTTAAGAAGACATCGATAGACGAAGTACTTATGGAATGAGAACCCTGAAACATTCCTCAGTTTCACAAACCAGAAATGGACTTATTCCTTTGACTCTTGTGGCTATTAAAAACAAAAATAAAATAAAACTTACCAGAAGATTAACAAAATGTTGATTTCTAGATATATAAAATAAATATACTTGTATAAAATAAAATACAAATTTAGAAATCATTAAGTTTACAAAGCAACTAATACAACTGTTAAATATCTATAGTCTTGAACATCATACCACAGATTCTAAGTCTATAGCCTATCTCTCTGACATTCTCTCCCCTTTTATTAATCCACCAAAATTGCAAGGAACATTTTTCCAAGTATAAGGGGACAAAAGTCTACATTCAAGTTTGGGGCTTTATTTGGCACTAGAATTCAGCAGGCCCACTAAGTTCTCTCTCTTTTTTTCCATCTAGTTTCTATCACACCTTCCGATATAAGACTGGATCTCACTCTCACAGAGCACTCCAACTAGCTCTGGATGCCTCAGTCAGAGAAGGATGGAAAGCTGGTGAGAAACAAGAGAATGTTCGTAAGAAAGCACGAGGATGAGTTCTTGAATTAATCCTGAAGAAATTCTGAAAGAACAGAAATCATCTAGCCTGGCAAGAAACTGACTAGGGAGCTTTCTACATAATTCTCATGTGAGATGAGAAAATGTAGGCAACCCTTTTTAACCACATTCTATCCTTACCACCACTGCCTTAATTCAGGCCACCATCACTGTACCCCTGACTTGCTACAGATACCTCCTATTTCTGACCCTAGTTTTGTCCCTTTCCAATCTACTCTCTACCCCACTGCCAGAATTATCTTTCTGAAATGGAATTCTGATTGCTTCACTGCCTGGCTTAAACAATCCCTCCCTACCGCCCTCAAGGCAGAGCCAACACACCACACTCTAATTGCCTGTTTGTCTTGTCTCTACTTGACTATAAGTTCCACGAAAATGGTCAGTTTCAAATTCACAGCTGTGTATTCCTGGCCCTAAAGCAGTGCCTACATAGTGGGCACGCAAACACTTGTTGAATTAATGATGTATTAAGAAGGTCCTCACACTGAAAAATATTTAACAAATTTAACAACAGAACAAATTGCCAAAGAAAAGTATTACATGTTGCTTTTCCAAAGGCAATTTAAAATAAAGGCTTTTTTCTTTTTTTTCCTGTCTAGGACAGTTTACGCATAGATTAGCCTGACGGGGATAGAAATAGGGCACACAAAAACTAGATGTCCTCTCAAATCTATTCCACACCTAAATTTAAAAAGCAGCAGACGGGGACTTCCATGGTGGTGCAGTGGTTAAGAATCCGCCTGCCAATGCAGGGGACACAGGTTTGATTCCTGGTCCGGGAAGATCCCACATGCCGCAGAACAACTAAGCCCGTGCACCACAACTACTGAGCCTGCGCTCTAGAGCCCACGAGCCACAACTACTGAGCCCACGTGCCCCAACTACTGAAGCCCTTGTGCCTAGAGCCAGTGCACTGCAACAAGAGAAGCCGCCGCAATGAGAAGCTCACGCACCGCAATGAAGAGTAGCCCCCGCTCACCGCAACTGGAGAAAGCCCGCATGCAGCAACGAAGACCCAACGCAGCCAAAAATTAATTATTTTAAAATAAAAAGCAGCAGAGGTATTTGCTGTATGGGAGGAAAGGGGAAGGAAAGAGGTGGTGAGAGCTGACTTCAGACTACATCTGGCACAGGGCCTCTTCCTCTCTGACTTCCAGTTAATTCTGCCCCATACGATGCCCTGGCAGAGAGAAGAGGGCGGGAGGAGAGAAAACTGAGGTGACTCATAGATGTGGGAGTAGCTGCTTCCCTCTATCACTACAGCTTCTGTCAGGGACCACACCCCACCCCCGCTTCTGCTGTCCCTGCTCTCAGTGGGTTCTAGTAAAATTGTTTCCTTACCTTTAGGTCTAGAGTGGTAACAGCTTCCTACTATCACCCTGGGAACCCCTGGTCCCTGGGTATGTCACATTCTTTACTGGTTCCCATAACCTTTCCCATATTTCTTTGAATAGTCCCTTCATTAAAGTCACTTCAAAATCCTAGCTGAGCACACTTTCTGTTTCCTGCCTGTGACCTTGACTGATAGTTTATGAACACAAACAGAAATAGCAACTTAGGGTCTCTTAATATTTTAAGTTGACCGTTGATGTTTTACCCTTTCAAACATCCTATTTTCTAGTAATTTCTTTCAGTACAAATTTTTTTTTAATGTGGCAGTTGTTTTTTTCCGATTTCATTTCCAGATTTTGTTTTACCTTTATATTCTTTAAACTTCATGATTTACAACTAAGTAACTGATTATCTCTGTAATTAGAACTACATCTTTGGATATAGGAAAATGTGTTTGAACAGAAAATTTGCAATAGAAAAAATTAGAAAGTCATCCTAGTACAACTAAAGAAAAGTTTCCAATGATGCATACATGTAAAATTGCTCAATGTTTTAAAAAGTTGAAGGCCCAAAAGAAAACCAAGTGTATATATATATTTAAATATTTGGTAAATGATTGAACAATTGTCCATAGATTTAAAAATTATTCTAAATTTAATACAAATAGTTTAGTCTTATCAAGGGTAAAATACAGGTGTGTGGAAGCCTGAAGCTTATATAATTGGGTAAGGGGGGAACCTCTTTATGAAGGAAAACAAAAAGGTAGGCTAAAAATAAGACTGTGCATATAAAATTTGGTATAAGGCCATGAAGGACCCAAAGCAAGTGAGGGCCCTGAAGCTTAAGTTTCATTAGCTTCAAGCTGAGTCCGCCTCTGGTTATAAAAACTAAAATCCTTTTTATAATTCCTTCATCATTAAATTATGGTACTAATAATGTGTATAAAAGGAGAAATTTTAAACTTATTAATGAAAATCTGAACTCTTACTTGATACCAAATTTCAGTAATTTCAATGATATGTCTGCCCCTTTTATACAGCAATCATACAATTATGTAGTTATGTAACCAGACTAGAAGCAAAAGGAACTTCGTAACTATATCTGATTCTAACTGACAAGACTGATAGCTTTTTAAAACTTTTTTTAAAGAAGTGGCTGTGCTCCAGTTAGAATTCAAAGAAAATAGCTATAACTACATTAGGTGAAGAATTAAAATGCAATTCCTAGTAAGGTATCCCAGCAATGGCCAATCAAAATTAGTCAAAAGTAGAACTCATTTTTGAACAAACTGAGTTAGATTCGTTACCATTTTTGCCATTACCATTCATTCAAAAGGTGCCTTTCCTCTTTCCAGAAAACAAAACTGAGAGGTCTATTAAACCTATAATCACCAGTTTACTTATTAAGAAATCATCTTAAAATAAGCACCTCTGTCAAATAAAAGTAGATTCTAAAACAAGGAAGCAGTAAGGCCTTTCTTATTCTGGCATTTAATTTCAAGTAGACTTGGCTAATGTCACTCTTACTTACTGATCTCACTCCCTCCCACTGGAGAGAGTGGGAAGGGAAAGAAGGAAGAGAGGAAAAAGAGAAATCTTGGCTTCAAACGAAATATCCAGATTATGCTGAGACACAGAAACAAAAGTGGGTGTTAAGATGAGCCATGCTGTACTGAAGATTATGCTACATGCTGTTGGCCCTTTGGGAAGGTGTGTGAGACCTGGGCACTCACTTACAGAATCCCCTCCCCTCCCCGGGAACTTAGAGTAGCTTAAAAATTGGCCAGCCTGTTCTATAAAATGGTGGGTTTCTTCCTTATAGTGGTTCTGAAATAAGAGTGGAATGTAAAACAGGCACAGGTTGTCAGACGTCTATGAACCTGATGGAAAGAGAGAAATCAAGCTGAGAGGGAGAATGTCCTCTCTGGGATTCTGACACCTTCGAAAACTGGGACAAGAGTATCTTTTCCCTTCTTTCTCTTTACAACAATGGTATAATAGATATGAACTGGGGCAGGAAATGATGACCCCTTCTCTTCAGATGACAGCCTTTGTTTCCATGACCGTACAACAGCTATGAAAATGAGTTGCAAATATAGAAACAGAGTGGCTGATACTAAAATAATCTTAGAAAGTGTGGCTGAAAGCCTCTTTAAAAAGAAAAACACCTTTGTGCCAACCAAGTCTCACCCCCCTTTCCCAAAGATGAGTTAAATCAAAAGGACAGACCATGCAAAACTTTTCTACATTTTTAATGTAGTGAATTTCTGATGTTAAAATGGAGCAGCACAAAGGTGACAACCGAAAAAGCAGCTCTTGTAGTCTAATCTCTTAAAATCCACACCCTTTCACCTTGCATGTGTGGAAGAAGAAAGAGCAGAAGATAAAATCACTTCCACCTGGACCACTGCTTTTCTTTATCTGTTAAAGGCACGTATATCACTCCCATCAGAGGCTTCATTTTGACACTGCCATCCTGGAGCTTGTCATACTGCTCCAGCATCTGGTTTCCACCTGCAGGACCAACTGGCAATATCAATCTTCCACCAGGCTTTAACTGGTCTATTAGCTAAAAGAAAAAGAAGAGCACATGTACACCAAGCTATAGATTTTATGTTAATAGTCATTTTACATCACTATACACAACTTTCAGTGTCCATGGGCAGAAAGCAGAAATGTACTTTATTTAGTACATACATACTTCCACTGTTAAACTCGTTACTCAATTACCCACTCACTCATTTACCTACCGACCTTCCCTACTACAGTACAAATGTTCTGACGACAGGGACTGTGTCTTATTCATCTTTGTGCCCTTAGCATCTAACACAGTACCTGGTACAACTGCAATGCTCAAAATGTTTGAGTTGAACCACATAATGTAGGACTATCCTCTTGGGAAGGCCAAAGGCAGAACAGGAAATTTCAATTCCTGTATGCCTATTTTGAATCTTTATAGTTTGCAGGGGAGGAGGGGAAGTGTAGAAAATCAGCAAGGAATCCCTATCCTATCTAAGAATTTAAGGCATCACTGAACCAAAAATAAGGGAACCTTGGTTTTATGACTGAATTTAGGATTACTGGCACCATGACATGACGAAGGAAGGTAGGGCTGGAGTCTCTGCAGCATTAGAATGAGGACGCCCTGTCAATGAAGAACCAAAACTACTCAGTGAAAGCCCCTCTGGTCAGAAAATTTTTAAGTCGTATGTCACAATTTGAATGTAGCCTGACAGATGACCACTGATCAAAAACAGTAAGGAAGAAACCTTACTTTGGATAGTATTATCCCAAGGAAGGGTGTCCTTAAATAAAATTTTTGTTGTCAGCAAGTCTACCTTATTTTTTCCCTTTTAATTTTCTAAATGTCAAGGTTTTTAATGAAAAAATAGCAGGCTTCTTCCCACTACTCCAGTCTTGCTCCCTAAATCCACTCATTTTAAATCCTTTCAGCTGTCTTCTTTTGTAGTGCTTACTTCTAAAGCATGTCTTTTTTTTTTTAACTGAAATATAATTGGCATATAAATAGTGTATTAGTTTTAGGTGTACAATATAAAGATTTGATATATGTATATAATGTGAAATGATCACCACAGTAAGTTTAATTAACATCCATTACCACACATAGTTACAGTTCTTTTTTCTTGTGATGAGAACTTTTAAGGTTTACTCTCTTAGCAACTTTCAATTATATGGTATAGTACTAGTGACTATAGTTACCATGCTGTATAATATTTCCTCTTTTATTTCAAATTATGTGGTAGATGAGGACTAAGCTCTCATACATAAACAGCTGTCCCTCGGTATCCAAGGGGGATTGGTTCCAGGACCTTACCTCTGATACCCAAATCCGCAGATACTCAAGTTCCTTATATAAAATGGTATATTTGCATATAACCTATATATCCCATATACTTTAAATCATCTCTAGATTACTTATTATACCTAATACAATGTGAATACCATGTACATAGTTACCAGGTGTGACAAATTCAAGTTTTGCTTTTTGGAACTTTGTGGAATTTTTTTTTCTGAGTATTTTCGATCCATGATTGGTTGAATCCTTGAATGTGGAACCCTCAGATACAGAGGGCCAACTGTATTCTTCTCCTTTCCCCCAATCCAACCAATATCATAATTTTTTATTAAAACCATTTTCAGTTATGACTGTGTAAATGTAATTTGCAGCTGAGCCAAGAGGTACCCAATGATTGTTTCCTTTCTTATATAATAGCTGTTTTCCCTACAGTTAAAAACTGAAGGTTTTTCTTTTTTCATTCCCTTAATTTTCTTTGTAACTGTTTCTAAATCTTGGTACCCTCCCAGCTTCTTAATGAAATTTTCACGCAGTCAAATCTATCTAATTAGTGCCTTCCTTTTTTTAAATTTTTTTTTAACTGCTCTTTTTTCTTTTTTGGTAGGCTCGCTTCTAGTACCTTCCTCCTCTGCTCTAAATCTGGACTGGTTATTCTCCAGGCCTGCTGCATAGCGTTCATACTGGGACTTCCTTTGCAATAATCCTGGAATCCTGGGAACTCTTACCACCTCTCTCTTGAACAAAATTTCCTACCTTCCTAGATACCATGGCTGCTTCTTTTCAGTTTTTCCTGCTCTCTCTCTACTCCCTCATTTTTTGATGATATAATTAAAGCAATTCCTCCAGAAGTATTCTGTGAAACAGTATGTGGAATATTTTTAAAGACAGAGATTGAGATCGGCAAATCTAAAATTATCTTTATTCTATGTATTTAGTGACGTGTGTGGGTATAGAATTCAAGATTGGAAATCATTTTCAATTCAGAATTGTGATGGTTTGCCTCTGACTTGTTCATTCTGATGTTGGTTTTCTATAGTCTGATGCCTTTCTGATTACTGACCCTTCAACGGATTATCTATTTTGCTTTTCTGGAAACTTCTGGAATATTCTCTTTATCTGTAACATTCTGAAATTTCATGGTGATATTGTGGCTTTTTTTTTTTTTTTAAATTCATGGTACTAGGCACTCAAAAGATCTTTTCAAACTATAGAATTATGTCTTTCAGTTCTCAGAAATTTTCTTAGGGCTTAGGGCTAACTGTTCCTCATAAAGACTTCCAAGTAGCAGCCCCGTTATTCATTTATGACTTGTACACCTTTCTACATCATGCTAATACTTCAATTAAAATATGTTAAAACCACTGGTTTGGTCTTTTTTTCAAACAGATAACAGGGCCAGAGAAAATAGCTGATTTTCCTAAGGTCATTCAGCCAGTGAATAAAAAGTCAGTGACCAGAACAAATCCCCTAACTTTCAGCTTCTCATAACTGTCTAAACACACAAAAAAAACCACTTGCAGGTTGGGGAGTAGATGAGACTGGGCAGAAGAGACAGTGTCACTTTTAGCCCCTTGCCATCTAATCAAGAACCATGAAAAAATCACAGGTAATAGAAACCTAAGCCAAGGAGTATTCGGGCTGACATAAGTTTATCAGAGGCTTACTAAAACGAAAACTCAATTTTGTACTTAAATATTTCCTTGACTATGTAACATATACTACTGGAATATCCTTCCCTCTCACTGCAACTATGCAAATCCTACTATTCTTTAAGATTCAGTTCAAATTCTATTCCTATAAGAAGTCTCCTTGACTATTCTATGCATCATACTCTCCCTCCCTTGAACTCCTACAGTACATATTTTGTTTTCCCTTCAGTATCTATCATATGCTGATACATGTATGACACAGCTCTTCTAGAACATAAGGTTTGTGAGGATAAATGTATGACAAATACTTCCTGGTCTTACCCATGCACCTAACACAGTCTTGCACATTCTGGTAGTTAACAATACACCAAGTGATTATCAGATCATCAACTCCAGAGGGACTGTCCCAGTTCTATTGGTGTACTAGTTCTTAGCTGAATCAAATAGTGCTTTAAATAAGACAGCCATGAGCTGGGGCTTAGCAATTTTCATGTTATTTATACAACTGTCTGCATATGAAAAAACTGCCTACTAACTGCAACTAAAATGCACAGCGTTTCTATTTTTAAAAAGTTGAGCATAATTATCAACCAAAAAGAAAAAGCACAACGTAACATAGATGATATTTTGAACATCAATAGAAGTCATTTCCTATAAATTTTTAAGAGCTTTATTTGAATAAAGCAACAAACACAGAAGAAAACCAACTCACTGCCTGGGGCACAACTGGGGCTGCAGCTCCTACATGAATAGCATCATAAGGGGCTTCTTCGGCATATCCCATTCTTCCATCCCCCACTGAAAGAAAAAAAAAAAGCTTTAAAAATCTGTTCAGATAGAACTACCCAGTGTGAAGAATTATAGGAGATTTAAAGCAGGGAAACGATAGATTTTTAGATAAAAGATGCTGTGACAACTGGATATTCAAAGAAAAATTAGATACTTGGACCCCTACCTCACACATACACAAAAATGAACGTCACAAAGATCAAAGGTCTAAATGTGAAAAGTTAAAATGATAGTGCTTCTGAGAACTAATATAAGGACATATCTTCATGATTTCAGAGTGCCTTAAACAGGATACAAAAAGCACTAGAAAAAAATTGGTAAGTCTGACTACATTAAAATTAAGAATTTCTATTTATCAAAAAAGTACAGTATGAGAGTGAAAAGGCAATTCACAGAGTGGGAGAAGAGATTGATAATATGTACAACTAGACACAGGGCTAGTCTATAGAAGTCCTACAAATCAAAGAAAAATATAAGTAACTCAATATCTGAATAGGCATTTCACAAAAGAGGAAATCCAAATGGCCAAACATATGAAATAGTGTTCAACCTCACTGATTAATAGGAAAATACAAAATTAAAATCACAGAGATACTGCCATACATTAAGTGGGCAAAAAGAAAAATCTAATAATACCAAGTACTGGTAGAGACGTGAAGCAATAGGAACCCTGATACATTACTGTTGGGAATGTAAGTTGTTTCAGTCACTTCAAAAAACAGTTTTTGCAGTATCTTTGGTCACCCTATGAACTGTAACAACACGCCTAAAGAAATGAGTGCATGTATGATGAGTGTATATAAGCACCTGGACTTACGTACATTGTGAATATATCTCCAAATCAGAAACAGCCCAAAATATCCATCTACAGTAGCATTAATAAACAAATTCTGGTAATGTTCCTACAATAGAATGCTATACAGCAATAAAAATAAACTATATGCAAAAAGAAGGATGAATCTTACAGACACAATAATGAATAAAAGAAGTCATTCATCATAGAATATATACTGTATGGTTCCATTTAGCTGAAGTTCAAGATTAAATTAAACATCATTTATGGAAATGCAATTAGGTAGTAAATGCATAAAGGTAATAATACCACTAGGGAAAAGGGAGGTAGTCATGATGAGGAAAAAGCAAGCAGAGAACTTTCCAGGTACTAATAATGTTCCATTTCTTTGTTTTGTTTTGTTTTGTTTTGTTTGCGGTACGCGGGCCTCCCACCGCTGCAGCCCCTCCCGCTGCGGAGCACAGGCTCCGTATGCGCAGGCCCAGCGGCCACGGCTCACGGGCCCAGCCGCTCCGCGGCATGTGGGATCTTCCCGGACCGGGGCACGAACCCACATCCCCCGCATCGGCAGGCGGACTCCCAACCACTGCACCACCAGGGAAGCCCCAACAATGTTCCATTTCTTGATCAGTGTGGTGATTAAACAGGTGTTTGGTAAGCTTCACATTTATGTTTTATGCATATTTTGATGTCTGTTATTTTTCACAATATAAAATGTACTCACATGGAAATGTGTCCATGCATACTGCTGAATGGAAAAAAGCAACCTAAAGGACAATATGTAGAGGATAAGTCAATTTAAAAACCATGTGTGTGTGCAGTTTATTCATATGTACATTTATATGTCTAAAAAACTTCAGGAGGAAAAAGAGGGGCTTTCTTTTTTTATCTGACACATCTCTGCACTGTTTAAATTTTTTATATTCGACAACTGTTACTTTGATACTACTTCTTAAAAAGCAATGAAGAAAGAACTCAACATGGCATTTTCTGAAATAGTTAAGTCATATCACCCATGGTCAAGGTAGAACCAGTGTAACATTTTAGAGTAATTGCTTTTTCTTGCTTAGTACTTAAAAGTGAATGTACACTGGCATTTTTCACAGAACTAGAACAAAAAATTTTGCAATTTGTATGGAAACACAAAAGACCCCGAATAGCCAAAGCAATCTTGAGAACGAAAGAAGGAGCTGGAGGAATCAGGCTCCCAGACTTCAGACTATACTACAAAGCTACAGTTATCAAGATGGTATGGTACTGGCACAAAAACAGAAAGATAGATCAATGGAACAGGATAGAAAGCCCAGAGATAAACCCACGCACATATGGTCACCTTATCTTTGACAAAGGAGGCAGAAATGTACAGTGGAGAAAGGACAGCCTATTCAATAAGTGGTGCTGGGAAAACTGGACAGCTACATGTAAAAGTATGAAATTAGATCACTCCCTAACACCATACACAAAAATAAGCTCAAAATGGATTAAAGACCTAAATGTAAGGCCAGAAACTATCAAACTCTTAGAGGAAAACATAGGCAGAACACTCTATGACATAAATCACAGCAAGGTCCTTTTTGACCCACCTCCTAGAGAAATGGAAATAAAAACAAGAGTAAACAAATGGGACCTAATGAAACTTAAAAGCTTTTGCGCAGCAAAGGAAACCATAAAGAAGACCAAAAGACAACCCTCAGAATGGGAGAAAATATTTGCAAATGAAGCAACTGACAAAGGATTGATCTCCAAAATTTATAAGCAGCTCATGCAGCTTAACAACAAAAAAACAAACAACCCAATCCAAAAATGGGCAGAAGACCTAAATAGACATTTCTCCAAAGAAGATATACAGAGTGCCAACAAACACATGAAAGAATGCTCAACATCACTAATCATGAGAGAAATGCAAATCAAAACTACAATGAGATATCATCTCACACCAGTCAGAATGGCCATCATCAAAAAATCTAGAAACAATAAATGCTGGAGAGGGTGTGGAGAAAAGGGAACCCTCTTACACTGTTGGTGGGAATGTAAATTGATACAGCCACTGTGGAGAACAGTATGGAGGTTCCTTAAAAAACTACAAATAGAACTACCATATGACCCAGCAATCCCACTACTGGGCATATACCCTGAGAAAACCATAATTCAAAAAGAGTCATGTACCAAAATGTTCATTGCAGCTCTATTTACAATAGCCCAGAGATGGAAACAACCTAAGTGTCCATCATCGGATGAATGGATAAAGAAGATGTAGCACATATATACAATGGAATATTACTCAGCCATAAAAAGAGACGAAATTGAGCTATTTGTAATGAGGTGGATAGACCTAGAGTCTGTCATACAGAGTGAAGTAAGTCAGAAAGAGAGAGACAAATACCGTATGCTAACACATATATATGGAATTAAAAAAAAAAAAATGTCATGAAAAACCTAGGGGTGAAACAGGAATAAAGACACAGACTTACTAGAGAATGGACTTGAGGCTATGGGGAGGGGGAAGGGTAAACGGTGACAAAGCGATAAAGAGGCATGGACATATATACACTACCAAACGTAAGGTAGATAGCTAGTGGGAAGCAGCCGCATAGCACAGGGAGATCAGCTCCGTGCTTTGTGACCGCCTGGAGGGGTGGGATAGGGAGGGTGGGAGGGAGGGAGACGCAAGCGGGAAGAGATATGGGAATATATGTATATATATAACTGATTCATTTTGTTGTGAAGCTGAAACTAACATACCATTGTAAAGCAATTATACTCCAATAAAGATGTTAAAAAAAAAAAAAAAAAAGTGAATGTAAAGGGGCTTCCCTGGTGGCGCAGTGGTTGAGAGTCCGCCTGCCGATGCAGGGGACACGGGTTTGTGCCCCGGTTCGCGAGGATCCCACATGCCGCGGAGCGGCTGGGCCTGTGGGCCGTGGCCGCTGGGCCTGCGTGTCCGGAGCCTGTGCTCCGCAATGGGAGAGGCCACAACGGTGAGAGGCCCGCGTACCGCAAAAAAAAAAAAAAAAAAAAGTGAATTTAAAAAAATGCAATAACTAGCTCTGAGTATTATTTAGCTTGCATGGGATTTTTCTGAAAATAAAAATTCTCCAGAGAGGAAATTTTTAAAGTTTTCTGATACTTACCAACCAGTTGCACTCTCCCTGAAGACAAAAGCATTGGATCATCCTTTCTGACATTATTTACTGAGTCGTCTACTAGCTCTTTAATGTGGTCAATTCCTATGACTTTTCCACTAGGCCCAACCTGGAAGTGAAAGAATAATTCAATAGTTCACTGGTTTATTTTTCTAAAGCGTCATTAAAGTATTTCTTTATCCAAAGTCATATTCTGCAATGAGAAATCAGGACAAATAAACAGCTTAAGCCTCCAATTAGATTGTTAAACACTCAGTTTATTATAAATTATTTGGCAAATACAACTTTCTCAACGATAACCCTTAAATGAATAATGATACTTCAGTAATTAAGAAGCTAGAATAAATTACAAAAACTTGTAATACTAAGAAAAATGATAGCTTTCTTCAATTTCTAGTTTTTAAATCCAGGATCTTGAAGTGGGACTCATCTGCCAATATTAAATTGTACTTATTAGTGCAACCATTTTTTATTTAAATTCTATTTAAAAGTGTGACTTTAAATATTAAAATGTTACATAAAAAAATTTTTGTATAGGGATTTCTATACCTGATTCTACTGCCACATGTGGGAAATATAAAAATACATAAGGCCCCAAGTATAAATATTAATTGTAAAATAAATTTAACACAATAAAGACTCTGAAGTCAGACCGCCTGTGTTCACATCTAGGTTTCACCACTTACTTACAACTCTATAACCTTGAAAAGTTATTCCATCAATCAGGTTCCTCAACTGAAAAATGAGGAGGAAGGGGGTACACACCTCATAAATCATGTGAGGAGTAAATAAGAGAATACAGGAAAAGCACTGAGAACACAGACTAACACATGGTAAATGTGTGAAAAACACTGATTAGTATCAGTTCCAAAAAGATAACTCAGAAATCTAATGATATTTTAAAAAATGATTATGCCTCTGAAACCATAAACATGTCAAGTATAGAGAAGAAGTCATTAATTAAATACCATTTCTAGTATTTAGTTACATCCCATTAGTGAGGGTTTAACTTGTACAAAACAAGTCAAACAACTGAAAACAAGTATCTGAATCCTTATTGTGTGCCTGGCACTGCTCTGGATGCCTAGGATACATCAATGAAAAAAAATCAGACAAAATTCCCACCTCTCTGGAGCTTACATTCCAGTAGTCTGCCAATTATATATGCACAGCAAATTAAACGGATTCTAGTCCTAAAGGATCCATAAATCCTAACATAACTAAACCATACCCTTCCAAGCTGGCCTACAGGTACAAGATTTTTCATAATCAACCTGATTTGATTATCTGAACACAGATAAACCTTTACTTCAAGGTGCCTGAGTGGGCCTCCAGACTTACACTGTGGATAGTCATTTACCAGATAAGCCTCTGATGATAAAAATCTGAAGTATAACAAACAACGCTTTTTTTTTTTTTTTTTTTTTGCGGCACGCGGGCCTCTCACTGTTGTGGCCTCTCCCATTGCGGAGCACAGGCTCCGGACGCGCAGGCTCAGCGGCCATGGCTCACGGGCCCAGCCGCTCCTCGGCATGTGGAATCTTCCCGGACTGGGGCACGAACCCGTGTCCCCTGCATCGGCAGGCGGACTCTCAACCACTGCGCCACCAGGGAAGCCCACAACGCATTTTTATAAGAGCATTTTTCTTAATGTAAAAAAAGCTCTCCTTCAATTCCAATAAACCTGTAGGAGTGTTTGGAAATCAGGCTGTATTCTGTTCTGCCAGGAGAGTACTTGGAAGATTGAAGTTTGGGAGCTACTGGTTGCTTTGTGATCACAGAGAAGAGCATATCGGAAAACGAAGCCAACATGTGGAGGAAAGCAAAGTCAAACCAAGAACCAGAGAGAAACCCATTGTCCATAACAACATTTGATCTTCTTCTGAATCCAGCCATATAAGAAGTCAGATATACCTCTAGACTCTTCCATTAAATTCCCTTCAAGTTCTGCCACTTTGACTGAATGTTCTGTCACTTCAACAACAACAAAAAGAAATCCTAGGTGATACATATTCTAACTGCTATCTTAATAGAATTTAAAAAGGAACATTTCTTCCAAACATATTCACTTTATGCATATATAGAAAACCTTCAAAAACTGCTAGAGAAAAAAATACACAGCCAAATCATATAATATGCTTCTGTTGGGGCCAGAATGGTAAATAAAGCTCTTACCATACGTGCAAAACATGCAGTAAGGATTCCACTTCCAGATCCTACATCAAGAGCTTTAGCTCCTTCATGCAATTGATCAAATAGAAGTTCTAGTGCATATGCATGCTGCCAAAAGAAAACAAAGCAAGTATTCATTTTTTTTCAAGACTCTATAAAGTATATACACCATGGCATACAAATAAAGTTGCTAACTTGTCACCAAGTTTTCTACTATTGTCATCTACCAAAACAATGAAAACATAACATATTATATACTTATATCTACACAGGAATTACGTATAAGAAAATTCTTGTTTGATTAAAATTCTTGTGTTTTAGATAAAGTGTTCAGTAATTTTAGATCTCCAGTGTGCAAATTTTTTAAATTTAATTAATTCAAAGTCAAAAGCTACAAAAAGATTTACAGTGAAAAGTCTGCATCTCACCCCTGTCCCCAAACAGTCTCACTTCCTAAAAGCAACCAGTGTTACCAGTTTCTAGTGATTTCTTCCAAACATATTCACTTTATGCATATATAAGCAAATACATATGCATTTATAAATTTATTATATCTTGAAGGAGGTTCCTTATCACTATTTAAACAGTGTGTTCACTCTTAAGGCTGAAGAGTATATTTTTGTATGAATGTATTTTAGTAATAAATATACCTGATGAGAGATATTTAAGTTAGCTTCAATCTTCTATAACGAGATAAAATAATCTTAAAATGTGTACCTGTAAGATAATGTAGTAACCTTTTTAATAATCTTATAAAGTATATCTACAGGACAAATTCCTACAAGTGGAATTAAGGGGGCCAAACGATATATATTTTTATGTTTACAGTATATATAAATGACAAATCAAATAAAATCATGTTGGTTATGCTTTGGACCAAACCAAGAAATAAAGGCTTCTCTACTCCATCCTCTTTATAAACTTACATTTTAGTGCTCTTCCAAAATATGAGGTTAGAATTAATAAATGTTATCTCAACAGCTGCCCTTAAATGCCTGGTATATTCATTATTAAAAATCATCAGATCCAGTAGCAATAAGCACATTCACTCTCAGATCTTGGTTGACAAAAATACATATCCATGAATCCATAGTGACAGTAAGTAAATACATCCTTCTATACATACATAAATGGAGAACAAGGAGAAAATGTTCTCAACTGTTTTTAAATATAGATGAAAAGATGAACTTAGAAAACTGCCATTTGGCAACCATTTCAGTAATAACTGATTGAGGCAAAAATCACAAATGGATGCTAAAACTAGTGTATTATCATTTGATGAGTAACAAGATATTTACATACTCTCAAAGTGTTTGCCCCAGACACTTATTAATTACAAAACGTTAAAGTAGTAACTTTACAATGGAGTTCAGAAGTTTCTTGGTGGAGAAACCTGATTCACACGACCTCAGTCAGATGATTAGAGTTAACATCACCAATAATGGGACACTCTGACATCACATGACATCTGCTAAAATACATCACTTCTGGGATTTTCCAGGCAAATATGCATAACTCATATCTAATCAAGAAGAAACATCAGACAAACCTAAATTGAGAGGCATTCTATAAAATAACTGGCCTATAACGTTCATAAACATTGTCAAGACCATAAAAGAAAAGACTGAGGGATTGTTCCAGATTAAAAAGACAAGGCAATTGAATGAAACTCCTGACCTGCAACTTTCTTTTCCTATAAAGGACATTACTAGAACAACTGATGAAATCTAAATAAGGTCTGTAAATTGGCTAAGTGTTTAATCAATGTTAATTTCCTGATTTGGACAACTGCACTATGGTTATTTAAGTGAATGTCCTATTTTTAAAGGTAAAAAGTATTCTGCCTACAAATTACTCCTAAAGAGTTCATAAAAAAGGAACTATATATATATATAGGGAAAGGGGGGGAGAGAGAAAGAACAAATGATAAAACAAATGAAGTAAAATGATAACATTTGGTGAGTATGGGTAAAAAGTATATGGGAATCATTTGTACTATTCTTAGAACATTTCTGTAAGTCTGAAATTATGCCAAAATTTAAAAAAAAAATTTTTTTTAATCATCAGAAACAGGTAACATTCAAAATGGAGGATAGAATGGAAACTCCCTATTGTGGAAAACTAACTTAGGTGATAAAAGCTAGAATACTGGTTACCTTGAGGATAGAGGTTGACTAGGAAAAGAGGCCTTTCTGACAGAGGGAGCCTTTTAGGTGCAGGAAATATTCTGTATCTTGATCTGGATAGTGGTTACATATATGTACACACGTAAACGTTCATCAAGCTGTACACTTAAGATGTGTGCACTTTATTGTGTGTATATTATAATTTAATAAAAATTTTTTGAAAATACTGTTTATTCCAATCACTAAAAGTGGAGAATCAGACATTTATGTACCTCCTGATGTGATGAACAGAAGAACCATTAAGGAGTTTTCTTGAAAAGAAAAAAAAAGGAACAAGTTAAACACCGCTAGGAAACATTTAACCAAGTTCAGAATATGGGAAATTCTATAGGATAAATGAACAAATTTTGTCAATTAATAAATGGCATTTTAAAAAGGGGGACTGTTAAAATTAAAAGAGACTAAAAAGACTAAAAAAGACTAAAAAGGTACAATGTAAGGCTCTTGTTTGGATCCTGATTTAAACAAATCAACTGTAAAAGAATTTTTTGAAACACCTGGCCAAGTTTGAACATGGACTAAATATGAGATAATACTAAGGAACATTGTTAGTCATGATATGGTATTGTAGTTGTGCTTTTAAGTCTTTCAGATATATACTATCTGGGGGTAAAATAATATTAGGTTTGGGATTGCTTTAAAATATTTCAGCAAAAGAGAAACAATTATATAAGACAAGATTAGCAAATTTTTGGTAATTACTGAAGTTGGGTGATGGCTACTTGAGGGTTCATTATATTATTCTATTTGCACGTGTGGTGCTGAAAATTTTCCATATTAAAAAGTTAAAAAGAAAAGATGTTAAGGCTATCTTTTCTCACAATTAACATAAAAAGGGGAGACGGCCATTAATAGATGTAGCCTCATATAATCCAAGGATTTTCAAACCATGTTCCAGAAAGTCATAAAGGTTCCACAGAACCCTTTAGGAGTAACACACAAATGTAGACCGGTGGTTGGTGTGTTTGGTAAAAGGGTAACAGAGAAATAACTAAAATTTTCAATTTTTCATATAGATTCTTTTGCAAAGAGCTTCTTGCCTGATGAATGGAAACCACTAGTACTATGAAAAAGAATCCTGGATTAAGTGTTCAAAGTACTGGATTCTACTGGTTCTGCATTTATTACCCCTTGACTCTGGAACTTATTTTTAGCTCATTGTTCCTCAGTTTCCACATCATTAAAATGGAGAGAAAAAAGTTGTTCCTATTCTGCCTTCTCCATAGCAGTACCACTGTGAGCAAAAGTGATGAAGTATGTAAGTACTTTATAAATTCTAAAGGATTTACGAATAAAAGGTATAATGTTCACATTAATGAAAATTCAACCATTACAGCTCAGTGACCTGATGCTGCTATTCTTTAAGGTACTTCGAAGTCATTTGTAAAGGTAAAATTAACAGTTAATTGATCTTTTACTTCCATTTAGTGTATTTTTGGAAAAACTCTCTCTTAGGAATCTTGTATATAACTGTCAAATAATCAGTGGCTTCCCTCTTTTGCTTGGTTAGAGAACAAAATGACTTGGTTAATCAAAAAAATCTAGTTACTACCCTCCTTTCCCTTTTCTCCTGGTATCCTGTCCCATCCATTCCCTTTCTGAACAAGTCGATCCTAAAGCCATTAAGTTGGGCTGAGTAAGGTAGTTGCCCATACCCAGGTGGCAGAGAGAGAAGCTGCAGCGTCCAGTTAGAAGTGTCAGAGCCCAAGCAGGATGAGGAGGGCATCTGTGTTCACATAGGGAAGCAGATCCAAACAGGAGTCAGAATCCAAGGTAGACAAGGAGGATTTCTGCACAACACAGTGGACCAGTGCCAGGTGTCAGACATAAATGATGGAGGACGGGGTGGTATGAGAAGGGTTGGGGGAGAAAGTGACAGCAGCGGGAAATGGGCTATATACAGTCGGATTGATCAAATAAATAAATATATCAAGGAAAAAGGAACCATGTTTTTCACTGTTAGAAGTTAAATATGGAAAGGGAAAAGACAGGAAACCATGCATACTGATATAAATAAATAAATAAACAGGGAAAAGACACATAATCTCAAAGGACCCCCTCACAAAATAATTATTAATTACAAGAGCCAAAAACAGTAACTCTACAGCGGAGAAGGCTGGCAGACACCACCTTAATCAAGTGAACAACATCAGTAATGGGACAAATCAAAATTGTATTGTGATACCATGTAATGAAAACCCAGCATCACTTCTGTGATCTTCCCACCAAAGAGGCATAACCTGAATGGAATCATGAGGAAACGCTAGACAGCCCAAACTGAAGGACATCAACAAAATAACTGGCCTGACTTCTTCAAAAGAGTCAAGGCCATGAAAGTCAAAGAAAGGCTGAGGATCTGGTTCAGATCGAAGGAGACTAAAAGAGCAGTGATTCAGCACTGGATCCTTCTGCTATCAAGGACATCATAGGGACAACTGGAAAAACTGAAAACGAGTTTGAAGATTAGATGGTAGTAATGTGTCAATGTTCATGTCCTGGTTTTGATGGTTATGTTGTGGTTGCATAGCAGAATGTCCTTTGTAGGAAATAAACTACACCCTGAAGTATTCAAGAGTGATGGGGCATCATTTCAGCAACTTACTCTCAAAAGGAGTAAAGAAAGGTTCTTGACAGTGTACTCGCAACTTTCCCATAAGTTTGAGATTGTTTCAAAAATTTAAAAAATATCTGACTAACCTTATCTTTCTTTGATGCTTCAAAATGATACAATGGAATACTATCTCTGAATCATCATTATGACCATCAACCAGTGGAACAAGAAAGTGTTAGTTAATGAGGTTTCTATGAGACACATTGGATTAACTTTTACTGAGGAAACTACTGGGGACATTTTATTTAGCCAAAGCTATTGTTCTTAGACAAGAGGCTTAGCCCGAAGAATGGAGTCTCTAAGAGAGAGTTCGTGAACTTTTTTCAGGAAGAAGCTTTTATCGGATTTTTCAAAATGATCAGTATCCCCTGAAAGTTTAATAATTTCCATTAATACAATAACAAGTATCATATTTGTATGAAGTAATCAAAGAAACAAAATAACTCCTTTAACACCTGGGCTTTCCTGAGTCCAAAACTGAAAGGACTAGAAGGGACTTCTTTAAGGTGCCAATCCCTAATCTATAGGCAGTACTGTCCCAACTTAATTCCAAAAGAAACTCAGGAATTTTTTTTCAGTACTACATTTGCATAAGATTTGTTTTTTTAAAGAGGGGTATGCTAAGTTATTATTAAAGTCCCATTCAGATTTAAAATGTCAAGGCCTTCAATCACAATTATTAGCTTTTTACATGCTTTTATCACTATAGCTAATATTCTTCTGGATAATCCAGGCTCATTTCTAAATCTAAAAATTAATTTTTTTTAAAGTTCATTTTTATAATTATGAAAAATTTCAAACCCACAGAAAATACAATGAACATCCTTTTCTCCTCATATAGTCACCAACTATTTATATTGTGCCATACTATTTTACCAAACCACCTGAATATGCTGTGGACATAATACTACACTCCTAAATACTTCAGCATGCATCTGCCAAAAAAACCAAACTAGGACATCTTCCTTTGCAACCACATCACCATTACCACACTCAAGAAACTCATTAATTTAGTATCATCCAACATAAACACCACACTCAAATTTCCTCAGTTGTCTCCCAAATCTCCTTTACAGCTGTTCCCCCCACCAATCCATTCAAAGTTCATGCACTGCATGTGCCAATCTAGAATATTCTCCCCCAACTCTGTTCCATCCACCACTTTCCTTTGTCTATCAGAACACTGACTCCTTTTAAAAGACCTGTCCAGTTGTCCTACATAATACCACAAACATTCTAGATGTGTCAATTTCCTCACGGTTAGATTTAGATCAAAGAACTTGAGCAAGAACAGCACACAGGGCTTGCAGGGTACCTCCTACTGCATCACATCAGGATGCACGTAACATTGGACCATCTCACTACTGGACTTGCCAAGCTCAACCACTCAGTAAATGTGGTAACCACTAGATCACTCTATTTTCAAGGCATATTTTTCTCTTTGTAATTAACAAGTAATATGTTGAATAATAATCTGAGACTACATGGATATTTCTGTTCCCCAACAACTTTCCTCTTGGTTTTAGATTAATTGATGATCTTTGCCTAATTCAATTATTACACTGATAATTACAAAGAACTGATTTTTAAAATTCTATTATTCTTTCCACACATAAGTGGTATTCTTCTGTTTTTCATTTTTTTCCCCATCTTGCTATTTTATTTTTAAATCCCTATGGACTCAGAGATTTTTGTTTCTGAATTCACTGTGCTATAATCCATTGTCTTCACTATCTACCATTTTTTGATTCTCAAATTGTCTCCAATTTGGCTTCTGGGAGTCTCTTTAAACCTACTCCTATGTCCTCCTGACATTACCCCATTAGCCTCTGAGTACTTCTTCACTTTCTGGAATTTAGTCACTTTTCCATGAAGCTCTAGTCTCTTTTAGCAAGAAATAGAATTTGGGGTTCAATATCTGGATGCTAAATATGTTCACTGCTACCAGGATGCCATTTCATGTTTTTCTGTAAGTAAGACTTTGGAAAATATTCCAGGGTTGTAGTTGCTTCCAAACCTGTGACTTTGAGGTTCATTAAATGCAGATACAGAAATGGTCAATAAGCACATGAAAAGATGCTCAACATCATTATCACTGGGGAAATGCAAATCAAAACCACAATGAGATATCCCTTCATAGCTACCAGGATGGATAAAATAAATAAAACATACAATAACAAGTGTTGAGAAGGAAGTGGAGAAATTGGAAACCTCATACATTGCTGGCAGGGTTGTACAATGGTGCAGCCACTTTGGAAAATAGTTTGGCGGTTCCTCAGAATGTTAAACACAGAATTACCATATGACCCAGCAGATTCCACTCCCAAGTATATACCCAAGAGAACTGCAAACATTTGCACACAAAAACCTGTAAACTAATGTTCATAGTAGCATTATTCACAGTAGCTAGAAAGTGGAAGGAACCCAGATGTCCATCAACTGATGAATGAGTAAACAAAATGTGGTATATCCATACAAGGTAATATTATTTGGCAATAAAAAGAAATGACATACTGAAGCATGCTACAACATAGATAAACCTTGAAAATATTGTGCAGAATATAAAAAGCAGTGATAAAAGGCCACATATTGTATTATTCCATTTATGTGAAATGTCCAGAATGACATAGAAACAAAAAGCAGGTTAGTAGTTGCCAGGACCTGAAGAATCAGGGATGGGAACTGACTGCTAAACAGGTATAGGGGTCCTTTCTGAGGTGATGAAAATGTTCTGAATTGAGATAGTAGTAATGTTTGTACAACTCTAAACAGACTAAAAACCACAGAACTGTATACTAAAAAGGGATAAATTATATCTTAATAAAGCTATTATTTTTCTTTAAAAATGCACCATTTGCCGTGGAGTTAGTGCCACGTCTCATTTGGTAGTGAACTGGACACTCAGCACCACACTTCAGAGAAAAGAAAAATTTCATGCAGTATTTCCCATTTATCTGAAAAATACCCCTCCAGGCAATTTCCCAAACATGTTGAGTACCAATTCTCTAAAATAACTTTTATTATTAAACGAATATTTCTATATAAATTTTTCTTTTTAAGTAGCACTTCAAAGCGTATTCAGGGATCTTAAGACTACAATTTTTTTGTTAATCATTAATTTCTTTGAATAGGTAATGCGTACAAAAACCATTCCTACTCCATAACTAAAAGAAAAACTCTAAATACTCTTCTGCACTCTACTTTTGTGATGTTTCTTGAAGATCTTGCCATATTCGTATTTACATAACTTTATTCATTTCACTTCACAGTATTTCACTGTATGGATCTACTATAATTTATTAACCATCCACTATTAGTGGACTATTAGTGATTACTGTTATTTTTTTGTTATTATAAATAATGTGTTAATAAATATCCTCAGTTATTTTGTACTTGTGCAAATATTTTATGGGATAAATATCTTGAAATAAAACTGGAGAGTCTAAGGTATATTCATCTCACATGTTTTAGCTATTGCCAAACTGCCTTCCAAAAACACTATCAATTTACTTTCCCAATCAAAAAAATAATTTGTCAGTTTCCCTTTTCTAATACAAAGTAATAAACTTTTGATTTCTGATGATAGGAGAAAAATGGTACTTTATTGTAGTGCTAATTTGCGATTCATTAAATATAAGTGAAGATGACATCGTTTCATTTGGTTAAATGCCAATGTCATTTGTATTTCTTTTTCTATGAACTACGTTCTTGTACTTTACCCACTTCCTTTTGGGCTTAGTAGTATTTTACTTCTTAATATATAGGATACACACATACACATGTGTATATATGTATTCCATATATGTAAATATATGGAGATTTGCCCTATACTGTCATATGTATTTCAAATATTTCTCTCAGTTTTTCCTCTTTTGATTTTGTTTATATGTTCCATCTACAGAAATCCAAGATTTTAATGTTTCAAAATATTGAATATATCAGGATTTTTAATGGCTTCTAGGTCTTCTGTTATGTTTAAAAAGTCATTTTTATTAAATATTTATAAATACATTGCCTATTTTTTTCTTCTAGTAAAATTATTAGTTCACTATGAATATACGTGTAGAATTTATTTTGGTATAAAGAAGGCTTTAAGTTTAAATAAGAGTTTCTCCAACCCCAAATACTTGCAGAGAATCAGAAAAGCTATTGTTCTTTTCACCAAAAACCAACAGAGTACCGATTCAAATAACTGACATTTAAAACCCAAGAAAATTCGCAACAGATTAAAAGTGCTAAGTAACTTAAAACAGGTCCTTCTCAGAGTTATACAGCTTCATAACTGCTATACGTGATCAGTCCCTAACGAATTATCCAAATAAAATATGAAACATTATTCAACTTGAGATTTCTTTAATGTCTATTATATTTTTAAAATATTCTCTCCCTTAATTAACACACCTCTAAGTAAATAACCTTTTATATACAATTTTTTATATACAATTTTTACATGATTAGATGCTAATGACAACCACCAAAAACTTTAATGAGTTTCTACCAAAAAGAGTTCCTTCTACACATCTTGTATTAAGAATAAGATTATTCTTATTAATTCATTACCAATTTACATAACTCATAGATGACAAAACTGATATAATTAAAAGTTAAAAATGTTCTTTAAACCATTTTTACTGAAGAAAGCACTCTTAGAGGAAAAATGTGATCCATTTGTACCCAAATGACCAAAGTTAACTTACCATGTGTGGAGCACTGATTGTTGCTTGGAACCCTGCAAAAGAAGAAGAGAACTACTGATACACTCAACTGTAAAAACACACGAAATACTCCATGTAATTCCTTTTCTAACATCCATAAGTTGTTTTTCATAATAATTATTTTCACTTTTATGGTCTCAAGAAATAAAACTTTTATTTTGTACTTTACAGTACTGTCATGCACAGTTAAAATTAGAAAATATAATCATGCCAAAGGCTAGCATGCTCAGTGCAACAGTCCCACTATTTCCAAAAATTTCTTCTCCCATATAGTTAGTTAAGGACGAATTTCATTAAGTTGAGTTGATAAATTTATGATGTTTTTTCTTTAGATTTATAAAAAGAAAATAAGCTTCCATATATCACAGAGTATGCAAAACCCTTGCAAAATTAAATTGCTTCATATTTTTGGCACCTTAAAAAAAACTAGAACTGGCAATCAGAGTAGCTTAAGAGACTAATAAGCTACTTCAATTTACTCTTTACACTATCAACTAATGTTAATTAAAACAATCTTTTCTCCATTTTTAGCTTTTAGTTTTTTCTTCCAGTGTTGCTTTCTCAAAACTTATTTACCTGCTTCTGCGTCTGAAGCAATTTTCACTGAGCGGTGGTAGCAGGTGCCTTCGGGGTTCAGAAGCTCCCCAGGATCTTCTCGCTGACTGTTAGAGTGCTTCAAAAGAAGGCAGCACCGCAGCTGGCCCACAAAATCCTGAGGCACTTCTAAGCCTCAAAGGCGCCCACTGCCAAGGCTCAGCAGTTCAGCAAAACCTGCTTCAGGAGAAGGAGTTAAATATGGAACTTTCTAAAAACAAGCACAAACCAAAAAATTCAGGGCAAGTGAAGCAGAGAAGTCAGTAATAACTTAGTTACACATTCCCTTTAATACTGATTTTTAAGATTGATGCTAATGCAAAAACCAACCTTAGTCAACACTGAAGACCCTAAAGAAAACTCAGCACATAGCTTAAACTGTAAGTTTTCATTTAAAGTATGTTTTAAGAATATTTTTATAGAATTCTTATATGTATTGTTTAAAAAATAGAAAAGACACTTCATATATTACATCATTTTATTAAACTGGGTAAGTTTGGGATTATGAAACTTACTAAGGCATAAAACTCAAATTAGCAAGGTACTAGATACACATCTGGGTCCCAGCCTATTTTTACTTACATAGATTACAGAGTAAATGAGTAAAATTTGTGACGTTTTCAGAAATCCAAAGCTTACCTATTGATTGTGGAGAATCCATATAAGGGTTACACTTTGCATAGTGAGAGCGGTCTGTGGCCAGCATTACTTCAAATACTTTATCTGTCTTGATGATTCCATTTTCTGAAATGAACGAAGCAATATTTTAAGCTGGAAGTGGCATAATCAGACATATTTTAGAATAATTATTCTGGCTACACTGTAGAGACTAGATTGGAAGAGAGCAAAATTGAAAGTTGTTGCAATGGCTCAGGTAATCACAACCTGGTCTTTAATAATGAAAGTAAGGATGAAGAAAAGTAGAAGGATTTGAGTTATATTTAGTAGGTAATGTATACCTGACTGACTAGATTTGGAGGTGGGAGGGGGGTAATGGTTGAAATGTTGATGTCATATACTGATTTGCAAAATCCTAGACAAGGATCAGAGCTAAGGAAAAAAAGGACAAGTTATTTATTCAGTTAGGAGCTACTGACCATACACATAGAGATATATAGCGGTCAGTTGGATAAATGGATCTGGGGCGCAGGAGAAAAACCTACAACAAAGATATAAATTACTAGTTGTATAGATGGCAACTAAACCAACGGAAGTGAACTAAAGTGGCCAGGTAAGAATACACAAAAGTGTACATTTAGGAGAAATGCAAAGGAAGTAGAGCCTTCAAAGATTATGACAAGGAGCAGACACAGAGGTAGATGAAAATCAAGCAGATATACTGTTACAGAGCCCAAGAGAAACAAATTTTCCAGAAGGAAAGCAAGGTCAATATGCTCTTCCCTCAGTGTCCATAGGGAGTTGGTTCCAGAACCCCAGCAGATACCAAAATTTGTGGATGCTCAAGCATCTTATATAAAATTGCATAGTTTTTCCATATAACCTACGCATCTCCTCCCATATACTTTAAATCATGGTTAGACTACTTGTAACACCTAATACAATGTAAATGCTATGTAAATAGTTGCCAAACATGTGGCAAATTCAAATTTTGCTTTTTGAAATGTTATGGAACTTTTTTCTTCTTCAAATATTTTCAATACAGTGGGTTGAATCCATGGAGATAGAATCCATGGGTATAGAAGGCTGACTGTATATATTTGCTCCCCCAACTATCAATTCTTTAAGATTAAATATAATGTTAAACTTCAATAACCCTTATTAACCATGCACACAGTAATTATTCAATAAAGGCGTTATTAACTCACTCAGTAAGTTTACTGTCTAATACATACCAGACACAGTGCTACATACTTAGGGTGATAATAAACAAAATAGCATAGTTCTTGTCCTTACAGCTCTAAAATCTGTAAGATTAAATGTATCAACTTGACTTTAACAATCCAGAAATGAATTTTTTAATCAAAACATGCTTTGCTTTATTTGGCTACACTATGAACAACTTTTTTTTTCAGATTTCTTTTTTTTTAATTGAGGTATAATTGACACACAACATTATATTAGTTTCAGATATACAACATAATGATTCAATATTTGTTTATGTTAGAAAATGATCTCCACAATAAGTTAACATCTATTACCATACAATTACAGAATATTTTTTCTTGTGCTGAGAATTTTTAAGATGTACTCTCTCAGTAACCTTCACATATGCAACAGAGTATCATTAACTACAGTCACCATACTGTACATCCCCATGACATTTATTTTACAACTAGAAGTTTGTATCTTTTGAGCACCTTCACCCATTTTGCACCCCACCTGCCTCTAGCAGCCACTAATCTGTTCTCTGTATCTATGAGCTTGGTTTTTTGTTTATTTTTTTAGATTCCACATGTAAGTCAGATCATACAGTATTTGTCTTTCTCTAACTTATTTCCTTTCACATAATAGCCTCAAGGTCCATCCATGTTACAAATGACAAGATTTCATTCTTTCTTATGGATGAATAATACTCCATTGTATATAAACATCACAGCATCCATATCTATTCATCCATGGATGGACATTTAGGTTGTTTCCATATCTTAGCTATGGTAAATGATACTGCAATGAACATGGGGGTGCATATATCTTTTCAAATCAGTGTTTTTGTTTTCTTTGGATAAATACGCAGAAATGGAATTGCTGGATCATATGGTAGCTGTATTTTTAATTTTGTGAGGAACCTCCATACACAGTTCTGTAGTGGCTGCAACAATTTATACTCCCACCAGTAGTGCACCAGGGTTCCCTTTTCTTCATAATCTTGTAAACACTTGTTATTTCTTGTCTTTTTGAGAACAGCCATTTTAACAGGTATGAGCTGACAGTACCTCACTGTGGTTTATGATTTGCATTTCCCTGATGATTAATGATGTTGAGCATCTTTTCATGTACCTGTTGGCATTCTGTATGTCTTCTTTGGAAAAATGTCTACTTAGATCCTCTTCCCATTTATTTAATGGGGATTGTTTGATTTTTTTTGCTATTGAGTTGTATATACTTGGGATATTAACCCTTTATCAAATATATGATTTGCAAATATCTTCTCCCATTCAGTAGGTTGCCACAGCTATTTTAAAATGAGACTTAAGCATCATGAGAAGTTTAAAATATTTATGCAAATGAATTTAATGTATTCATCAACTGTGGAGCCTCCAGGTTCTAGAGAGTAATGGTGCCCACCAGAATCTGAATTTCTCCACATAGCCACTCAAAAACCACCTAAACCTAAGATCAAGAAGGGGCATAAACAAAACCACACATGACCCATGCCTTCACATTACTAGGACATAGAGAATATCCAGACTTCATATTACTTACCAGTAGAAAAATAAACAACACATTCCAACAAAGCTTCTGCTATTGCTGCAAGCCTGTGGGTATAGAAAGCAAAGGTAGGGACTGAAGTTTAAAAGACTAAGTAGAAGGAAGTAGGGAATGCAGATGAAGCACAGACAAAATTATTCCCAGAAAGAGAAACTACAACACTAAGTACTAAAATAGTGAACACAGGTCTGGGACTTAGAAGTTCACTGTACTGGCTACAAGGAAGGAACTTAAACATCAGCAGGCTAACAAAGGTCCCAATACCATTCAATGGCGAAAGAACAGTCGTTTTCAACAAATGGTGCTGGGACAACTGGATAGCCACATGAAAAGAATAAAGTTCAATCTTTACCTAATATCAAATACAAAACTTAACTCAAAATGGATCAAAGATCTAAACAAAGAACTAAAATAATAAAAATCACAGAAGAAAATACTGGGGTGAGTCTTCATGACCTTGGATTTGGCGGTGGATTCTTAGATATGACACCAAAAACATGAGCAATAAGAGAAAAAAATGGATAAACTGGATTTCATCCAAATTAAACACTTTTGTGCTTCAAAGGACATTATCAAGAAAAAGGTAGGGCTTCCCTGGTGGCGCAGTGGTTGAGAGTCCACCTGCCAATGCACGGGACACGGGTTCGTGCCCCGATCTGGGAAGACTCCACATGCCGCGGAGCGGCTGGGCCCGTGAGCCATGGCCGCTGAGCCTGCAGTCCGGAGCCTGTGTTCCACAATGGGAGAGGCCACAACAGTGAGAGGCCTGCGTACCGCAAAAAAAAAAAAAAAGAAAAAGGTAACTCACAGAACGAGAGAAAAATAATTTGTAGATCATACAACTAAAAAAGGACTTTTATCTAGAATATATAAAGAATTCTTATATTTCAATGTAAAAGGACAAATAACTCAATTTTAAAATGTGCAAACTATCTGAACAGACATTTCTCCAAAGAAGATATACAAATAGCCAATAAGCACATAAAAAGATGCTGGACATCATTAGTCATCAGAGAAATGCAAATTAAAACCACAGTGAGATACCATTTCATACCCACTAGGATGGCTATAATCAAACTGTCAGATAATAACAAGTGTTGCAAAAATGTGAAGAAATCAGACCCTTATGCACTGCAAGTAGGAATGTGAAATGGTGCAGCCACTTTGAAAAACAGCCTGGCAGTTCCTCAAATGGTTAAACAGAGAATTACCATAGGACCTAGCAATTCTACTCATATGTGTATACCCAAGAGAAGTGAAAACGTACGTCTATACGAAAACTTGTACACAAATGTTCACAGCAGCATTATTCATGATACCCAAAAAGTGGAAACAACCCAAATGTCCATCAACTGATGAACAGATAAACAAAATGTGGTATATATCCATACAATGGAATATTATTATGTCATAAAAAAGAATGAAGTACTAATTCATTCATCCTATTATGTAGATGAACCTTGAAAACATTATGCTAAGTGAAAAAACTCAGTCACAAAAGCTCGCATATTGTATGATTCTATTTAATGAAATTTCCAGAATAGGCAAATCTATAGAGAAAGAAAATAGATTATTGGTTGCTTATGGTTGGGGGAATAGGAGGGCAAAACAGGGTATCTTTCTGAGGTGATGAAAAAATTAGATGACCATGGTAGCGGTTGCACATATCTGTAAATATATCCAAAACCACCGAATTTTACAATCTAAATTAGTGAATTATATAGTATGGAACTGTACTTTAAATTTAAAAAAAAAAATTTAGTGGGACCAGGGATGGCAAACACAAGAAGCAATGCTTCTGGGGGAGAATCATACAGGCAGGGAAAGGATGGTGCCTCTTGATATGGCAATGTAGGGAAAGAAGGAAGAAAATTAAGGATCCTACAGAATCAGAAGAGCAACAAGATATGCCAACTCCCCCCCTTTTCTCACCACTATTACCAATATCATTATCCATTAAAGAAACTGCAAGTCACTATACTGACAGAAGTGCTCTTGAACTGTGTCCACAAAATGCCTAAAAATAGGAAAAACAAAAATAAACAAAAACTCCAGTCAAAGCTACTATAAAAAGTGTAAAAAGAAAACAATACGCAGGGCTTCCTGGTGGCACAGTGGTTAGAAATCCACCTGCCGACAGGAATAAAGACACAGATGTAGAGAATGGACTTCAGGACACATCAGGGGTGGGAAGTGTAAACTGGGACGAAGTGAGAGAGTAACACTGACAGGTATACACTACCAAATGTAAAATAGATAGCTAGTGGGAAGCAGCTGCATAGCACAGGGAGATCAGCTCGGCGCTTTGAGACCACCTAGAGGGGTGGGATAAAGAGGGTGGGAGGGAGACGCAAAAGGGAGGGAATATGGGGATATACGTATGCATACAGCTGATTCACTTCGTTATACAGCAGAAACTAACAGAACATTGTAAACCAATTATACTCCAATAAAGATGTTAAAGGAAAAAAGAAAAAAAAAACGTGAACTACCTTTGTAGGCTAGAGATTAAAGCAAAATGACCGTTTAAAAAAAAAAAAAAAGAGAATCCACCTGCCAACGCAGGAGACACAGGTTCCAGCCCTGGTCCGGGAAGATCCCACATGCCGCAGAGCAACTAAACCTGTGCGCCACAACTACTGAGCCTGCGCTTTAGAGCCTGCGAGCCACAACTACTGAAGCCCACAAGCCACAGCTACTGAAGCCTACGTGCACCACAACTACCAAAGTCCGCACATCCTAGAGCCTGTGCTCCGCAACGAGAAGCCACCACAGTGAGCCTACGCGCACCACAACGAAGAGTAGCCCCTGCTCCCTGCAACTAGAGAAAGCCCGCGCACAGCAACGAAGACCCAACGCCGCCAAAAATAAATAAATAAATTAGTTAATTAATTAAAAAAAAAAGAACACTGTGAGAAAGGGAATAAACTTAAAAAAAAAAAAAAGAAACCAATATGCAAATCAAAACATTTCAGCTGGGGGGGTCCAGTGGTTAGGACTTGGCGCTTTCACTGCAGGGGGCCTGGGTTCGATCCCTGATCGGGGAACTAAGATCCCACAAGCCGTGAGGCATGGCCAAAAATAAAAAAATAGAAAACTATCAGACTAAAACAAGGGAAAAAATGTCAAGTCTCAAGGCCAAAAAAATCAAATTATCTAATAAGAGTTTAAAAAAAAGGCAACCATTAGCTTTCTTAAGAGTAACGTTCAAAGCAAAGCAACAATGAAGCAGCAGCGTTTTCAAGAAATTCAAGGAAAGAAAGGGCAAGTTAACAATTAAAAAGGAGCAAACTGGGCTTCCCTGGTGGCACAGTGGTTGAGAGTACGCCTGCTGAGGCAAGGGACGCGGGTTCGTGCCCCGGTCCAGGAAGATCCCACATGCCGCGGAGCGGCTGGGCCCGTGAGCCATGGCCGCTGAGCCTGCGTGTCCGGAGCCTGTGCTCCGCAACGGGAGAGGCCACAACAGTGAGAGGCCCGCGTACCGCAAAAAAAAAAAAAAAAAAAAAAAAAAAAAAGTAGCAAACTACTGATATTCCCAACAACATGAACAAATCTCAAGAGCACTAATCTCAGTGAAAGCAGCCAGGAGATTTTACACTATATGAGTCCATCTAATATTAAATTCCCAAAAAGTCAAAACCATAGTGTCAGAAGGCCAATCTGCAGTTGCTAGGAGTCAGGGGTTAAAGGAGGAGATTAATTGCAAAGGGCACGAGAAAACTTTGTGGGTGAAAGAAATGTTCTATATCAGAGATCAGCAAACTTCTGTTAAGATCCAAACAGTAAATATTTTAGGCTTTGCAGGCCGTATAGTCTCTGTTGCAACTATGCGACTCTGCCATTGAAGTGCAAGAACAGCCACACACAAGACATAAATGAATGGGTGTGGCTATGTTCAAATAAATCTTTATTTCTAAAAACAGGCAGCAGGCCAGATTTGGCCTGTGGGATGTAGTTTGCTCACCCCTGTTTTACCTCATTAGGGTGGTGGTTACACACCTATATTTGTCAAAATTTTCAAATCATACTCTTAAAATTGGTGCGTTTTTACATAAATTATATCTCAATAAAGCTGATTTTTTAAAAGTATAAGCCAAGGATTTTATATGCAGCCAAAACTGTTCTTCAAATATCAAGGTTATAGGAAAAAAAGTCTTGAATGTGCAAGAACTCAGGGACTGCTGTACACACAAGCCCTTCCTAAGGAATCTTGTAGAAGATGTGCCTCATCTAAACAAGGGATTACTAGGGATACGTCAGAAGAGGACACATATCCAATTTTAGAGCAAAGACTAAAATTAAAAGGGTGGATTGGTCTGCCTTCAGCAAGAATCCTGTCAAGTTATTTTAGCCAGAATCCCCCATTACCCCTGATGTTTCCTCTTAGTAATTTTCCACCCACTGATGCCCACCCTGCTCCTAGGCTATAAATCCCCACTTGCTCATGCTGTACTGGGAACTGAGCCCAGTTTTACACTGAGGTCTCTTTTCCCCTATTGCAATAGTTTCTGAATAACATCTGTTTTTAACTCTTTTTAAATTATTTTATACTATTTTTTAAATAGGTAATAGTTTTTTAAACTATTTTTTTAAAAAAACTAAAAGGGTAAAGACAGTGATGGAATAATAATACTTAAACGTTATTTGTTCTGACAAAATAGAAAGAAGGCAACTAAAAACAATGGGAAGAGGAAAAAAGGGGAAAGTAGAATTAGATCATTGAGTCATATAGGTGACAGGAGGAATCAAAGGATACCACTTAATACTGACTGACCAGACAGTAAATAGTTAAGAAAAGGTGGTTTAAGGACACTATAAAAGGTATAAATACAGACTCTCCAAATAACAAAAGAATATTTTAAAAAATCAGCAAACAAGGCACACCAACTAGAGAAACACTTAAATACTCACAGACTAGGTTATATTAATAAATCATCCGTCCATTTGAAAATATTATAAACTTTGGATTAATTAACCCAAATAGAAAGTACTGTTTCTACACAAATAAGCTTAGGCAAGCTACCTGTAAAGGTCATTAAAATAAAACAGTGAAAGCATTTTTTAAAAAGTTTTAAAAGCAGCGTAATAAGAGAGATATTGGACTTCCCTGGTGGCGCAGTGGTTAAGAATCTGCCTGCCAATGCAGGGGATACAGGTTCGATCCCTGGTCCAGGAGGATCCCACATGCCATGGAGCAACTAAGCCCGTGCACCACAACTACTGAGCGTGTGCTCTAGAGCCTGTGAGCCACAACTACTGAGCCCGCGTGCCACAACTATGGAAGCCCGCCTAGAGCCCGTGCTCCGCAACAAGAGAAGCCACCGCAATGAGAAGCCTGCGCCCCACAACGAAGAGCAGCCCCCACTTGCTGCAACTAGAGAAAGCCCGTGCGCAGCAACGAAGACCCAACACAGCCAAAAAATAAATAAATAAAGTAAATTAAAAAAAAAAAGATATCATTTACTAAATATTTGTCATGTGCCAGAGACAAAATCCTAAGCACATTACATACACTATCTTTTGAGGTAAGAACTCAGAAACTATGAAACAATCTTATGCTGTCTCTAACAATCCTATAAAGTAAGCACTATTATTACTCCATCTTACAGATAATAAAATTGAGTTCAGAAAGACTAATTTGTTCCAGATCACAGAGCAAATAAGGGGTAGGGCCATTCAAATTGAGATGTTAGATTCCTGTTGACCAGTTCACTGTACTGCTACTACCATATTCAAATAGCTTAGTGACTTCTACTAATTCATTTCTCAAAATACTTGAGTGGGTCATTTGCCCTGAATTCAATTCAAATTCCAGAGGGGTGATTCATAGACTCTCAAGGTCAGAAGGGTCATCAAGTCTAACTTCTTCATAAATTGGTACCACGATCTCTACTTGAAGAGCTGCACTGATGTGGAACAGTTCTTTGCACATTCAGACCACACTAATTATCAGAACACTTCCCTGTATTAAGAGGAAATCTCCCTCTTTATAACTCACTTATATAAACCTTTAGTGCTACGCTCTGCAGTCACAAAGAATATGCTGAATTTTCTATCCAACCAACACGTTTTACACACCTGAACATATCATGACCATTTCAAGCCTTATCTTTTTCAGGTTAAGCAGCCTCACTCAATACATCCAATTACCATCATATTCACTTACTCATTCTTCTCTAGATGAATATCTGTGACATCTAAAATCAAACACATTGCTATAGGCACATTCTAAAAATCAAGTAAATTAAAGAGATTACTTCCCTTAAGCTAGATAATATACATCTACCAAACTCATGTGAGTTTCTTTGGCTGATTTCTTACTCTACAGAGGGACACAGAATTTACTAAAAAACCCTAAATAGTTTTAAAAGCATGTCACCAGTCATTTATTAAGAAGCTGAACACATAAGGCTCAGGATAAAGCTTCCTTAGACCATTATTGGGTGGTTTCCAAAATTTTCACTACAAGGTTCTTATTATTTGCTTTTTCCCAGGATTCCATATTTTGAAAGATGCCTAAAGCAAGCTATATTTACTAAGTTATTAAATCATTTTCCCGTTTTTGACAATCTGACATATACAATTGCCAGTGCCCTGAAATATTTCTAGCAAACAGCCAAGTAATTTAACATTTCACTTTGCATGTATAGCCTAATTATGAGTAAACATGCAATTACCATTAGGCTTTCTAAATTAGTGAACAGTTTTAAAACTACCCATGCCCAATTTTCCAGCACCCTAAGGACCAAAGATCCTAATTAAATAATTATAATAATGGTTAATGTTGATCCAAATATGCAATGGATCCAAATGAGAAATTAGCAGAATTCAAAAAGGAGAATGCAATAGAATCCAAGCTATAAACCAAATAATTAAAAAAACTTGAAAAAATTAGAGCCACGTTAAGAAGGTATCTGTTCCTCTTCTCAACCTGAGGAGTGGGAAGGGTGAAGAGGGAGATAAATTCCAGGAAAAAGACAAAAATACTACACAAGAGTCATGATTTAGGTAAGAAGAAACTGTGACATGATTTCAAGCAACTGATGAAGTGTAAAAAAAGGAAAAACAAGGAATTCCCTGGTGGTCCAGTAGTTAGGACTTGATGCTTTCACTGCTTTCAATCCCTGGTCAGGGAATCAAGATTCACAAGCCATGCGGCCAAAAAACAAAAAGGAAAAACATTTGACTATTCCTCCTCAATACTAGAGGAGTCTGTGATATTAGAAACAAAGAGCAGGGAATAAACTCTTGCATGCTACATAGCTCAGCAAAGTGTTGACCCAGTCATTAATGTTTGTGATGATGGTTGTTAATTTTCAACACAAAAATCAACAAAATGAAGATTTATTTATTGCTCAGAACAAAATGAAATGCTATCAACTCTGACAATATAAAAGAGCCCCTAGGGGCTTCCCTGGTGGCAAAGTGGTTCAGAGTCCGCCTGCCGATGTAGGGGACGCGGGTTCATGTGCTGTGGAGCGGCTGGGCCCATGAGCCATGGCCACTGAGCCTGCGCGTCCGGAGCCTGTGCTCTGCAACGGGAGAGGCCACAGCAGTGAGCGGCCCGTGTACCGCAAAAAAAAAAAAGCCCCTAATAAGTTGGAAAATGAATATCCTTTCTTACGAAGTGGAAGGGTTAAGGGATAGTGTCAGTTTATAAATTATGGAACAAAAAATTGAGGTTAAAGTATATTACTCAAAGTTACAAAGGTAACCACAATAGAAGAAGCAAAAATTACGGTATAATTGTATGTGGGGAAGGGAGTAAGTTTACAGGGTGTAAATACTCCTCCATCTTGGCAAGAAGTCAGTAGATGATGTCTAAAGTTGATAAAGAAATAGCAGTTTAAGCATATGCTTTAGAGACTAAAGACAATCACCAGAAGACCCAAATATGTAGTTAAAAGTGTTCACTCGAGGCAGTCTGGGAGCGGGGAGGAGCAGGGCAAGCAATTGTTATTTTTCATTATAAACCCTTCTGTATTATTTTATCTTTAAACATGTACACATGGTCACTTGACTGAAAATTAATCTTAATTGTCCTAACCTTGTTATCACAGATGGATAGTACCTATAGAGATGTATACACAATGTGTATTTGCTCTAGTGAGCAAGATGTAAGATGTGGCAGGGACTCCTTTTCTTTTCTTTTATTTATTTTATTTACTTATTTTTGGCTGCATTGGGTCTTCGTTGCTGCGTGCAGGATTTCTCTAGTTGCGGGGAGCAGGGACTACTCTTCGTTGCGGTGCACCGGCTTCTCATTGCAGTGGCTTCTCTTGTTGCGGAGCACGGGCTCTAGACACGTGGACTTCAGTAGTCGCGGCTTGCAGGCCCTAGAGTGTAGGCTCAGTAGTTGTGGCGCACAGGCTTAGTTGCTCTGTGGCATCTTCCCAGACTAGGGCTCGAACCCGTGTCCCCTGCATTGGCAGACGGATTCTTTTTTTTTTTTTTTTTTTTGCGGTACGCGGGCCTCTCACTGCTGTGGCCTCTCCCGTTGCAGAGCACAGCCTCCGGATGCGCAGGCTCAGCGGCCATGGCTCACGGGCCCAGCCACTCCGCGGCATGTGGGATCTTCCCAGACCGGGGCACGAACCCATGTCCCCTGCATCCGCAGGCGGATTCTTAACCACTGCACCACCAGGGAAGCCCCAGGTACTCCTTTTCTTTCACAGTGGTAGAACTGGGTGCATTATCTAGCCTCTCTGTAGTTACGTGTAGCCTTATGGTTAAGTTCTTGTCAATGAGAACACAGGCAGGAATTATGTATGCAACTTCAGATAATGCCCTTAAAAAAAATGTGCATTTTCTCCTTTCCTCATTTTTCTCCCCACCAGCTGGAATATGGAAAGGATGGAGGTAAACTATCTTCAACTTTGTAGATGAGGGAAAGACTTTAGGAAGCACAACAAGAAAGGAGCCCAGGTCCTCAAGACCATGGAACCACCATATTAGTTCTGAACTGCTTATACTTGGATTGTTACAGGAAACAGAAACTTTCATTTTGTTTAAGCCATTGTTATTTTGGTCTTTATTACAGCAGATGAACAGGTACCCTAAAACACAAGGTATCTGAGGAGTAAAATGAGATCAGTCTGAAGAACAGGATTGGGTTGGAGCGTGGCAACAGGTTGTAGAAGACCCTTAAAAGGCCTGAAAGCTAAGCAAGAGGTGTTTACAATTGATACAGTAAGCAATAGAAGTCTAGGCAGAAAAGAGACATAACAGAAAGCAGTACACTAGGACAATCAGTATAATGTGTAGAATGAACCTGAGAGGAGAGAAATTGAAAGTGTGATGACCAATCAGACACTTGAAGGCATATCACTCCAAGTGACAACTAAGAACCCAGGCTAGGATAGTATCAGTGAAAATACAGTGAAAGAGATGACTATGAAAGGTATTTGTAATGACTGTTGAGTTAATTTGGGGACAGTCTGAAAGAATCAATAACTATTCCAAGACTTTTGATCTGGGAGAATAGAAGACTAGAAGCAATCCTGGCAGAGATGGAGAAAGAAGAGATCCTGTGCTGGTATGAAGCACTGAAAACACAGGTAAGAAAATAAGCTGCAGATGGATTTCAAGTCATGTAGAAACATTCTCTAAATTTCTGTAAGTAACTTGTTACAAAGTTACATCTCAATAAAAGAAATATTACATAATTATATTAGTTTTATGACTTTGAGTGGTTGTTAATCATCTACTCTCTATTTCTTCTCCACTAACAAAATGCCAGGGAAAACAATAAGAAATGAACAAAATCGTCCCCTTTTATTTCCCATCTAGAATGATTAGGTGTGATACGAGGTAAGTGGAGCCTGAGACACTCTCCATACAGAAAATCTGAAAGGGATTAGTTTTAAATTCACACTATAATCAAAGAAGAATTTTAAGTGATGTCAAGTTATGATAAAGCATATCATCTAAGACCAGAGATTATTCAAAAATACATCTTTCTCGGGGGGGGGGAGGGTGATGAATTGGGAGATTGGGATTGACATACATACACTATTGATACTATGTATAAAATAGATAACTATGGGCTTCCCTGGTGGCTCAGTGGTTAAGAATCCTCCTGCCAATGCAGGGGACACGGGTTTGAGCCCTGGTCCAGGAAGATAGCACATGTTGCAGAGCAACTAAGCCTGTGCGCCACAACTACTGAGCCTGTGCTCTAGAGCCTGCGAGCCACAACTACTGAAGCCCATGAGCCACAACTACTGAAGCCCGCACACCTAGAGCCCGTGCTCCACAACAAGAGGAGCCACCTCAATGAGAAGCCCGTGCACCGCAACGAAGAGTAGCCCCTGTTCACGGCATCTAGAGAAAGCCCACGCACAGCAATGAAGACCCAACACAGCCAAAACTAATATATAAATAAAATAAAGTAGGTAACTAATGAGAACCTACTGTATAGATCAGGGAACTCTACTCAATGCTCTGTGGTGACCTAAATAGGAAGGAAATCTAAAAAAGAGGGGATACATGTATACGTATAGCCAATTCACTCTGCTGTACAGTAGAAACTAACACAACATTGGTAAAGCAACTATACACCAATAAAAATTAATTAAAAAAATACATCTTTCTCTAAACCATTATCATTCTTAATAAATACATGTAATTAACTATCTTGACACTATTTCTCAAAGGAGGATGTTCCCTGCACTCCTCACATCTCTGACAAACTAAAATGTTATGCAAAACTCTAAAATATAGGTAACCAAAAGTTAACTTCTGTGGCTCTCTCCTAAAACACACCCACCCACCCACCCCCAACATACATATCCCACAGGTGATTTCATGCAAACCATGATGTGATTAAATTGACAGAATCTTGGATTTGGAAGGGTCCTGAGAGGTCTAGTATACAGTGAAAGCAGATGACAAATCTCTTCCACAATATCCCTTACAGTGAAATGGTCAACCATTCTTTGCTTCAACATATCCAGTGACAGAAAACACTACTTTTCAAAGCCTAATCTTTGACTGTTAGGATAGCTTTGTGAATACTTCCTTATAATGAGCCAAAATGTGCCTCCCATTTGTCCTGGTTTTACCCTCTACTACATGATTTCCCTCAAATATTTAAACACTACTGCTCTCTGTAACTTTCTCATTGCTAAATCAAACCACCTCCATCTCATCAAATCATCATATAAAATGCTGATGCTCTTGTCATCTTGACCACTCTTGTCTGATAATCTTCGGTTTTTCACTGTTATGCTTAAAGCATGTTGGCCAGAACTAAGTGCAACACTAATAAAAATATGTGGAACAGCACAATGGAACTAAGATCACATTGAATAGAATGTAATACAACCTATTATGTGGATTTAGTGCTGCCCAATAGAACTTCTTATGATAATGGAAATGTTCTACATCTGCACTGTCCAGCAGGTCAGCCACTAGCCTCATGTGCCTACTGAGCTCTTGAAATGTGGTTGGTATGACTGAGGAACTGAATTTTTAATTTTAGTTAAATTTAAGTAGACACATTGATATTAAAATTCTCCCTCAAAATCTTACCTATTAAATCTTATTCAATGCACTGTAAGTTTACTTACTAGTATATACCCATAAGACTGACTTGATATACGTTAAAATGAGGAAGTATTTTCTGCATTCTAAATGAAGCCCAAATTTCTGAAAAAAAGTCACTTAGGATCTTATTACCTGGCTTTCTTTGGCCCATGAATGCACATGATAAAACTAATAGAATATTCTCTTTTCCAGTATTTATGCTACTAGTTGATAAGAACTGACACTCTAAATAGAATAAGAATAATTTCAATTTATTTGCAGAGATAAATAAGGATACAAAAACTATAAATTATCATAATGCTTACAAATTTAAGTGCCTACTGAAGAAGGTCTCCACTTTAATGTCTTATAAGGAACTCAAACCAAACATCTCCCCAAATAAACCCCTGCTCTCCCACACTTCCTTGCATCCCCCCACCCCCCCCCAAAATTCCTGCTGCTCACTCGTTTCCAACTCAGAAAATGGCAAATCATTCCCATTGCCCAGGTCTAAAACCTTAGTGTCATATCCTCGACTGCAGTCTTTCTCCTACACCGCAAATCCAAATCTAGCACGTTCTATTTTCTCTGTCTAGAATGCCTGTTCCCCAGCTCTACCTGCATGGCTTGAATTTCTTCCCCGTCACCAAATCTTTACTCAAATGACACCTTAGTGAGGCCTTCTTGCCTACAACTGCAAACCTACTACGCCATATGCCCTATCCTCCTTCCTTACTTTGCCACTTATCATGTGAACATATATTTTATTTGTCTGCTCCCACAAGAAGTAAGCTACAAGAGAGAATAGATGTTTGTTTCTCATTGCTGTATCCCCAGCGTCTTGCATATAGAAGATAGTCAAATATCAGTTGACTGATTTGACAAATTCTATATACATTATACATGCAAAATGACACAATCAAGGATGCAAAGGAAATATAAGTAGAAATAACTGATGGATTAGGGTAGTGGACTGAATTTCTTTTACAAAAATAAAATAGGTAAAAGAACAATTGTTAGCTTTGTTTTAAGTGGCCAGTACAGCATTTGAAGTCTGTTAAGAGTTCACCTTCCACAAACACTCTGGCTTGGACATCCCTGCTCTAGGAGACCACCTCTGTCAAGCTCATCCGCTCCTGCCCCCTTCTTTTCCTTTTCCCATGGCGTGAAATTATCCCAACAAAAGTAGAAAATAAACTCTAATATAAACATTACTTGAATTGTCCCATTCCCTGGAATAAGTAGGCTCACAGTTGTTTTGAATTAAGTTAATTTGTTTCATGAGTACCTTATCAGCCTATAATTATAAAATAATACTTTTCATTTCTAAAGACCTGTAATGTCCAACATGTGGCTAGTAGTTAAATTTAATTTAAATAATACAAAAATCCAGCTCCTCAGTTGTGCTAACCACATTTCAAATGCTCCATGCCTCATGTAGCTGGCGGCTATGGCACTGAACAGCACAGATACAGACATTACAAGCAGCTCTGTTGGGCAGGACTGCTACAGACTTTTTTCCTAAAATTTTATTTTAAAGCATAAAACTGATTCAACTACAACACTGGCAGGGTTTAATCTTGTAATTTTCAGTTCTCTATGTCAGTGATTCTCAAGTGTGGTCCCCAGACCAGCAGGAGCATATTACTTAGGAACTTGTTAGAAATACAAATTATCAAGAGCCCCAGCAATCTGTCTTAATTTGTTTTAACAAGCTCTCCAGATGATCCTGGAGATTTTGAAGCATGCTCAAGTTTTAGACCACTGTTCTCAGTCACTTAAGAGCATTTATCATCACAACATAAGCTATGAGACATTATGAGATGTACCATTAGAGTCTAAAGTACTCTGTAAATGATATATCAAGTATGAAATCATAAACAATCATTTCTATTATGCTTTATAAAAGAAAAGCCTCAGTAGGTATTTTCAATAAAATAATTATAATAATATTAAAATGAAACCAATCGTGAACTTTATTTCGTTAAAAAAAATTAAAACTAATTTGCTTCCTCTTCCAATTTGCAGACCCTTTTTCACTTCAATATCAGCATAATCACATTTTAATCTTTTTCTAAAGATTTAGTTAGAAGTCTTAGGAAGAATACACAAGGGTGGAATAACCTGTAAAGAGTGAGAAATTTTCAATTTGTGCCAACTGAAATTCTCCCTTGAACAAATATTACTGTTGTAACAAACTAATAAATAAAAATGAAATCTGGGGCTTCCCTGGTGGCGCAGTGGTTGAGAGTCCACCTGCCGATGCAGGGGACACGGTTCGTGCCCTGGTCTGGGAAGATCCCACATGCCCGCGGAGCGGCTGGGCCCGTGAGCCATGGCCGCTGAGCCTCCGCGTCCGGAGCCTGTGCTCCGCAACGGGAGAGGCCACAACAGTGAGAGGCCCGCGTACCAAAAAAAAAAGGAATCTATTGGCTAGAACCAATTCAGCAAGAAGTTGAAACTAAAGTTGCACAAGTGTTACAAAAGAAGCTAAACAATTTGAGCACTCTTATTTCCTCTTACCAATCATAGCTCTAGTATAAAATGAAACATCCACAATATCAACATCCATGTATGTTAAATATTTCTCATTAAATTTTCTGATAGGAAAACATCCTTAGAAATTTCAGCTAAGAATAGTAATGCAATACATTAAAGTAATTACAAAACCACTGGGAAAAGATCTAGTTTTGGCTGACTACAAATTTGGCCCAGAAAGGAGAGACTTTAAGAGCCTGATTGATTACAATTTCTGCCACAGCCAAGTGTCTACTGCGATAACCTACCGGTGGAAAATTACTTAATCACAATTCAAGTACAGAATGTTTCAGGTGTGTATGCTGTACTAGCAGGCACTAGATCATTTGAAGAAATTTTATTAAAATATTTACAACATATTGAGCTGCTGTTCGATCCATGGGAACCTAAATCACACTTAATATTGTCTCAGCACATAAATTTCCACTTCCAATCAAATATCCTTCCATAAAGTGAATACTGGCAATGCTTGACAGGATTTTTTAAATCTAAACATTCATTACTAAACGCTAAGGAAACAAGTTTTAAATACTGGTTAAAAAAAAGTCAAATGACTAATATTAAGTATTAATACTAACCATGTGCCAGCCAATACTATTTATTTCTCTCACTAATCTTGGTATTCCTAGTATAGATCCAAGCATATAATATATATTTAATTGGCATTTATGAAACAAGGAATGATTATTAAATTAAATAGTTTGAGGATTCAAAGATACAAAAAAAAAAAAAGCCCCAGCCATCAAGGAGGTTACAAATTGAATTAAGAAACATGACAAACACATGAAAAGCTAAATAATCCATAACAATTAAAAATACCACGTGGCAGGATTGTGATTATTTGCAAAGTCAGTGCAAAGAAGAGTGCTATAAATTCTGACCAGAGTGAGAGTATGATGGACTGCCGTCCTTCTGGTATCCCGACCAGACGGCGACACTACATTTCGATTAAAATAAGAAAGTGACACAGCACTGGTCCCACCCTAAAATCATCATCAGAGGAAGGAATACAATTACTAAAGATAATGGTGTAAAGAAACTTCCATACAAGGCTTTTAAAGCATATGGTAGCCCTGAAAAAAGTTTGAACATTCCACATACACAATCGTTTGCTGGATCCCAGGACCTCTAAAGGCTCCTGAAATACGCTGTCCCTCAGGAAGAGCATCTCCTAGTTATCTCTTCCTCCGCCCCCCACGTAGCTTTCCACTGGACAGCCGCCCCAGAAATTTCTCCCAGCATCCGCAATGACATTACTTTCATCTCCCTCTCCCTCCCCTCGCCAGTATCAGACGGTGGCATCTCCCGCCAGAGGAAAAAACGAAGGGCGGGGGAGGCAGAACCGGGGAGAAAGCTTGCAGCTAGGTCGACTGATATGACAGAGGAGGAAGTGAGAAGACGCGGGGGTCGAGGGCGGGGTCCCCTTAGTTCCAGCCCAGTCTCTACGAGCCCTGGCCAACAGCCCACTCCCCAAGGCACGCCCCTCGCCCGCCGGACCCGGACAGGGAGGTGGCGGACTCGAGTGACAGCCCCACCACCTGTGCCGCGCCCCCTTCCCCAGGCCCGCGGGGAGACGCCTGCCCCTGCCCCACTAGCAGCGGCCCCTGGCTCTTTCTCTCTAGTTCCCGTGCACGTCGCCGATGAGTGACAGGTCCCGGGGGAGGCAATCGCCAGCGCTTGCCGTTCGGGACCGCTGGTGCAACCGCGCGCCGAAGCCCTCCAGCAGGCACAGGGGTATACGGAACGTTCCGGACGGCCCACGGGATCCGATTCAGGCCTGGCCTTCCCCAGTTGCCCCACACCGGGCGGGGGTGGCACTTACTGCGGAGGTTGTGGATTAGCTCCGAGTGGCTGGCGCCGCCGGATTTCCAGGCCATCGCTAAGCACACCCGGAGCAGGTACAGAACCACCTTCAGCGCGGCGACAGTGCCCAGCAGCTTCCCCAAGAGTGAGACCACCTCCCACACGGTCACCGCCCCGCTTGCGTCCCCGCTGTAGCCGCCGCTGCTACTGTCGTCGCCGCCGCTGCCGCCACTGCGCGCTCCCGGCATCCCCCGCGGCACGCATACGTTTTGTGACGCCGCGCGGACTCGGGTGCGGCCGGGTGGGGCAGGAGGCGGGGGTGGCCTCATGCGCTGCCGCCCGCGTGAGGGGCCGCTGCGGCCACCCGGGAGTGGCGGGTTGGTCCCGCTGAGTCAGCGCCACCAACACCGCCACCTCTGAGTGGCCTTTCTGAGGCCTCGGGCTGCGCAACGCCTCCTTGCTGAGTTTGTCCTGTGGTCAGGCGGGGTGGGCCCTGGCGCGGTCGGTGGTGAGCCTCACTGCGGCTCTGGTCACCGAGCGCGGTGGCGGGATGGCAGGGCGGACCTCATTCCGCTGCTGCCGGTGGCTTCGCAGTCGCAGCTAGATCAGCTGTTGAGAGCGGCGGGTCTGCTCCTATATCTGTCCAGATTGTTAGACGGTGGGCTTCCTTCGTCCTGCCTCACCCAACCCAATGAATGACTTAATATTTAGGTTGGTTGGAGACAGAGCTCCCTATGGTGGAACCTCGATAATCTTAATAGAACTGGAGGGCAAAGGTCTTCTCTAACCCGAGTACTCCAGCCTCTGGCTTGTGACAAGTACGTTAGTGTTTCGTTAGCAGAGACTTTGGGACCCTGATTTGTTCTCAACTCTAAAGCACAAATTCAGAGAGTGGAAGAATACCGAGACCTGGGGTGGGGGGGTGGAGCGTGGGGAATCCTTTGCTCCTTAGGACAGCGCACTTGGTTAAAAATACTACAGTATCCTATGGCGAATGTGTTATTCGCCCAACACAAGTGTGCGTTTTCAGCTATTTAAGCCTCACAAATTCCACCGTTAGACTGGACACCAGGTTTGTTGCTATCAGCTGTGCAAGACATTGAGTGAGAAGCTGACAAGGAACATTGCCTGTAGCATCCAACTTGCTGACTCCTGATCAGAACTGAGACTGGAAGAATCCAGTCACATTTAGTCCAATACACTTTTAAGGAAGGAAACAAAGCTATGTCAAGACATCGATGCTATGCGTCAGCAACAATTTTCGTATTCTAACCAGACCTTAGCAAATGTGGTATCTAGTCTACTTCCAATCCTAAATATACTTATATATTATTTCCCTGTGTTCTGCGATAATAAATGAAACAGTATTCTTTACTTCAATATTGGGAATAAAATTGTCAGTTTGGGACTAATAATTTTCTATTTCATCTCTCTGCTGTTCCCTAATAGTCTTCCAGTTAAAAACAAAACAAAACGACACCAGTCAGCTTTCAATAAGAACCTGAAAACTCTCTAAAGCTGACCTAGATGGACTGCATTTCCATGAGGTGCCTCCATAAGCTGTGGCTAGGAAATAGGACTGCCGATATCAGTTAGAAAAGAAATCATGGCCCCTTTTAAAGAAACAAGCAACACAGTTATGAATATAGTATAAAGGAGTTTTTTTTTTAAGATGAATAAGTCATACCTCTTGTATGTAATAAGATTTACATTCAAATTGGGGAGATTTGCATCAAAAGAAAATTAGCAACAGGGGGCAAAATATAAGTGCTATTAGTGGTCTAGATATTAAGGGACATGTTTATTTAGATCATCATGGGCTGGAGTAACAGGAAAAGATAGAGGAAAGAACGGGTGCTTGAAAGATGGGCAGGATTCTAAGAGGAATTTTTTTAAAAGCAGGGGAGAGTGTATCATAGGTCTAATCAAAAGCACGAAGGAACCTAAGGCTCTGATTCCTGAGCTGTCGACGTCACAATTAAAAATCATTCTTAATTATATACATAAATGAATTGAGGATGGTCACAGAGGCAATGGGAGTCCAAATTAGAACTGGGGTCCTCAGAATTGCAACCCCAGTTTCTGACAGTGTGTATTAACAACGTTGAAGAAAAGGATTTGTTTGGGGGACGGGGAGGGAGAGGTTTTGAATAACAAATTGGTACGTTGACGGACGTACTTCCAGGAGAATTTATGAATTTTGAATATTTTCTATGCGCGGTGAAATGCAAGACAATGTTTAGGTGTGGCTACTAGGTCGTTTCTCTTGCATTGATTTTGTTTTGGTTTTGCTCTTAAATTTGTCTTACATTGCAAAGTTATTGCACAAATGTATTGTCTCGGTGTTTCTATATCGTTTGCAGATTAGGAGCAGGTCCTACAGCACAAGAACGGGAAACACCCTTGCCTGGGTTCAGAGCCTCCTGGGTGGGGCAGGGCGTCCCAGCTACCTCCCACTTGAGGGTTGGTGGTTCGTTCCCGCACTGCCTACAGAGGAGAATTGGCTCTCTGCAGCCACCGTCCCTCGTACGGTCCGTTCCAATCAGGGCTCAGCGGGAAGGGGCGGGATTGAGTGGCGCGCTCTGTGCCTCTTGCTGTCCCTGGCCTGGTTGCTTTCGGCATGGAGGAAATTTATGCTAAGTTTGTGTCACAGAAAATCAGCAAGACCCGCTGGCGACCGGTACCTCCGGGAAGCCTGCAGACCGTGGAGACTTTCGCCACGGGCTCTTGGGACAATGAGGTACCCCCGCTCCCGGCCCGGGAAGCCCCTTCCTCCTCCTTCCCTCCTGGAACCGAGCCCCCGGCCGCCGGCGCGCGAACTCTCTCGTCTTCTGGCTCCTCTCGCCCTTCTCTGTCCCCCAAATGCACGTTTCAGGCTCGGTTGCCTTGTACCTCAGAGCCATCGATGGCCCCGTATCTCCTCTTTTTTAATGATTATCATTCCATTTGCCTGGGATGCTTTTAAAGCAAGGTTGATTGAAGGCAGGGCAAATTTTAATTTCGGAGAGTTTGACATATATTTCATCTCAAGATAAAATTTTCTGCTTTACAGGAAAATTATGTTTCACTGTGGTCTATTGGAGATTTTGGGAACTTGGACTCTGATGGAGGATTTGAAGGAGACCATCAGTTATTGTGTGATATCAGACACCATGGTGATGTAATGGATTTACAAGTAAGTCTGTGTAATATCCAAAAGCTAACTTTTAAAAAACTGAGAGTGATCTTTACACTTAGAGATGTAAAGGACCTTAAAGTTTGTCTAGTCTCACCCCAGGTTTACAAGAAACTGAGTTCCCTATAGGTCATGATTTGCCAACATCATATAGCTGCTTAATGGCAGAATCAGGACTGGGGAAGGGGATGTGGAATTAATCCTAGCTTGTTTGTTTGCCTAATTGACCATCTACTATCTGCCAAGCACCGTTTACATAAGTTAATTTCATTCTCATCGCATGCTTGTTGAATCAAATACTGTTATCTCTGTCTTAATGAGAACACTGAGACTAAGATCTTTGGAGCATGTACTATGTGACAAATACTGTGTAAGGCACTTTACATGTTTTTGCTTTTTGAGTTCTCATAACAGTCTAGCAGGGATTAGTTCTGTGTTTTGCAAGTTTACCAAGGCTTAGAGAACTTAACTTGGCCAGGGTCTCAAAGCTGGTAGTAAGTGGTGGGAATGGAATTTTGACTCTCACATTTTATTTGCTTAGCATTTATAGGCTCTTTGCATTTTAAAATTGTTATACTACTAATTGAGTCAAACAAATGGCTTCCTCCCTGCTAATATTTATGAATCTATAACAAGCAAGAATTTTCTTAGTTTTTTGACCAGGAAAGAATTGTAGCTGCTTCATCAACAGGATGTGTAACAGTTTTCCTTCACCATCCGAATAACCAGGTAAAGAACTTTTGTTTGAAATCTCAATTTGCATTTTAATTTTTTTTAGGAAGGTTTAAAGAAGACTGTACTTAATAATGACACAAATAATAAAGTTTTATAGTCTTAAAACATGGAGGGGAAAAATCATTGTATTACCCATCTTTTAGTAGATTAATTCTAGAACCATGTTTGTGTGATCCTTCATTCAAATTGGGGATCTCTTATATCCTCTTAGGTTAGATTTAACAATATGGTATTCTGGCAAGTACTTTTCCTGTAATTCTCTTTTAAGATCCTAGTCTGGTCTTTTGAAGAAAGAAAGAACATTTTCTAGCTCAAGCATCATGAGAGAGAACAGGAACAGCTACTTTGCTTCAGATAGAACCTAGGTTTCAATTGAAAGAGAGGATATACTATATGAAGGCTTGACATTTTTTACAATGCCTTTCTTGTGTGTGCCAAAGCCTGACTGCTGATCTTCAGAGCACAGTGGTAAGGGCAGTCCTTTAAAATAGGCCCCCTTGAAGTAAAAGTTTTAAGTTGCGAGAAGAGAATGCTTACTTAGATTTGGGGATTAATCAAGGTCATCTTACTAATAGGCATGCCTAGTAAATACAAGAGCCAGGTCTAGTTAAATATTTTTCTTTTTTTTTTACTGTTTATTTCAGCAATGCTTTTATTTTTTATTTCTTTTTTTGGCTGCGTTGGGTCTTTTGTTGCTGCGTGCGTGCTTTCTCTAGTTGCAGCGAGCGGGGGCTACTCTTTCGTTGTGTTGCGCAGGCTTCTCATTGCGGTGGCTTCTCTTGTTGCAGAGCACGGGCTCTAGGTGCATGGGCTTCAGTAGTTGCAGCACACGGGTTCAGTAGTTGTGGCTCTCGGGCTCTAGAGTGCAGGCTCAGTAGTTGTGGCGCATGGGCTTAGTAGCTCCACGGCATGTGGGATCTTCCCGGACCAGGGCTCGAACCCGTGTCCTCTGCATTGGCAGGTGGATTCTTAACCACTGTGCCACCAGGGAAGTCTTAACTATTTTTCTTAATGGAGTCATTTGGAAAGCACTACGAGATTTTCTCTTAAATGTAGGCCAGCCCCCTTAAGAATTTAGAGTTGCCTTTGAACACATAATTACCTGATACCTAAAAACCATTTCTTTAGTTTGAGATAAGTTTGGGATGTTATTAAAAAGCGTTTCTTTTGAATCTAATCCGGTATATACAGAGCTTTAATGGAAGTAGTTTCTAGACCTTAATGCTTGGAAATACAAAGGGAAAAGAGTTACTATGTTTCTAGAAAGGTGTGAGACACAGTTTTAGTTGGGGAAAGCTCTAGTTTTTTGGAGCTTTGCTTTGATTAATCATAGCCTCATTTGTGACCTGTAGACTCTGTCAGTCAGCCAGCAGTGGACAACAGCTCATTACCACACGGGTCCAGGCAGTCCTTCCTGTAGCAGTGCACCATGCACAGGTGTTGTGTGCAGCAACCCAGAAATTGTCACAGTTGGAGAAGATGGTCGAATAAATCTCTTCAGAGCTGATCACAAGGAAGCTCTAAGAACTATAGGTAAGAAAAATCCTATTTCTTTAGTCTATTGCATAGTAATTGAGCAGCTACCATGTGCTAAGTAAATGCAATGCTAGGTGTTTGAGGGATTTAAATATATACAAAGCAGGATCCCTTTATCAAGACAGTATGTTGATAAGGCCTGTATGAAGGAGTGACTAGAAGAAAAAGAAATTTGTGGAGAGGAGAGCCAGAGGGGATTAACAGATAAAGAATTGAGGGGCAGGTGGCAATCCATTTAATCTAGGTTCCAAACCATAAATAATACTAAAAGGTGGCACACCAGATAAAGGGAACAGCATGGAGGCAGGGTAAGACCATTCAGAGAATGACAGAAAGTGTAGTTTGACCTGACTTTAGATATTTGTATAGGAGAAGTAAGAAATGAAACAAGAAAGGTAAATTGTGGTCAGGTTGTGAAGAATCTAATGCACAGCTGTAGAGGTTACGTTTTGTTAGGTGGGCAACTACGGAGCCATTGAAAGTTTTTGAGCAAAGGGGTGATGTACCCCGTGTCATGCTTTAGAAGGATTATTCTAGTGTAGTAGTTCTCAACCATACTTTGCACAGGCTTGCCTGAGGAGAGTTTTAACAGGCCATCACTGTAGACTTCCTAAATCAGAACGTCTGGATTGAGCCCATGAATCAGTGTGTTGTGTTGTTATGATTTTTAGTTCTGAGGAACACTATTTGTTTAGCTTTTAGGGACCACTGCCTGGTGGCAGTTTGGACAAGGGTCACAAAACAATTTAAGTGTATAGTAAATTAAGTGGTGTAAGTTTAAACACACTATGAAAAGGAAAAGGACAGTTAAAGCAATCAGGAAGGACTTCGTGGAGGAGAAGAGAGCTGATGAGGATAAAGATGTATAGATTTGAGATAAGTCAGCAGAATAATATAGGTCAGAATGAACTCTGTAGGAAGCAATGGTGTTTGGCTCAATAGAATGGAGGTTCTGTGTTAAGCAGTAGAGGGAAGTAAAGTTGGATATAAAGGAACCTGAACAGCTGTCTCAGAAATGGAGGGTAACAACCTAAAGTGGAAATAGAGAAATAAGTGAAAACTTAGCCCTCCATTTGGAAAACAGTTCAGATGTCCTGTGAGTGATATAATTTTTCTATTAAAGGAGAGTCCATTTTAACATGTATATTATTGCATTTTTCTATAGAAATTAAACTGTGACTTATTTAAAATTTCATTTGTAATATTTCAATCAGTGGAGGGAATGCAATTTAAAATTTTCATGGAAAAGGGGGACCTGTTAACACACAATGCTGTTTTCTTCATTTGTAGACAATGCAGATAGCAGTACACTCCATGCTGTAACCTTCCTTCGAACTCCTGAGATTCTTACAGTAAATTCAATTGGACAGTTAAAAATATGGGATTTTAGACAACAAGGAAATGAGCCCTCTCAGATATTATCACTGTAAGTTTTGATTTGTAATTTCAGTAGTGTGACGCAAATTTGTTTGACTGTTTATAGCAACTGACTTTAAACCATATTGTATTTTAATTGCATGCTAAGAGAATAATCTCTGACTAAATTTGATAAAGCAAATACAGTTGACCCTTGAACAATGTAGGGGGTTAGAGTCACTGACCCTCTATACACTCGAAAATCCCTGTATAACTTATAGTCAGCCCTCAATATACGTGGAATCCTCTGTATCAGAGGTTCCACATCCGCAGATTCAACCAGCCTCAGCTCATGTAGCGCTGTGGAAAAGTATTCATATGTAAGTGGATCCATGTTGTTCAAGGGTCAGCTGTATAGTTGGATGGGCTTGATAGTACCATGCTGCGTTTGGTAAATATTTGTTGTATTGATTCAGAAGTTTATATTAATCTCTTTGAAGTTTATGTTATTTAATGGGGAACTTCTTTTTGCTCATCAAATGATTCTATTAATAGTGGGAATATTCTATTAATATATTAATAGAATATTCTATTCTACTAATAATACACTCTAGATGTGATTGGGAGAAAAATACAATCCAAGATATTTTTTTGAGCAGAAATCCCCTTTCTATGTGTGCAATCTTCTCTTCTCTAATTAGAAAATAGCATGTGTCACGCTGGAAAAAAAGTTATATAAACTAAGCATTAAATAAGGTAGAGTAGAAGTAAGGAATATGCTGTTTAGTTGATATATAATGTCTTTCAAAAGCCAAGAAATGGAAGTGTTTTGCATATCTTACCATCAAATTATCTTGTTCCTTATGTGTCCAAATTGAAGAGAGAATGAATAACTCTGGCTTTTAATTCCCCCTCAAAATTTTAATATTTAGAGATATATTTAACGTAGTCAGTTTTTTGACATGATTTAAGTTTAGCCAGTAGCTCCAGCCACAAAATTATCATTTCATTACTGGAAAGAAACAGGTTTCATAGGTTATTCAAAGATAAATTATACTTTACAACTGTGTGAAGTCATTGTATCTCCCATTAAAGGACTGGTGACCGAGTGCCACTCCACTGTGTTGATAGACATCCCAACCAGCAGCATGTTGTAGCTACCGGTGGTCAGGATGGAATGTTAAGTATTTGGGATGTTAGACAAGGTACAATGCCCGTGTCTCTACTGAAGGCTCATGAAGCTGAAAGTAAGTATTGTGGTGATACATAAGTTTTTGGTGTGTGAGCTATACAATGTATTATAAGCAGCTTTCCATAATGATACCTACGGATCATTCTACAGCAGAGTTTTTGACTGAATTGTATAAATTTATAATAATTAACTAATCCCTTTTTATTTGAAATTTACATTCTTTAACATGTTTGATTATTATACACAAAACCGTAGTGATTATCCTTACATATTCATCTTTATGTGCTTCTTTTCTTAGGATAGTTTTTTAGAAATAGAATTGATGAGTCCAAAAGTTTGCATAATTTTAAAGCTGTGATTCATGTTGTCAAATTGTTCTACATAAAAATAATACGAGTTTATATTGCCACACCAGTATGTGAGAATGCACTTTTCCCATGCAAATGCAGGCTGTTATTTTTTATATTTGCTAATCTGTGTGTTCTTCGATTTATTATTGTACTTCTTTCTTTTTTTCTTTTAACAAGAACAAAAGATATAGGCTCTTGCCTTGTTTTTCATGTTTGTCATTTGATTTTGGTGGAGAGTTTTTGGCTGAACGGAAATTTTTCATTTTATCACCACGTCAGGGTGGATTATAGTTTTAAATTCTGACTTAAGAGAAGTTGGTATTAATGCTTCAGTAAAACTATAGAAGAGCAAACATTATACCAGTATTGCAACTTCTAAGTTTGTTTCACATTATTAATACTTTGGAAAGATAAATGATTTTTAAGATTATATTTAAGAAGCAAATAGAAACTTTTTCCCTCTTCCAGGTATGGCTATGTCCAGGTAAAAAGAATAAAAAGAAATAGGTGTGCCCTTAGAGCCTGTTGTTGCTAACCTAGTGGTAGTTAGAATTACAAACTTTCAGATCTCTTCTCACCAGCCCATTTTTAAACGCCAGCCTGTATTGTTCAACAAAACACACAGTATAGTGGCTTGTAGTGTATTTTGAATTCATCTTGACTCTTGGCTAGAAATAAGATGTTTTATAGAGGTTTGTTTTCTAATTTGAAAGTATATAAATACATAAGAATCCAGATTTGGGCAGTCTGCTAATGGCTGTATAGGCTGTTTTATTTTACTTTGTTTTAATGAAACAGTATGAATGTACTTTACACAGGGACTCACCAGCACACATTCCTTTCCGGAGGAAGGTGACCTTTTTGTTTTCTGGCGTGTTTAATTGTGGTAACTGTCAGAATGAAAATGCCAGCTTGCAAACATGTGCCTTGCACTTTTTATGCTACACTCTGAGCACTTTCTATGCTGCCTCTCTAAGGTTACCTAACCCAGAATCACGAAAACCCTTGTTCACAGACTACTGTTTCACCTTCATGCTGCAGCTGTCTTCCTAAGACGTCCTGGGCAGTCCTTGGCTCCCAGATACCTCTTGGCACACAAAGTTCCCTTAAAGTTTAGAGCTTGAGGAGTCCCCAGTCCCAAGCTGGCTTCTTAAGTCTTTCATTTGAAACCGGATCCAGATTTTTGGAGCATTTCCAGGTTTTGGTTTGCTGGGAGCTAGTTGCTATTTCAGTGATACAGGCCAGAAGAATCCAGAGTCTTGGCATGAGCCAAAATTGGACTATGTCTCTTAGAAATTCATTTGTATTCTACTTTTATGGTCTTCTCTCTCTTTCCAATAATATAACCTTCATGTGTTAATGACACAGGAATTGAAAATAAGAGAACTTAACAATTTTCAAAAAATCTTTTCAGAATTATTCCATTGTCATACTTTTCCATAGAAAAATTGTAATAGGTCAAATGACTAGCATTTATTTTCATTCATTTGCTGGCCCAATACACAAGTAGATTTACTTGACTTCTTTATCTTATCTACATGTTTTAGCCATTTGGAGAGTTACGTCTTTTCTTTGATCCTGAAGCCTTTGATTTTTATCACAGGCTTGGAGTTTGAAGGTGTGTGATGGAGGTTAATGGAAGGTGATGCCTAGAGACAGGGTTTTGATGTTTGTTCAACTAATCTATACAAGAATAAGCTTCTTGGTTCTTATCTTTTAGTGTGGGAAGTTCACTTTCACCCATCCAACCCAGATCATCTATTTACTTGTTCTGAAGATGGATCTCTCTGGCATTGGGATGCCTCCACAGATGTACCTGAGAAATCATCACTCTTTCACCAAGGTAAAAAATTTTAATGAAGATTCTTGTGTGTAATTTTATTATATTTTTAAATACCAAATTAGAAATTCTCGTATTTTTAACATTAAGGAATGACAAAATGTTTCCATTCTCTGGCTTCAAGGTAAATTCTAGTATCACAGGGCTTGAAATCTGACTGTCAGCTACTGACCACTGTACTGCTGATGACTAGAAATGCTGTTAGCTGGCTAACTTCGGACAGCCAGGGGTCTTGTTTGTGAGTACATTGTTGTGGGCCCTCATGCCATAGGATAGGCATTGACAGCTCTCTTATACTACATTGTCAAGGGTGTATGGCAAGACCAAAGTTGATCTTTTATGTATTAAGGTACTGGTTTCTCCTCAGACTAAAAGGCCCTGTCTCCTGATTAAAGACAGAGGTAAGTAAAGGTCAGCCAGAAACTATACTCTTAAAATCAAGAGGTATTTTTGTTTCTGTTTTTTTGCATTTTCTAACCTTCTTGTTTTTGAGTTTGTCTGTGGTTCCAAAGTTTATTTGTTCATTCATTCAGCAAATGTTTATCAAGTCCCTACCACGTGCTAGGCACTCTTCTAGGTGTTAGAGCCCATGACAGTGAGCAGAAAAGCCTCGAGGCTCATAGAGCAAATATTCCAGTAGACAGTAAGTAAGATAGATAATGTCTCAGTAAAAGTCCCAGCAGAAAAACAGAAACTACCCTGGATTTAGAAGGAATTGGTTTCACGTGTGTTAGAAGGGCTAGCAGAACAAAAGGGAATGGGAGGGATGCTGGAAGAGCAAATAGCAAAAAAAGAGGAATGCCAGAAATCAACAGTTGTTAATACCTCTGCTGTACTGTTGGAAGTGCTGTCCAAGTTGGTTCTGGATCAGCAGAAAAGGTGCCACCTCAGCCGGGGCTGGAATTACAGGCTGTGTTGTCGTTGCCAGGAACCTGGAGCCTTTTCCTTCCCCCACCCGACCCCGTCTGCCTTCCAGTCACCCACAGTAGTGCCTCCCATGGGCAGGGTCTGCCTGGAAGGCAGATGGCAAGGGAGCCTGGAAAAAGGAGTTTGTCCCTGCAAGACATAGTAGAGCACAGCAAAGTAGGAAAGGAGACAGCAAGAAGGAAAAGATCTGGACCAAATACCCTGATGCCTATGAAGAAGAGTGAAGAGAACAGGAGGATGAAGAATTAGCGGAGGAGGGGCCGCTTGGCAGGGAGAACATTTGAGCAGAGACCTGAGGAAGTGGAGGCACGAGTCACAGGAATGCGTGCCAGGTGGAGGAAACAGCCAATTCCAAGGGCCTGAGACAGAACAGCAAGGAGGCCAGTGTGGCTGCAGTTCAGCAGGCCGGGAGTGTGCGGAGGTGGCAGGAGCTGCGGAGGACTCTGCAGACAGGGATGAGGGCTTCAGGTTCTGTTCTGAATGTGACAGAAAGCCACTGGAGAATTTTGAGCAGGGGAGTGGGGTGATCTGTCTTACGTTTCCAAAGAATCACTTAGGCGACTGTGTAGAAAATAGACTGGGGAGAGGGATGGAAAAAACAGAAGCAGGGAGACCAGGGAGGAGACTTAGCACAGTGGTTCTAATGTTAATTTTCACAGTATTCAAGAGTAATATAAAATATAGGAGCAGTAAAAGGTAAACAAAAACTAAGAAGGAAAAATCTGAAACATCTCCAGAAAAATTCTGGAGAAGTGTCGCATGTGTAGAGCATGCAGCACGTCTATGCTAATAACTGCATGTATGGAGAAACTAAGAATATTATTAGTTTCTAATAAATAATAAGCATTAGCTAAGCACTTGGTTTTTTATTTCTTCTTCCCCTACCCCCACTATCTTGCCTTTGAGATTTTACTGTTTGAAGAACCTTGGTTAGACTGGAAAGAGCCATTTACTATATTCTGTGCCTAGTATCGCAAGAACAATATTAGACACTGTGAAAAGGTAAAATAAATATAATCTATACAACCTGCCCTTAAGAAATACTTAATTTAGTTATGGAGAAGGGGGCATGCAAAGTTAAATCATACAAGAAATGTTATAAAGTAGTAAGTTATTAGTGGTGCGTATAAGTGCTGAGGGTTCCAGAAGGAAGAGAAGCATGAACTAGAGTCATCTTCAAAGGCTTCTTAGAGAAGGAAGTTGAGTTGGGCTTTAAGAATCAGCAAGATTTAAACTCACTAATCTTTAAGCTTCAAGATATGAGGGACTTTGCCTTGTATTCCCAGCACTTAGCACACCGCCTGGCATAGAGTAGGTACTCAGCCATTTATTGAGTAAATGAAATCTGTCTTTATTTGATCTGGCAGAAAGTTGAAAGGAAAGAAAATTTCAAATGAAGGCTAAAACTGAAATATACTGCTTCTGCCCCCACTTAATCCTGCATTAAATGAAGAGCACTGTCAGACATAAAAGTGTATAATCTGGTAGTGTTCTTAAATTCTACTTTTAAGAACATTTACCTGAAATAAAGGCGAAGAATAAAAGGAGATCTAAAGCAAGTTGATTATATTTTTAGACATATAGAAGTAAATATATTTTTAGAAATATTCATGTAGAAATACATCCAGAAATTTTCATTTTTTGATTATCTAAGAACTTTGATTTCCATATATTATCTACATTTATTCTACTTGTCTTCTAGGCATTTTGGTACATTTCTGAGACTTTCCGTTAAAGAATAAACAGGAAGACAGGGTCAAAATGAATCTTGTGCTTTGCTGAAGATTTCAAGTTTCATAGCCATATTATCCCATGGAAATTTGAGTATTTAATATCACTGACTAAGCCTTTAGTCAAAAATGGTGATGTGTTATAATGGACTTATCAGCCAGTTATTCTTGAGAATTAAAACCAATATATATTCATCGCCTTTTTTAAGTATTAGAATTTCAGATGTTTACTAGTATAAAATTAGTCTTGAAAGAAGTTTTCACCTTTTCTTTTCTTTTCCCAGGAGGAAGAAATAGTACTTTTTTGTCTCATAGCATTAGTAACCAAGCTAATGTTCATCAATCTCTTATAAGCTCCTGGCTCATCACTGACCCTGCCAAAGACCGTATTGAAATCACAAGCTTGCTTCCCAACAGGACTTTGTCTGTGAACAGTTTGGATGTTTTAGGTCCTTGTCTTGTTTGTGGAACCGATGCAGAAGCAATTTATGTTACTAGACAACTTTTTTCATGAAGATACTAAAAGAGTTCATGTAAAACATACAGTTATAGCCTTTCAAATTCCAGCTTCTCTATGCAAATTTTTATTATTGGAAATTTGCAGGGGAAGCATCCATAAACTATTGTTAATTTTGATGCCCAGTTTCAGCCTTTGTTAGTTGAATATTCTTCTAATAGTTAGTAGCTAGAGTCTGATTAATGACTGATGGCAAAAGAATTGGACCGTGTGGAAGAACATCAGAGGGATCCTTGTGCTGATAAATGCACTGCCTTCAGCACAATTCTGGACAGCTCATGGAACCAACTCTTCATTGTTGATGTTGCAGGCCTCAAAAATGTCAAACCACCAATGGGTTCCTATCCTTTTTATCAACGGTGTGTGGGGTATACCCCTCCCTGGTGGCCTTAGCTAGTATTTATTCTTTTTTACCACAAGTATTTTCTTCAGTTCTTCCACATTTTATTTACTTAATAATTTTTGTAAACTTTTTTCAGAAAGAATTGAGAACAAAAATGGCAAAATTTTTGTAGTGTTCAAATTTTTTTAAAGGTAAAAATGTTTTGACAGTTTCCTTTACTGGAATGGGTTTGAACAGAACTCCGTCAGCTCCTTAGACCCAACTTTATTTCTCTTGAAAAGAAAAAAAGACAAGTACATTTTTCCTAAGGATTTTTGCTTTTATTTAGTTTTACAACGTAGTTGAAAATTGCTGAATTGGACACTGTGCAGTAAGATAGGATTTGACATTGATAAATGAGCTGACCTACAAACGAATTTGATAGTAACATGCAGAGACTAGTATGATGATGTGGTAGGAGTACAGAGTTTTGCCATCTTTATCTTTAATATTAATGATGACCTAACATGCAGTGTTTTAAGACAATTTTATGATATTGTCTTTCTAAAGTTTGTTAGATTAAATGCATTATTGAACTGTTAAGACCTTAATGACAAATCACTCCTATTACACAATTGAAGTGTATGTTTATTTACTTTACAATTCCAACAATAATTACTATGAAGTTTTGTCTTTCCGTCCCAATAAATATTTGCAGTTTTTTTATGCCACCTTACCTCAGGGTTTTTTGGATTTTGTTTTTTGTTAACATTTTAAAATGGAATACATATATGCATCTGCTGTTTTATATATATTTGGCTCAAAAATATTTGACTGAATGGACTTGCCTCGCGGTCCAGTGGTTAATGCAGGGGGCACAGGTTCGATCCCTGGTCGGGGAACTAAGATCCCACATGCTGCACAGCACAGCCTAAAAAAAAAAATCGACTGAAGATAATTAGTAACTTTGAATTCCAAAGAATCAGAGAAGGAAAGAAAACGTTGCTGATAGGAATTCTTAATCTGTTTATAGTTTTATTGCTGGGGCTAATTTTTAAAACTTTCTGTTATTACAAAAGTCATTCATTGTAGAAAAGACAGTCAAAAGAAAATTGTAAGTACTTAATCTCAAAGAGAGACAATTCTTTTCATACTGTCTTCTATCCATCAATGTATATAGTTTTTCTGTAAAAAAAAAAGAAATATACATGTTATATTTGTAGATGCACATTCTCTAGCAGTCAACACGTGAATTCAATAATAAAAATATAGCTAAGAATTTTCCTCTGACTTTATATTTCCCTTTGTATGAATGTCTTGCTGCAGCCTAAGCTACAGTGTCCCACTCTTCATCCGGTACAGGCATCCTCCCATTCTACTCGGCAGGCTAACATCTTTGCTTTGAATGGCCCAGAGTTGATCTCATCACTGGAAGACCCTAGCTCCCAGGTGGCACATTTTCCGTGTACAGTGAATGGCAAACTTGTTGTGCCTCTGCTTCGATCCGTATTATCTGCTGCTGAAAAGTTTGAAGGTTACATGTACGTTGTTAGCACCCTTCTCAGTTTCCAGCAGCAATGTATACAATTTCCCTTGATCACTACAGTAAGTAATTGGTAGAGGGGGGGAACCAGACATACAGGCTTAGCATACTAGCTTGGAATGGAAACAAGTTTGAAGTTTGAAGCTTTGATTTGATTTAAGGGTATTTGTAACCATAAGTAGAAGGAAGTACATTTGAATAGTGTTACATTTTCTATCAATTGAAGAGTTCTGCCAGGCTTAATAAGAAACATAAGAAACTTCTCTATCCTTATTGATAAATAAAACCCTAATTTATGAATTTGTTAATTCTCACTGCTTTTATTCATGAAACTATCAAATAAAATTTCTTTTGAGGGCTGTAGGATCTCAGAGGTGAAAGATATCTTGGAGGGCATCTCCATACTAAATTTAATCAACACTTCCACAGCACCCCCAACAAATTATCATCCAACCTCTACTTGAAAATATACCATGATAAAGTTTCCCATTTCCCAATGTAGCCTCCTTGTTTGGATAGCTGTAATTGATATTGCATTATAGCAGGGTTTTAGTGTGTGAGTGGGATCCAAAACAATCGTATAAAAAAAGAATCATTATTCTGGGTTAATGAAATGATCATGTGAACCTATGAGATGGAACCAAACACCATTTTATCGAATTTGCATTCTGTTGGGGCACTTTACTATAAGGTTCAACTAAATAAATGAATTTTCACATACTGAACTGAAATTTGCTTCCATTTGTCTTCTTTTCTCAGGAGCCACAAAAAACAAATTTAATTCTTTTCATCATATATTCAAATGTTCAGAACTACGTATTGTAGCTTCTTTGGGGTAAACTTTTAAAATCCCTTCAATGGTTTCTTGTGGGCAAGGTTCCCTTCCCCACCTTTCTTGCCCTTCTTGGCTAAATCCTGCATACCTTTCCGGACTCCTCTTAGGTGTCATTTTCTCAAGAAAGTTCTCCCTGGCCTCTGACAATCTGGGCTAAATTGTACTCGGCATCAAAAGCCCATTGTGCAGAGCTTATATTGTGCTTACAGCCATTTGCTAAGCAGCCTGTCTCCCTCTACTGGACCACAAGTTCAAGAACAGGGCCCATGTCTTAGTGTTGTGTGAACAATGTTTAACACAGTATCTGATACATAGTAAGCCCTGAATTAGCCTGAATTGAACTAAACTCACAATTTTGTTTTCCCTTTAAAAAATAAAGGCCATCATTAAAGTGTGACTTCCAAAATGAATACTTTTCCAGTGGTGTCTGCCTTGCTGAGAGTATGACAGAAATCTGCCATCCTGGTTCTGGGTACAATATTCCTTTGTAATGCTGTCTCAGCTTATTTTACCTATTCTGATATTTGTTCAATTGACTGCTGACTAGTTTAACTTAAACCCTTAATTTTCACACCTGATACTCCCTAAACCATACCTCCCTATTCTTGAGTTAATGCCGATGATTGTGATTCTTACTATAGGTCCTTCCTGTTTAAGAAGACAAATTTTCTTTCACTTTAGGAAAGAGCTAACAATCACCTTTGAATCTTTTCTGCAGAAGCTGATCGTTTTCAGAATTGCCCAGTGTGCTCTCATCCCATTGGTAAGGAGATAGGTTAAATGGACTTAGGCCCACCTCCCAATTATCAGTGACATATGAATCATTGGTATTTGGCTACAGTTGTTGAAATATTTATAAACCAACCTAACTCATTGACATTCTGCCACATTTATCTTGTTCATAAGGCTATGTGAGAAAACACCTGTGCTACAGCTATCATCCTATCAAAATTTTGGCATAATTGAAAAATTCCTTGTCCTTTGTGAATAACACTTTTATTTCACAGTACTGTGGAAACATCCTTTTAATAATCCATTTTAGAATCTTGTCTAAGAAGCATACTAAGTTCATGAGTGTATAGTTTATATCAAGCCTTCATTTAAACTTATGGTATCAATATGATATCTAGCTCAGACTAATTAGATGGTCTGAAGCAGTAGCAGTGCTCTTGTTTTACAGATAATGTAACCTGGGGGGAGCCAAACTATGATACGCAACTATTTAAACTATTTCATTGGTATCATTCTGAACCACAATTAATGTTAAGTGGCAACACAGAATAATTAAATAACAGCCTAGACTACAGTCATCTTAGCATCAAAACAATTACAACATTTCACTATATTAGTAGAGGGAGAAAACCACAAAGGGGGTGGGGGTGAGAGGAGAGAAGTAGAATGACTAGAGTCTAGCTGATCAGGTAATAAACTTTAATTAATTAAAAATAAACTAATGGTCAATTCCAAACTGTCATGACTACTGGACTTTGGGGGAACAGTAGCTGACAGACCAGCCTAACATAGCCATCAGACATGCATCAACTGTCAAAACAATTTTTGTACAGACCATGGTTATAAGAAGCTAAATTGTAATTAATACTAGACTGTAAAATACTAGCTGCAACAAATCAAAACACAGATCTTACTCCTGCATAGTATGGAATCAACTTATTAGCCAGAGAGATCCTACAAGCAAGGATTCCCCAGTAGCAATGAGCACACCAAGAACCCAGATTTGGTTTCTAATACCATTCTCCAGTAAAAGGAACCAAGGCTCCTTGGAGGGGCAGGAAATAAACCAGATAGTTTGGAACATTTTGTAGTCCCAGAAAGGAAGAAAGTTAAGGAAAAAAAAAAAAACCACAATGATGGGAGTATGTTATAGGGACACAGAAGCTAACTGGAAGAGCTCCAATAGCCAAAGCTGGAACAATCTGATCAAAAACAATACCCAAACTATTAAATAAATATCCATGAGTCCACATTGATAAGAATAAGTGTTTGAAAAAAATGGATGAGAGACAAATCTGCTCAGAATTCCAAATAATTTGTGTAGATTCTCCACTCCCAAGGAGGTGGAACACAATTCACTCCTAAGTGTGGGCTGCTCATAGTTGAGAGCCTTCCCCTAAGACAGTGTGAATTCCTGGGAAAGCCTGTGTTCTCAGGACCACAGTGCTCTCCAAACTTTTTCCATGTGTGCTGCCTCTGTTCCTACAGTCATCCAAGCATGAGACTTGCCCCTTACATCTGTTGATAAAAACAAAATGAGACAACCTACTATACATAAAATAGATAAGCAACAAGGATTTGTGGTACAGCACATGGAACTACATTCAGTCTCTTGTAATAACCTATAATGGAAAATAATATGAAAAATACATATATTTAGAACTGATTCACTTTGCTGTATACCTGAAGCTAACACAGTATTGTAACTCAACTAACAAAACAAAAACCACACAACTACAACAAAATCAAAATATCCCTCTTCCATGAAGCACTGAAGAGTTGAACAGGCTGAAGCTGGACCAACGGTTTTCCATCACAGCAACACAAAGACCTCCAAACACAATGGCAGGTATTGCCATTCTCAGACATCAGCACCCTTAGTAGGCATTTTCCTGGTCTTTCACCTCCACCCACTCCCAGTCTCAGCTACGTTTCATCCTGTTGGTTGGTTCTTCTATCCTGAACATTCCTTCTCTCCTTTCCCTGCTCTTTTCTCCCCCTACTTCACAGGAGTAAATCTCTTAATATATAGAGCAATTCACTGAGGTCCTTGAATTATCTAGGAATTCTCCCAAAGACAGTAGTTTTTGGAGATGCCCATCTTTAGGTTTAGAGAGATGAAGAGCTTAAATAAAGAAGTTCTGAGGGTTGGTGACAGAGGTGACAAGGTTTAGGTGGCAGTCTGCTCTTCCAGATACATAATCCATGTACAAAGGACAAGCAAGCCCGTGAACATATTAGATTCATATAATTCATATTAATTTTGAGGCTGAAAGATACCCTGCAGGTTACTTAGTTCTCCAGCTGAAGAAAGTAAGACCTAGAGCTATTAAGTCAGCCACTTTGGGCCATGTCTTCTACAGACTCTGTGATTGTGGAATACAAATTTTTAACCAAGGGCTCGTGGAATGTAATCTTTTAACAGGTTTTCACATTTGAACTTCTGGATACAGTAGCCAGCAACTAATTCAACATCAGAAAAAAGTCTTAAAAAAATTGTCTCTAGTAAAAAAGGATGAGATATTTGAAAATACTAAGTATGTATTTTCTAGAGGCAGAATTGGCAAAGGCGCTCTTTACAATGGGTGGGCGGTACCTTTAAACATCATAAAACCATTGATCCCATCCCAAACTTCTAATTCAATCTAACAAGAAATAAAACCTCTTCTCGCAGTCACCATTATCCCAATTACGGCAATAACGACTTCCTCTTCTACCGAGTCGGCTGACATTAAAAATCTCTAAACTCCCTAATCTGTCCTGGTTCGAGAATATACTAATCTGGCTGATTCAGAAACTACTTACGGATTTACTCGGGAAAAGAGTGCTAAGCAAAAATCAATTTATTTCAAAGCGTCTAGAAATCCCGAATCCCGATGTCCACAGCGAGGTTCTGAGAATTAAACTCCTCCAAATGCGCATCTTTTATCCTATATTCGTCCATAGAAAGAGTTCAACTGAAAAGAGATAGACAATGAAATAAATGAGTGGGCTTGGGATGGGGCGAACCTGACGCCACCAGCCGGGGCGAGTCACCTGAGCAGAGCAAGGCAGGGGCGACGCGGAGCGACGCTCGCAGACACGCAGAGAAACGAGCGACTACGGAAAGCGGGAGGCCGCAGGCGACGCGCTCACTCCCCGTCGCCGGGCGGGCCGAAGCCCCCAGTCCTCGGCCCCCGCGCAAGCGACGCCGGGAAATGCCCACATCCGGGAAACCTGCAGCGGAGTGCGGCGGCGGCGACACCGAGTGGAAGGCAAAATGGCGGCGGCGGCGGCCTGGTGCTAAAGGGAGAGCCAGGTCCCCGCGACCCCCGCGACGGGCCGCGCTGGCCCGCGGCAGTCCCCCGGCGTCTCTGCCCGCCCTGCCCCACCGGGGATACTCGGAGTCCCCGGGACGGCCTCCGGCCGCCTCGCCGCCCGCCCTCGGGCCCGTGGCCGCTGTCCAAGAGCCCCTCTCTCCCCTGCAGGTAGGTCCGAGGCTGGCGTAGCGGGTGGGGCGCACTCTCTTCTCCCGCGCCGGAGTTGGCGGGGCGGTGGCCGCCGGGGCCCACGCCCATCCCCGCTGGCGGGGGTCCAGGGGCTGCTACGGACTGGCGGGCCGGGCCGGCCCGGTGCGGGCCCGACTTGGCTGGTTGCACGGACCTGAGCGGAGCCCTGCCCTGGGGAAGCGAGGGTTGGCCGCGTCCGGGGCTGGAGGAAGAGCCCCGGGCTTTGCGGCCTTGGAGGTTCAGGTTGGGCTAGGAAGAGCCGGTGTCGCCGGAGGCCGTGCGCGGACTCCCTCGCACCTCCACCCTTATCCGCAACACGCACGGGTCAGCGGTGTTCAGGAAGGAGGGAAAAGCGAAGGGTGGGAAAAGCGAAAGGTAGTTCTGAAGGAAATTCGCAGTAACAGAGACGCAGTTCTTTCATCCCAGAGGGACCCGATGCTGGATATACCTTGAAGAAATTCTCGGAATTTCTACTTACAGTCCACTGTAAATAGGGTACTGTTCATAGCTGGAAGGAGTAGGAGAGATGGAGGGATCTCTGTGGAGTAGGCGTGTGTATGTAAATACAGAAAAGGAAGGAAAGGAAATTAAGGGAACATTGTTTATTATAACTTCAAAAAGAATTTGTATCACAAAGAATGACTCTCAGGTGACTTGATTTAACCCCATTCTCCAATTGAAAGTTCTTTTCTAAGGGAAGAAAATGTAATGTCTGTTGACCCATGTGTTAATATTACTCAAAATATATCGTCATGTAGAAGTTATTCATAAATCTAGTGAGAAATAAGTATAATCTCGCACAAATAATATTGTTTCATTCCGGTTAGGGAAATGAATTTGAATCATGTGAAGCTTGAATTTGAATCATGTGAAGCTTGTCCGGCCTTTATGGATTATATATTGAGGATTAAGAATTTTTTATCAAATTTCCTCCATGTGGAAGAAACGGTAGGACATTATAATTGGAATGAATGTTCTCTGCTAAGGTGTCTACGTTTGTGATTTAACTCAGGTTATTTCTGTGATAAGTTGACAGGTAAAATGAGCTAGTTGATTCCCTAAGGCAGTGGAGGAATTTGACTGATTTAACAGTAAAAGAAGTAGCATTGTGTTCCTCTGATCGGCTGCTCCTGCAAGAAACTAGATCATGGTACATGCCAGGGAAGGCGCATTTTTTTCTATGCCTGAATATTTATTGAATATGACTTGCCACTCTTCAAAAGCAAATAATAAAATACTTCTGCTACATATTTTTGATATCATGTGTGGATATCCTTCTGTAGGTTGAGTTTTTGTTTTTGTTTTTAATGCTTCTCCTCGTTACTCTACGTAAATGTAGTCTAGGAACAGTTTCAGTTCTGGTTATTTAGTTTTTGTTCTAGATGTTATATTTACATTAGTGGGGGATTTTTGTAGACCGCAAAAGTTATTTAGTCATTGATCAACATTTTTATCAAGTAGAAATGGCAGTCATTTTTCAGCATGAAGATAAAATATGGTGATTGTTTTCACTTTTGATAAGTTAATTCTTAGAAACTGAATTGGAGAAGATGTCATCAGTATGCAGAGATTCTTGAATATTGCTGTATGAACAACTAAGACTATGGTGCTAAGACAGTACATATTACTGTTGCTATTCTTATGACTGATTTAGTCAAATTTTGAGACAGGCCATCTTTCTTAAAAACCTAATTCAGGGCTTCCCTGGTGGCGCAGTGGTTGAGAGTCCGCCTGCCGATGCAGGGGACACAGGTTTGTGCCCCGGTCCGGGAAGATCCCACATGCCGTGGAGTGGCTGGGCCCGTGAGCCATGGCCGCTAAGCCTGGGCGCCCAGAGCCTGTGCTCCGCAACGGGAGAGGCCACAGCAGTGAGAGGCCCGCGTACTGCCCCCCAAAAAAAAAAAAAAAAAAAAACCTAATTCAACCTAAGGTAACACTGTGAAATCTTCTATTGTAATGGGATCTATTCTTCTTCTAAGCTGGACAGTGATATTTGTTTGGACTCACATTTTCACATTTGATGAAGGTCTGAACTTTCTAAGAAATGGAGGTTTTGTCTTTTCAGTCTAACCAGTTTAAGTATCTCTTCAAAGAATGTGAGTAGTTATAATCCCTTAGGAAAACTCAAGATGTAGGTATGGTAAAAAGAGCCCTGGGCTGGTTCAGGATGTGTCAAGTCCATTCCTAGCATGATGTTGAGATGCCTAAATGGTCTTAGGCAGGACACATTACCTCTCTGGATCCATTTGCTCATCTGAAATTATAAATATATATATGTAGATATATAGGTAGATATACATATATAGAGATAGATATACCTATCAATCTATCTGTCTATATCTATATATCCCCAAGACACCTATGCTCTGTCAATCTGTGATCTAGTAGGAAAAATAAGTTTTATTTGACTGTGCAAAGTGCATTTGGAGTTCAGAGGAGGTTGACAGCTACCAGTTCAATGAAAACTTCAGGAAGGAAGCATTTGAATGGGACCTTCAAGGTTGGGTATAATTTCTACAAGAAGAAATATGGCAGAGGGGCTCTTCCAAGAGTAGTGAACAGGAAGAGTAAGAACATGAAAGTAGAGAAGCACAAAGTACATTAGCTGAGAGCAAGTAATTTGGCTTGGTTAGAATCTGGGTAAGATAGTGGAAAGAGTAAGAAGATAATAACTAACATTTATTGAGTCGGGCACTTATTCTAAACATTTGACATGCATTAAACTTATTTAATGCTTAAAATAACCCTATTTAAATAGGACTATTATTGCGCACATTTGAAGATGAAGGAACTGAGGCACAGCTGAGATCACAAAGCTATTGTAGTTACTGGTAGAACTGGGATTTGTACCCTGCTCTTTGACCCAGATCTCTGACTTTAACTAAGTTAAAGGAATCATTGAGGGTTCTGGAGTAGGGAGGTAGCATGATCAGAACTATGTATTAGGAAGACTCATCTGGCACCAGTGTAGCATGGGTTAAAGAGGTAAGCTGTTTAGTGTTGAAGTGTTCTTCTAAAAATTCTCTTTACTTATTAGAGTTTTCACATATCAGTTTCACGTTTGTTAATGCCAGTGTCAACCATACCTTGTTGGAGGGATTGTAAATTAGTATACCTTTCTGGAAGACAACCTGACAATAAGTATCAGAATTTTAAATATGCATTCTCTTTGACCCAGCAATTCCACTTCTCGGAATTTATCTTAAGGGAAATGCTCAATAATGGGTGCACAAGAATTTTTTTTTAATGGATTGTTTAAATGGTTACAACTCAGTAAATATACCAAAAACCATTGAATTATACACTTTATTATTTAGTCAGTTAGTTATTTTTGGCTATACCACCGTGCAGTATGCGGGATCTTAGTTCCCTCACCAGGGATTGAACCCGTGCCGCCTGTAGTGGAAATCCCAGCACAAGAATTTTTATTGCCACAGTTTTTATTAACTAATTTTTATATGTAGAAGGAATATGTGTATACATGTAAGCTATGAAGCATAGTAAAATGAACATCCATGAACTTACCACCCATCCTCAGAACTAGAATATTACCAATACAATTGAAGTTATCACTGTTTAAAACATTATTTATAATAGCAAAAATTGGAAATAACCTAAAGGACCATCAGTAGGGGATAGATAAGTTATGATACGTCTACATGATGTAATTCAATGTATAGTTATTTTAAAAAGATGAGGTTGAATTGTCATATTTCCTCAGTTCCAAGACACCATTAAGTCTAAAACAAGCAATCTGTTTAGTAACAATTTTTCAGGGGAAAGAAAATAAGCATGGTTTTTAACTAACCTTCAATAGAATACATTTATCCATTCAATTGTATACCATTCAGTTTTTTTGAGTCTTAGCTTTATTCACATTCAGAATCTAGAATTCTTCTGATTTACTTTGGGCTTTGGTTAGTTAACAGATAGCATCATGGTGGCGTGCTGCTTTTCATAACCCCAGTTAATTATCGTGAACCTCTTTATTGACTTTATGATTGAGTATATGATTTTGAGGCATGTCGAAGAATACTGGAGTTTTGTCTTCCTTTCCTTTTGCTTAAACTCTTAGTTTTGTTTTTTCTCCTGAGTTGAGTGAGTTATTGTTAAAAATTAAACAGCTTCTTCTGAAGGTAACTCAAAAGGTTTGCCAGGTATTTGAGTGCTTGTACTTCATAAAAGACTTTTACCTTTGAAAATTCAGTGATCTCACCTGAATTTGGCAGTTGTTTATGCCTTTAATTGCATTGTCTTTTTTTTTTTTTTTTTTTTTGGCTGCATTGGGTCTTTGTTGCTGAGCCCAAGTTTTCTCTAGTTGTGGTGAGTGAGAGTTACTCTTTGTTGTGGTGTGCAGGCTTCTCATTGCGGTGGCTTCTCTTGTTGTGGAGCATGGGCTCTAGGCATGCGGCCTCAGGAGTTGTGGCTTGCGGGCTTAGTTGCTCCGCGGCATGTGAGATCCTGGACCAGGGATCAAACCCGCGTCCCCTGCGCTGGGAGGTGGATTCCTAACCACTGTGCCACCAGGGAAGTCCTGCATTGTCTATTATATGACAATTTCTGAGTACATAATGCTGCATTATAGTGGAATCTTTTTGAAGACATTTGAGCATTAATCAAGGGTCTAGATTCAACCATGTGGTGCTGCCAGTGAAAATAATACAATTGAAGTGACAAGGAAATTTGGCCTTTTATTTATGGTCAGGTTAGCTATGTGTGTTGTCTGCTATTCCAGAACTCCACTTTGGAGCTGGCAAATTCCTTTTAATACTGATTTTAAGATATGCTCAGTTTCAGAAATGTTAAAATGTGGAAAAGCATGTATCTGAGAATCAAGAAAACACTATACTTTATGTCCTAGGAAGACATTCATAGTATTATGTTATTCTTTTGCTAGCATGTTGGGCCCTAATCAGCAGTAGCTAGATTCACAGGTCCTATGGTCCATATGTCCAGTACTCTCTTCATCAGGTCCGGATATAGCTCCTCTTGGCTCAGAGACCTTTGAAGTTATCTTCGCTCTCTGTCTCCCACTCACTCACCACATTACACAGTAGTAAAACAGGGACAGGAGGGCATAATAAGCACTACTGTTAGAAAAGGAGAAGAATGAGAAATAGCAATTGCTGATAAAATAGTTTTAAAACCACCATAGGCAGATCTTGTGAAAGCAACCAGCGCTGGAGGAAGGGGAGATTCCTTTACTGGACCTTGATTCAGTTGTCTGGGAGGAACTCCCTCATCCATTGTTTTTTGTAACTGTTGGCCATTGCTCTCCAAGAACCTCCTGGGAGTCCTTTTTCCTTAATCATCCTTGGTCACCTATGAAGTGTGAGCTTTGGGGGAATAGTCCGTCTTTGGAAGGTGCAAATCTTTCTTGACTAAGTTACTGCTCGTAGGAGTTGAGAGCCCAAGGGTTTTAAATTTTGAATAGTTGAAGGGTTTTTTAGTTTGAGCTTGAGTGGTTTTTCAAAAAAAAATTTTTTTAACAAAACAGTTTCCTCAATTTAGAAAGCTTCTGATGTGTTTAATTCCAGTCAGTTGCATGTGTCAGTAACCATAACCAAAGTTCACATGTGTTAGTAACCTCATCCAAAGATTTGAGAACTCCCATTTCACTTCTCACTTGGTTATTTGAGGGAAGGCCATACCCTTAACGTTGGTTTTTGTTGTTGTTTTAAACCACTGAGGTACTTTAATCAGCCAAGAAGTTTCAGTGGGCACCTGCGCTCAGAATCTTTTCATCCTACCTCTTCATGTTGGGGTCTAAAAGCGAGCTGCTTTTCCAGTTCTGCAAGACTTTAAATTAATGAACCCTTTCTGTCCCTTTCTATTTTTGTTTGCAAATAAGCTGCTTTTTTTCATGACCTTGTCATTTATTTGTATTGCTTTGCCAAATAGCCAGTAGCAGCCAGCATACGCTTCTAAGATTCTCTTTTCTAAACTCTTGTCATAGAACTACAAGTTCAGTAGGCTGTTTGTTACCTTGTGAGTTATAACAGGCAAACCACTTTATCAAGTATTTTGCCACTGTGAAACATGGTTCTCCATTTTTCCAGCCTCCAGTATCAGTTCCCTTGAAGCCCTCAACCTGACCACTTGGCCGTACTGGCCTACATTATAGCGGCACCTCACTTCTAGGTACCAATTTCTGTATTAGGGTAATGAGAGACTACGTATACAGATAGACAATGGCTAGGTCATATATGAAAGTAGAACTCTGACCCACAGTCTTAGTAGCAATAGTCCCAAACAGTCAAGTCTTGGTCAGTAGATGCCAGCTTCTCTCAGGACCAACAAGAGAAAACCAAATATACTTCCCAAAACAATCACATAGGATGTCCCACTTTTAGTTAGCTGGCCTCCAGCTTCCTCATGACAGCAGCCTACAACTAGAGCATACCTGAAGTCTTTTTCCGCTTCCCTGCCTGCCTTTGAGTCTCTGCTAAACACTAGTGACAGTGGCCAACTCCCTTCCAATAGCAAGCTCTGAATAAATAGACTCTGCTTGTTTTGACGGTCTTTATTGCCACAATAATATTAGGCTGTTTTGTGGTAACAAATCCCAAAATATCAATGACTTAACACAACAGAGATTTCCTATCTTGCTCACACACAGTCCAATGGGGGTCGTTAGTAAGCCATCCAGTGGCTTAGGAACCCACAGTCCCCTATAATGTGAAGCTACCATCTCAAAATGTGACCTGGATTGTCATTGAAGCAGGAAAGCAACAGATGGAGAAGCACAGTGGCTTTTAACTGCCTTGGCCCAGAATGGACACACATTACAGATACCTACTAGCGGGGCTTTGGCAACTAACTGGGAAATAGAGGGCAGTATGTTAGTGTAGTCTCTGCCACAGGTATTAATCAAAAGCAATTGGATGAAGACATGCCACATTTCCTCCATTTCACCATTTCTGACATCAGGTGATGCAGATCATATTACAATTGAAATGAACATTTAAACATAATGTTTCTGTTATTTCCCTTGAAAAGCTAATGTTGAAACAATATTGTTACATAGAATTAATGGTTTCTTTAAAGAAATCCTGTGTGTTTTAGTGTACTTTGTATTTGAATAAGAATAATTTGTAAGGCGGGGAGGGGAAACTGGGATGAAGTAAGAGAGTAGCATTGACATATATACACTACCAAATGTAAAATAGACAGCTATTGGGAAGCAGCTGCATAGCACAGGGAGATCAGCTCAGTGCTTTGTGACCACCTAGAGGGGTGGGATAGGGAGGGTGGGAGGGAGGCTCAAGAGGGAGGAGATATGGGGATATATGTATACATACAGCTGATTCACTTTGTTATACAGCAGAAACTAACACAACATTGTAAAGCAATTACATTCCAGTAAAGATGTAAAAATAAATAAATAAATAATTTGTAGCAGAACCATTCCAAGATACAGAGCGCTATAGTCATTTCATTTTCTTTATTTTTTTGCTTTTGGTTTTGGAAAACTCAAGTATACACAGAAGTAAAGAGAACAGTACAGTGAACTCTCATGTACCCATCACCCGGCTACAACAATCATCAGTTTATCACTTTTGTCTCATCCAAATCTCCATCCACTTCATCACAAAACCAAATTACTTTGAAATACCAGGCATCATATCTTATTCACAAGTATTTCTACATGTATATGAAAGAGCTAAGTGTAAACTAATCATTTATTTAAACCTATAACACATTATCACATGTATCCCAGAACTCAGTCATTTCTGTGACCACTGTGCACTCACTTGGATGTTAGGAATGTTAGTCAAAGTACAGAGTTATAGAATATAGGACTAGAGTGAATCTCACTGGTCCAGCGTTCTCTAAAGTATATTACATAGAGCATGAATCCCATAAAATGCTCTGGGGGAAAAAGTTCTTTGGTCAGAAAAGTTTGGTCAACACGACATTCTCTTCTTGTAAAGTCACATGATAATGTAAAAGAATGACATCATATTTTGTGTGTTACGATCCCATTTTGATTAAGAGTAATATATGTTAGAGTATGAAGTATTAATAGTGATTGTATTAGTTTTCTGTGCCTTATGTAACAAATTACTACAAAATTGAAGGCTTAAAACAACATAAATGTTTTCTCATACAGTTCTGGAGGTTAGAATTCTAAAATCAGTATCACTGGCCCAAAATCAAGTTGTTAGCAAGGCCACTCTCCCTTAGGAGGTTCTAGGAGAAAAGCAGTTCCTTGCCATTTCCATCTTTCTTTTGGCTGCCAGCATTCCTTGGCTTCTGGCTGCACCCTCTAGTCTCTGCCTCCATGGTCACATTGCCTCCTCCTATTCTGTGTATCAAATCTCCCCCGCCTCTCATGCATGTACTGCTCAACTGGATAATTGTTAATAATCTCCCCATTTCAAATTCCTTAATGACATCTGCAAAGTCCCTTTTTCCAAATAAGATAACATTTTCAGATTCCAGGGATTTGGAAGTGATTATCTTTTGGGATGGCATTATTCAGCCTACTACAGTGATTCTCTCTCTGTTGAAGGAGGGACTTATGAGGGACTTCTACTTTACATAATTATATAATATTTGAATTTTTCAGTAAGGTCCATCTTTTTATAATTAGAAAAAAACCAAGATTATATTTTCTTAAGAGTAAAAAGAAGGAATAAATCACCTGCGTTTATTAGTTTAACAGATATTTTTGCACTGCCTGCTGTTTACCAGTTTCTGTTTTAGGGGGATGGAAGGCAAATGTAGTATCTTGACAGAGAGAAACAAAACTATGCTTATTTTGGTTTTTCTTCTCTCTCAAGGAGAATGATCTTGGAAGTGGTAAAATAATAATAAAATGATGGCTAGGGGGCTTCCCTGGTGGCGCAGTGGTTAAGAATCTGCCTACCAATGCAGGGGACACAGGTTCAAGCCCTGGTCCAGGAAGATCCCATGTGCCACAGAACAACTAAGCCCGTGCACCACAACTACTGAGCCTGCACTCTAGAGCCCGCGAGCCACAACTACTGAAGCCCTCGTGCCACAACTACTGAAGCCCGTGTGCCTAGAGCCCGTGCTCTGCAACAAGAGAAGCCACCACAATGAGAAGCACGTGTACCACAACGAAGAGTAGCCCCTGTTCACTGCAACTAGAGAGCCCGCACGCAGCAACGAAGACCCAGAGCAGCCAAAAATAAATAAATAAAATTTTTTTTAAATTTTAAAATTAAAAAAAATAAATAAAATGATGGCTAGGGACTTCCCTGGTGGTCCAGTGGCTAAGACTCCGCACTTCCACTGCAGGGGGCACAGGTTCGGTCGGGGGACTAACATCCCTTATGCCACACCGCCCGGCCCAAAAAAAAAAAAATGATGGCTAACTTGGAGTTGAAACCCAAAATAAGTGAGATATTAAAGGATTGCCTAGATGCTATAAATTAAGTGCAAACCAGATACTGAGAGAACTGACATGTGACATTGCACAACCACTGTTGTTAATCCTTGATGATGGAGAAATGATAGGTTCTATACTGGAAGTGGAAAATATCTTCCCTTTTAGAAAGGGTAGAGAGTTGATTCTGCAACTTTAGACTGGTGAGCTAAGTGTTAAACCTAGAAAAATTCATTAGTAAGCATTAATATTCTGGGAAGGCTGAGGGGAAAAAATGCTTATCATTAGAGACCAGCTTTCTTCATAAAAGCACAAGATGTATCAGTCCGAATTTCATTTATGAAATAATTATCAGTAGATTGGGTCATGTTGTAGACAGACGTAACAGTGACAAAGTTCATTATTTTTGTTTTTACAAAATGGAGAAATGTGGGCTGCTTGTCAAGTAGAATTTGATTGATTCATAACTAATTTAGCAGTTGTACCACAAAAGTACTGATTATTGAGGTGAAGTCATCAGGAAACTGTGCCTCTAGTGGTCTGCTTCAGGACTTCATCCTGTCTCAGGCCTTCTGCAAATATTTCTGTATGTGTATATATGTAATTAATATCCATAAATATAATTTTTAAAAATAAAAAGGTTTATTTTTAACAGCTGTATGATACAATTTATATACCATAAAGTTTGTTCATTTAAAGTGCATAATTCAGTGTTTTTTGTTTTTTTGTATGTTTACAGACCTGTACAAGCATCGTGATAATCTTTTTTTTTTTTTTTTTTTTTGAAACTGATATGGCTCTTATACTGGGCTGCATTGCCTTTGGGGCTGTTGCAGCCCTCCTGTTCTTTTTTTTTTTTTAATTTTTATTGGAGTATAGTTGCTTTACAACGTTTGTGTTAGTTTCTGTACAGCCAAGTGAATCAGTCATACGTATACACATATCCACTCTTTTTTAGATTTCCTTTCCATTTAGGTCACCACAGAGCATTGAGTAGAGTTCCCTTTGCTATATATTAGGTTCTCCATCACAGTAGTCTAATTTTAGAATAGAAATTGGCTTTTATTTTATACAAAGTGTTTTGAAATTTGCCTTTTTTGCTTAAGAATATTAAAGAATATTATGGGTATCTGTTCATGAACTGCATCAGTCTATTTAACATCTCCTTCATCACGTTATATAGATGTACTATAAATACTCAAACAATTACTGATGAGCATCTAGATTGATGACATCTATATTTGCTCTTATAGATGGTATTGCCAGGAGCATTCTACAGTTTTAAACATTTGTGTGTATATTCCTGTAGTTGTATTGGGTTGTTCCTCTTAATCCTTGTTCAAGCCATAAGGTAAACCTTCTTACTCTAACCATTTTATGCCTCAGGAGGCAATTTTTGAGAGAATTAAATGCCAAAGTTCACATTGCTAATAATTAACAGAACAAATACTTGAATAGTTTTTGTTTGTTTGTTTTTTCATTACAAGTGCTGTGCTTTTCTAGCACCAGTAGGATTTTTACAAACTAGAGTGTATCCAGAAAAGCATGACAAGAATGACAAGAATTGGAGAACAGTTAAAGGAACTGGGATGTTTAGGAGACATGTTTATTTCATTTGTTTAACATGTATATTTATCGAGCACTCAGTATGTGCCAGGCTCTGATATAGGTGGTAGACAGACAGTGTTTATGAGACAAATAAGGTCCTGTACTTTTATGGAGCTTTTATTTCAGTGAGGGGAGGTTGACAACAAGTAAACAAGTAAGATAATTTTAGATAGTGGTAAGTATTAACAAGAAAATAAAACAGGGTAATTAGGTAACTGGGGAAAGGGTTTTTGAGGAGGTAACACAGGTTTATTGCCTCTACTTTGTAGATGAGAAAACTGAGGTTCAGAGAGTTTGGGTGAAACAGTTTGTAACTGGAACCATGGGGATATGAAACATTGCTAATTATCACCTATTTCTAGTCTCATTAAGTGTAATCACCACTCACATTACATGATGGTTGTTAGGAATGCAGACAAAGTTGTTTAGCATCAGCCTGTAATAGGCTCTGAATATGCACTGAGTGAGATTTCATGGTGTTGGATCCACATAGAACATTTCTAACAGTTGTTGCAGATCAAAAATGGAATGGCTTTCTTGAGTTAGTGATTTCCCTATCAGTGGGGATATTTAAGTAGATTTTAGGTGACTGTTGCTCCAGTGCATTGTAGAAGCCATTCATGCATTAAGTAAGGAATTAGACAAGTCCTTAGAGGTCCTTTCCTCACCTGTTGTTAATAAGCTTACTGTCTCTAGAGTCCCAGTCCACAGTTTGAGAAATAAATCCAAGCATCTGTTTTTGAAGCATAAAGGTATCTTCTGGACTAGTGATTTAAAAACCTTTTTAAAAGCAGCTGTTCCCTTTCTTTTAAAGCAGTTGTATACTTGAAGTCTGGTAGTAAAACCTAAAGTTGTAGCCACTAGATGAAGAATTTAATAATGGGAGGTTGCCCATTGTATTGTTCACTAGAAATCCTTTGCATTCGTATATACGGTTGACCCTTGAACATCGCGGGTTTGAACTGTGCGGGTCCACTTATACGTGGATTTTTGAATAGTAAATACTACTGTACTACAGGATCCATGGACTTGGAACTGAGGGTACAGAGGACCGATTATAAGTTACACCCAGATTTTCCACTGTGTGGTGGGTTGGTGCCCCAAACCCCTGTGTTGTTCAAGGGTCAGCTGTACTTTATATGCTTCCTAAAGCACTCTTGAAATTATTTTTTATCGTCATAACCAGTACTTTTGTAGATTAGGAAATAGGCACAACTAACATGTCCTGACTCTACAGTAATCCTTAATGGAGCCAGAACTATAACCTAGGTCTTTTAACTTATAAATCAGTGGGGTTTTTTCCCCCCTAATACAGTAGTCTTCCCTTATCCGTGGTTTTGCCTTCCAAGGTTTCAGTTACCCATGGTCACTTGTGGTCTGAAAATATTAAATGGAAAATTCCAGAAATAATTCATAAGTTTTAAGTTGTGTATCGTTCTGAGTAGCATGGATGAAATCTTATGCCATCTGGCTCCATCCCACCGAGGAAGTAAATCATCCCTTTGTCCAGTGTATCCCTCTCATTAGTCACTCAGCAGCCGCCTGGGTTATCAGAATGACTGTCATGATATTGCAGTGCTTGTGTTCAAGCAGCTCATGTTTTACTTAATAATGGCCCTAAGGCGCAAGAGTAGTGATGCTGGCAATTCCGATACGCCGTAAAGTGCTTCCTTAAAGTGAAAGGGTGAACGTTCTTGATTTAATAAGAAAAAAAAAATAGTGTGCCAAGGTTTTAAGATCTACGGTAAGAACGAATCTTCTATACATGAAATTGTGTAGAAGGAAAAAGAAATTTGTGCTAGTTTTGCTGTCACACCTCAAACTGTAAAGGTCATGGCCACAGTATATGATAAGTGCTTAGTTAAGATGGAAAAAGCATTTCATTTATACAGTAAGATATTTTGAGAGAGAAATTATGTTCACATAACTTTTATTACAGTATGTGGTTATAATTGTTCTTTTTTTCTTTTTCTTTTGGCCGCAAGGCTTATGGGATCTTAGTTCCCTGACCAGGGATTGAACTCTGGGCCCTTGGCAGTGAGAGTATAGAGTTCTAACCACTGTACTGCCAGCGAATTCCCATAATTGTTCTATTTTATTATTAGTTAGTTGCGAATCTTTTACTGTGCCTAATTAATAAATTAAACTTTATCATAAATATGTATGTAAAGGAAAAAACATAGTACACTTGACCCTAGAACAACTTGGGGGTTGGAGTGCCAGCCCTCTGTGCAGTTGAAAACGGGCAGAGATAACTTTACAGTCAGCCTTCCGTTCTGCATCTTCAGGTTCAACCAACCTCCAGGTCGCGTCGTACCGTCTTTTCAACTATTTGTTGAAAAAAGTCCACATATAAATAGACCCATGCAGTTCAAACCCATGTTGTTCAGGGGTCTACTGTATATATAGGGATGGGTACTATCCGAGGTTTCAGGCATCCACTGGTGGTCTTAGAAGGTATACCCCGGAATTAAGGGGGTGCCTGACTACTATACATGGTACTGCTTTATCAGTCACTTTATAGCTTTGTTTGTTTTTTTATTTAGGTCGTAAAAATTTTAACATTCCTGGGGACTTCTACAAAGGATCTTTTTCAGTTTTGCTCAAAGGAAAGCTCTGAATCTATCAAGTAGCTCTTAAAGAAGTCTTTTGTGTGAGTTATATATATAGATGTTTTCATGAAGAGGAGTGAAAAGCCAGAAGGATATAGACAAATGAGGCCTAAGACCTTTCCTGCCAGTAACTACACTGGCAGCAGCCGACAAATGCTGCAAGAAATTCGGGAATCCCTTAGGAATTTATCCAAACCATCAGATGCTGCTAAGGCTGAGCATAACATGAGTAAAATGTCAGCTGAGGATCCGCGACAAGTCAGAAATCCACCCAAGTTTGGGATGCATCATAAAGCCTTGCTGGAAATTCGAAACTCTCTACAACCATTTGCAAATGAAACAAGTCGGAGTACTTCAGACGTTAATCCACAAATGCTTCAAGACTTGCAAGCTGCTGGATTTGATGAGGTAAGAATTTTTAAAAACAAAAGAAAGGGTTTTCCTTACCTTACACTACATAACACTTTTTAGGTGACCTCCTGCCCAGATGTTTCCTTTGAGAGAATTTAACTATGTATAGAAATTTGTATATTCTATCAACAAAGAATGTTGTTTACAATTTCATTAATTATTAAAACAAAATAATTATTATTTCTTTAGTTTTCTCTGTGGTTCTGAGATTAAAAGGTCAAGTCATGAAGTCAGAGTGGAAGTGCAGGTGAGGAAAGCCACAAGTGAGGGCAGGGCAAGGACATCTGTCTGTGTGCGGTAGTTTCCCTGGTGAGGGTGAGCCGAGTGGCTGTTTTAGAAATGAGGGCCCTAAGGGGATGAAGTTTAAGCTTATACTACAGAGAAGGAAGAGCGGCCAGAGACATCATTCAGCACTTAACGCTCACAGACCTCTCAGACTCAAAGCTTAACTTCAGAGAAACTAAAAATTTACTTGTTGATCAGTTTCCAAGAATTTCAAGTTTTTTTGGTGAAATTTCAGTTTATGTCAATTATGCTAAGTCTTTAATATTTACTTTTAAAACTCATTTTTAAAGTTTTCATAGTCTATTATTTAATCATACCCATTTTGTTTAGGTTACTAATAAAATTTATTTTCCATGATTACATAGTTTAGATGAATATTTTAGATAGCAGAAATCATTTTAGGTAAAAATTGGCCATGGAAATTGTAACTAAATGTGAATAATCAAGCATTGATTACATTTTCTTTCAAAATGATAGTAACTTTTTTCCTGATTATAAAAATAATATCTATTCCCTGTTAAAAATTAAACCATATAAGGAAGAAACTAAAAATTAGCTCCACTACACAAAAATAACTACCCTTAAAATTCCTTCACCTTGTTAATATTTTAGTGACCACGTTTTCAGATATCTCTATTTAATTTTAAAAATGAGAACGTAAGTATGCATTATAGTAAAGGATTTGAAAAGGGAGATTTACTACTAAACTAGGAAGAAAAAAAGATTATTCTTTCTGGCCCATTCTCTTCACTTGATTATTATTATTTCCTATTAATTTTATATTTAAGTGTTCTAAATATATTGGATTTGCACCAGAAAATATATGGGGGTGGGGGAGGAGAGGAGATCCTGGGATGTTTTCCTGGTTAGTAGTTGGAGGATTAAGGAAATGGCTTGAATGGAGAGTCTCTTAAAGTACTTTCTTCCTAATCCTTTAGCCAAAAGGCAAAGAATAAAGAGAAGGCTGAATCATTGGTCTTATTCTTTCCTCTTACATATTGCTAGGGAAAGGGAGTTTAGAAAATCACATGGCTGTAAAGGCCCTTAAGTGGTATTGTGTATGTCAGATAAATCACATCAGTAAATATGTATTTATGGAGCCCTTACTGTGTGTGAACCTGTCAATCAGGATAGGGAATCATACCAAAGATGGTCTGTACCTTTAAGGAACTTAAAAATTTTTTCTAATGTAGACAGTTTTAAGAAGTGTAAGGCATTGGTCAGTGCCCTGTTCTTTATTTGTTGGCAATAATAACAATAATTGCTTTGCATTACAAAGATATGTTAGCTTTACTGCAATCACACATTTCAAAATTGTTTACCTTTTGACATTAATAGCCCCTTAAGCAAGGTTGCTTTACTAAAAGCATTTAGACATTTATCCAAATAACGAAGGAATGGTATTATATATACTCACAGTGATATAAAGAATATGGCAATTTTACTTCTTCTACCTCCTGAATCACTCATTCTGGTAGCTTCCCATTATGTTGCAGAATTTGTTCAAGATCCTAACTTGATACTTCAAAATTCTTATCTAGTTTTCGCTTTTTTTTTGCCGCACCACGCAGCTTATGGGATCTTAGTTCCCTGACCAGGGATTGAACCCGGGCCCTCGGCAGTGGAAGCACACAGTCCTAACCACTGGACCACCAGGGAATTCCTTTCACTTCATTATTTTTATCATTTCATAAACTCTAATCTGTTCTTTAAGTATGCCAAGTTCAAGGCAGTTGAAATTTTTTGAGAATGTTTCTGGTGCTCTATAAAATTAAAACCTTAAATATTTCAAGATTAATTTTCTCGTAGGAATAAATGTTAAAAATTAAGGATTGATGCATTCTTGGGGCACATAAAGCTATAATCACTGCAGTGTATTTTTGTTTCTAAGCCTGAAGAACAAAAACATAGTAATGGGGACATAATGTTTTCTTAGCACATAAGACTTCTATTCCAAAGTTACTGATTTAAGGGTGCTCTTTTTCACACTGGCACTAAGACCCCCACTTAAGGAACACTTGGTTGATATTGCTACCGGTGTAAAAAATATTTTAACATATAGCAATAAAATTAAAAAATCAAAGCCAGCATAATCACCACCAAAATCACAGGCTGAAATTCTAGTGCATTTAACAATATGGTTCCTACAATGTTGAAAAAGAATGATGGGTGTCAGTTTTCTTACCAACTGAGATAGCGCTGCCATGTGATATTAGCATAAATACAGTTACAGTTAACTTGGTTTAACCACTTTTAAAGTTAAGCACTCCCTGGTGAATTTTAATTTGGATGATTTGTATTATATTAAATTTGCACATAAAGTGAGACTTACTAATCCTTTGTATCTCACTACAAATTTGCAAAGTCTGATTGGCATAAAATGTGACCACACTGTACCTTTTTATCAGTTAAGGATTGAGTTTGGTTGCTTTTAATAAAAATCCAAATAATAATGCTTTAAACAAAATAGTGACTCAGTTTATACAGCTAGTATCGGTTCAGTCTCTTAAAAATATCAAACTGCAACTCTTAACGAATCTCTTGAATTTTCCTTCTTGGTGGCAACATGCTGTAGCACAGGTGTCATATCTATTGTCTAGGAAACAGGGTACAGGAGGGACCAGCACGTAAATCAGGGATAGCAATATTCTTCCAGAAATCCTTGGTTTTTGTCTCATTGGTCAGAATTTTCATGTGGCCACTGTAGCTATAAGGAAAACTTCTTTCAAAAAATCCTAGTAACTTTTTCTAAAAAATGGAGACTAGGTCTTGAGTAGGCAACAAGTCTCTGCCGCAGCCTTTTTTTGCTTGGCCTCAATCATCTCCAGTCATTTTGAGTAAGAGGATCATCTATCAATAGCCTGGTCACCCGTTAGTCTTATTAAGCCATTTCTCATTTAAAAATATTGTTTGAAATACTAAATCCTCTAGGACAAGTAAGTAGCTGCCTCCCCCTTGAAAAATGTGTATCAGTATACTTTTTGCATGTTAGTGTATAATTTATGTTTACATATAAAATAAGGGACACGGAACAGAGCAGGAGGACAACCCATATCTGAGCTCCAGGCGCCGTGCTTTTACATGTTTTCTTGTTTAATCCTCACGTCAACTCTGAGTGTACTACAGATGAAGAAACTGAGCTCTGAAATGTTCAATAAGTTACCAGGGTTCACACAGTTCTAAAGTGGGGCACATAAATCTCCAATCACTGGAGTATATTTTTGCTTCTAAGCATGACAGACAAAGCATAGTAATGCAGGGCTACTGGAATTCAACCTCTTTGGTTCCATTTGATTCCAAACTCCCTGTTTTTTCTTTCATACCATGTAGCCTCCTAAAGTCTTCATCAAATCATATAAAGTCTGAGTGTTTTTCCTCTACCATTTGTCCTATATTTGTGTCCTCATAAATAAAATTCTGTGAAAATGTAAACTCTAAGAAGGTAGGAACGAGAACTACATAGCTCTTTTACTAGTAAACACAATGATAAAGATGCTTAATAAAATACTTTAACAGTACGAAAGAGTGGTTTCCAGTATGTTGATTGATACCTTTTTAACAATCTGATAGTCTGTTTGTTTATATAAGAATCAAATTAAGAATGAGAAATTCAGAAGCATGTTGTTACGATCGTATCTGGGAAAAAACCCTAGAAGAAAACAGTAATACATTACATAAAGGTGAAAATATTAAAGAAACATTTGAAGAGTTTGAGGGTTTGTTTTCTTTAGTAATTTGAGATTGTCTGGATTTTTATAGTTTTACTGTGCTGTATAGTATATCCTTGTAGCTTATTTATTTTATACATAGTAGTTTGTACCTCTTAATCCCCTACCCTTATCTTGCCCCTCCCCGCAAAGTAGTTTTACAAACAGGACATTAAATTTTGGCTTGGGGCCTTGTTCTTCAAAATTATGAATTTCTCCAGTGGAAGTTATAGTGTTGTTTCCTTCTTATTAATTATAAGATTTAAATTTTATTTCTGTTTTTAAAACTTCATACCAGGATATGGTTATACAAGCTCTTCAGAAAACTAATAACAGAAGTATAGAAGCTGCAATTGAATTCATTAGTAAAATGAGTTACCAAGATCCTCGACGGGAACAGATGGCTGCAGCAGCTGCCAGACCTATTAATGCCAACTTAAAGCCAGGTGATTAATCAAATTTTTTTCCTAGTCTCTTATTTTATAATACTTAAAAATATTTAAGTATATAAAGTGTTTTGTCTTAGAAATTGTTAGAAGCATCACGGTAAGTGAAAGCCTCAAGCTAGAAAAATAACATTATAGTGTTACACCAAAATGAATTTGCAGATGGGGCCCTAAAGTTCCATAGGTAACTCTGGTTGCAGTCTAGCAGTCTAGGTTGAGAACTGCTTGATTGCTTATAATGCAACTGAAATATTTTCCTTTTTAACCATAAATATAATTCAGACTATTCCTTTTTTATGTATATAATCTTATTGTAAAACATGTTCATCATAGATATTTGGAAAGTAAGTAAGCGAAAAAAACGCTATTAATACCCACAAGATTTTGGTATGTTTTGTTTCTCAGTCAAAAACTGGAGTGGGTTTATATGTGTGTATTTTGATTCTTATTGTTTAAGCAAAAAATGGGGTCATACTAAAACCTACTTTATTCACTTAGTATACCATGTATAACTTTCCTTGTTATTAAATGGCCTACAGAATACTTAGCTACAGTAAGGTAGACTTATCACATATGTTATTTAACCAGTCTCATTTTTTGACATTTGCCTTGTTTCCTTTTTTTTTTTTTTTTTTTTTGCCATTATAGACAGCACTGCAGTAAATTCCCTTGTACCTAAATCTTTGTACATTCCTGATGATTTGGTAAAAGTAAATTTTCAAAGACTTGCAAAAAGTTTTTCTCATAGGCATACCTCATATTATTGTGCTTCACTTTATTGCACTTCGCAGACATTTCAGTTCTTACAAATTGAAGGTTTGTGGCAATCCTGCATCAAGCAAGTCTGTCGGTGCCATTTTTCTTTTTCTTTTTTTTGCGGTATGCGGGCTTCTCACTGCTGTGGCCTCTCCCATTGTGGAGCACAGGCTCCGGACGCGCAGGCTCAGCGGCCATGGCTCACGGTCCCAGCCGCTCTGCGGCATGTGGGATCTTCCCGGACCGGGGCACGAACCCGTGTCCCCTGCATCGGCAGGCGGACTCTCAACCACTGCGCCACCAGGGAAGCCCTGTCGGTGCCATTTTTCAAACAGCATTTGCTCACTTCATGTCTCTGTGTCATATTTTGATAAATATCAAAATATTTCAAACCTTCCACCAGTAAAGATTATGACTTGCTGAAGGCTCAGATGATGGTTAGCATTTTTTTAGCAATAAAGTATTTTTTAATAAGATATGTACATTGTTTTTTAGATATAATGCTATTGCCCACTTATTAGACTGTAGTATATATATGTGCATATATACATATATTATATATATAAAGTGTAAACATAACTTTTATATGCACTGAGAAACCAAAAAGTTCACATGACTTACTTTATTGCAATATTCACCTAACTGCACCGAACCCACAACCATCTCCATCCCAGGTATGCCTGTATTGCTGACCAGAAAGGTGTTGCCAACTTGTTTTGTCCCAGTCAGTTTAATATGAGAATGCCTATATTTGTAAATCCTAGGTATTATCCTTTTTGTATATTTAATGATTGTGAAAATACTATCATTTTACATTCACATTTCTTTGATCACTGGTGAGCTTAAACATTTGTTTATTATTTTTAAATTGACATTTTAATTCTTTCCTAATCTTGTATTTGTCTTTTTTAATTGATTTATAAGAGGCCTAATTTTTTCATTCTTTCAGCAAATTTTTCTTGATCAACCACTATTTCAGGCCCTTTGCTTGGCATTGGATATAAAGTTCTTGCCCTTTCGTGGAGTTGAGATTCTAGTAAGGGAGCTCAAATACACAAATACATGTAGAATTACAACTATGTAAGTATGAATGAAGAGGGGACAGTTATGTGGTACTATGGACTTATATAATAGAGGGATTTTTGACCTGATCAAGGAGATGAGAGAAAACCTTCCTGTGAAACTGATACTAGAGCTGATATCTGAAGAAAGACAAGGGTTAATGGGGATGGGTTTCATGAGGAGGAGTGTTCCTATGCATGGCTTGTTTGGCAGGTTTTGATGTCACATTCGAAGAAATGAAAGTGGCTAGAACGCTGAAAACAAGAGTATAAGATATGAATGGAGAAGTGCATAGGGGCCTGACTATGCAGGACTGTCTATTGATTTTATCCTAAGAGCAGCAGGAAGTTATGGAAACATTTCAAGCAGGGTAATGACATGATTAACTTTGTGTTTCAGAAAGAT